>NC_037286.2:11261785-11891428 GCF_000002775.5 Populus trichocarpa | reverse complement strand
AAATTCGACTCGCACCTTAAGGTGTATCATAAGAACCACAGCATCCAAGGTTCATTCTCCACCATAAGGTAGCTAAAATAAGAACTTAATCCATAATGGTTCGGGCTGTTACAAATTGAATAATTCAGCTAGAACAAGGCATAAAAACCTCAACTGTGTTACTACAGTGAGATTGAAGTCGTTAGAGTAAGGATATTTCAATGGGAGGAAAAGGATGTGTTGGCATTCATAAATAAAGAATTGGAAACAACTTCTAAAGAATACATAGAAAAAGTTTGAAGTTTAAATTACCTTCCAGCTTTTGGGTGGTGATTTAAAGACAGCTGGTCCCTCGTTCAATGATCCCACTCTGGACAGGCCTTCCTCTTCAATAGTAAGAGTAGGATTCCAACCTTTCCCGAAATCCTGTACATTCTTTGAAGCTTCTGTTATTATCACCTGCAAGAAATGCATTGTTATAGCCAACTTGTATCCTGCTCATCTTGTTTCAAAAACAAGAACATTCACAGTGAAATAAGACAACAAAATAACCAATCAAGTTTGCAATACCTTCCTCAAAACTCCAGGGTCGGCAACACCTTGAACCTGGAGTTCATCTACAGGTGCTGCTTTTCCACGCACAATGCTTTCAACTCTAAATGTATGGATTCCATAAAGGGACTGCAAGCAACCTATGAAGAATCAGAACATATTAATCTCACCAGTCTTTATGAAGCGTTCATTCAAGAGGACATGGTTCGCATACAAAGAAAATTGATTAAATCACTCATCTTTCACTGAAGAAGAAGCATATACAATTCACGAGTCATCCAAAAAGACAAAAAAATACGCACATTTGCAGTGCATTCAATGATTAGCTAGCCAGACTTTTGACAAGAATACTTGGGAGTAACCAAAAAAAGTAATTAAAAAAAAGCATAGCAGCTGTCCAACCAACAGGAAAATAGCATTTACAATCATGTAGCCTGGCAGGAAAAAAAAAACTGCATAGCCTATACTTCTCTTTAGGCCATATCCTTGGCCTTGGGCAACAGGGATTTGGAGAGAAAGACATACATACTTCTAGCCTAAACTATCATACATGTAACACACAAATTATAAACTTTATCTAGCAAGTGGAAGAGCGAACAAGAAAAGAGCAATGGAAATCTGTCACAACAAAAATCTCTTGATATTGCATCAATACCTTGCTCGATAATGATATCAATCACCAAGGAAAGAGGAATGCACTTCTCGATTGTGGAAACACGCCAAAAGAGTATCGAAGGCCTTGAAAACTTCACACAATAAAAATAATACTGAATGTAAGAATTGCATCTATGCTGCCAATTCTCCCTTGTATTTATCCAGAGAAAAAAAAAAAACACTACACATACGAGTACCTTGTAAACTATCTCATTAGCGGTAACATACAGTTTGCGCGAGGAAATATCCTTTTGAAGCATGTATCTTCTAATGGGAAAACAGAGCAACATAATGATGCCAATCCCCCAAGCTAAAACCAGCAACAAAGATATAGAAATCCATATAATGGTGTCATATTTAACATGATTTTTCGCAAGTTCTTCAAAGGAAGCTGCATACAATATCTGTTCTTCGTCATCCTCAACATTCAACTCTGATTCAGGATAGGCAATTAGGGGATCTCTTGATGACCCAAGTTCTGATAAACCATCAGTATGTCCCAAAATCATGCTTCAAGCTCTCTGAGAATACAAAACATCAAAATTAAACTTCATTCGCAACTCTAATTCAATAACACTGATTGATCCAAAAACACAACAGAACAAAAATTAAAGCTAAACTACAGTTGTGAATGCTAAAAGAAATAAACCCCAAAATTTTTACATCAAACGTTCATAACAATATTGTTCAGAATTAGACAATCACTCTCATTTTGAAGCACTTAGCTAAATCGATGCTATTAGAGCTTTTATAAGCAACCAAATAGTTGAAAATAAAGACTTAAAAGAAGTCTTAGATTACCAAAGAGAGTGTATTTTAGCTTTTACCTGGTAAGTCTTCCGAATCTTGAGAGCCCAAATGCTAAAATTGAGTTTTGAATTTTGTAAGATATGTTGTTAGGGGTTTGGTGTTTGAATATTTGGGGAGGTTTATGGTTAGCCAAAACTACCAGTCCACTCCATGCTCTTCTCTTCCCTTCTCTTCCTTTTCAATTCTTTATTATTTATGCTTCCAGAAGTTAATAATCAGAGAATTTTAAGACCAAAGGAAGCGCCTTAAACATGGTTCTCACCACCAAAGTACTTTAACATTCAACAACTTGATTAATCGTACTGTTTGGTTCCTATTCTCCTGAAAGTTTCTCGATATGGCCCGCTTACTCTTGTTTTTAACAAGGCACCTCTAATCTAAAACTCTTTTTTATGTGATTTCTCCGTCTAACTTACTTCTAGTTTACGTTAATTATTGACATCATGCAAAAACGATGGACAAATATTTGCCATAAATTTAGCCTAGCAATACCTGGTTAATCTAGAGGGTAGACTCGAGACCCGGTAGACCCGTAGACCCATAGATGTTTATTACATTGGAAAATTAGTATGGAGCAAAAGCTACAGGGAGCTTATTAAACGTTTTCGAGACAGGCAAAAGAAGCTGACTGGGCTTAAGGTAGATTTAATATTTTTCGTATTTAATTAGTTGGTTATATGTGTTATTATTCTATTTAAATAAAAATATATTTATTATTAAATTAATAAATTTAAAATAAAAATAAAGTTTATGAAATAAAAATACTTTGTAAAAAAAATTATAGAGCTGTTATAATTATGAGATTTTTATTGCATCAAAATATTATTCCTAAAATATTCCTGATTGATACTCTCTTAAATACTGAACATTTATGTAGATAACAAACATGATTTAATACGGGAGACATACTTTATGCTCTAATATTAAATCATAATAATATTGATAAAATTATATTAATAACTGAAATGTTAAGTTAAACTACTAATGATTTTTCTAATATTTGGAGAATCATGACACATTGCTAGATGATGCACATGATCTTGAAATATAAATTATCAATTGTTTAATTAATAATTAATTAAATTATTTAATTATATTTAATTATAATTATAATTTATATACGAGTCAACATATTAGGAACTTAATGGATCACATATATTAAAAATTATTAGTGATAAATTAAACTAGGATGATTTAATTAAGTATGACTTGATTAAAATATATTTTAGAAATTAAAAATTAAAATATAATTAATACATAGATTAAATTTCTAAATCCGGAAAAATCGAGTAATTTCTTGAAATTTATCAGTAAATTGCAACTGCAATCCAATCAGGAGTATCTACCATTTCTGTTGTTTTTTTTTCTTCCTCTTACGGGGAACTTTCATGAATGTCCTTCTTGCTCTTCCACCAGTTATAAAGTGTTCCACAGACGTGGTTTGCACAACGACAGCAGAAGCATTAGCAATGGGCAAAATTGTTGAGGCCACAAGCGAGGCTCTACAAATACGGCTGATAGAGGAGTTTGCTATGACTCCAGTTTCAGTTGATTTATAAATCTTAATCGATTTTTCAATAAATGCCAGAGCATTTGATGCACGTCTTCCTTGCCGGGGCGGTAAAAAAAAGAGAAGATGATTCGGAAGATTGTAGTAGAAGATGGGTCAAGGAATTTATACTAACAACCCAGGCCCAACATCACAAGATACGAGGCAAAGCCTAGTACCCAAGGTGTCGAGCATGAGATAGGGCCCGAGCCCAGAAATTAATGAGCCCAGAAACTTCCAGGTTGCAAGACACTAATGGGCCTATGATTTCATTCGAAACACTGAGACGTCAAATCCTAGACATTGTAAACACAAGGCCACCTGTTGATATTCAAAATCGATTATGGGACGCTGGAATGCAAGTAATAAATCCCAAGCACCTGAAAGATCTCGGGCATAATCGAGCTAGAGAAATTACAGAACCACATCGACAAACAAAGCAGCAGAGACGAGCCATTTTGTGTGAAACAAACTACAAGCAAACCACTGCACAACTGGATATGGCAGCAAGTTCTTATAAAAAGAAGAAAAAAAATCATGCGGATTGGAAGCACTTAGAGATCCCAACCTGAGAAAGATCAGGTGGTGTTGCCCACTTCAGTGGATAACACTAGAATGTTAAAAGGCAGAGGTATTCATTTGTATTTGTCATGAAACAGGGTACCGAAATTATATCTAACAAGCTGAAATCAAAATATTCAAAAGCAATTCGATATTTCATTGGATTAATCAGTTGAATTTCGCTCAAGCAATCATGTCGCTTGGAAGACTTCATTTTACCAACCTCTCTTTTAGCTCTTTGAGGCTTGTTTTTCCTTCGCCTTTTGAATCTTCAAGACCTTCTTCACAATCATTTTGCTCCTCCACCAGGAAGGCTCGAATAATCCTACAAATGAACACAGCAAAACAAATTAACATGTTTTCCCACCTCAAACAAAACAAAAAACAACCACGATCAAGACACTGTACCTCTCTTTAACAGCACCTCCCGACAACACACCACCATAGACACGATTCACAGTCCTGTGGTTCCTGGACAATCTAGACCCTCTTGTATTCAGCAGGTCTCAAGTGTGGAATCTGTGAAATAAAAAATTCTTTCAAACCCAGAACCTTCAGATCAAACTTTGTGAAGAAAAGGAGAGTTTAAAGTTCGACAGCCAGCATTAATGGTTTTCTCTTTCAGTATGAGGTGGCTACTGAAAAATATCAAGGGCACAACAGATAGATTTTGCCTGCAAAACTTTAACACTCTGCTGGAACCCATCCACCAATCACATAAAAAAGAAACTTGTATCAAATAAGCAACCAGGAAAAGTATACCATAAAAAACATTAAGCTTACGAATAATCCATGTTAGACTACTCAACCATATCTAAAGGTGCAAAAGCAGTTCAAACATGATTAAAGGTGCTATAAGTTTCCAACTTCTAACAAAACCATGTTACTCATCTAGGCTACTTATGTTCGTTGCATCCAAAATCTTTCCTCATAAATCCTAGAGTCAGTTGTGATTACTGTATAGCTGATCATTCAAAAAAATTCTATTTCTATGAACATGACAAAAGAAATAGAAACCACCCGTATATCTAATTATCCATCATCAAATTTAATTTAGGGAGCTCTTGTTCCCTGGATTATGTCTTGATTCTGTTTCTTCATTCATGCAGAATTGTCCCAACGCTTCCTTTGTTGATAAATTCTGTCCCAATCCTTTATCCTTCCCTCTTTCCTGCATCCATCTTTACAATATTTTTTTATTCTTTTTAATATTTTAAAAGAGATTAGGAAACACTGTTTAATGTAATGTATCTTGGTGAAAACCCGATGTTATTCTTCTAATTTTCATAAAGTTTCGAATGTTACTCCAAACAATTTAATAAATTGCTATTTTAATCCATTTTTTTGAGACTTTTTAGGTCTTTACGTCTTTTAATGTGAAATCATAACATTTATAAGGATTCGAGAGGAAATAATGAGATCACAACAAGAAAAAACTAAAATAAAATTATGCTAAAAAATAAGCTTCTTGTTAATAATCGTGTTTGATATTGTGATGCAGGATATTTTTTATTTAAAAATATATTAAAATAATTTTTTAAAAAAGCTTTAGTTAAGCATTACTTTGTGAGATAGTGCAAAGTATAATGTTTGATATTGTGATACAGGGTATTTTTTATTTTAAAATATATTAAAATATTTTTTTAAAAAAGCTTTAGTTGAGCATTACTTATAGTGCAAGGTATAATGTAGAGAGAGGTCATGCTAAAATTATGACATTTTAACATTACCGTTACTCGGTCACTGATTTTGAATTTTTTCTATTTTTTCTTGTTAACAATACTTTTTAATCCGCTACTGGCCTCGCAACAAAAAAATTGACATTGGAAGGGGATTGATCAAGGGAGAAAGGTTTCGTTTCAGCATCAGAACCTTTTGGAGCTACTCAGGCTGAGCTTGAAGAGAAGCAGGTACCTATCCGAGCTGAGACAGCTCATCTGCAAAAGCCAGTTTTTAGCAGGGGTAAAAGGGTTCTAAGGGCAACAACACCTGTGCAAAGAGATGATAAATATATATATATATATATATATATATATATATATATATATAGAAGAACGAACGAACTCGAGCCTCTAGGAGGTATGGTCTCTGCAGAAATGTTTTTGTACCTGTGATTCAGAAGTTTGGTACTTTTTCCTAAACCTGTACCTGTTGCAGTTTGCATTAGACTTGAAACGATCCTGTTCAAAATCTACTCCAGTTTATCTGGAGGTTTCTCTGGTAATGCTGGTGATGGTTTTGCTGTCCTTGTTCCTAATATACATGCACTGTGATATGGGCATGATAGTAACATGAGCACTATCACTTGGATTAAAAGGCTGTTTTACATTGCGTTTCAGCTGTTGAATATATTTAACCATCGCCCAGTGGTAGAAAATGAGTACAGTGATGCAGATTCCCTGTGGTGTATAAAATTCCTATCTCAAAACTATCCTTGGCCACTGGGTTAAACCATGGGTAGCAAAGTGAGGAAATACAGGTCTCTACAACAATTTTATCCATGAAGAAGACTAGAAGAGTTTATTAATACAAACCCGTACAAACTGGAATTCCCAAAACAAATCAAAGTGTTTATTTTCCCTTCACTTTCAACACCAAGGATCAGAAAACAATGAGCTTGCCCTGAAGACATGAAATCAATCTGTGTAAGCTGATTCTTTCCAGCCTCCATAACTCTCCTCCCCAGCATCAAATGTCCTACTAGTGCGACGCTGCAGGATGGAGATATTGCGATTAGGGAAAAATTAGCATAAAACATTAAATTGTCATGGTTATGAAATCAGAGAGAGAAAACAGTAATTATATCAGAAAATGAACTGAACAATACTTTTTCTTCACATACTACAGTTAAAATATCAGCCCGTGTTCTTGCTTGGAATCTACCGTGTCTCCGGGACTTGACCATTTTACTGCTAACTAATGGCTTCGAGACAAATCGTAGAACTCTTGGTCACAGGAGCCAGCTAGGGCCCAAAAGGACCATGAAATGAACCGTTATTACCCAGCTAAAGGAGCTACATATAAGAGAACCGAAGAACTAGAAAAATACCTCGGGAGTAAAACTAAGGCCAACTCTGATCTCTCCACGGTACTCCTCGTCCTTGACAACATTGTATGCAGTTGTTGGCAGATTTCCTTCTATGAATAGTGGCTCCAAAGGAATGCTGCAACAGGGAATATGATGCAGATAATCTTAGTCCTTGCATGTTCCAATGCAAAAGAAATAATTATGCATATACAGAACTAACAGCATAGTACGGTCCTCTTTGATAAAATCCACAAACATTTTGGTATATCGATCTTCCTGGTGAAAAAAATAAAATAAAATTAGATGAAAATGAATGTGACCCACCTTGCTTTTCCAAGGTAATCATCATCCGTGAGAGTGTCATGATCCACTATCTTCAGAACGAGTTCTGAAGTACCCTCGGAAATGGTAAAAACGAAGGTTTCATTCCATTCTGGTTCAGATCCTTGTCCTGCATAAACCAGTCACTTATTCACTTGAAAACATATATATATATAGTCATGTTGTAGTTGCCTGAAGGATTTAAGCAGATACATTACAAGTTGACCAACATGTGTTGTGATCAGCAAAATATCCTTCTAATTTGATCTCAGAAACAAACGCTAATTAAATAAAAATCTATGGCATCCTCTGTTATTCAACCAAATTAATCTTGAATATGCGATGCCTAAAAATATATTTGGAAAGGGGTCTAGAAATGAACCTGAAGCAACACTGCTTCTTTGCTCCTGAGATCGGCAAGTGAGAAGCACATATGGATCGATATTGGCTGCTCGTGAACATGTAAATCAAATGCATTAATTTGCCAGGTTAATTTCACAAAACTAATGAATAAAATAGTGTATGTAGATTTTCAAAATCAGCATCATCAACTAGAAATTGAGAAGTTGAAACTTGTCTGATCTGATCACGAACAAATCATATGGTTAGTGTTAAATTACATGGATATGTTTTGACATCATTGCAGGGAACCCTATAATCTGGATCGATCATAGCAAGATCTTACATAAAACTCAAAGAAAACACTGAAAGAAATCATATGGTTAGTGTGAAATTGAATTTATAGATAAAACAAAACTTCCTTGATCATAAAGCACACTCGAGATGCAACTTATCTATGAAAACATATCTTAGGACTTAGGTGGAAAGGAAGAGAGACGGAGAGGAATCTTACTGAAGAAATCGGTGTTCTCGAGACCTTTGGCTCCGACAAGAACAACTTGAATAGTCCCTTCAGGCATCTTGCAAACTCTGGTTATTCTTTTAGGACCAGAAACGTTGCACTAAATTACAGAGAAGAGATGGAGAATCAGACGATTGTGTTTTTCTGATTCTCCGAGGATTTCGAAATTATAAATACATGAATCAGCTTCTTTTTTTTATAGATTGCCAACTTTTTTCCAGCTAATTAGACATGGGGAATGATCTGTCCGATCTTGTTTTATTTATTTGGGGAGTTGACCTGTTTTTAGTGATTGCTGACCATCACACATACACACATAGAGCGGTTATTATGACAAAATTCATATTTGGGAACAACATCCTCTGACCGTAGACATTTATGATGATTCTTTTTTGCATTTAATTAAATAAATCTAAAAATATTTATATAATAAAAATTTTATGAAGCTCGATATTTATCAATCTAAAAATAATTAGGAATTTTACACTTCAAATTTTTAATTTCTTATTTAATACATCACAAACCAATAGTTAATATTTAACTTATCAATACATGGTTTTAACATAGAAATTTCCACATTTCCACTATTTCAATATAATGTTATACACAATTTTTTACTTTTATATTGATAAACACATGGCAACTTGACCCCAAAACCTTAATTATATTCAATTCTCACACCTACATAATTTAATTTCCATTTTCATAGTCTCACATATAAATAATCACGCAATCCTACTCACACTCAAAATCAAACGCAAAACATTACAACAATATAATTTAATAAAGAATCTAGAATAATTATTTGGAATTCTCCAAAATCCCCTCCACCAACATTTTGGCCACTTTTAAGTTAAACCATAGTTTTAAAACCCGGCCCGGTACTGAAACCGGGCCGGGTTGAAAAAAAACAGGGGAAGAAAAAACCCGGTGTGACCCGACAAAACCCTGTTGCAACCCGTTGACTTTTGTCTTGTTTTTTTTCCTAAAACGACATCATTTTGATTTTTTTTTAAAAAAAAATTTGATCTGAGCGATCCAGTCAAAACCCGAGCTTTAAACTAGGCCGGATCTAAAAACTATGAGTAAAACCTTTTGGATAACTAATCTCTTCCATTATTTCTTAATTCATAACCAAGTCTTTAGCAAATACACATCTCAACTATATCATCAAACTTAGGGTTTAACATTCCTATATTTTTCAATAACATGGTGACAATTATCAAATCATACAATAATTCCAAATTCACTCTAATTTCTATAAAAATTAACTCACATATCATCAATTAACACAAAAATCACATCATCAATTCAAGTTTTTCAAATTCTCTATCTTCACAACTATATAGCAAAATTTAAGACAAACCAGCTTACAACCTTTCAATTCCATTTCCAAATAATTTTTATGAAATTTTCATACTTCTTCTCTTGCTCATCTACCCACAAGACCCATTACTTATATGATCTATTACACATGAATTACAGTTGAACTCAGCACCATCCCATCCTCATTCCAAAACATAAGTATCCATTTGAAACATCAAATTCAATACAATTTTCCAATCATTCCACGTTTCCAATCATTATTTTCAATCACATAATTTTCATGCCATTTATCTAATCTTCTGTATTTCCATCACTTATTCAACACATGACTTTCGTAATATTATTGAAACATGAGTTACAATACAATTTCAGAACAACCCAATTCAACAATTCCGCATCAAATTAAACAAAAATCTCCAACTTAATGTCATGGCTTATCACCCATGCCTTCTAAGGTTTTATTTTTTCATGTTTTAAACTCAAAATATCTAAAATTGGTCTAAAAACATAAAGTTAAATTGAGAAAAAATTTTCTTTTTCTAGTTTGAAGAAAGTTTAAAAACATTTCAATGGATCTCGTATTGTCAAATGAAATCCACCTACATTAAAATTGATTTTTTTTTTTTGTTACGGGATATGATCAATCAACAACTTTTTTTCTTTCACGTTATTTTTCAATAAGTTTCTCTCTTATCCTTTAAAAACCAAGGATTAGAAAAAAAAAAGTTTTTAGACCAAAACCAAAATTTTAAGAGTGAAAGGGACTGAATCAGAGAATAAGGAAAATTGGCAAATTAAAAACACCCTTTTTTTTTTTTCTATTTTGAGGTTTTTTTTCTCCCTATTTTACACTGCAATTCTCTCTTATTTTATTTTATTTTTCACCATTTAAAAATTAATTTCATGGAATTTGATGAAAAAAGGATTAAATTACAAAATATATTTTTTTTGAATAAATTAGAAAAAAAATTAAAAATTAATAAAAAAGAGCGGACGTTATAACCACAACTTTATTTTTTCCCTCACTTTTTCTTCCAACATCCCCTAATAAAAATTTTAGAGTGGATCTAGACACGAAGTTGAATTTTGCTATTTGAGCCGGTCCTAGGATTTAAATCCAAAAATTATGAGCATAACTACCCAGAAGATTAGGTGGGATTGAAGGAGCAGATAGACGCAGAGGCAGAGAGAGATGACAGGAACCTCTTCTTCTTCTTCTTCCACGACAACCATATCCAAAGACCTACCTTCAGATTATGTCTCAGCAGTCAAAGGTTTTTTTGCAGACGTCGGAATCCATGCCTCTCTCCCTCAAAACTCCTTCTCCAAAGACTTCTACTCTGATCTCATTCGCGATCTCCTTAAAGTCGACAATGTCCTACGTGGCCGCGTCTCTTGCATCTTCTCTGTCTCACCTGCTCTTGGTGTAAGATTCTCACTCATTTCTTTCTAAAAATTCATGAAGAAATGGGATTGAAAATGATTTATTTTTGTTTAACCGTCTTTTTAATTTACTGTTCTAGAATTACTTTAATGGGCTACACGGAGGGGCTGTTGGAGCTATAGCAGAGAGGGTGTCCATTGCTTGTGCTAGAACGGTAGTGGCTGGTGATAAAGAGCTGTTTCTTGGTGAATTAAGCATCTCTTATCTCTCTGCAGCAACACTAAATGTGAGTTTTTCCTTTGGTGTCTTTTATGCTTGTCTCGTTTGCAATATAGAAAAAGCCTCAAGACTAATGGCGTGGTTTGTCAATATTAGCCGTATTGCTTTCTTCAAGATTGTAAGTGTTTGAGAATGCAAGTGTGTGTACAAAGAAACGCTGTCATGAAATGCAATTAACTTGTGTAAGTTTAGAAAAATCCCCCCCCCCCACTCAATTTCCTTCATTTGCATTTATTTTATGGTTTAGTTTAACTCGTAATTCGTTGGCTTACAATGTGGTACTTAACTCTGTATAATGACTATTTCCCCTGTGTTGATTATATTGGCTTTACATGCCTGAGGATTCTTATCTGATATACTACAGTCATACAAGTTTTTAAAAAAAATTATCTTGGCAGGAGGTGTTGGTTGTTGAAGCGGCCGTAGCGAGGAGTGGAAGGAACTTGACTGTAGTTGCATCCGAATTCAGAATCAAGAAAACCAGGAAGTTGGTCTACACTTCTCGTGCTACCATCTATCACATGCCTCCTGCCAAGTTATGAATTTCTGTGATTTGAAATATGTTGTTGTTTTATCTATTTGAATGCTTTGCCTGCAAACATTAACGAGTTCTTTTAATTTGTTCAATAAGAATGAGGTGCTCGTTGCAGTATTCTGATATCCTGTTGTAGGTAGCTGATAGTTTATGTTTATGTGCCTTTCAAAGTGTGCGAGTGTGTGGGCGTGCTTGAACTCAAAACAGGACATAATAATCTTAGAAAACCAATTTAATATTTTTGTGGGTCATTTAGTGTTCACTTCTGCGTTCTGCAGCTGCTGCTGTTGCCTTTTCGTCCTCTGTAATGTTGTGCATTTAGATGCATGTTTCTTTGATAAGATTCCTTCTTTGCTTGGAAATTCGATATGCATCATGGCCAACTGCAATCACTGTTTCAAATGATGAAGCATCTCTGGCAAAATTATTAAATCGGACTTGCATATTCACATCATCTGCGACATGAACGTCTCGTTGAAAATATGGCGTTAACAAAAGCCTCAGCATCAAAGGGTTGGAGGTCTTCTACACCTTCTCCAACACCCACGAACTTTACAGGGATGCCAAGCTCGTCATCTACACTGACCTGCATAAGGAAATTAGCCTATCTAATCACCAAAGTCATGAAACAAAAGGAATTCATTGAAACTGGAGCATACCACACAGCCGCCTCTAGCAGAACCATCGAGTTTTGTCAAAATGAAACCAGTTATTCCAACAACCTGTTAGCACAGTTGCATGTTAAAGACTTGAACAAGATGTTTAACACTTGAAGAAAGAATAATAGCATCAAAGCGTGGCAATCGGGAAACATTACATATATGAAAAACAGAAAAAAGCAATAAGTGATTGTGTTGCAAGTAACTTGCCTAATTGTTCATTGCTCAAAAAGGTTGTTAGGTCGTGTTTCTACACCTAGATAATCATGTTTAGAAAGTGGCCTCTCTCTCTTTCCTCCCTTTGGATGTTCTAAGAATGTTCCTTTCTTCCAAAAATTACCACGGGCATAATAATGCCAACAAAAACGTTGAGAACATATACGATATAAATGAAGAGGCAATCACTAAAATATTTTGCTAATCCATTCTACAAGAATTGTTCAAGCTTAGTCTTTGGCAGTGCAAAGCAATTTTTAAGAGTAAATTATCAACTGCTTGATGATATTTCATCCCTAAAACGAGTTTTCCATAACCGATGATTATAACCATATATCTTATCTTATAAATCCAGATAGAACTGTAATTATAAAACACCAAACAAGAGATTTCAAAGGATTAAAATTTCTGGTAAAATCTTTCAGATTAGGAACGTGTAAATTGACCATGAAAGATGGTGTTGGAGACAGAAATAAATGGTATAGAAGTAATGACTTGAATATAAAACATCATGATCACAGCTTACATCAGGTGCGCCACGAACTATTTTGCCCGCAGCTTTCTTACATGCTTTTAACTCATCCATGAGGCTGTAATTAGTGTGGAGACCTGATAAATATATATAGGTTTCAGTTAAGATATAACAGGTAGAAAGCACATAGAACTTAGATAGCTAATCATGGAATATCTGTTGACTTACGTCCAGATGTGCCACACAAAACAATATCAAATTCTTGTTCTTTCCCTTTCTTTACAGCCTGAGAAAGAACTATTTGAAAAACACTTCAAGATCATATGTTAGTAGCTATAGCAAGTATTCAAACTTTTAAAGATTGGAAAAAGCTAAAGAAGCTGTCTATCTGATGATGATTAGGCCTTCTCTCCTTCAGCCACAACAATCTCACACCCAGATCCTTCAGTCCACATCTCCAACTGGTCACTGGTAGCTGCCCTAAATGTATCACCTGCTGCCATCAGTATCTGGAATGATAGCAAAAGCCCAAGGAAAGACCTTTTGTGAACGAGACAATCTCTCTTTTTGGGAGATTCAGAAAGGACAAAAGGATAAACTAAGCAACAATTCAAGCCAAACGAGAAAAAATGGAAAGAAAATAAATCACATGTGCACAAGTACTGCAGTAAGATCCCTGAACAATGTCCTCTGACTGCACTCACCGGTACACCCTCCTCTACATTCGCAAAGTAATAACTTTATTCATATCCCTAGGAGTCAATATCAATTTACTAAGCTCCTGTGATAGTTATATATATTCGAGCAATTGATATAATGCTTTTCCAGCAGATCTATAACACAACATTCAAATAAAGGGCAGTTCTAAATTTTCTTCCACAGTGTTCCAGTTTAACCCAGGGTAGTAGGATACAGCCAAAAGGAAGAATAAATGTTGTCTTTTGAAAGAAAAATTATACAGCATGCATTTCTCTACATCCACAACTCATTACGGAATTTGTGTGGAGGAACAAGGAAGTCCTTCTGAAACATAGACCATGCACTTTAATTGCAAGCCAAGAAAAGGCTACAACTTTCAAATTCTCCAAAATAAATCTAAATCTTAATCCATACCAGTGGAATCAACAGATAGTATTGGTATTTGGTAAAACAGCATCGTCAAGAGCCAAAATTCAACAACATATTCATAAACCTTTTGAGTCCTTATCACAATGAGCACTTTTTCCCTGGGATGTCAAATCAGTTGCCAGAAACTTGGATCAATATTATCTTCAATTCAGCTCTACAGATAATGCAAATTTCAATATCCTAATACTCTCTCTTTGTAAAGGCATCTATCACATTGCAACAAAAGCAAGCAAAATCTCACCTTTTCCCCTGATTTCTTCAATCTATATGCTAGCTTTCCTGCAGCAGCAGCAGCAGCGAATGAGATCACATTTCTTTAGCAACCAATAGGAAAAAAAGAAGTTGCATATATATATATATATATATATATATAGAGAGAGAGAGAGAGAGAGAGAGAGAGAGAGAGTCTCAAGAACACAAGTCCATGAGACTGTATTTGGGCGGACCTGAAACTTCTCAAAAAAGCAATGAACTAATGAAGCCTCTCTAAGCTTCCAAGTCAAATTCTACAACTCAAACCTTCTCACAATTTGGAGCCACACTTCTCTCAATGTGTATATTACCAGAAACCATTAAAAATTTGGCAATCATTAAATTGGTTTAGGTAAATATTCCAACCACTCAAAAAAATTACCTCATTTCCAAAATTCAAATCAAAACCAATAATTAGTAGCTAAATTCTTGACTTACCAAGGGATGTTGTCTTCCCACCTCCATCAACACCAGCTATCATAGCGACAGCCGGTTTCCTGACAACACAGCGTAAACCATAACAGCTCCAGATTGAAAAACCAAACTTGATCATCACATACCACACAAAAAAAAAAAAAAAAAAAAACCTGAATCCTAGTTGAAATTCAGTTTTATTCCCTTTCTTCTCTAACAAATTCAACACATTCTTCTTCGATGCATCCTACAAACCAAAAGAGAAAAAAAACCATTACAATTCAAATGGCAATGATTTTATTTTATGAATTCTTGTTCTTACTACGACGTCATCCTAATCTTATCACTAAAATCATGGGTTTGATTAGTTAATTTGAGTTGATTCAGATTATTTTTTATGTTTTTTTAATTATTTTTTTTTAATTTTAAATTAATTAAGAATTGAATTTCATAATTTATTTCAATTTATTTTTTATGAGGTTATTATGATCTCATGACTTTGATTATGGATCTTGCAAGTTGACTTGAGTCAGTTTTTATCTCTTTTTAATTGAGTTTTTTTCAATTTTATCTTTTAATATTGAATTAATTAAAAATTAAGTTTTATAATTTATTTTAACTTACTTTATATGAGATTATTAATTTATTATAGTCTCATGGCACAAGCCGTCAATTTTACGGGTTAATTTTATATATTGACATTTTAATATTTTTTTTTAAAAAAATATAGCCTTGATTATTTAGTCAAGTTATATTTTTTAATTTTTTTTACTAGAATTTTTTTTATATTATTTTTTAAATCCAACTTACAGCATTCATAATTTTCATAAGCTATAATCTAGTGTAAGCTATATCATGATGTGATATCCATCTAGTGTAAGCTATAATCTTATTTTCGAAAGCTCCACCACCCATTGTTTTCCTTTTCTTTTTCCTGAGCAGCTGCTCCACCCCCCCCCCCCCCCCCCCCCCCCCCCCCAACTTTAATAAATGCAAATTAAATGATATTATTAAAAAAAATGGTTTTATAACTTGATTGCCCCACACACACACACATATATATATAATCAATACATGTTCAATAAAATTAATTTAATTGAAGAAGGTCAAATTCAAGATTTTTATTGCGAATTGATCTACAATTCTCTCTCTCTCTCTCTCTTGAAGAAATTGGCTCATTGATCAAGAGAGTATACACTCTTTTCTTAACTACTAGAGTTGAAACCTCAAATCAAGAAGTGAAATTTTCAAACGTTATCTAATCTTTAATTGATATAAATAAACTCCCTTCAGCTATACTGAAGAAGTGGATTTAATTGAAAAGTGTGAAGTTGCTTCGAGAATAATCTTGACAAAATAAATAAATAAATAAATACAAGGAATGCATATGCAATGGCGGCAGAAACAAAATCGAGAGTCATCAGCAAATCTCTTTTCTCTCACCATGAGAAGGTCAAATTCTAACACCCCACGTATCCATCCAAGAACCTTCAGATCTAGCTCCTCCATAATTGGCCTCAACTACCATGGAGAATTGCGAGACAAAACCTGTGAATCCAATTTCAACTCCCCCTTTCGTGGAAATTATCAGTCGCCTCACCCTCATCCATGATCCATCTACAGTACATGCTGGGAAGTTAAAAATGTGTAAAATGCTCCAAGAACTTATCCACTCACTGTTCAAAGGCAAAGAAAGGGGAAACGTCGTCAGCATCCAATTTCATCACGTATTGACACGATCAGTATCTTCTCCACTACTGCACGCAATTGAGGTGGCGTGCCTCATCTTCTTCTCCTCCTCCTCCTTTTTCCTTTTTATTACATGAAATATATGTGACGTTCATTACAAGAGTCTTCTTTGTGGTTTATATAGTAACAGACAGTCACTCCATACAGACACATTTTCAAAAGCTTAAATAATTATTTGATCAATGTTGACTATCATCCTATACATAATTCTTTCAAATCTTTCCTACACAAATCTTCCTGTCTCCCACTTATTTTTCCTATTTATATTTTCCTAAAAGAAGAAAAGAAAAAAGTAATTTGGAAAGGACACAGAAGGGACCAAAGGATTAATTATATAATATTTTTTAAAATAATGAAGGCCGACCTAGATATAATCAACTCAAAATACAAGGCCTTAACCCCGATATTACGAGAGGTGCGGATTTGAGGAAGACAGCTCCTAATTAATATTTAGATTATCAAGTCGAATGAATCAAACGAGGAAATCCATAGTTATAATTTCTAAATATATAATTGAGGAACGTGTTCTTATCATTTAATACATTTTAATTACACGGTGGAAGACTATGTGTAATCCATTGGCCGAATGGACCGAGAATAATTTGCGTGACGAAAATGCCATACTCGGTACTTTTGGTTAGAGGAACGTGTTCTCCGAAACAAGGTCAATTGAGACAAAGTCTTACATATTTTTTACAAGTGATGCTACTTCGACAATATGAAAACTAGGTAATGGTACTTCATCTCAACACTTCTTCAGATCACATCGAGTATTCTACTTTTTGCTCAAACCACCCACTGACATAAAGCAAGGGCATTATTATTATTATTTTCTTAATGTGTTATGCTTGTACATGTATTATTATTAAAAATATAAATAAAGTTGGCTTGTTTGGGATTATTGCGGTTTAAATTATTTTTTATTTAAAAATGTTTTAAAATAATATTTTTTTTAAAAAAATTATTTTTAAAATTAGCACAACAAAACAATATGAAAATATATAAAAAAATAATTCTTACTACAAAAAATTAAAATTTTAAAAACCATTATTTCTACCACGTTTCCAAATGCACCGAGCTTTCTTTACTATAGGGTTCAACGATCACGTGGCTTGAATGGATTCTGGGCAAATTGGTCAATTCACATGCCAACCACGTTTCCAAATGCACCGAGCTTTCTTTACTATAGGGTTCAACGATCACGTGGCTTGAATGGATTCTGGGCAAATTGGTCAATTCACATGCCAACCATGATTTCAGGTTAGACGGGAGTGCTCGCACTGTAATAGCTTATGTTATTCAAATTGTTTTTCATTTAGATGTAACATTAAATTAATATTTTTTAAATGATTTTTTTTTTTTTATAGTGAAGGGCCTTCTCAGGTTGAGCCCTGATCGAGCTTCCATTGATAATCCAAAAGGGGGCACGATTCTTCTTGGCATGTCAGCTTATCAAGCCACGTGGAGGTGTGTAGGCCCCAAGTTGTCCACACGTGTATTAGGGTATATCAATTAAATTGTATATGATCGATATGTATCTATGATTGATTAGTCGTTTTATATGTACTCGAGAAACTTCTCACGCGATTAATAGTGAGTTGTTTTTAATTTTCATCTCAATACTCTTATTGTTTGAAGAAAATTACACGTTGACGTAATTCTTGAGTTTTTCCATGCATTTTCTTTTCAATTTCCCTCTCTCTAGCCCTTTCAATTCTATTCTTTTCAAAACATGTTTTTGTTTTATTTTTCAATATATATTAAATAATCTCCATTAACTATATGTCATCTAATAAGACGTTGATTTCAGTTTAATAATTAGGAAAGTTAGCAAACCTCAACTATTGACAAATTAATTGGACAGGAGAAACATAAAATATAGAAAATTATGTATCCAATTTATATATATATATATATATATATATATATATATATATATATATATTTAGTTTAACGTAGGTGTCCGGACCAGCTTGCGCGCACCTCGACTAATCTCACGGGCCCTGAAGTTAATGACCATATAAGCCTCCAGTGGCCATCATATGAGCAACCACAGGGTTAGAATCTGAAACCACAGAAAAAATAAATCTCTTAATCTCAAACTCTTATAACTGAGCATAACCTAGAATACGAGGGTGTGGACAATAAGGAATGTATTGGTCAACGTTTTAGAAATATATAGGACTACACCAGCTACGTGTGGAAGTTAACCTTATAATTCTTTGTACAGATGAGAGGTTGGTGACGGCAGGGATGACAATGGATTAGCTAAGAGGTAGATTTTGTCTGCTCATCGCCAATCTGAAATATTTAAATCCATTATCCATCCCCACCTAACTCCCGCCCAGTTGGATTGAATTGGATGAAGGAAGGAATTTCTCTACTCTGTAGATGCACGATCTGATCTAGTTTTTTTATTTGATTTATAAAAAAATGAAATTTAAGTTTAAAGAACAAACCATATCCATATCCATAAATCATAAAATCATAAATTATAATCTAAATTTCAAATCATTATCAACATGTTTGGAAACATCTTAATTGTAACAGGGGCAGTAATATTAATTGATTGCTACTCCAGTGTCCAAATTAGTAATTACCCAGCAAATGTTATCTTTGTTTGCTAAAGTTTTTCTTTCACCAATTTCTAGAACAAGAGAATCTCCGACAAGAGAACTTCTAGAAAAGAAATCGATGAACTCTTTGAAGTAATCAACATATTTGTTGCAGCTGACATTTCAGTGGGCATTCAAGGGTTTGGCCTTGAAGAAGTACCAAGCCTCCTTCTATCAACAGACTGGGTCTTTTAGACGTAGAGAGAAAGAACTGGTGGTTGTTGTCGATGGTGTGTGTGTAAAGGTCCATCTTTTCTTTTCCTTCATCCAACATGCTGAAAATCTCTATTCAGCTAAGAATCTAGCCACCCAAGATTCTTACTGTCCTGGTCATCAACACCAAAAAAATTCCCAAAACATTGGATTGAAATTGAGAGAAGAAAAACTTGATTTTCTGGAGAAAAGAAAAAAAAACCCTCGATTACATCGAGATAACCCCAATTACTCTAATCCTCTCTCCACCAAAACATGCCTTAACATGCAACAACCCTCTCTCCCTTTCCACCAAAACATCTTTGGATCTTCATAGATGATAGCATATGAAAGAGGAGAAGAGTTCATAACAACAACAAACCTTTCTTGAACATGACTTGTGATTTAGGATTTGGATCTTAAACAATTTATGTGTTTAAGGTTTAGTCCCCGATCTCCAAACTCAGCGAGCACGGAGTACTGATCTTTGCAAGTATATGCCTTGAATTATCAATGGTGGCTGTGATGGCTAGACGATGGTCGTCGGCACATAGAAAGAAAAAAGAAAAGAGGTGGTGGGGATTATTTTGTCATGGCTTCGGTTATTTCTTGTGGGCTTACTGAAAATTGAAAAGAAAAGGGAAGAAGAAGAAGTTAGCCAATGGTGGCTAGTTTTTTTTTTAATTTGATGGAAAAGTTGAGATGTTTAATATAAGAGTTTTTTTTTAATTATTAAATAAAATATAATAATAATTTTGTAATTAATTCAATATTTATATTGATTTTTATTTTGGTGAGATGTAAAATATTATGAATTTATAAACCTAAGGATTTAAAATATAATTTTTGAAAGAATAAAGGTAAGCTGGGGGTAAGTCAAAATCATGAGCAAATTATAGAAAGCTCCGTGTAATTATCTTGAAAAATAAAATAACAACTCCATAAAATAAAAATTAGGTTAAAAAACTAAATGGATTCCGATTGAACCAATAAAGAAATTAACCCATAATTGTCCTCTACTTTCTGACCGTATACTTCGCATCGGTAAGGAACCAACGCAGGCGGGTTCCGTATTAAAGGAGCGTAGAAGGTCACGTTGTTTTACTAGTCGTTTTGGTTTAGGTGGACCGTTCGTCAAAAACGGCTACAATATTGAACAGAAGAAACGCCCCTCCTTCGGTGTTGCTTCTAGCGAACTTACTCGTTACTCCTATAAAAAGCCCTCCCATGTCCCTCAGTTTCCATCAACAATTGTTTCAGCTGCGAAAACCAAGCATTAAAGCGCGCACACAGTTGCTTTTACACGCCTAGAAGCTCTTGAATCTTTAGCGATTTTCTTCAGTATGGACAAGGGTCACAAGGCTTCTCGCACTATAGAAATCACTATCTTATCAGCAGAAAACCTAAGCCTCGATCGCAAATCCGTGAAGAAGAATGCATACGTTATTGCTAGAATCGACCCTATTAACTATGGATCAACTAAAGCTGATTTTGAAGGAGGCTGTAACCCTTCATGGAACGAGAAGCTTACCCTAGACATGCCATTTCAGACTCGTTTTATAACCCTTGAAGTGAAATGCAAGACTAGCTCAGGTGACAGAGTTGTTGGCACAGCAAGCCTTCCAATTTCTGACATATCGGGTGATTATACACCGGAGAGTCACTTACATTTCTTGAGTTACCGGTTAAGGGATTCCAGAGGTGAGAAGAATGGTATTATTAATGTCTCGGCAAGAGTTAAGGTGCAGGTAGAGTCCATGAGTCCGGCAGTGACAAAGAATCCGATGAGGAATGGGTGCTCATCGTCGTGGCAGCAGCCTACGCTGGGGGTGCCTGCTGGTCACCAGAAGAGATATTACGGTGGAGTTGTGACTGGGGTTCCTGTTTGGAGTTAATTTTAATTTTCTAGTGGTTTTTAGAGGCTTTTTGTTTTATTGAATTTGGAGCGTTGTTAATTATTTGACTGATCGATCCCAATTTAATCATTAATGCTATAATTTTATTGAATTGAGCATAAAAGGGTTTTACGAATGATTTAACCTCGTGTGGTTTAATGTACTTAGCTTCGTTTATGTTACCTGTTAACTAGTTTTGTTAACTTAAAATATCCTATCATTTTGTCGTGATGTCTTTGAACATTACTGTAAGTATAATAAATTCTATCTCTTACTTTTTACAAACTACCATATTTAACCGACGAAAATTATTTTAATATAAAAATTAAATTAATATAAAATTCAAATATTTAAAAATCAATTATCTTAGTATAAAAATCAAATATTTATTATAAATTTATACGTTTAAATACAAAGAAACTAGAATATAAGCGATGCTAGAGGAGGAGTTGGAGGCTGGTCGTCTCCGAAACCGTGAGACCAATAAAATGATACACATGTACCACCCATCTATGATCTCATATCTATGGATTTTTCATAATCCGCAGAGAGTCATTCATATTTTTCATTGAAATGGGTAATACGTTCTTGTACTCCTTGATCTAACAAGGCCACGAATTCCGGATAATTAGTGCTCAGGACCTATTGCAAACACTCAACGGTTGAAACACTACGGGTCATCCACAAGTTCTCGGTCGTAGTGTTAAAAAGCTCGTACACCCGATTTTTATTGGGGCTACCGGATGATCCTGCCTCCAACTACAAATCCAAATCGATATCCGGGTGGGTCGAAAGTTCGTCTTCGTATCTCTCCTTCAACTGGTTGTTATATATCTCATGGAAATAAAAAATAAAACCATCAAATTCAAGTAAATAATAACTTAATAAAAAAGATTGAAAACCAACATACCACAAAGTGTTGAACTCGGCTATCGATGAACTGTTGGATCCCTTTTTGGCGGTCATCACTCTGCACGTGCGTTTCCACAAAAAGATTTTTTGGGTTTAGCTTATGTCCAAGAGTCGTAACCTGCAAGATAAAAATGTTATCAGTTAAATATATTTATAAGAAAAAAACAAGAAATTAAAAAATTGATGTAATTAAAAAAATCTTACCATCTGTCTTGCATGCAAAACGAACAGAACGGAGTCATTAGTGTGTGTAGTAACAGAACCTTGAATTTGTTGGCTCCAATTCCCCGCACCAGACCATGACCATCACGTGAAATGCTTGGACGTCACGTGCTGAATGTATTCTGTCCATATAGCCTTTGAGATGTATGGCGACCTGAAATCCTTTCAAATCGCTGTGTCATTCCAGCCTGGTAGATCGCTTTCCTTCCTATATTTTTTAGATTTTTTTTGTGTCTCATACCAAAAATCACGCAATCTATATAGTACAAACGAATTATCTATCAGTAAATGACAAATAAAATTTTAATATAAGGAATAAAAAAATTATCATGATTTGATGTTATCTAGTTGCAACGTGATTTTTCCAAATCCTAAGTTGATAATTCAACATATGTTTCAACAATTTACAAACAAATATAATTTTACAAAATCTGAAAGAAATCCTAACATGTACAAATCATAAATCCATACAACAAGTTTGTTTAAGAAAAAAACAATAAAACAAGTAAACGCTCAAATAAAAAACATATACTACAAAAATTATGCAAAAAAAATAACATTTTAAAATTGTGTTCAAATTAAAAAAAAAAAAAGGTAGATTTGTTCGCTTAATGTGAAGAATCCTCAATAAAATTTGAATCGAAACTCGGATGCTGACAAACAAAGTATTGTGGTGCTAGAAAAGTTATGAGAGGTTGAGTCGTATTGAGATTGAGGGGGGTGACTTTTTGTTGCAGAAAAAATAAACAAGAAAGAAGTACAAATAGGACAGAGGGAGAGGAGGGTCGAGCGGCAGATCATAAATTTAATATTACCGACGGATAGACCGACAGAATTATTCTGATGATAACTCTATCAGCAATTCTGTTGGTAGAAATGTCATGTCACCGTACGGTTTACTTTCTTCAATCTCACTATAATATTGTCCGTAATGTTGTCGATATATACCGATGAAAGTTTTATGTCGGGATATTCACGAACGAATTTTACTGTCGAGTTAATCACGTTGGTAACTTCGTTTACAAAACTTATATGTCATCGTACTGTTTGTATTTTTTTATTCTTTCTTTTTCTTATTGTATTCCCTCGGTGTATACTATGCGAATATTTTCGCCGGTCAGTAATTTTCACAGTAATAAACCTTACCAAGAGAAAAAGAAAAGAAAAAAGAAAAAGGGTGGACGTGGCCAAACTGGTTTTCATCTTTCTATTTATTTATAATTTATGAATAAGGATTTACTTGATTAATTTAGTCCATCTTAGACCATTGTTTTTGCGTTTTGCATGAATCATGTTCGTTGCCTGCAAAATAAAACAAGTGGAACAGCACAAAATATATGACCGAAGAGGAAAAGACCAGGTGGCTGCCACGTTTGGTAGAGATCCCTTGACACAAGCGAGATCTGATCTTTGCCGGCTATAATAAAGGCGCCGCCAATAACGCTGCAACTGGTCTAGAAGCTCCCACCGAACACCTTTTTGTCATGTTGTAGGAAAAATCGTAATGGTCGTTCCTAATACTGGTTTTAGCACTTGATTTGAGTTGTCGGCTCAACAAATCAAATGCGGTGGACAAGCAAATACAAAATTCTATATTTCTAATGATGT
Organism: Populus trichocarpa; assembly: GCF_000002775.5. Taxonomy (NCBI): domain Eukaryota; kingdom Viridiplantae; phylum Streptophyta; class Magnoliopsida; order Malpighiales; family Salicaceae; genus Populus; species Populus trichocarpa. The sequence goes on along the minus strand of NC_037286.2, from coordinate 11,867,254 downwards.
AGGTAGTGGTTTAGTGATAAAAATTTGAGATTAAAAAATTTGTTTTTTTATGGTTTCAGGTTCGAACCATGTGGTTGCTCATATGATGGTCACTGGAGGCTTACATGATCGTTAACTTCAGGGCCCGTGGGATTAGTCGAGGTGCGCGCAAACTGGCCCGGACACCCACGTTAAACTAAAAAAAAAAATCTATTAATCTACACATTATCCAGAATAAATAATCTTAGATTATTTAATTTCTAAAGAAAGAATTTCATTTTTAGAAAAAATATTATTTTCTTATCAAAACATTTCATTTTTATTTTGATAAAAAATATGTATTTTTTTATAAATAGCATGATTTTTTAAATAAAACTCTTAACACAATCAAAATAAATATTATATGACTCTTTATTCATGATTTGTTTTTAGTAAAAATATATTTTTATAAGAATAATACTTTTTTAAATAAAACTTAGTATTATATGAAAAAAAATGTCAATTGAAAAACATTTTTTTGTTGTAATTACTATAGCTCAACTATATAATTAAAAAAATAAACAATGATTACTGTTTTAAAACTACATAAAAATTAACATAAGTAAATAAAAATAAATAAATTTTTATTAGATATTTATGAACAATTTTTTAAAAAATATTATGTATATTAGAGTCATATAATTGTTTTTACAAATTAATTGACAATGTTACTATAAAAATTTCAAATCTTATTTGAAAAGCAAGGCATAATTGGTTGATTTTTTAGATTTTATTATAATAATATTAATTAAAAAGTATTTTATTTTAAAATAAAATAAATAAAGTGGGGTCAGGCTGTATGCTTAACCTTTAAAAAAAATCTCAAATACCATTTTTTTTTAAAAAAATAAAATAAAAATAGCAGACAATATGCTGGCCGGCGCATATTTCTTTTTAAAAGAAATATAGGCGACAACGTGTTGCCTACCTGGATAGACAATTTTTTAACCAACGGACTTATTTTCAGAGAATGAAAAATTAAGTTAAAGTTTTTAAAAGGCTGTCATTAAATTAACAATTGACGATGCCCTATGCTTCTCATTGAAAATAAATCAATTATAATTTATATTGAATAGAAACATCAAAGATATCGAATAGAGATTTTAATTAGATCAAATTAAACCGAAGGTGGTTTAATGGCAGATCGGTGAAGAAAAACACCTACGTTGTTCGAACGGCCCCTCTGAACTGTCGCGAAACAACAACCGGCACGGAGGAGGAAGCTATCCTTCATGGGACCAAAAACTTGTTCTAGACATGTCAATACGAGAAATCTTTATAACCCTAGAAGGGCGTTGCAGGATCTTTGACTGTGAATGATTTCATGGGATCGAGAGCATTTACCAGAGGGTCATTTCATCCTTTTGAGTTATAGATTGAAGGTCCCAAAAGGGTTTGATCAGAACGGTATCATTAATGTTTCGGTGAGACTAAGAGTGCCGGAATATTTGGCATTGTGCCTGAAAACAAATGTTCAACATCACAACCTGCGTAAGTCGGCGCTGCCGGTACTGGATGGAAAGAATTATGTATGATGCGGTTGTGAACGGTATTCCTGTTTGGAATGCTAAATTTACGTAATTGTTTTAGTGGGCAGCAGAAGATGTCTGTATGCAAACAAAAATTCTTAAGAAATTTATAAAATTTGTTATTTATAAGTTTATGACTTTGTTGTATCTTAAATATATATTACTTTAATCCTATAATAAATATAATAAAAGCAATTAATATTTTAAATATGATGATCTTCGCGTCTCAATCTGTTTGCTATACACACTTCGATCCACTTATATAACAAATCAAGTTTATAAATGTTAAATAGTGATAATTGCGATATTGTGTACGAGGCATTGACATATCCTTGAAATCTAACAAGATCATTAGCATTAATTTGTTGCAAACGAATGATCTAGATTGAGTTAAAAACAACCCATTTTAATTATTTAAAACATGAGAGAATTCAAATTCACACACACACACGTGTGTGAATTTGAATTATCTCATGTTTTAAATAATTAAAATGTATGTATGTATATATGGCAAGCCCAGTGAGCATGTAAGGCACCGCGGGAGTGACAGACGTGTATAATGAGGTTTGAATCCTGGTGCAGAGGAAGGGAACAAGTCCCTTCCACTGCTGGGCCACAACCTCAAGTGTAGGGATTACACTACCAGAAATTCGCTAAATATCAACGGATTTATCGACGGAATATTTTCTGTCGGTATTTTGAGGTCGAAATTACCGACGGCCACTTTCCGTCTGTAATTTAGTCGGTAAAAACCGACGAAAACCTTTCCGTCTGTAATTCAGTCGGTAAATACCGACGGAAATTTTCCGTCGGTATTTACCGAATGAATTACGGACGGAAAAGTTTCCGAATTTAAAAAAAAAGCGGGTCGCTGACGTGGAGGTTTTGGCGGGTTATTTTTTTTCGATGGATTCAAAACGACTGCCCGTACAGTGCCCGTAAAGTGATGTGACCGGTTCGCCGTTTAAATTGCCGACGGACTCACCGAGGGATTTGAAATGGCAGATCCGTACGGTGACATGTCTATGTTTCCGTCAGAATAACCGACGTAATAACCGAAGGAGTGTCCGTCGGTAAAACCGTCGGAAAACGTTAATATATGACAGCTCTGCCGACCCTCTCATCCCCTATTTCTCCTTCTTCTTCCTCATCCCAACTCTCCCCATCTGCAAACAACCAGCCCCCCCTCCCCCAAAAAAAAAATCTTCCTCATATCAGCACAACAAGTTATATTTCTTGAAGTTTTGTGGTCACAGCATCCGCGCGTGTTCTGATTTACCGACGGATTTTATCAATTTTTGTAAGTAATTATATCTTTTTAAATTTTAACATTTAATTAAATGTCAATTTTATTGTTTTTTTAGTATATGTATTTTGTTAGTAGATGTACATGTTTTATTGTTATTTCTCAAACAAACTTGTAGTATATGAATGTATAATTTTGTACCTGTTATGGTTTGTTTTAGATTTTGCAAGATTGTATTTGTTTGTAAATTGTTATTTCTTTATGGAATTACCGAATTACATGTGCTATTTTGAAATAATTAATAGCTTGCTTAATGGGCCCGTTTAAAGTTTTATCAATGGTATTGCGGAGTGGTAATTTCTGTAAATTTATATATTTTAATTCGTATGGACGTTGATAAATTATAATGAATATTTAATATTTATGAGAAGTTGTGATTGGTTTGTTGGATAATCTCGAGTTAAAGTAATATTTTTACAAGTTTATTTACCTAACTTAGTTAATTAATACATGATGTCATCATAATTTTATAGAGGTTCGATATAAGTCATGGATGATCGTTCATGGATGTATCGAGATTCACCCCAAGGATTGCGGAGGATGGATTATTGTAATGGGGTTCAGGGTTTTATTAATTTTGTAACATCTATTCCCAGAAATTTTACTGGAGGCGGTATTAGGTGTCCATGCAGGAAGTGTGAAAATAAAAAGTATCTGCATCCAGATGTTGTAATGATGCATCTTCTACACAAAGGGTTTATGGAGAATTACCAGTGTTGGTATGCACATGGAGAAGTATTTGTTAGCGAGAGTGAGAGGAGAATGGAAGAAACGGTGGTTGGGTCTACTTCTAGTACTAGCAACGTGCATGAAACGGCAAATGACAACACTAATCCTTACAGAAATATGGTTATGGATGCAATGAGAATGAATCAAGGTAATGGCAGTCAATGTCCAATCGTAGAAGAAGAACCTAATGTAGATGCAGCTAGGTTTTTTTATTTGTTGAAAGATTCTGACGAACCATTATGGGATGGCTGCACGAACCACAGTAAATTATCGGTCGTAGCACAGGTGTTCACCATCAAGTCAAATCACGGGATGAGTTAAATTTTGTTTTGAGCTCTAGCGGACAACCAAATATCGATGAAGAAGATGATATTCATATTGAAGATTGCGATGAAGGTGATGACAATTCAATTGATGACGAAGAAGAAGAAAATTCTGACTAACTACCAAAATGAAGCCCTATGTAAAACCCTTTTTTTCATGTAATTTAGATTATGAATGATATATATATTTTGAAACACAAAATATTTATTACTTGAAATAATTAGTTGAAATGCCACAATTATGAGATAATTACTTGAAATAATTATTGATAATGGATGATATATTTTGTGACATGAAATAATTACTTGAAATGCCACCACATCACCGACGGCCACACCGACGGACTAAGGACTTAGTCCGTCAGAATTTCACAGAGAGTTCGAAAATAATTACTTGGCATGCCACCCAATCACCGACGGACTAAGTCCGTCGGCATTTCACAGAGAGTTCGAAAATAATTACTTGGCATGCCACCCAATCACCGACGGACTTAGTCTGTCGGCATTTTACAGAGAGTTCAAAAATAATTACTTGAAATGCCCCAATCACCGACGGCCACACCGACAAACTTACGTCCATCGGCATTTCACAGAGAGTTCGAAAATAATTACTTGAAATGTCACCCGATCACCGACGGCCAAACCGACGAATTTAAATCCGTCGGTAAGTTGTCGGCGGTTCAATTTTACCGACAACATTACCGATGGACCGCGCGAATTTCAAAGGGTTGCGCATTAAATGCGCCTCTGACCGCGTAATCTTGCCGACGGAATTACCGACGGACCATGAAAAATATGGAGGGTCATTAAAAATTTTGGTGCGAAATTCAAAATTTACCGACGGATTTTTAACACATCACCAACGGAATAAATTAAAATAATAATTAATTTTATATCCGTCGGTGAATCCGTCGGTAAAACTGCCATATAAGTTCAAGTGACCGCCCGTTCAGTTTATTTTTTCTTCTCCTTCGTTTCTCACCTTAAGCTTTTGATTTTTTCCTCTCCATTCTTCAAAGCTTTCACCTCCAATCTCTAGCAAGTTTTCTTCATCATCTTCATCAGTTTAAAAGGTTAGTGTTTTCTCTATTTCATTTTACTTTAATAGTTTTTTTTTGCTATTATTTTGGTTATTTTTTTTGTTTTGGTGTATTTTTTGTAATGTAGATAAAGTCTATAGTTTTTTTTCCATAATTCATTGCTAAAGTATATAGTTTTTTTTTTGAATTTATTGAATATTTTTTATTGTTGTATTGGCATAATTATTATTAGTTAATTTGTTGAATTTTTATTGTTAATGTTGAATTTACCATAGAATTAGTAATTGAATATGTTGGAATAATTATTAATTTTACTTTATTATTGCATGATTTGTGTTTAATTTTTTCCATTTATTTTGATTGTTATTCTAGAGTTTTTTTTAATTTATTGTTTTGTTGTATTGGCATAATTATTGAATAATTACTTGAATTGTAATTGTTAATGTTGAATTTACCGTAGAATTAGTAATTGAATATGTTGGAATAATTATTAGTTTTACTCTATTATTGCATGCTTTGTGTTTAATTTTTTCCATTTATTTTGATTGTTATTCTAGAGTTTTTTTTTATTTATTGTTTTGTTGTATTGGCATAATTATTGAATAATTACTTGAATTGTAATTCTTAATGTTGAATTTACCTTAGGATTAGTAATTGAATATGTTGGAATAATTAGTATAGATTGGGTAAATTGGTTGTGGCTATTGTTAATATGTGCAGGTTTGTGGATTTGGGTAGTATCCGGTATAGGGGAGGTGCTGTCGAATTTTTTTTTTACATTTGAATTTAATTATATAATTATTTGTATCAAATTGTGTAGATGCGTAGAACGAAAACCAGAGTTGGTCGCTCAGGTGCAGTCGCAGCTAGTTCGTCTAGCAGCGAGGATGATATTTCCTTAGGTGCCTCTCAAGAAGAGGCACCTACACCACCTGCGCCGTCAACCGATGCTGCCGCTTCCAGCGGTACTTCACAGCGCAGAGGTGGCGTGCCTTCGCAGCGGAATCAATTTACCCGCAAGTACGAGGCACAGTGGAAGGACGACCTTTCAATGTAAGTTTGTTAAGGTTTTAGTTTTTTTTAAAAAAAATTACAACATAATATATCAAGTAATCACTATTGAATTTATTTCATTTATTTTCAGGTTCACAAATATTGAAGCCGCCCGAGTAATATCATCGGCGTTTAAATCGTTGATGGAGATTCCATTGTTTCAATGGAGTCAGATATCCAAGCATCCTGAATGGATGCCTCAAATCAATGCATGGTTTAACATGTTTGAGGTTGGTATTATATTATAATTTTCAGCTTATTAATATAATTGTAAATAAATTATTATTTTTATTTAAACTTGTTTATTTATACAAAGCACAAATTCTGCTGGGACATTGAGCATAACACTGTTGTGAGGAGGGTGTGGGAAAATCACGCGGCAACTAGGTAAGATCGAAAACAATACAGGATTTTTTTTAGACAAAAATTTATGTTTCGAAATGTAATTTTTGGTTGCGTGAAGCAGGTTGCGTGATTTTTGGTATGAAACACAGAAAAAGGAAAAAAAAACCGCGAGGGATAGGGGTTTCCAAGGCTGGAACGATGTTGCGGTTTGGAGGGATTTCAAACCGATATACATCCCGGAAGATATATGGCCGCACTATCTTGAGCACGTGACGTCTGAGCGGTTCACACGACGCTCACAGTCCGGTGCTGGCAACCGGAATCGGCCAATTCATGGCGGGGTGACAACTCACACTGGCGGCTCCGTTCCGTTTGCTGCACATGAGAAACGGATGGTAAGATTAATTTAAATGAAATATATCGTTAAATTCAGTTGTTGTTAATATATCTTTTTTCATTATAGGCTGCGTCTCTTGGACGTGAGCCGAGCCCGATGGAGCTGTTTGTGGAGACGCACGTGCGGAGTCAAGACCGCCAGAAGGGGACGTAACAGTTCGTTGATAACCGTGCTCAATATTTCGTGGTATGTTTGTTCAACCATTTTATTTTGTAAGTTATTATGTAAGTTATTATGTTTATTGTATTGAATATGATGATTACTTCTTTTTTTTAATTTTCAGGAGACCTATAATAATCGGTTGAGGGAGAGATACGGGGACGATACTTTGACCCATCCGGAATTCGATCCGGATTTGTGGATGAAGGTTGGCTCGTCAGGTGGACCCGATAAAAATCGGGTTTACGGGCTCTCCAACACTACGGCCGACAACTTGCGGTCGACCCGTAGTGTTTCAACCGTTGGGAGCTCCCAATCAATATCGAGCTCCCAATCTAAGGAGTTCGTGGCTTTGCAGCAACTCACCGAGAAATACGATAACCTACAAGCGGAGTACGCACAACTCAAAGCGTCTCATGCACAACAAAGAGCGGAACAAAGAGCGGAGTCTGAGCAATTCAAAGCGTCTCAAGCACAACAAAAAGCGGAGTATGAAGCGGCTCAAGAACAACAAAAAGCAGCTCAGGAACAGCAAAAAGCGGCTTATGACCAGCTTTACGAAATGATTATGAAATTGTCAAATAGCGGAACACGTGCGCCTAATCCTTTTTGGCCGTATAACCACCAGCCTCCGCCAGGATCTCCTCCTCCTCCTCAAGCTCCATCATCTTTATATTAATTTGTAATCAACATTATTTACCTTTAAAACTTCATTTATTATTTTTCTTGAAACATATTCAGTTTGTAATGAATATTATTTAACTTTGTTTTTTTTTTATGTTTAATATAAATTTTATTTGCATAATTGGTTTGTATTACAATTAATTTATATAGTTTTATATTATATATCTAAATAATTTTTTAAAAACAAATTAAGAAAAAAACTATTACCAAGGATTTTACCGACGGATGAATTCGGTCGGTATTTTAAACACTCACCGACAGACGTACCGACGGACTTAATCCGTCGGCATTTAACAGTAGCTTCCACAATCACCGATGAATTTACAGACGGACATATTCTGTCGGTATTTCATACACTCACCGACAGATTTACCGACGGATATTTTCCGTCGATCAATCACAATATCCCGATGGAATAAAAATCCGTCGGTATATTTCAAGCAGGAATCTTTCTTTTTTTTGCGCGCAAATTCCGTCTGTAAAACCATCGGCAAATGGTTTTTTTGTTTTGCCGACCGATATAGCGACAAAATAGGGAATCACCGACGAAAGTAAAGCCGACGGACGTAATCCGTCGATGATGACGTCGGTAAAAAAATCACCGACGAACTTCTAATCACACACCGACGGAATTTTTCCGTCGGTAAAACTTTGAAATCTTGTAGTGTTAGTTGTAGTGCGCGTAAACTGACCCGGACACCCCAGGTTACCAAAAAAAAAAATTACCGTCGAAAAATTTCTAAATAAAGGACCCTGAATTATCAACAATGACAAAGCGCATCATGTTGCGGAATTCTAATTTTGACAATCCATTATTAATATAAAAAATAAATTAAATAGGATAAGAGGAGCATTTGTCTCTCAATTACAATATAATTTTCAATTGGATCCTCAAACAAAAAGAATTCCTAATTGGATCTCTTATCTTTCAAGCATTGCCCAGTATATAACTGGACCATTGAGATTTATATATAAAAAAAAAAAAACATTGTTTAAGACAAATTAGGCCACCTTGTTTTTTTTTTTTAGGAAAAAAAATTAAATAGAGGGTTGATTAGGTGATGCCCAATAAATGAGAAATTCAATTAAGAAATGTTTTTGTTCAGGGATCAAATCGAGAATTAGGTGATAGTTAGGGGATAGAAATATTCTTTGGTGATAAAATAAACCGCATGCAGGCAGCATTCTCCCCATCCATTTTTCAATTAAGATTATACACATAATTATGGTAGAGTTTTTGGTCAAATACAGCACTTGTTATATATCCAGTAGCGTCCGAGGCTCAAAACACCGCAGTCAACCTCTGATAAACTTCGGAGCTGCTTACCACCTTACGTTACAAACTTTCGAGAAATAGGTCAACCGAGTTGTCTCGCAATGCCGGGGATTGTTTTCCACAAGCTTTTACTCTTCTCTCTCTCTCTCTCTCTCTCTATATATATATATATATATATATATATATATATATAAACGTGGAAGTCTTAGTCAGGGTTGTTTGCCAACATAAATTGACTTTTGATTGGAGAATTGACTTTTGAAAATGAAACTTGCCATTGTTGTTATATAAGGGAGTGGAATTCTATTATACTATTCCAACTTTCCAAGTCAATACGTCGTAGTAATTCTCTTCTTCATACATAGTTGCACGCACGCTCTTGAATATCACGCGCGTGGCGAGGGTGCAAAACCCTGCAGAAGAAGAACAAGAAACAACATGCCTGTTTCTCGTTGCTTTCTATTTAACTTCCTATCCGAACTTTCGAGCTAATCAATCAAAGTCTTTTCCCAAACTTGAAGAACTATCTATGATCTTAGTATGGATCATCGAAAATGCTTGGAAACTGAATAAGAGAAATAGCTTGCCATGGACGTTGATTCTATGCATAATTTCCCGGAAAAGGTAGTGCAAGAAAATATCAGTTATGAATAATATTTAAGAAGCTGTTTAACTTTAAGTAATTTATTCATCATTTTTTTCTTGATTTTCGGGGGTGTTATTTTAACTTATTCCATTTATTCTTTTCAATTCTAGGTGGGAGAATTGCATGTATAACCCCAGCTTTTTTGTTCAATCTATTTAAGTCCAGCTGAAATTATTTATTTATTTTTTAGTGTCTTTCCTCCTTCATGGATGTGTTTATTTGCCAACGACATTCACTGTTAGATTTAACAATTTTATTGACAAAAATTTATGTCGGTATATATATTATCAATGGACTCACGAACAGAAACAATCCATCAAAAAAACTCTCGTCTGTAATTTATGGTTTGTCGGTAAGTCCGTTAGTAATAAATATACCGATGAATTTACAGATAGAAAAAACTCGCTAAAAAAATATCACTCATTTTATTCCATTGGTATATATATCCATCAGTAAATTTAACATGTCATCGAAAAGAAAACTATATGTAATGTCATCGGTGTTTTTATTAATGGAGTTATTATGTTGGTGAGTTAACAATAATATTGGTATTTATAGTAATTGTTTTCTAATTCTCTCTTGGAATATATTAATGAAGTTATTTTATCGGTAAACCCATCAAATAAGATACATCAATGGTTAAAATCAGAAAATTTGATTAATAGATGTGATGCTCAATAAAAAAAAAATGGAGAAGTTTAGGGATCAGGAGAAATTAAAATATAGAATTAGTTTACCTAGCAAAGGATGGGTCAAAAACGACAAGACTTATTGGTTGAATGTATTTATAATATCAAAGGCAGATGGATATCAACAAGCACCAGTGGTCTAGTGGTAGAATAGTACCCTGCCACGGTACAGACCCGGGTTCGATTCCCGGCTGGTGCATGGAGGAGCAATGATGAAAGCTGTGCCGTAGCGATGGTAGGGTCTATCGCAAGCATCTGATCACCAGATGATATTGGCTCTGCTGAGCTCTTTGAATATTTTTTCACCTCTTTATATATATAAAATTGCGTGATTATATATATATATATTACTTTCATTATTATTTAACATTCATATAAACATTTTTTAAAAAATAATTGATTAATGATTTATATCCAACCTCACCTAAAAAATCTATAATACAATACGATGGTTTATAGTTTTTTTTAAAACTATCAAGTGTACCAAGTTTTTTTTTTCATTTATCAGTTAATATATTTGTGTTTTTTTTTTAATTTCTTTTGAAATTATAAAAATAAAATTATTTGCTTCCACGAAATAATAGAGTCAGAAAAATTAATGAGATCTTGAAAATTGATAGTTTATTATTATTTATTTGTTTATGAGTTACTGATCCCTGGTACCTGCCAAAATAAAAAAAGAGGTGTAAAAGCAATTTGGTGTTCTTCATTTCTCAAAAGTATTTGGAAAAGCAACAGTAAATACGATTACATTACATGAAATTCACACGTTACAGACACTTTACATCGATGCTAAGCGTTAATGATCCATGCAAAGCGTAAACCATTCACATATGCCAGGTAAGAGCAAGCATTTAGCACAAGAGGAACCACCATCTAATTGAGCATGTTTATTTTGTCACTTACATACTGAGAAAGAGGGGAAGAAGTAGAGAAAACTGCATCTTTACAGAAACACAAAAAAAAAAAAAAAATCCTCCAGGACTCGTGGATAGTAATAGTAATAGTAATGCACAGATTGCTTGGTCGCTCTTATCAAAAGCACCGAGCAGATGCTGCTTGTGACCAAAAAAATAGAAAAAAAGCTCCACATTACAGGGCCACATGATTCGTCTAGGGAAGATGTCTACTCCAAATGGCTGATCTCTATGCTTCTTCACTGCCACTTTGACTGTCAGCCTTTAGAATGTCGAACTTGCAGAGAGGGCAGGTTGCATTGATGCAAAGCCACTTGTCTATGCACATACAGTGGAAATGGTGACCACAAGGAAGTTCACGTAGTTCGCTTCCATCTTCATAGGCAGAAAGGCAAATGCAACACTCCTGTGGTTTATAACAAAATTTTCATGTCAGAAGTGAATCAAGAATAAAGAGCTGAAAATGGGGAACCAACCCCTAACGTTAAAGTAACCATATCGTTGAGAGAAGGAGACCATGTGAGGTTGCAAATTGAGATCCAGCCATTAGGTTTTTTCTAATATATTTATACACCCACGTCATGAGTAGTACGATGAGGGAATTTGGTCAGGAATTAAAAAAAAAAAAAAGGTGCCCTGTGTTCCTTTCCCAACCAGAGTGTTTGCAGTGTAAAGCTTCGGGTTCAATGCAGAGGTGCAAGTCATCCCTCTGAAATAGTCGTGAGCCAATTGTTCTACTTTTCACGTTCAATTTGCCTTATAGACCCAATAGCTGCCCAACCTACCCCGGCCTTCTACCATTAGAAGGCAGAGAGTGCATGCATTTCTAGAAGAGACAATAAATTCCCGTTGGGATACTTACCGTGTCTTCACGGGAAAGGGCACGTTCAATGGGTGTGTCAGTGTCACATTCAGTCATCATCCCACCAAAAGACTCTTGACTTTCATCATTAACTTTCTCACAATTCCCTATCCTGTGAAACTTGTATTTTAGTAATCGATCAATCTCTTCTTTAGTCGCTCCTTCCTGTTTTCGAATTAAAGGCAATGCAATATTAGGCATAGAATATTGAAGGACAAGGACATAGATGCAATCTACGAATGAAATGCAAACAGAAATGACAACTCTTTGCGCATAGGTTGGGCAGTGCCTTCTGAATCTCAAGAAAAAGGTCAGATGACCAAAAACAATTGGCAAGCAAAGCCATTGCCCAGTACCCAAAGCACATGTGACAGCTCAAACTTTAATATATCTACATCACCGGATTAAAAAAAAAAAGAGGTAAAAAGAATATTGCTTTAAGACAACAATGATGTCCCTACACTTGTCTATGTCTCTCCCCGGGCATGAGGTCTTTGATGGGCATTGATTCTAAACTTTGCCCAATAAGATAATTCATATGTATTATTCCCAATTCAAATGGACAACTATTCCAGTTAATTTTAAAGATCACAAAGAATAACAAATCAAAATGGTCTACAGAGAAAAAAACCTGAATCTACACTGTCCTCAAAATTAAGCAACAATGCAACATAATTTGACATCATTCACACAAAATGTGGTCGTCGTCATCATAATCAACAGTGTACCAGGTTACTGTTTCTTCAAGCCGACACACCAGACTTTAAGGCTTTGCAGGTTGGAGCAGCATATGCTCATTCTTCTCAGCCTTAATGTTGTTCTACTGCTCCAGCTTCCCACCAATAGGAAGTTAAAAATGTTAAGTCTAAAGGGTCCAACCTCATCAAAGGGACAAAGTCATGATGGGGCATTAAAGGTCTTTCATCAAAGGTTGAGAAAAAAGAGCAAGGGTAAAGATTCATCACTTGTCATCATCTAAAGGGAGTTTGGAGGTGGGACTCAATCTGGTAAGATTTAAAGCTCCAAGCTTTATCTAATTTGTATTTATGACTGGGAAGAGAAGACAAGTTTTTCCAAGTCCTAAACTGCAAAATTATGATGTCAAGAAATAGAGTAACAATATTTCTGCTCTCGCTTCTAACTCCCTATAGATTCAGTTGTTGCATCGCCAGTTCACTTACTACAAATTTTGTTCAGAGTATTTTTTTACCTGGTCTGCCATAGCATATAAGATGCCGATTATACAAGGTAGGAAGCAGCAAACAGCAATACCAATGAGGCATGCAACAGCAATGCAAATAATTACAAAGAGCGTGTCAGCAGCAAGAAATGCAATACAAAGCCTGCAAAGCAAAACAACAAGTAAACCGATAAACATAAATAAACGTATGAGAGCCATAAGCTAAAACACATCAAAGAAAAATATGTTCAAACAAACCAGTAAAGCTGAGGTGAATCCTTTGCCACATTTTGGCGACCAGCAGTAGTAACCCAGTAGAATCCAATAATCCACCATATAATTGAAAACGTCGTCATTGCAGATTCCACACGCTTAGCAACACTGTGAGAATAGAGAATAAGCATTCGCATATCTACGAATTCATAAAATCCATGGGCTTCAAATCTTCACATTCCAATAATAATAATAATAATAACAATAAAAGAGCATCATCAAATGCACTACAGTTAAGCAACTTACAGCGAAGAAGAAGAATTGCTCCCAGTTTATTTTCTTGCAAGATTGTTCTCAATTTTCAGAAAACAACATGAATAAAAAAATCAATTCTCACCAAGTCCCAAAATAACTCCATTAACAATAAAGCTGAAAACCGCACATCGCACAACCATGCAAACAACTTCACAAAAAAAAAAGGACGAACAAACAAACTTTGCAAGCAAAGCAAGCTAATTAAACCATCATTTCTACCAAAACAAACCTTTTTGTTCTATTTTACACTAAAACAAAACACACACGCACGCACACGATCAAAACAATGACAAATAGCGAAAGCTTACCTAGTATTTTGACCATCATTTTCACTTTGTTGAGTACTGAAATCCAACGAATCCCCTGAGTCGGAACTCAAAATCCCACTCTCTCTTAACCCCAAATTCCTTCTCTTTCTATACTCAACAACAACACAGACAACATGACACGAACACAGCAAAATATACGCAACAATCCACGCTCTGAAAGGCACCCTTGGCTTCTCCTCCAAACTTAACCCCAGGACACCAACAGCTATTATCACAATCGCCAAACTCCACAAAACATCAATAACAACTACCGGCTTCGAGTAACCCCAGTCACTTTGCCTCTCTTCAAGCTGCTCTGCCGCGTTTTCACGAACACGAACAGAGGGTTCTCGGAGCATCATTCGGCGGCTGCTCGCCCGACGGAGGATACGGGCGGCAGCGCCACGGAGTTGTGGTGGACGGCGTAACAGGCGGCGGCTCCGGAGGAGGTGGTTGGCAATTGAATGGGCTAGGAGTGGTGATGAGTCTATGGCATCGGATTGTGGTGATGTTAGTGAAGAATTTGCAGAAGGCATCATTTTCTCCCCGCTCGCCCCCCCTCTCTCTCTCTCTAATTTGTACGAAAAATCAGAATTTGAAAGAAAGGTGTGCTTAATTTTTAACAAGTTTTTGAATTTGAGGGGATGTACTTCCTTGAGGCTTGAGGTGTTTGAAATTTTTGAGGGAATGAAAAACTTTTTTTTATATTTGGAGAGAGAGAGAGCTCGCGCTGTGAGTCAGGGTAATAATTATTGTTCGCTGGATATCGAAAGAAAAGGATCTCTCTACCTCCGAATATGTCTATCCCATGTTTTGGGTTTGTCGTTTGTACTCTTCTCTTTTAATTAAGTACTGTTTGTTTTAGGGACATGTAAAAAAATCAAAAAATTAAAAAATTAAAAAAAAATAATTAAAAAAACCAAACTGAAAAAAACTGATTAAATCGATTAAAATTTTAAAAAAACCTGTCGGTTCAGTTCGATTTTGATTTTATAAGCAAAAAACCAAAAGAACCGAACCGAACCGAAACCGAAAAAAACCTGAAAAAAAACCGAGCCAAAATTGAAAAAACGGAGCAAAACCGGTTTGAACCGGTTTGTGCCCTAAAAAAACAGAACCGAACTGAAACCAGTTGGTTTGACCCGGTTTTGGTTTTTTTTAAAACAAATTTCGGTTTGGTTATTTTTTTTGATAAAAACCGAACCGAACCGAAAATGATCACCCCTAATTTGTTTTTACATTTGAAAAGTATTTTAAAAAAATTTAAATTTTATTTTATTTTTTTATTTTAAATTAATTTTTTTTAATACTTTCAAATCATTTTGATGCGCTGATATTAAAAATAATTTTTAAAAAACAAAAAAACATCATTTTAATGCATTTCCAAATAAAAAATACTTTAAAAAGTAATCACAACTACACTTAAAAAACGAGTGAAGGAATGTAGCGGCTAAACTTTAGTTTTCACGACGATATTTAACACGGCATTGCCTTTATTATTGGGCGGTGCATGTCGTTTTTTTTTTTTCATCATTCTTTCCTCTATCCTCCTTCATTAGAGCCAAGCAATGCACATTTTCAAATCAGTCAATAAATCTTTCAAACTTAGTTATTTTTTTTATTGATATTTTATTTTAGATTATTCATAAAATTAAAAATTTCTTTCAATTTAATTTTCATTTGATTTTCTCACCTTTTAGATTTGGTCACCATACTTTTGAATTTGATTTTTTTAAAATTATTTTTTAATTAAATTATCTTCCAAATGCATCTCTCAATATTTTAATTTATTTTAATTTATGTTAAATTTTTATTGTTTGCTATTTATTTTGTTTTTAATTTTATTTTTTAAAAACTTTTTTTTTCAGGTCATGGACTTGTAATATTGGGTCGGGATGGATTAAATCTTTTTTTTCAAGTGTTTTTTTATAATTGATTCTTGATGATATCATTCTTTTATAGGATTATCACGATTTCACGTGACCCAGCTTTACCCGAGACAATATTATTTTTGAAAAATTATTTATTATTATTGCTGTCTAATTTTTTTATTTTTTTATCAATTTAATTAAAATTTAATCCGATTATTAGGTTTTTTTATTTCTTTAAAAACGCAACCATCTCATGATTTTTTTTTAATTTAATTTTTTTTAATACGGCCCACGGAATCGTTTGGGCCACCAATCTAAGTACATCCTAAAGCAATTATTAAAAATTAAAAATTTGCAAGCCAATCCTACAGAGAAATTTACCATATATTTTTTTTCGTTTTTTAAGTAGGAAACGTTAACACCAAACAAAGGAGAATGATTGCAAAACGTCGAGTTGGTTTCCAGGACACCTCAGCAGCGGAGAACGAGATTCTCAACCCCTAGAATAAACCAAAGAATTAATAAACTAAAGGGGTCCCACCTCAATCTATGGAGCCACCATCAAAACTTAAAGGAGCTGCCACTTGTCAACTCCACGATCTACACTCCCTCACCCAAACAACTTTTTTAAAAAAATTCTAAGCCACGAGAATTGTTTTTATATTATCATTAATCTTATTCCAGCTTAAATGAATTAAAAAAAAAAAAAAAACACGAAGACAGAAGACAAAAATCAAGAAATGTGGACAGCAATTACATGGTGGTTAATTTTAGAACCCGTGAAATTAAGCGAGATGCACGCAAGCTAACCCGAACACCTACATTAAACTAAAACAAAAAAAATATGGATAGTATGATTCGATGCACCGTAAAAAACTCCATATATCAAATCCCAGGAAGTAAAATGGGAGGTATTTTCCGAAAAATGACATTTTAAAAAATAAATAAGATAAAAAAATCTGTGTTTCAAATAATATATATATATATATATATAAACAGAGAAGGAAGAGCTCATAAGAAAGCAAAAGCATTAACATTATTCTTTAGTTCTTGGGCTTGATGGGGGTTTCTTGATTTCAATCGCCAGCTAGAATGAATTAACGAAAAAGAAATGAACTATGAAGAAGAAAATTGAGAAATGTCGACAGCAATATTTGAACTTGCACCGTCGTAGCCAAGAAGATCTCATGTGGTTGCTATTTTTTAAAATATTTTTTATTTAAAATATATTAAAAAAATGTTTTTTAAAAAACATTTTTCATATTAGAATCAAAATATTTAAAAATATCGTAAAAAATTAATCTAAAATTAATTAATTAATTAAATGAAACCAGTTATAAAACACAAAAACAAACAAAGTTTTTATGTCTCTTTTCATAACTACTCAAACATGTCAACAATTGTTGAAAAATGTACATCAAATCTTTATTTTTAAAAAAACACTTTGTTTTTATTCTTTTTAAAAATATGAAGCAGCTACCGCGTAGTTATTCGTGTCAAACAACACATCATCTGTTGTGGTGACGGAAAAAATAAGGAAGGTAATTCTTGGATCTAAAAACTTATTTTTTATTTGAAAACACCTATAAAACTGTGCACAAATCTAAATAAACTCATTTTTCTATAAAATAACCCAAAATTTGATGAAAAAATTGGAACTCAACCAAAATCTAACAAATACCGTTGGCAATATCTACTTTTTCTGACAAGTTAAAGGTCAAAAAAACCCTATAGAACTCTCTTTGTGAAAAATAAATTTATTGACACCAATATCAATATTTTTCATGATTTGAATCAATTTCAAGCAATGATTTTCTTTTTTTTTGACTAAAATCTTGCGACTCTCCATCTTCTCTCTCAAACTATGGATGGAATAATAAAAAAATAAAGATATGGACTAGAAGTTATTTGTTAAAAACTCTAGGGGTTGAAAATGTATCAACTTAAAAGTAGAAGGATAAAAGTGAACTTTTCCCTCCAAGTGTTAAACAAATACCTAGTTTCTTTGTATTTTTCACTTGATCATCTATTAAAAAAAAAATTGGTTCGAGAGAGTTATCCATGCTTTTAGTATAAGAAAAAAATAGTGCCTACTTTGCATAAAAAAAACTTTGGTGTGTATGAAAAGTTTTATGTGAGCAGTTCATGCCAAAAAATACATAAAAGAATGGTCAGACAGGATTTGATAGACCAAGTCAACACGGTATAGGGAAGAGTTTCATGTTGAATTCTAGCTGTTTAGGATTGTCCAAAACGGCTGAAAAAATTATTTTTTCCCCATAAAATTTGTGTATTATCAGTTTTCATGTTCCTTTGATTCTAATAAGCTTTTCCAGAGTCTGAAAATATATTCGTAATTATTTTTTAAAGTATTTTTTATTTATAAATGTATTAAAATAATATTTTTTTTATTTTTTAAAAATTATTTTTGAAATCAGTACTTCAAAATGATTTAAAAATACCAAAAAATATTTTTAAAATAAAAAATAAAATAAAATTTAAATTTTTTAAAAAATATTTTTAAAATATAAAAATAAATAGCCCAGCTAATAAATAAGATTAGATATTGTCGGTAGTTAAAAGCATCAAATTCACATTTCACCACACTCGACATCGGAATCAATAGTTATTTTATTTCCTTTTATCATTTCACCAAGCCATAAGTGATATGTGCGTGACGTGTTTCCCAATATTAGAAAACATCCAAGATAGTTTTTTTTAAATAAACTATTATAAAATTCCAGGAGATTTTAGTTTTATTACCTCGAAGGCAAACTGTAAATTAACTTAAGCCACCAGTACGACGAAACCTGGCAATTATTGTTAGGAAATTAAAAATGAAAAAAAAAATAGATAAATAAATGCAATTTGAATTTTTGTTTCATTTTTTTCATATAAATCAACAACTAAAAGAAATAATAAAAATAATTAGAACTAAAAGCGAAAACTCGAAAAAGCTCCTAAATGTCAATTTTTTGTTTTGTTTTTAAAGATAATTTAGTTATTACACCATGTTTAAAAAATATTAAAAGACTAATTTGTCTTTGATTATTCTAATAATTATCAATGAACCTTATGAAAACATCGTATTAGTCTTAATAACCAGTTTAATCATTATACTTATTTAATGGTCTACTTGAAAAAAAAGATTTTCATTGCTTATTAACTTGACAACCTGAACAAAGTTGAACTTGTTGAAAACTAAACACATAAACAATTTAAATATCCCTTCTCTTATTTATATATTCAACCCTCGTAAACTTTATATACAAGACTCTTATATTCATAGGAAATTACAAGCTTAAAGTATCATGATCCAATAAGAATTCTAAATGCTAATTCAATAATAATTATAATTAACTAGTTAAACAAGATTCTAAACACAACTTTTTTTTATCAAGGAATTCTACTTAAACTAGGATTTCAACTTATATCTTAACAGTACCTTTTTTAAATTGATGTTCTTAAACATTTACTTTACTAATAATAAACTCTCCTCTAAACATAGTTTTCTTGGGTGCAAACACCAAGTAATATTTGAGCTTCACAAATGATTCTAATTTAAAGGACTTGAAAAATATATCAGCAACTTGTTCTTTATTTTTGCAATAAATCATCTCAATCATTTATGAGATGTCTTAAGAAATGAAGATTCGCATCAATATACTTGCTTCTAACATGCAAAACTGGGTTTTTTAGAGAGTTTAATTGTTGAGTTGTTGTCACAAAAAATTATCATAGGCCCTAGTCTCTTAAAATTAAGTTCTTCAAAAATATCTTTCAATCATATTTTGATATGCTCACAAAGTCCCGACCATAAATCCAGATTTCATGGTTGATAAAACAATTACCTGCTTATTTGAAGATTATTACATAGCTCATGGACCAACCTAAAAAACAAACCCATAAGCATTTCTTCTATTATCTTGATCTTCTGTATAATCACTATTAATAAAGCCAATCAAATATGACTTCTCTTTTCATTCTTATAAAATAATCATACACCTAGTAACTTTCAAGTACCAAAGTATTGTGCATTTTTAAGATAGTTATGCCTATGGATAGGATCTATGGAGGAGTGTTCTTCATAGCAAAAACGAATCCTTTGAAGAGTTAGAGTATTGTCATGCTATTTTATCTTGTTTTTTCGTGGAACTAGAGATGCCTTTGTGCATGTAATGGAGTTGTGTGTTGTATTTTTTGTTGATGGAATGAAAAAGTATGAAGCTATTCTTATACCACTAGAACAATATTATTGTATGGCTAGAGCTAAAACAATCGGGATTTTTATAATGAGGAGATCAATTACTCTCTCATGTCTAAGAGTTGTGTAAGCTATAGAAAAATATAATAAGTGAGAGTGAATGAACTAGTTTTTGTTTAGTTTTCTATGAACAGTGTCACTAATGAAGTGATGAAAAAATTTTAAATAGAATATGAACTTTCCATAGTTACGTCCTAGTTGGGTTGGTGGAATGATGTGCTTTAACCTTTACTTTAGATGATGGCTAGATGTTTGCCTAAAAAACAAGTTCCTACATATAAATTTTATTTGCTCATTTATCTTATCTAAATTTTCTTACCAAATTAGCCGTTGAAAAGAGGGAAGAAATAGAAAATGTTAATACAAAAGGGGGGGCAACAAAGAAACCGCTTTTGGCTTGATTTGCAATTTGCAATTACAAGAATTAATCAATCCTAGTTCAAGTATAAAAGCCACTTTAAATCCCAATTCCAATTTATTTGCTCTGGTCTCTCTGCAACAATCAATATATACTTCTTTTTACCACATGCCTTATTCTTTTAGCACATACTAGTCTTAGTGTGCGCGCTTTGCTGCAAGGTCAAATTATTTTTTCATGTAAAAATTAATGTTTACGCGTCGCAAACATATTTTAAAAAAGAAAAAAAAACACGACTCAAGTCATATACCCGATTGGGTCGAATAAGCTGACTTTAATTCAATTAGACATAAAAAAAAATATAAAACATCAGTAGATCAATCCACAACTCATTAAATACAGAAAAACAAATAGGGTAAAAATGACATAAAAAACTGATCTTGATCAACTCAAGTTAGCATGATAAACCTATAATCCTAGTAATCAAGGTCGAGCCAACCTGAGATATCTTGTCAAACCTGAGGCCCAGATCATGAGATTCGAATAACTCGTTAAAAAAATAAAGAGAATTCTAAAGTTTTTTTTTTAAAAAAATTGTGTTAACTTTTCAAACTCGTGATCCGAATCATTGGATCTGAAGCACCTAATCTAGAAAAACCATGAAGTTCAATTTTCAATCAATCAAATTTTGAAGGATGAAATTGAAAAAAAAAATTATAATTATACAAAACAATTAAAAAATAGCAATTAAAGAATGTGGATCAAAATTTAAAATAACAAAATGAGTTTTTTATTTGATTAAAGGATGAAATTAGAAAAAAAAAATTAATTTAGTAAAAAGACAAAAAAAACATCAAAAGAATGAGGATGAAAATTAACATAAAAATAAAAACAACTTTTTAATTGAAAGGTGAAATTGAAAAGAATAATAACTTTTATAAAAGGAATAAGAAAAAAAATAAAAATCAAAACAATGAAGATCAAATTAGAAAACATAATATCATCCATTTGAATTGAATGATGAAACCGGAAATCAATAAAACTTTTACAAAAGGTTAATGAAAAAAAATAAAAATCAAAAGAATGAGGATTAAATTAGAAAATATAATATTTGGTATATTAAGATTGAATGTTAAAATTAAAATTAAAAACAAATAAAAGTTCTACAAAAGGGCTAAGAACAAAAATTAGAAATTAAAGAATAATGATTGAAGTTGAAATATCAACAACAAAAAAGACCAAGTTACAACTTTTAGGGAATAAGAGAGAAAAGAAGGGGGAAAAATAAAAGACCAACCGACAACAAATCAAATCATCACTAGAGACACGCGTCGCATCAAAAAAAAAAACATGGTGGAAAGACATTTTTGGTTGGCGAGATGCGCAGCATGTGCCATCCAGAGTGTGCGGGCACCTCCCATGCCCCTTGAGTGCCATGCACATGTGTCCATTTTTTTTTTTTATTTAGTCAAATATGAAATTGCCCTTAACTTTATAAATATATATATAAAAAATTGTTGTGAAAAGACCAAAAATCCCCTTGATTTCAAGTTTAGTTTTTTTTTAATTTTACAAGCATTTTGGTCTTTTCATTATGTATTTTAATTGTTTATTATTTTTTATATTTGATCAAATATCAAATTGTTCCTCTACTTAAATTATAATAATGAAAAATCATTTTAAAAATATAAAAATATTCTTTCATGTTAGGTTTAATTTTTTTGACTTCAAAAAATATTTTAGTATTTGAACCGTGTAATTAATATGAAAAAATATTTATTTATTAATGAAAAATTTAAAAATAAAAAAATAAGTGAAAATACTTTAATCCCTTCAAAACCAATGTTAAATTTTTGAAGATTTCAGGCAAAAAGTTCACTACACTGTTTCAAGATACAGTCTTTTTGAGTGTACATCTACAGTGATTTTCTAGGGAGGGTTAGGCTCTTTTACTTCTCAACCATTTTTTTTCCTGCCTTCCTTGTTTTCTACCGTTTTCCTCTTCCAATCCTGTACGGTAGCTACCAAGGTTTGTGAGTTAAAATCACCCATATTAAAAGGACTCTTAATTTTGGCGGTTATGCACAAATCAAGATTTTTAAATATCTCTCGTGATTATCTACACAGTGCTGCAAAGTCAAATGGATTTAGTTATTCAAGACTAGAATCGAACAGGGTTCTCAAAGATTTGTCAAAACGGGGTCGAATTGATGATGCGCGGAATTTGTTTGATAAAATGCTTGACAGAGATGAGTTTTCATGGAACACAATGGTTGCTGGTTATGCCAATTCAGGGAGATTGACTGAAGCGAAAAAATTGTTTTATGAGACCCCAATGAAGAGTTCGATCACCTGGACGAGTCTTTTATCGGGGTATTGTAGATATGGTTTTGAAAATGAAGCTTTTGAATTGTTTTTGGAAATGCAGCTTGAAGGACAAAGGCCAAGTCAATACACGTTAGGGAGTGTTCTTGGGTTGTGTTCGACAAATGGTTTGCTTCAAAAGGGGGAACAAATTCATGGTTATGCGATAAAGACTTGGTTTGATTGGAATGTGTTTGTTGTTACTAGTTTAGTTGACATGTATGGGAAGTGCAAATGTGTTTTTGAAGCTGAGTGTCTTTTTGAAATGGTGGCTGATTGCAAATACAATGCAGTCTGGAGTGCTATGCTTGCTGGATATTCTCATTATGGGTATGGGTATAAAGCGATTGAGTGTTTTCGAAACATGAGAAATGAAGGGGTTGAGTCTAATCAATTTACTTTTCCAAGTATTTTGAGAGCTTGCGGAGCGGTTATGGCATGTGATTTTGGGTCTCAAGTACATGGTTGCATAGTCAGGACTGGTTTTGGTGCTAACATTTTCGTTCAGAGTGCACTGGTTGATATGTATGCAAAGTGCAGGGACTTGAATAGTGCAAAGAGGGTGTTGGGGAATATGGAGTTTGATGATGAGGTTTCTTGGAACTCCTTGATTTTGGGGTGTGTGAGGGAGGGGTTTGAAGAGGACGCTCTATCTTTCTTCCAAAAAATGCGTTCTAGAGATATGAAGATTGATGAATATACGTTGCCATCTGTTTTGAACTCTTTTGCATCCATGAAGGTTATGCAGAATGCAATTTCTGTCCATTGTTTGATAATCAAAACTGGCTTTGAAGCATATAAGCTTGTCAATAATGCTCTTATTGACATGTATGCCAAACAGGGAAAGTTAGATTGTGCAATCATGGTGTTCAGCAAGATGGTAGATAAGGATGTTGTCTCTTGGACCTCCCTTGTTACAGGATACTCGCATAATGGCTCTTATGAGGAAGCTATCAAGCTATTTTGTAAAATGAGAATTTCAGGTGTATATCCTGATCAAATTGCTGTTGCCAGCGTTTTGAGTGCCTGTGCAGAACTGACAGTTATGGACTTTGGACAACAGATTCATGCGACCCTTGTTAAATCTGGTCTTGAGTCATCCTTATCAGTTGATAATTCTCTTGTGACAATGTATGCTAAGTGTGGCAGTATAGTCGATGCAAATCGTGCCTTTGACAATATGCCAACTCGGGATGTCATCAGCTGGACAGCTCTAATAGTCGGATATGCACAAAATGGCAGAGGAAAGCATTCTCTACAATTTTATGATCAAATGATTGCCACTGGAACAAAGCCAGACTACATCACGTTCATAGGTTTACTTTTTGCTTGCAGCCATAATGGTCTTTTGGGAAGTGGCCGTGCCTACTTTGAAGCAATGGATAAAGTATATGGGATCAAACCAGGTCCTGAACACTATGCTTGCATGATTGACCTTTTGGGGCGCTCAGGAAAACTTGCTGAGGCCAAAGGATTACTGAATCAAATGGTTGTAGCGCCAGATGCAGTAGTATGGAAGGCCCTGCTTGCTGCATGCAGGGTACATAAGGAGCTTGAATTGGGAGAGATGGCAGCTAAGAACCTTTTTGAATTGGAACCCATGAACTCCATGCCTTATGTTATGTTATCTAATATGTATTCCGCAGCTGGTAAATGGGAAGATGCTGCGAGAATCAGACGACTGATGAGGTCCAGGGGAATATGTAAGGAACCTGGGTACAGTTGGATTGAGACAAACAGCAAAGTGAGCACCTTTATGTCTGAAGATAGAAACCATCCATTGAGAAATGAGATTTATTCAAAGATAGATGAAATTATTATGTTGATCAAGGAGGCTGGTTATGTGCCAGACATGAGTTTTGCCCTTCATGACACAGATGATGAAGTCAAGGAGCTTGGTCTAGCTTATCACAGCGAGAAGCTAGCTGTTGCCTTTGGGCTTCTCACCGTGCCACAAGGAGCACCAATTCGTATTTTCAAGAATCTCCGTGTTTGCGGCGACTGCCATACAGCTATGAAATACACGTCCAAAGTATATGCTCGTCATATAATTTTGAGGGATTCAAATTGTTTCCATCATTTCACAGAAGGAAGATGCTCTTGTGGAGATTATTGGTAGAAGGCTTGATTATCTATTATTTACTCCACTTGTATATATATATAATTTTTAAGGGGTTAATAGAGTGGTTGAGCTATTTACAAGATTTACCCTCCAGCAGCTACAACCCCTCCAAGGCTGATGCGTAGCATCAATCCACTTTTGGGTACTAACTAAACAGAAATGTGTACTGCAGATAACTCAAGTAATAACACAGGATTTCACAGCTCGAACCAAAGTGGAAGTTCAGTAAGTTTCAACAAACAGCGACCACAAGGTGCCCTTTAACCCACCATCTCTCCAGGCTTCTCAGATACAGATCGTGCAACTACCACGAAGGACAAACCAACATTGGAGCCCAGCGCAGAAACAAACCAATGCTTGATAAATAAACCCTGGGAACAATCAGCTGAAGACAGACATGGTAAACAGCCATGAAATTCTCATAAACTTGAATTTCTTTGTAACACAGGAGGTAAGCAAGAAAAGTACACACCGCGACATCCTAACTCATCCATTCAGTTAATTCTCCTCAAATACTGGCAAACTATACACCGGAAACTGGAACATGGAAGGGTAATGACAATACCTTGTCTTTCATGCATTGAGGCATACAGCACACCACATTCTTGTTTATTTAAAAAATAAAAACCAAATCTTACATTAAAAAAATAAAATTTAGGATAAAAATTAAAAAACAAATATAAATTTATAAATTATTTTGAATAAAATAAATAACAGAATATAAATCAAATATAATATATAAAAAAATTTAATTAAAAAAATAATAAGAGAAATAAATACCAATAAAAAAATAAAAAACAAAATTTATATAAAATTTAAAATAAATCAAGTTCTAAATAATGAAAATTTTTAAAAAAACTCAAAACAAAATATATATCAATTAAATGAAATTTAACATCAACAACAAATAATAAGATAATTATGAAGTTTTAATTCTGAAGAGTATTCAGTTTAAAATAATAAAAAAAATACTTTTTTAAAAACAAAATTAAATTTTTCTTTTAACTGAAAAGTATTTTTCGTCAGTAAATAACACAAAAAGAGTTTTGAAAGTAGTTTTCGGCTTTACATGAAAGAATCAAGAATCAGGGTCTAAATATATTAAATGTCGGAACCCTGTGACCAAGAGATCCTGCCCCCGTCAAATAATTATGCTTCAAGCGCCATCCAAAATCTTGGCATAGCCTACCCACCATCACCCACTACCTTGTCTAAGGTCTCCCTTTGTCCTAACTAACGAGGTGAAGATTGAAAATTGATTTGGTCTGAATTATTTGAGCAGGCAGTATGCTTGCATGCGTGACTAGGCATTCAAAATTCAGGTGCACTGATTTGGCTACAAATCTGACCATGTACCCATCGTCAATTTTCTTTTCATACATGATCAGGAATGAGACGTTGACGCAGTTCAGTTGATGCCCCAGCCAACTCTGCAAAGGCATTAGGAATAGGCATGAGAAAGGCAAAGAGAATCTTTAGTGAAAAAACTGGCGACCAAAATACTATAATAGTTTACCTTGGGCAGTAAAATTGAATAGAGGAGGTAGCGCACGCCCATTAGGCAAGCATGCATTTGCATGTCTCAAATCATCAAAAAAGGGGTGTGCACATGCCTCCAACTGACAGCCAGTAAAGAGAAGTTTTAACAAAAAAAAGTTGTAGGGCGTAAATTAGCAATTCTACAAGGAAAAATAGCAATTCAAACTAAACAAGCAGTAGATAGAAAGAAATGTTAACTGATTAAATTTATCTAAAGCAGTATCAGCACTTACAGCAGTGCACCGCATGTTTGGTGAATACTGAAGCAGCCTTGATACGAGATCCACTGCTTCAGGTGGCATTCGTTTGTGAAATATCTGAAATTTGAGAATCAATCTGTTATCCACCAATAACTACACACAAAATATCACAATGAAAAGATCCTTTAGATAAAATTGTGAACAGACCTTGTGCCATGGGTGAGCCTTGATCTGAGGGAACTTGAATTCTGTGTAATTGGGATTCATGCACTTAATTTCTTCTCGGGTTGGTGTCCCCAGGACCTAATTTATGACCATTGAAAGGGAAAGAACACTTCAGAAATGGACCCAACATGTAGAGAAGTATAACATAAAAACAAAGGGCTTGAAGGTAGTATAGCATACCTTAATAATTTCCACAAGCTGATCGACACTGCTTTCCCCAGGAAAAAGAGGCTGCAAAATGCAACATTGAGTAAACATCAGAAGTCATCGTGTATACTGGCATTCAAAGAATAATTCATTGAACCAACATGCAAATAACCTGACAATCACAGCATCAAACTCAAGTGATCAATAAGCGAAAAGTGAATAATGGTAAACATTACATGATTAGTAAACCCTCTGCATTTCCATAGCCAGAAAGAAACGTGAAATTGTAGAAAAGAATTCAGAAGCCATCAGCTAAGTAGCATGAAAGAGAATATATATATATGGTGATTAATGAGTGATCAGGAACTTAGAGCCCTAACTACATGCACACCAGGTAGTATTGGAGGGGCGTGGGAATTTTTAACGTGCGCAGAGAGGCATTCAAAATTATTCTTTAGAATATTCTATAACTTGCTGTCAAGCTCAACAGTTACCAGGTAAAAAAAGCCATATAGACCCACCTGTCCAAGAAGAAGTTCGGCCAAGACACAACCAACAGACCAGATATCAATGGCACTTGTGTACTCTGAAGCACCAAATATAAGTTCTGGTGCCCTATAATACCGTGAGCAGATATATGATATGTTGGGTTCCCCTGGCACCTGAAGATAAAAAAGATAATGGGAGTTTTCAACACGTCACTGGCATAATTTAACATTCACTACAGAAAGTAGCATAATTAACATACCAGCATCTTTGCACTACCAAAATCACAGATTTTTAGCTGATGAGTATGGGGATTGACCTGCAGAATGCAACAAAACCTCAAAAAGTAATCCTTTACCACATATATAAACAACAAAACATCACATAGCTGCTATAATTTTTGCAAAAACTTCCATGATATTTATTGCACAAATCACTCAGAGGCATGAAGATGAGGTGATGACCAATTGCTTTCAACTCCCCTTTAAAAGGAAATATTTTCTAGTCTCATTGCAGGAAAGCCAAAAAAAAAAGCATGTCCTGGACTGTGGCAGCGTATTCTCCAATTTGTTACTGGTGAACAAGCAATTCATTAGGATCTGTAATCTTCAGCACAAAATTCATGTGAAGGAAACTAAACTAGACGGGTGAATTTTTTTTATTTTGGTGGTTATGAATAACCAAGGATTGAAAGACTTATATCATTTTTTCATGTTGATGCCAAAACAAAGGGGAAAATGGCAGAGAGAAAACTTACCAGTAAATTATGTGGCTTAATGTCACGATGGCACACCCCAAGCACATGGTGCAAGTAATTTAGTGCACGGCAAATCTACAAAGCCATTAAGTAGAATAACTTGACTCGTGAAACAGTATACCATAATTTTTTAGAAAAATATCCAGAGCACACCATAGGAATCTCAGTGTATCCAAAATAAACCAAGAAAAGGCATGTTAAAAATAAACATATTTACAAAGTTTACCTGGTAAGTATATAGTTGAACATATATAATGGGCATGTGTTGGTGATTCATCCTGTTAAAGTGCCTTGAAACTCGATGGACAGTCTCAGATATATACTCCAGAACAAGGTTAAGATATAGTTCATCTTTTTCAGTAGTTGAATAGAAACAATGTTTCAGCTGAACGACATTAGGATGGTCAAGAAGGCGCATGACTTGAAGTTCTCTGTTCTTGTATCTCTTATCCTGCAATACCTTCTTTATTGCAACTGCTTCACCAGTTTCCAGGCACTTAGCCTGCCGACCAAAATAAAAAGTACAATAACAGAACATAATATTATTAACACAATACATGCTAAACAACAAACTATTGTGGTTGCACGCAAGATGCTGGCTAATTCCACAGACCTGGTAGACAACACCAAATGAACCCGTGCCAACCATGCGTTCTGCCACATATGAGATTGTCTGGGAAAAGGAACATATGTTTAGCAGCATGGTCAAAAACTAACCCATATGATGTATAAAATTAACATGTAGCCCTAAGAATCTAAAATAGTTAAAGTATGACATAAAGAGAAGTTGAGGGTCGATAACATTCTTTCTCAAAGGCTTCCTTAGCATGGTATTGCTGGACCCGAGAGTTTGGAGGGATGGTATGGTGCCTCATTACATCTCCACATATGCAAGTGGAAATCTATAATGCATTATTCTTCAGGACATGGAAAAAATCTACTTTTATAAAACAGCCATGGCAATGAAGTTCCAAAATAAAAACATTCAGAATGCTCCCTAAGTACATGAAGAAAAATGTGATGAAACAACAACCCATAAATTGCAAGAACATTCAACCAGGGTCGTCAAATAACCTGCTTTGGCTGTCCATCCTGACCACCTACTGTGGTTGCAATAATCTGACCAGTTTCTGTCCCATTGCCACTCACAATGGCAGCTTCCACTTCCTACATGATCAGAAACTCAATGACTAATAGAACATCCCAAGAAACTATGTCACAGTTCATTTTATAAAAATATTACTGAGATCTCCCCAATTGTGTTGGGTGTTTAAGGTGGAGTGGGGTTAGTTATATATAAAAATTTACCTTTTCATCATGACTAGTGGTTTTTTCATCTCTGATCTTCATTTGATGCATCTCTTTGGGAAGCTGATCATAGCCTGATTTTTCTGTTCTTGTCACCGAAGTAATGTTGGATGTGCTCGCAGCATTTTCCTGTGATGTAGAAGCCATATGCTGCTCCTGATCTGTGACACTTCTTTCAACTAAATAAGATTCTTCATCAACCTTTCGTTCTATTTCTTGATCAATCTTAGCCCTCTTTGTTCCAGCATCCCCACCCTATATGAAAAATATCATGTTTTCCACGAGAAATCAGATGAATAGCATACTACATTTTCTTTTTCATCTTACACTTTCACAAATATATCTCACATTTAGTTGCACATTATATCTCACATTTAGTTGCTAGTGTTATTGCACAGCCATTTCATATTCATTTATGACAATTAGATTTTATTACAAAATATAATTTTAGGACAAGACAAGATGCACCAACTCTCAAAAATCAACAGATGATCCAAGAAATAAAGAAAATAAATAACTCGGACGCTAATAATTTCATAAGCTTTGGGCCAATATGGCAACTTGGTTATTTAAACATGTATCCAATATGAACACTCAAACTTACCCCTAGGTGGAACCGAAATAATTAGACTATAGACAGGCCAATATGGCAACTTGATTACTAAAACACATCCAGCATTACTACTTGAAATTCAGTCAAGGTAGAACCAAAGTAAACAGAAATGACACATCCAAAAACTCATAATTCAAGGATTTAACTAGATGTTGCACTCTAATTAATGCTTCTTCGAGTGAGCAATTGAAAGTAGAATGATTCTCGATATCAACCAGGATTCTATTTAGGCATTTAATCATTAAGTGCAAATCTATCATAAGATTTCATTGTTATCATCATAAAAGGACACCGCATCTTATGTGAATAACTTTCTTCTAGTGCTCCATCTCGGCTTCACCTTTATTTAAAAAAGGAAAAGCTGATAAAGATACATATTAACCATTCTCAGAAAAGAACCAAGAATTGCAGCATGACGTACCACCTACCACAACAGCAACACGCTAAAGAAAAAAAAAAACCGATAAACTTCACTTTCACCATTGGGTATCCAAATAAACAAATAGCATTAAATAGATTCTATAACATTTGCTAGAAATTATAATCATAGTTGGCACACAATCAAAATAACGCTCACAGTAATAGAATCATCATAAGGTAATAATTGAATCTGATGTTACATCTGAGCTACAAACATTATGTTAACCGACATTGATCAGCCAACCAATCAAACCTCTTTACAGGATTAAATGAACATACAACAAGAATGGGAATTGCTATAATATAGGGCCCCA
This sequence comes from Populus trichocarpa, assembly GCF_000002775.5. Taxonomy (NCBI): domain Eukaryota; kingdom Viridiplantae; phylum Streptophyta; class Magnoliopsida; order Malpighiales; family Salicaceae; genus Populus; species Populus trichocarpa. The sequence goes on along the minus strand of NC_037286.2, from coordinate 11,836,277 downwards.
CGAGTTAAAACCACATTGAAAGTAAGAAAGCCTAATTCCAACTACTAAATATCATCTCCTTCCATAGCAAAAAACAAAATAAGAACAGATTGGACCCAGTGCTTCCCATAAAGGAATCAGAAAAACCACTGAATTTTGAGCATTTTTTTAAAAAAAAAAAATAGAGCATAAGCCCAATCAGGAATCGGTCCAAGCTCAATGAAAAGTGGTCAAGCTCGACAAAAAAAAAATCGAGAAACATGCAGGAAAAGAAATGGAAGAAAAAGAGAAACACATAACCCGCTTGTTTCAAATTTAGCTATCATCCATAGGAAACCATAAAGCAAGCAAGAGCCTTCTTGACCTAATTTACTCAAAATCCAAAAGGTATGAGCATAGACATTAAAGCTCCTGTTTTTTCATTTATTTACCTCATTTTCTTAGAACCAAGCAAGCAAGAATTTTCAAAATAAAAACAGAAAAGATTCAAACTTACAGGATCGGATGATATAGAAGTTCGACCTGAAGCAATGCTCTTTAATCTACGCATCACATTCATGGTTTCCTTTCTCTTTTCACCAACAAACAAACCAAACCCTAAATTTCCTTTTAAGAAAATAAAAAAATATTAAAAAAAAGAGACACAAACTCAACCTTCTCTCCACCAACAAAGAGAGAGATGGAGAAAATGGTGAGAGGAAAAGAAGGGAACCCAAAAGAGAAAAACAATGAACAACAACAACAACAATAAAATCTTTCTGTTTCTTTCAGAATCTCTCTCTCTCTCTCTCTAGAAATAATCCTTATGAAGCTACCATGTGTCTGTTTTTTTTATATATTTCCTTTGTCAAATCTAATCGCCCTGAGGGATCAATCAATTCTTGTACGGCAGTCAAAGTGTATTTTTAACCGTTGATCGGTAATTGTTAGGAATAATCGGACGGTCTTGCTTGAGAAGTTTTTTAAAAGTTAGAGGTTGGTGCTACTAAATTGCCCTGGACTTTGTTCGGTAATGACTGGAAAGGGATTTGAGGGCAGATATCGATGTTGAACGGAATGTTCGGGTAGGTTTGACTGGTCTTTGATGATTTTGTTTTTGGCGGGCTGGACTGGATCAAAACAGTTTTTTTTTTCTTTTAAAAATGCGGTATAAATTTTATTTTTAAAAATAATTTTTTTAAAAATAATTTTTTTTATATTTTTAGATGGTTTTGATTACTAATATTAAAAATAATTTTTAAAAAATAAAAAATATTATTTTAATATATTTATAAGTGAAAAGTATTTTAAACACTACTACTAGAATTCCAAACATACTCTTATATGGATATATTGACCAATTAGCATACAAAATCCAAATAAACAATATATTAACACAATAATAAAAAAATTTAGTGAAATATTTTATTTTTATCAGTTTTATAATCACAATTAAATCACAAGATTGTAATAAATATCAATATTTATAATTATGATATTCAATCAAATAACCTTAAAAATCAATCAATCTTTTTAGAATAATCAGTTAAATCAATTCATAAACAGAAATAAAGCTTACATGTGAATACTAAATTTTGAAAATTATAATTGTAGCTTGTTTTCTATTTTATAAGTTGGATAAAAAAAATATTTTGACACCTAAAATATATATAGAAAAAAAAATTCCTGAAAAATTATAAATTTTATGCTAAACTAATTGAGCGGTTCAAATAACTGGATGAACTAGCCAAATAATAGATATTAAAGGTACTGCATCTCCTACCAACAAATTTCTTCAATATTTAAATAATAATAAAAAACATGTTTTTTTCCTCTCTTCTTAGTTGTAGAGCAGAATAAATTTTTATCTTTAGTTTTAATGAATGGCTAGAATTATTCCTTGACATCAAGGATCGATATCCCATCAGCACGTAAACCTTAGCTAGAACCTCCCCATTTCTCCCATAAAAATCACAGAAAACCCTAACGCAAGCAGCCTGGAAGGAGGATGAGCACTGTCATAACCACCTTCTCCCATCCATGACTATAACAGTCTTCTGCTTATCTATATCTCGGCCTGAAACCAACCCCTGGTTCCAGCCGTAAAGAACCACACAAAGCACCATTGCCTCCCCTGTTCCAGCTGAAAGAAAAGCCAACACCTTACACTACACCAGCACCCAACACTTTACCAGTAGACCCCAAGCTATTCACCACCATTTTTTCCCACGACACCTCACAGACCCTCTTCTCACACCCGAAACCAATTATATCCAGTCTCAAGACTGAAACCACCACAAATTTAACCGTCAGCCATACAAAGGAAAGAAGCAAAATAATTAACCCTCATCGCCACCAGCCATCCTCCAGAATCAACCGACAGCTTCAAAGACCAACCAACAGCATGACCAAGGCCAACCATCGTGAGTGGTAGCATTCCTCTCTGCATCATTCGTTGATTCCACTATCCTCAGCTCCTCTATGATCCGTAACAGCCATGGCAGAACTGGTTTTGGCTGAGGAGTCATGACGGCAACACCAATAGCGTCTATGTATTCTTTTTGTTCACGACAACCACTACAACTAAGCAACGTTCACACCTTCTCCTCCCCCGTTCATAGTATCTGCAGCGGTAGGTTTTCTCTAGCCCAGAACAGTAGCAGTACAATATTGTTTGTTTGATAACAGCAACAAACATTTCCAGTTTCTTCCTTTTCCATTCACAGCATAAACAGCTACATCTTCGGCCAAAGAACAAGAACCACAACATCGACAGCACCTCCTCTATTAGAAAGGACAGCCACTTTTCCAGCAGCAGCACCGTAGGTTCCTTCCAGCCGTACCAGTAGTTTCCAGCAACAGTACCATAAGCTCCTCAAATCATGAACCACAGCAGCATCAGAAGTTTTGCTTCTCATTCCAAGCTGAAAGCAGCAAATATTGTCCTCCCACGTTGCCAGTAAAAGGATCTTGTTGCAAGGAAGATCAAGTATTGTTAGCACCAGCAGTAAATACTCCAGCCCAGGTATAACCCCCTCCTTTTCTTGTTATGATACTCTTGCATATTTTTTTTTAGTTAACATCTTTTAGTTCGAAACTCATAAATGGTGCCATTTCCATGTGTTTTGACTTTTGAGAATGCATGCTGCTGGGTTTAAATGAATGTTGGGTTAAATAGTATAGGGGTTTTTAAGTATTGTTTAGAAACTGGGTACAGATCTTTTGTCATTAGCTACGGTTACGTTTTTTTGTTCGTGGGCATGGATTGATTATTTTTACTTGATGGGCTGATAGTTAAGCCTTGGGTATCTTGATTTACCTGTTTTGCATGGATTGGGCTTCAATTTAAAATATTTGAATAAATTTATGACTGGGCTGAACCCCTTCAAGGTTTTAAGGTTGTGTTTGGTTGTGTCAAACTTTTACAAAGAAGATATGCCTTTGTTTTAATCCTTAGGACGTGTTTGACAAACGCATTTTAATGATTTTTTTACAGTTTTTTTTGCTGATTTTTTTGTACTTTTTCCAAACAAACCTTAAATAATTTACAAAAAATTCTAAAAAAAATTCAGGAACTATTTTAAAATTATTTGTGACTCATTCGCATGTTATTTCCAATAATTTCACTTAATATTAGGGTTGTAAACTTATACTGTAAGGTACTGACCCGATATTGAATATACCTGTTTTGGTTCAAAATCTAAACCCTAAAATTAAAACCCATAAAAACATGTTATTGATGCATACAAACCCTAAATTATTTACTAATGATGATATATAAAATTGTAAAAACTAAAATCAAGTCAAAATAAAACCTAAAACTAGTACTCAAGACAATGTTCCTTAAATGAACATGAGGAACATGAATCTAAGTTGCCTAGAAAACCCAGTATACACTATTACACCTAGAAAATACATTTTAGGCCTCCAAATTAAACTCTTTTAGTCCCAACAAACCATATTTTCATAAATAAACAAGTTTGAATAAAAAACACTAATAAATAAACTCGAATAATCAAGAACATGTATAAAATTTCAACTTTCAAAACTACAACCCTATTATCAGCCAATAAAAACATTAAAACCCAATCCAAACAAACTCTTTAAACACTTTAAGATCCAAACTAAACTCAAGAATCAAGAACACGCATTAACAACATAGAAAAAAGCCATCAAATTCCTATTGTTACCTTTAACATATTCCAAAACTATTATTTTTTATCAAAACCAAACACACAAACACCTTTTAAACATCCCGGCAACATTAACAATAATATATATATATATATATGACCTTTTGTAAAAGTTTGGTATTAATTTTACAAAAACAGGACGTATGACCTTTTTTACCACACCTGTAACAAGTAATGGTTTTGTAACTTATATATTTTATATTGTCTAAACAATTGCATGTGGCATTATATATGTTGTAGGAAAATAAATATATTATCATTGCACCAACAATCATTCCAATTCAATAAAAAAATAGTAGTAAATGTGTTATTACATTAATATTATACAAGGATGTAGATAATAGTTCATGCAAACAATTATTATTAAATTAAATTATTGATAATAACTTCAATTGTATAAAGCATACTGCATGTTGCTTATAGGATTAAATTATTCATAAATTTTTATTTTTTTTTGAAAAGATACATGAATTAGAACCTCTCTCGCTATAAGGCCATTAGAACTTGATTGGGGTAGATCTAATCCATACATGTTTGATTAGATAGGTGCAAACCCAAGTTTTAGTTAATAAAAAAACTAGAGTATCCCTAATGTGAGCCAAAGTAGTTATTAAAAATAAAATACTTAATTGTTTTTTTCAAAAACCATACAAAAATTAAAACTCTCATTCATATTGTGAGAAGATAGTTTGGTTCATGTGTCTGTTCGTCCATGTATATAGATATTTTGATGGGATCCTGAAAAAAAATTTGGAGCAAGTTTCGAGAGATTCTAGGTATTTTCATATTTGGTTGGTGACCCTTGAAGGTTGAAGGTGAAATGTTTGTTTGGTGGTCCACGAACTCCTTCAAAACACGTCTTTTATGTAGTGTAAAAAACCTTATAATGTTTAAGTTAGCACATATATAAAAGGAGTGTACCCTTCAATGATATGTGTTATCTATTGCATGAGTAATGAATGACGGTGATGAATGCAAGAGATGTAGAGGAATATAATGTCTTTTGTGTGTCTTTGTATATGAGTAAATAAGCTTAAAACTTTACCTGATGTTTCATGAATGTTTATATACCAATGGATTATGCTAATTTACATAGAGTTACTAGCAAATATGAGAATAAACTATAATGATTGATGGTGATGTTATTGAGTGTGAAAAAAGGTTTCTTGTGGGCTAAGTCCTAACATAAGAATGTCTTAACACCATTTTGTAATCCAGTAATTGTAAAAAGATCATATTAATATTAAATGTTTAATACCTATAAAATAGAGGGTTGACAAGCATGAGTTGGTCCAATGGTTGGGTTCAGGTTTGAGATATTAAGCCTAACCACTTGTTAAGAATAGATGAGTTCAGGCACCATTATCCCGAACCCAATCTTAAGATATTAGGTCTTTAAAGCCCAATCCCTATCACAAGAAGCTAGGCTCGAGATGGCGAGCCCTACAGGGTTTAAGCCTGAGTCCATACCTAGAGGAGGTGGGCTCATGTGGTCAATCCAAAACTTATATTCTTAGGGTTTGGGTCATGTCTGTTATCTCTAGTATCGATATATGTTTTTTAAAATGTCTAAATGCCATGGACACAATGAATGATGTTAGAAGTTTGAATAACCTTTTTGCCTCTTATGTATCTATGTGACGCATCTTTGAAAGGTCTAGTGAAGAATTGAAGATGTAGGAGCATAAACACTAAGTGCCCGTTTGGCATTGCGGCAGCGACAGGAAGCAAACATTGAATTAAAGTGTTTGGTTAATACAAACTACACTTTTTTTCACATGGGTCCCACTCAAAAACTGAGGTCGAACCTCAGTTTATGAAAAGAAAATTTTATTTGCTTCTCCTTCTCTTCTGCGTGGAGAGTGACTCCACTGTTCACTTGAACAGTAGAGAATGTCTCCACTGTTCACGTGAAAAGTGAAGATTGTCTCAACAGTTCCGGCCGGACCGGGTCCAGTCCAAAGCTAAATGCATTGAATTGGGTCCGACCCAGTAAAATAAAATAAAAATAAATTAATTTTTTTATTTTTAATTATGTTTTATTTGAAAAACTAGTGTTTCTTATTATTCAATGACACTGCATAAATTAGAAGGAGATCGCTTGATAACGTAATATTTGTAGAATTTGATCGCAATCCCAATTTTATTCCTGATAATATTTTACCTGATGTTGGTGCACGCTTACGAAACCAATGAAACTGTAGCCCTTGTCGGATGTATTTCATACGTGATGGAATTGTAGATAGTTTAATGGAACAATAAAAAATATTTTATATTAAGTATTATTCATTTCATGATGTAATAACAGTAGTTAAATCTACAATATTTGAATTAAAAACCATCAATATTAATATATATTTTTTAAAAATTAATTTATAACCTCAATTTGAAAAGCATTCTTAACCAAACATATTTAAACTATTTTTTGTTCAACCTCAATTTTAACCACAGTTTTAACCAAACATATATAAATACCAAAACAACCTCAATCAAAAGTACTTTTTATAAAATAATTTTTTTCAAACCACAACCGCAATAGCTACCACAATAGCTAAGTGTGTTTGTTTAGTAATGTGGTGGAGTGTGCTTTTCAATTAAAAACGTATTAAAATAATAATTTTAAAGATTTTTTTATATTAACACATTAAAAATTATCTAAAAAGAATTAATTTAATATTTTTTTCAAATAAAAAATAATTTAAATAGCAAAGCTACCCTTGATGACAAACTTGCTAGTTTGAGAGGATCCATCACGCTGGACAGCGTGCACGTGAATTCTAGTAGTACGATAGAAAAGGTCTCTGTTTTGCCGTAATCCAGTGAAAGGGTCGAGCTGAGTGCAATTAGACCCCACCATTCACATGTAGTGTCATTTCTACTTTTAATGCAATCTTCCAAGCAGAGTACTGTTGGCAAGTAGTCATGTATAAGCCTGTTCAAATCAAAGGTACTGTATATTGGCCATGGCTGATTCGAAACAACGAAAAGAAAATTGGTTTTGGGAGACATTTTCCACTCGTACAAGGAACATTTTATTATCTGAACAGATTTTGAAGAAGTCGGGCTGAATTATCAGATAGGTAGCAATCAAGTTACAGCCATGGTTCATGGTCGCCAGGTGCAGAATCTCGAGGACTGCTTTTAGTTTTTCTCAGTTTTGTTTTCCTACGAGCATTGATTTTCCGAAGATGGCACTGGAATCGTATTTGTTTTGGAGGCCTTGCGGGCAACTTTCTGTTCTGTCGAAGAATTCATTCACGGCATGGAGTTTAAGGCCTTCTTCGTAAAACTGGTTCTGCTGAAATCATATGCTATTGCTGTGGTCATGCACTTCCTAGCCCAGTATGCTCTTGCCTTTACGCCAGCATTTTGGGCCTTTCTGGCTGGTGGCAGGCTATGAGCCTGCACCAGTTCCACGTGATAGGTCCTTGGTTTTCTTTCCTTCCTTCTTTTTTTTCTAACTAAATAACTGGATCGTACTACACTTCGAGTAAAAAAAAAAAACCCATAAAAAACTAATGTCTAAACTTTGATAATATTTTTTCTAATAAATTTTTTTATATACTATGTGTGGATTATTTTAGTATGACCGGTCAATTTAATGGGTTCAATTTAAAATAAATATTTAAAATGATAATTTTTTTTATAAATACCGAGATAATACTATATTAAATAGATTTGGGTTAACCTAGGTTAATAGACCAATTCGTATAACAGGTCATAAGATTATGATAACTCCACAAAAAATAAATCAAAACAAGCTATGAAGCCTAGTTTCCAACAAATCCAATTTTCAATGATGAAATTAAAAGAAAAGCAATAAAAAAAGATAAAAAAAATAACCCGAATTAACCTGGGTTAACCTCCAATAGAAAGCAAATTGAAATAAATAATGAATTCTAATTCCTAATCAGTATAGTGTTAAAAAATGAAATTTTAAAAAAATCAATTAAAAAAATAACACAAAAAATAACCTGAATCAACTCGAGTTAATATGTCAAACTAGTAACATAAGTAATAAGAGAGAGATAGCCTCATTAAAAAACTGAAATAAATTATGAAATATAATTATCAATTAATCCAATATTAAATAATAAAATTTAAAAAAACCAACCAAGCTAACTAGTAGACATGCGATCTCAAACATGAGAGTAATAATCCGAGTCACGACACCAAGATTCCATGAAGTTTGAATATTTTTTTGTTGTCAAAATTCAATGTCTGCATGTGTTTGAAGAGAGAAATGGAGTAGAAAAGCTGAACGTATTCACTCACTCAATTTTTTTTTTATTAACATGAGTGTCTGGGTCAGCTTGTGCGTATCTCGATTAATAACACAGGTCCTGAAGTTAACGACCATGTAAACTTCTAGTTATCATGAGATTTGTGAAACTCGAACTAGTAATTTTTATAAAATAAATCTAGAACCTAACCAATTAAGTTATATTTTTCATAGTTCATATGTCAGCGTATTTCTATTTACCTGGAGGCTTGAGAAGAAACACATGCTCGTATAACGCTGAATAATCCTCGATAAGAAACCATTACAAAGAATTGTGAAGCACACGGTTAACTAGAGCCATGAGATTAGGCTAAAGCTACATGCAATTGCTATAATGGGAGTCAAAAGGCAAGAAGATATTTATCTCTGTTTTTTTTTTTTATTATTATTATCAATTATGCAACTCTCTCATGCTTGAAGATCCTAACACTAGAGAATTCAGTTTTGATGCTCGTTGTATGAGAAATGAATTTAGTTTACATGTTCGAAAGACATTGAATTTTTTTTTAATAGATAATTAAAGCTTATCATGATTTTAAAAGTAAGTTTCAAGGGAACAATAAAAAAATATGTCTTGATAATTTTGACGTGTCTATATGAAGAAAATAAGAGAATAATTAATTTGTAAAAATTATATAAAAAATCAATGATAAAAATATATTTTATTTTCATTGAATATTCATGTATAATTTTTATTTTTATTTTTGATATTATAATCATTTATAATTATTACCATAAAAATTACAATCTTATTTTAAAAGCTCTGGCATGATTAAATGATTTTTTTATTTATTATTGTAATTATTAATTTAAAGAAGATTTTATTTTAAAATATAAAAAAAAATATATATATATAATAATTTTGTTTTTTTTTTTAATTTTAACCCTTATTTTTTTAATTATAAATTAAAATTTTATTTTATAATATCAATATTTAATTTAATATCAGAATACTGACATATTACATATGCGATAGTATGGGGAACAAAATAAATTTCCACTTAAAAAGCCATGCCAACGGAAATTGCGAGAATAGAAAAAAAAAATGATCATTGACAGAAGAGTAAAAAAAATCAGGGACCAAAAATGGAAAAACTTGCTATGAACAGTGAGATGGGTGTGTGAACAGTGCTACTGCAGTAATTTGCTATTGTAAAACAGTACTTATGTGTTTTAATTTAATTTATAATTATAATTTAACCTTCTTATCGATATTACTTTTTAGTTTTTTCTTTCTCTCTCTCTCTCTCTTATTGATTTTAAAAAATAAATAAATAATTTTTTATTCTTTCTCTCTAATAATTATTTGTCTTTCAATTATTTTTCTCTGATTTAATTAGTAATTTATACTTCAATTTTTTGTTGGCCAAAATAAATATATCTACCGAAAAAGAGTGCTCACGTGAATATGTCAAATATACTAGTAAACATTGGAATTCACCGAGAGATTTCACTATGAAAATGGAAGTGAGAATAAGTGATCGAAAAGGAATATTGACATTGTGCAGTTCATGGTTAATTTGATCTCTAACTGAGGGGGAAAAAAAGGGTCAAATCCACTCAAATAATGGCGGTTAAACACATATAATTTACGTACCCTATCACCATATCAAAGATCATGCCAATAGCACCGAGGCGCTTCTGGCCAGCGATCTTGACAGAGTTTTTCTATCTCTGTATTCTGGGTTCAAGTCTTAGCATGTATGTTTGTCATTCTTGTGGTGTCTTATCTGTCTATTGGATTTGCAGGGTGTTTAGTGAATCCAGGGATTAGTCGTGATGCGCATAAGCTGGCCCGAACATTCCGGATTATCAAAAAAAAAAAATCATGCAAATAATTTGAACAAAAAAAACACACAGCAAATTTTCTATTTTCAAAAGGGATTCACTTCAGCAAATTCACGTGTTCTTTTCTTTTTTCTTGAAGATCTCCTTATCCCACATCCACGCAACCTCTCCCCAGGCATGATGATAGCCATGCCATAGATCGCAATGGTCCACCTGCACCTAGCTAGCTATCATCGTTTGAATGAAGGAATTAAGTTGATGCAGGTTAGAAGATGGACGTCTTGAAGCCCTCTTTCACACAAACCAAATGACAAAGGAATAATCTCTTCAAGTAACATCATAGAATGTCAAGTCTTTTGTTTCTACTCACTTCAATCGATTCTCACGAGCTCTGAATTTTCTTTTCTCAGCAAAAGAAGAGAACAAACAGACATATCAACTGTGTCCTATGTTCATATTTCCGCTTGCTTACACTTTACACTCAGCCAACAGATAAGAAAGGTGTATTTACTATTTACTTACCTATGGTCCTACATACCGTCAATTTCTCTCATTCATAGCACAAAGGGTTTTCTTGCATGCATCATCTTCGTTGCAATCAAGGCAATAAATAAATAATAACGACGTCTCACTAGTTTCAACAAGATTCAGCATCTTAAACTTTAAAGTTTTAATAATTAAGTAGTAGGAGATTGAATTTTATTATTTTATTTATTTGATAAAAATCAAGCATTAAATAATATGTGTTTATACAAGTTTCAAGTCTAAAAGAAGATTTTTATTTGAGAAGGTATGTTAAAAAATAATATAAATCATATCTTGAAACTTCACTTAACAGCTTAAGTTTTTTGGTTAAATTGATTATTTAACACAATCCAATATATTATCTTAATATTAAAAAAAAATGTTATCTTGAAATCTTTTTACTTAAATTATGTTTTTAAGGGTTATATAAGTTGTTTTTGAATTCATAAAGTTAACCGGGTTATATAAGGTCAATCCTGAAACAATTTAATTTTTGTTTTTTTACTAGAAAAAAAACACATGAGTAATATTTAAATATTTTTTACATTAAAGAAAAATTTGATTTGATGTATAATGTAACGCGGGTAAATAATACAGTGGGCTATTTTGCCACTCTGTTCAACAAAAGCTGGCATCCGGCGTAGGAACAATTTAAGCAAATTCAACATGGCAACTTCAAATTAATGTTTGATGTAGTAATCGAACAGCTCAAAAAAGCAGCATTGCTCTCGGGAGTCCACGCCAAACAGTTTGAAAACAATTTGAAGTAGTGATTGCAATGTTAGGGTTGACCGGGCCTGCGTTGGAATACCCTTTCTACACTGCTATATTCTATTATATCAAAAATAATTTTACAAAAATAAAAAAAATATTATCTTAATATATTTATAAATAAAAAATATTTTTAAAAGTAATCATAACCATCCTTTCTTCTCGCTATAAAGATACTCTAGATGGACTGAAGACTTGAAGTCTTCTTCGGAGATGAGACGAAATGATCTTAGCCACAGCTACTTCTATCGACACTCAATAGTCCAAGTCCGGTGTGGCCCACGACTAATAATGCAGTGGACTGTGGAGGATTACAACCACCATCAACTCGAGTTGAATTGGTTCGAAGGTGGGGAAGAGGTGGAGCCCAGATGCATGTGAATCTGAGGTAGGGACTAGTAAAATCTGTCTCGGCGGAGGTACTTTTTGAAATAATGATACTAGGTCGAAGAGATGAGGGGATTGAGATTTGAGGAGGAGAAAGACGAAGAATAATGTACCAGATACGGAAAGGCCTTTACATGCAAAGGACCAGCTGAACCGCCATTTCCTTCGGCGCCGGATAGCCTTCCATCACCTTGACTTTTGATTTCCTTCGTCCCCAGTACTTCTCTCCTGATCTACAGACACCGCTGATCGATGTTCCCTACGTGCGCCTGCATGGAATATAAAGAAAGAAAATCTTCATTCACCAAAAGAGTTGTAACTTAATAATCTACGTACGACAACTTCTAAAACAATCCAGCGATTAAAATTTTATTGTAAAGTTGGGGGACGATATGCACATTAATTATGATGTCAATCTTCAAAAAAAAAAAAAACAAAACTTTAATAATATTCTACAACATCCAACATTCCGTATCTCATCCATTTTTTCTTAAAAGGAGAGAGAGAGAGAGAGAGAGAGAGAGAGAGAGAGAGAGAGAGGAGAGGGAGAAGAAGAAGAATCTAACACAATCATATTTGCACGGCATGCAAACAAACGTGTACCACTTAGATACTAAATTGGTGGTTCATCAATTTTTTTCATAACTTCAAAAACAATGACAAAGCACTGCAAGTGTGTTTTAAATCAATTTTTTTTAAAAAAAACCTCTAGTTATATATCTTAATATTAAAAGATAAAGATAAAAATAAATAAAAAAATTCTATCCAACTCAAATTAACATAACAAACTTGTAATCTAGAATGTGAGATTAAGATATCCTAATAGAAATCATATATAAAAAAAATCAAAGAAACTCAATATTTAATAAACTCGAAGTTGAGGGATAAAATTAAAAAAAATTATATGTAAAAAAAAGATTAAAAAAGAAGATTAAAATCAACAGAGGCTAACATATCATACCCATGACTCGGGTCATGAGACGGGGCTCACCAAGATGGAAAAAATAAAGAAACTCAATCTTTAACGATTTAATGCTTCAATGCAGAAGGCTAAAAATTAAAAAAAAAACAAAATCAATTTTAAAAAAAGGATTAAAAAAAATAAAATAATGAAAATAAATTTGATATAAAAAATAAAATGATATAAAAACCTCGAGTCAATCTCAGCTAAAATGACAAATGTGTGAGTCGGACTGCAAGGTCAGATTATCATCATATAAAGCAAAACAAAATAAATAACGGTGCTTAATTTTTAATAAATCCAATGTTGAATGATGAAGTTGAAACATAAAATTGGTGGGGAGAAAATGACCGATATGGATCCAATTTAAAATTTTATACCCTTGACTTGGATCATAAGACTACGAAATGTTTATAAATCAAATAAAAATTAAACAAAAAATTAATGTTTTAACCCCAAAATGTAGTATAAAATTTATAAATCAAATAACCCCAAAATGTTTTTAACTAAATAATTAAGCAAACAAGTTGATTTAGCTTTAAGATTATTGGGAAGATTGTTTAGTAAAACCATTTAAATATATTTACAAGATAATAAATCATGAACATAAAGCATTAAACAAAAGATAAAGTATTGAATACTTACAAGTAGAATTGTAGAATTTCGTATCAAGATTAAGACAAGAAAAGAAAATTATCACTGCAAGAATTCACAGTTTTACCGACGGAACTATTCCGTCGGCCTTTCTGACGGTAAACAGGACATGCCACTGTACGAAGATTCCGGTTTGAATCCCTCGGTGATTCCGTCGGTAAAATCACCCGCAAAACTTTCACGTTAGCGAACCGCTCTTTTTTTCTAATTCTAAATATTTTGTCTGTCATTCAGTCGGTAAATACCAACCGAAGTAGTCCGCCGGTATATACCGACGGAATGACGGACGAAAAAAATTACCTCGATAATTGCGACCGTAAATTACCGATAGGAATATTCTATCGGTAAGTCCATTGGTATTAAACGAATTTTTAGTAGTGTATTGTCAATAATTGTATCCTCTGTTTTTAAGGCTAAATTTCCCATCAATAGGTATAGACGATCTTAGCAAAACTCACCTCTTAGGATTTCAAAATCAATATCATGAAAGAATTATGCATTCAATTAAGACCTATGAACTAGAAAACTTGCTCATTTTCTCGATCTACAGAGAGCATAAGGGCAAACAAGGTAGATAGAGAGGAAGAATGTGTTTTTTTTTTCTACTTCGTTTCTAAAAATGAAGTAGAATTAATACAAAAGGCTAGGGCCGTAGAATTAATTCTTTACAATTCATTGAATTGGACAAACAATAAATATGAGAAGATTTAATAGAACACAATTAATTTAAGACTAATTAGAGTTAATTCCTAAAAGTTTATTGAATTGCAGAAACAATGTACTTGAAAAGCTTCAATGAAACAAAATCAGTTCAGTAGAATTAATTCATGATAATTCATTGAATTTGCAGAAAATCAATGTACAAAATTAGATACAAAGAATAATTAATCAATTTCACATTCATCATGAATGATTTTAGACTATATAGAAATATCATGTTAAAACCATTATTTAATCACTGTATAGTGCTTTGTATTTCTAGTTATTTCGTCCTCCCGGAAAAAATATTGTATCACCTTTCATTAAGCACACATATTAAGATTCTGTTTGAGATTGTAGTAGCGGTTATAGTTTAAAGTGTTTTTCGTTTAGAAATGTATTAAATAATATATATTTTTTATTTTAAAAAACTTATTTTTAAGATCAGCACATCAAAATGATACAAAAACATAAAAAAAAATTAACAAAAAAAATGAAATTTGAAGAAACGATTTCAATCATGTTTCTAAACGGAGCGAAAGTATAGCCGATAATTGCTTTGCGAGTTTTTTTTTTTTTTTTTGACTTTACGGCATTATCTTTTTAAATTAAAAGAAATAAAATAAAAGGTACAACGATATAATTTTTAACCAGGAACAAAATAGAAAAGTAAGACCATAAATCTTTTGACTAGATGAGTTTTGAGAATAAAAAAGTATTTTAAGACGACCAAAAAAGGACAAAACCACGCTATTTCTAGTAAATTGACTCTGTAATTTTCAAGAAACAATGTTAGTTTTGCCTCTTCGTTTTTTTTCTCAATGAATTTGCCATTAAATGGAGCGAATAAAGTGTGAGACTTAAAATTATGTTCGTCTATATAGTTTAAATTATGTTTAATTTGAAAAAAATATAAAAAATAATGTTTTTTCAAGCTAAAAATAGATTAAAAACAGTAATATTTTGGTAGATAAATGGTAAAGCTAGCAAATGGTTAATTTTAGCGCTTTAAAATTCACAAGAAGATTTTTCTCCTCCATAATATTAATAATGGACACCACAACTTGAATTTCATGAATTTTTTAATTGATCCACAATCAATTTGTGCAATTTACCCATTAAGAAAGAAATAAAAGTTCATGAAATAGGTATTCAAGCTCAAGCCATACATTGCATGGAAAGGAATCTACTAAAGGATACGAAACAATTTTTTGAAGAATAGTAACCATGCTAGATAGATTGGTGGTTAGTGTTTAGTGCTGTGTTGTAAACTTGAACAATTCTTTTTTTAATATAAAAAAAATGCTCAAATGAAGTTAGTTTTCTTAAGAAATTAAAAAAAAATTGAGACTCGAATTACTGACTAGATTGGATCCAAAAAGCTCGGTTAATTTAATAATATGATAAAAAAATAGATAATAATAATTAATAAATCTAACAAAAAAATAAAAATAATTAACTATAAAAAATAAGTTGTCAATATCATAATCGGAAGAAAAAGATAAAAAAGTCCTCCAGAGACTTAACATTGCTTTGTCATGGACACCACCTTGCCACTAGAAAGAGCTCACCTAGACAGTTCTAACAACATTACAAAAGGTTTCATAATAGCACTGAAAAAGGTTGAACGTCTTGTTAGAGCAACAACCCGGAAAGCAAACCAAAAAACAATATCATAAAGTAAACATCTCATATTTATATTTAATCAATTACTTTAATTCAAAAATAAAATTTCTTTAAAACAAGCTAGATTTAACCAAAACAAATAACAAATAAAAAAACCCAAGATAACCTAAGTTATTTACAAAATTAATGAGAAATTCTATATAAGCAAATAAAATAAATAACGAAGCCCAATATCCAATTAAATAAATGCTCAATGATGAAAAAAAAACATGAGCTTATAAAACGAAAAGAAAAACAAGCAAATTCGAGCAAATCTCAATAACACGAGTTAATCTTCCAAACTTGCAACCTGTGAAATCCTAGATCCTGATTCAATCGAAAAGTTCATTTCCCAACCAATTTAATATAGAATGATGAAATAAAAAAAAATTTAAATTAAAAAATTTTCAAAGTAAAATTAATAGCAACAAAAATAATGAGGATTGAATCTAATAGGAAAAAAAACTAAGGAGAATAAAATATTAAAATAAATCTATTTTAAAAATTATCTCAAATAAAACAAATAACAATTACAAGAATGAGAACCAAATTTAACAGATGAAAAAATTTTAAAAATGATAAAATTAAAAAAATCTATTTTTATAATTAATTATAATTAAATCATTTAATAATTAAAAAAATAAAGATCAAATCTACCGACAAAATAAGTGAAAGGGCTATTAGACATGGAAATCAAAGAGAGAGAAAACAAGAGGAAAAAAGAGATAAGACCTCTAGTGCTAGACTGGATGTCCTTAAGCCACACATTGTCTAGCGACGAAGGATCCGCTTAGACAATTCTAAAAAATCAAGGAAAGCCTTCTCTGGTTGTTGTTAGTTGTCGCACACGTTGCCTGAATATAATAGAGTAGCGTAAGTTCTAATGCGTGCAATGCATGCACCAACCAATTCTAGTTTTTGAATTATATTTTATAATTTTTAAAATACCAAATTGTTTTTAGTGAACTTTGATTATAATTAAAATAATAAGATGAAAAAACAAAAAAACCCATTGAACATGAGTTAAGTAAATTTTTCTTTTGTCCTCGATGGGTGTAGCGTAATGGCAAACGGCTTGAGATCTGCACAGCAGATCTCGAGTTTGAGTCAGGGCGTGCACCTCTTGTAAGAGCCTGGGACAGCCGAGGTTTTACTCACCCACTTGGACCCACAAAGTGCGCTTTCCGGAAGGTGGGGTTTCATCGAATCAAAAAAAAAAAATTTAAAAAAACTATACAGGCATTCTATAATTTATCAATTCCCATGTCTTCTTTTAAAAATTACTATTTACATTAAAGTCCAGTTTAATTTTTAAACTTAGATTAAAAAAAAAATCCACCGCCATATATAATATTAACATAAACAACTAAATTTTGCTGAAACACCAACAAAGAGTCGTCAGTCGCCCCTTTTACCTTTTCTCGCTAGATTCTGGCCAAACCATCGCAACTATACCACCTCTTCCATCACAGAACTCCAATCACAGCCTAATCTTCGCCCAATCACCATCGAAAACCACCTTTTCGAACCATTAAAGACTAGTTGTTGTTCCTTCCTCTCATACCCGCTAACCACTGCCAGAAGCCTAGTGCTGCCGCCAACACATCACCCATTGTTCTCCTCAACAGTCTCTTTCCAACGATCCCGATTCGCCATAACACCCAAGCTCCATTGTGGCCGAGCCTCCCTACATCTGCCTCTCTCACCACAGCACGACCTAGCAACCCCCTAAAGCACCACCGCCCAACCACATAGCCACCGACCCGATCTCCTCAAACCATAACCCTCTCAACACTAACCTGAACCACCCAGCAATAAATCGATCTCCTCCTCTTAAACCCATAAACGCCTAAAGAAATCTAACATAAGAAAACCCCCAAGATTTAAAAACACAAAACAACAACAAAACTAGCCAGACTCCTCTAATATCCCCCCTCAAGGTTTTTCCTAGGGTTTAATTCTTTAGAGTCTTCATTCTCTGCACTGGGTGCTATCTCCAACCTGCATTATGAAAAATAAACGAGCAAATGGGATAAAGAAAGAAATAATGAACAACCTGTTGGTGCAGCAATTTACATTACTCTCCACTTAAATTCTTTAGGTTTTCCACAAATTTCATTATACCGCTAATGGAAGGCCCCAGGTGTGTGCGAGAATGAGAGAAAAAGAGAATCACAACCATAAGTTTAGCTTGTGGATAAACACTCTCAAAAAAGAATATCAATTTACCCTGTACTCAGAGAGAAGATGAATAGCCACCATCAGAAAATTGTCCTTGTGTCTCTCCATCTCATCACTTGAAAGGGAAATAAGCAACAGGTAGCAATATTTTTGGCCTTCTTGGGTGCGGATGATATAACTGAATTCAAGCCGGTGGCTAGGTTTCATTTTTCGCAAAGAGAGAGAGTTCTTTACTGGTGATTTTGTTATTTAATTATTTGTTGAGCTTTAAGAATACAAAAATTTCATTTTTATCATAATTTTATTCTTCCTGGGAAAATGAGTAGAGCTAAAGAGGGTATTATTACAAACAGAGACTTCTTTCATTCCAAAAGTATATCATCCACAAGTGTCATCATAACTTTAACCTCCAAAACCACTTTCCTTTCTCTCGCAATCAGAAATATTTAGCTTTTAGCAGCGAATCCATTTGTATATTTATATATAAAAAAAAGACTGACCAAAATGAGCATCACGATAGCTTTCATCTCTCATCCTCCCCACTGTCAAACCTCCAAGATCTATACGTGTCAACTTTTCACTGGGCTGTACACGCAAGCCAGGGGCAAAGACAAACCCTTAGCATTAAATAATAGCAACACCTTCTCCCATCGGCTTCTGCCCCCTCATTTATTGCCTTCGCAGTTTCTCAGACCTCTGTGTCTCCCGGTCCTCACTTGAGGAGGTGTTTGTAAGAGAGATTCAGTTCATTTTTTAAAGTATTTAAATATAATAATTTAAAGCAAAATATATATATATATTTAGAAAAAACAGATTACCCTGTAACAATCCCAGCGCCGCGTTACTACAACCTAATTAGGGCTCTTAATTTCTCGCTTAACAGTTACACAACAAGGGTGGACAGCAAACACTTTATTGAATACTCCCCCTTAAAAAGGCATAATCATTGTCACTTTAGGGTTTATATACGATTAAAATATCCTTTTTCGTACAGGTAGTCCAAATCTCTCATAGGCAACTTCATTTCTATGTGATCCTACTAAACCAAACAATTATTGTAGCATCAACAACACTTAAATACCGAAATAATAAAAAACCCTAAATCCTGATTACGTGTAGCGGGTAAAAGAAATAATACTATTTTAAAACAGCGTTGAAAATAAATTTTAAAAAAATAAAAATAAAATTTTTAAAAAACCAACCACTCAGACCCGTAAACTGACAGAAAATGTAAGTCCAATAATTAACCAAAAAAGGGGTTATTATTAGTAAACTTAGAATATCATAACAATACAAAACCCCACGAGTTAACAAACATCAACAAGCTGAACTAGTCATTCCAAGTTCAACAAAAACAGATTATATATATATAATCTGTATATTAATTTAAATATCAGAAAGACCCATTTTTTCTTTCTTAAAACACTGTTGGTTTTAACTCTTTTTTCAGTAATAGTAATTGAGGCAGAGGTCGACCGAGTCAATGCCCGAACCACCACCCTTGCCTCGTGTTAAGAGCACTCTTTGCAATATGCATACCAACTGCAACCCGGCTAGCAGTCACTGGCCCATAAATCCTCACCACCATGCAAGGAGTTACCACGCGCGGTTCGTTCTTGACTCAACACCCACAAACATCAACAAGAAGACAACTCACTTTTGTTTTTCCAGTCTCCCCACTCATTTACCAAGCGAGCGCTCTCTCTCTCTCTCTGACGCCATAAAATTAACAGACCAACACAGCCATGATAAAATTTATAAACTAACAAATACTCACTAATTGGACAGCTCAATCATGCATTGCATAATCAGCTTTCACATTGGAGAGCAGCCTTGATCTTTTGGACAGTGCATGAAATAAGGTTGTTGACTGTCTCCACAGATTCTACTGTAAGCTTCGCCGTAGGTAGACTATTCACCAATATTTGGAAGGCCACCGTCAAAAGGGACCCACTCACCCTCTCTTGGCCACCGACATTATTAGCAGTCGGGCCGCCATTAGTCGATGGGGGGTCACGTGAACCAGGCCCATCCGGTACGATAGCAAACCCTGACGGAAGAAGCGCCACGTAAGCCGAATCACCACCGTTCATCACTACGTGCATGGCCGGAGTGTCAACGGGAGCGTACACTACAAGAGAGCCTGCTGCATCTATGCATGTCTCTTGCAGTATTAGCATGCTACTCTGGTTAGCATTCATGGCCTGCCAGGAGGGAAAAAAAAAGGAGAAACCAGAACAGGGTGAATCACAATAATGGTCCCTGAATTTGACTCGGATTTACATTAGATCAGATGACGTTTTAACCTTTTCTTTAACGTATATACGAGTGTCAAAACAGATCAGGTTTTTTACATAAAAGGTGACAGGTGTTCATTATATTTTGACTTTTTGAGGCTTAAAAAGGATAGAGATTGTGCCTAAAAACTGGTCATGTCTACCTGTGACCATACAGATGATACTTCCAAATTCCTTTATATTTCACCTTTTTATCTAACCACGACAAAAACTAAGCGACCTGACACACCCAAGGGACACGCCAGAAATTTAAATCATCCCCCACATGACATTATTGTCCAAAACAATTCATGTCCTACCTAGCAGAGAAAGAGAGAAACCCTTGTAACTTAAGGTGCCTTTTCTTTTTTTCAACTCCCGAAAAAACAATTAAAACTAAAAAAATATATATTATTTTAATATATTTTCAATTAAAAAATACTTTTATTACCAAACTTAAACTTATTTTCATGACCCAGAACGATTTTATCTCTATCTTGTGCAGGAATGCAAGAAAAAGAAGAGACCTTGCAACTGATATATAATATTAAATAATTATGAAGATAAGAGAGGTTACGCTAGCACGTAGGAGAGAGACACAGTTGCCGTGATCCTGGCCTTTAGCAATGTGGGCCATTTCCTGCATTGGTCCACCGTTGGAGAGTATGTCCCACTCGCTTCTGAGTCGTTCATTGCGTAGGAAATCAAAGAGCCTTTGTGGAGAAACAGGTAGCCAAACAGAGGTCGCAGCGCTCAAAACTATGCCTGGTGGCTCACCAGGATCATCGACACTCTTTCGGGTCATAACCCTAACATCTTCATCAACATTTCCGGCATTCAGCTTGTTCCATTTGTGCACTGTGGAGGCACAAACCCCAGCACAGAAGTTATCGGTCATTCTTTGCGCCAGCTTCAACATGCTTCGGCGACCACTTGTAGTTATCGCTACACAAACACTTTACATGTCAACAAAGGTTGTTTTGGCAAGTTACAAAGATTTCCACATTGTTTAGGAAATTAACATTGATATTAACCTGTGTGGTCTCTACTAGGTACATTGGAGGACAAGAGGATGGCCAAACACTCGCATTGACGTTGAAGGGTAGCTATCCATCGTTGGGCACCGAAGCCCATGCCGGAGCTTATCACCGGCCGATAGAGCTGGTGTATTTGCCTTTCATCATATTGTGCATGCTCAACCCATGTAACCTGCATTTTAATAGTTTTGTTAGTTATGATATGGTTAATTGCACCAACTGCTCAAGTTGGAAAAATAACATATTCATTATTGTTTAATGATTGCTACCATACGAATTGATTGCTTCTCTTGTAGAGCAAAAAGACTAAATGTTCTTTTTACTTGGCTAATGATTAGGAATTAAAGCCACACAATATATAAGATCAAATGCCAGTTCCATGGAAGAAGGCTGAATGTCAGTCAAAGGCTGAATGTCAGTCAAAGTTCGTAGATTAAACAACAGCAAAAAGGATGTAGGAGGTTCATATTTTATTACTGTAAAGTATCAACCTTCTTCTGTGTCATTTTATAATATTTTACATATATTGAGTCAATGTTCAGACTTTCAAAGCAAATTTCCATATTAATTTACAAGGCAAATCTAGGGAAAGGGCTCTAGGTTGGGCTCAAAGAAAGAAATGGAATCAAGCAGTCCTTGCATAAAATAATGAAATGGAAAAAGATTTTGCAAGATTTGAGGGAACAAAGTACACAGTAGAAGCTGACATCGAGATGTGTACTATGGTCTTACATATACAAGCTTGGATACTCAAATGGAAACAAAATAATCAGTCTTGGCCTTTGACAATTAGGACTCTTCATTGAGTTAAAAATAAATAAATAAATAAATCACAAGGCTGGAACCAGGTCATACGCTGTAGCATGATTAAATACAAGATAATGAAGATAACCAAGATTGCATCATTGGAATAGAAGCATCAAATATATTGTTTATTCAATCAAAATTGAGGATAACTAGGCATTTACTAATGAAGGATATGAAATCAATGCGTTTAAGGCACCGCAATTCAAGTAATGGAGACTTCTATTTGATAAAATAAGTGGTGTAATCTCGATTTGCTGCTGTACCATGGAGTTTTTTATAAAAAAATTAAGCAACCCTAGTTGTTGAAACTTGAAATTTAAACAGTGTTTTGACATCAGAAGAAGCATCCAAGACAATATTATAAGACTCTAGGAAGGTTCAGATTGTGACAGGGGGAAACAGTGAGTAATCACTTGACAAACAAGACTCTTAGATGCATGAGCTCTCTAAGTGGCTTGGGAATGCAAATGCTCATGATTTTTGACCTGGTGTTTTGCCACAGATCAAATGTTCTCAACTGAAACACAATAAATGTAAAGAGAAAAGGGTACCGACCGGGCATGCTACAGGCCAAAAACGTGCACTAGTTTCTATATTATTACCTTGGAGTACCCATTGGGCATATCTTGCACCACACAACCAGAAGGAAGCCTCCTGCAGTTCACAAATGTCGGTGGTGCACCGGAAGTATCTCGGATGGTATCAATGGATACATCAACAACAGCCCAAACCCCCTCTGCGTGCTGCTTGCAAAATCGGAGAAAATTGACCTCACGCACCGGAACCAATGGGGATAAAACATGGAGCTCGGCTTGCATCTAAAAATGATGGATTAAGAGAAGATTTAGAGCTAAACAAACTGCTAAACAAGCACCACCAAAAATAGTAGAAATCTTACTAACAACAGTGAATAAGAGACGAGTAGCTTACCAACTGAAGTGAACCATTTCTAGTTCCCCCCATTCCACTGGCTATCACATCAGTGGTAGAGGTCCTTGCAATCATACAAGGAAACATTTCTGCCCATCGGTTCTAGGAACGAGAAAGAACACAAAAAGTGATTCCAATGAAATTACGAAAAAATATATATTAAACAGTCCAGAAAAGAAATTTTTTTTTATAAAAGACACCAATAAGGAGAGATTTTGAACAACTCACCGAATCCATCAGTGTCTCAACTAAGGCCAAACTGTTTATGATTACCATACCAGTCTCTCTAGAAGCCTCACTAACAAAGCCACTAGGCTTCATTCCAATGCAAGGAGTGAAGGTTCTCAAGTACCCCTCATGGTTCAATATTTCTCTACCACCCTCAAAGCTCCCGATCCAAAGAGGCTCATCCGTCTGAACCATTTTCACCAATTCATCCATGGCAGCTAAAGCCAACTCCAAGAACATGGATCTCTCTACTGATCTATCAATACCAGTAACACCAGCTGTTGCTAGTCTAGTTTGAGTTACCATAGACAAAGCACCAGAAATCCCACCTTCAAAATGAGGTCCCAAAGGCAATGTTGTAGCAATGGTGCTTAAACCAGCAAAACCATTACTACCAACTGCAAGTTCCAGGCTTGAATTCGTCGGAGGGCTAAGTGAAGAAGCTAACGAAGATATGGGGCGACCCAAGAACTTGCCCGCAAGTGCACAAACTCGATCTAGTTCATCTTTTAATCTAGCATTCTCAATCCTCAAATGCTGTTCTTCAAGTGACATATCACCAATTATCGCAGGACCACCACAGTTTGAGCACGATGGATTTCTCATGGCATCTCTTATGGACATGTTTTCTGCTCGAAGCTTGTCGTTATCTTGCCTGAGTAATGAGTTCTCATGGCGCTCCAGTTGAGTCTGTTGCAGAAAACAATCAAACACATTTTAACTTTCTATCCATAAAAATCCAGCCCAAAAGGGAAAACATCCATGGTTTGTTAATTATCATTCATCACCTTCATTTGGGTTCTACGATTTTGAAACCAGAACTTGACTTGCCTAGTCTCCAAGCACAGCCTTCTACTAAGCTCCAATCTTTGTTTCTCGTCAGGATGAGGACATTCCTTAAACAAACTGTAAAACAAACAAAAGCAACACTCTCTCAATATCACTCAACAAATCCTGTTGAAAGTGCAAATTAGTGATAGATATCATACGCTTCAAGTTCTTGGATTTGTTGTGGAGTGTGTCGGTGGTATCTCTTTTTTCTTGGAGGATTATCAGCTGCATCTTGATCGTCACCAGACGCACCATCCATGTTATCACTACCAGATCTGCTCTCATGTTCCTCTTCTCTGCTTCTCCTACCCACACTTGTCTCAAAGTTCTCAGCCATTCTAGTTATATCTCCTTGACCATCTATGTTTGGCTGTTGCTGATCAAGAATCAAACACAAACGAGGACGTTAGAGTTAAAGACCTCACCAAACAAACAACCCAAGTCACTTAGTAGCCAAACAAAAAAGAAACAAAGAGAAAGATGAAGGTGTGTACAAGGGCTAGAGAGAGTCCAGGAGAGTTGAACATGGATTTAGTGATAGAAGGAGAGACAAGGCGAGTCTGAGCTATTGCACCAGTGGGCATGTTGTTGTTATTGTTATAAAGTATATCAGCCACAATTCTTGCGCCACCACCACCAGGACTAGTGTTTTCAAGGAAACCCCCAAAACTCATTAAAGCTTAAGCCTTTTTTTTTTTACTCTATTTTTACACTAGACTTAAACGCTCTTTCTAGATTCACAAGAAACCATGCATAACCAAGTTTGAATCTTGAAATTATCATTCAAAAACCAAACCACAGATAGCCAAACAAGAAATCCTGAAATGGGTTTTTTTTTTAAAAATGAAGAGAAAATTAAAACTTTCCCCAAAATAAAGAAATCATAAGAAGATAGAAACAAAAGGGAAGAAGATAGAGAGGTAGAGGAGACACAAGGATAACATATATCTATCCAAATGTCTCCAACTCCCTCTCTCTGCTGAAAACTGAGAGAAAGGAAGAGAAAGAAGGCAAGCAAACCCTTTTTGTTATCTTCTTTGCTGCTTAGCGCTTCCTTCTCTATCCCTCTCTCCCCTTCTAAAAACCCTTTAAGTTTATGTCCGAAACTCTAACATTCAAAAGGCCTTAAATTGGCGTTGAGAAAACTGGGAAAGGGAAACCCTAGTTTTTTTTTTTTTTTTTTGGGGGGGGGGGGGTTGGTGTGTGGAAGTATTAGTATCTCGTTCTTTGCATGTTGACTGACACTGAGAGAGAACGGCTTCAAATAGAGAACCAACAAGAGAAAAGATAAAAAAACAAGGAAGAAGGAAGAAGACGAGCGGCCCTAAAAAGGATTTTGCACAGACAAGAAAGAGGAGAGAGGAGAAGCAAGTAAACCCCACAGGAATAAATAAATAAGGTAAAGATGAATTGAAATTATGTGGAGTATTCGAAGCCTTACAAATACAAACCTCCAAAGGAGTCGGTTGACTATCTTTCCACTTTTTATCTTAAATAAGCATTTTTCTGATTTAGATTTTAACCCTTTTTAAGATGACAGTGTAAGAGTCAAAGAGTAAAAGCAAATTTACTTTCACAGAGTACTCGGATTCGGTGTTGCCCTTCGGGAGATTTTTTCTTCTCTTTTTGTTCTTTCTATACTGTCATGGGGATCTGTTTAGATGCATCGTAGCAGGAAGACACTGACCAAAACCTCATGCGGCCTCAGAAAGTGTATTTTTCATTCACTGGTGAATCACGCAAGAGTTGAATATATTGAAAATATATTTTTAATCAAATGGATAATGATTTCATATTGGTCCTAATTCTAACTCAAGAAGTTGATTTGAGTGGTTTATCGAGTGAAGTTTGTTGAAGCAAGCATGTAATCTATCTGGGCATAATTTTTTCTTCCATTTCACCATAAGAGATATCTCCAAGTTATTTTGTGGCAATCCATGTCAGCAGGGGCGGCGGCAAGGGGAGCAAGCAAGGCCCGGGTTCCATTTAAAACATTTTAATTTTTTTTATTACCCAGAGATTAAGATGGCGTTATTACAGTGATTTTACTTTTGAATTCCAATTTACTCTTGGCATATTGGCATACGTGGAAAGAAAAAATATAAAAAAATTCTTTGTGAAATAAAAAATAAAGACAAATAGTCATCAATTTATTCTAATATAAATCTTATTGCTGATCAAATAAAGAAATAAAAATATAAATTATGAGTAAAATTTTTCTATAAAAAAATTGAAGCAGAGTCATTAATTAATTTATCTTTCATCAAACAAAATAAGGTAATTTAAATTTAAAATCTATTTTTATTTTGTTTTGAGATGTTTGTTAATAATTTTATGAGGTTTTTTTATAATTCTACCATTTTTGCTCTTTTTTTTCTCAGATCTGCTAGTTCTATCAAATTTTTTTTGAATTCTTGTTATAATGATTTTTTTCTAATTAATTAGATATATTTTATTGATTTGTTTTGATTATACTTGGATTTTTTTTATGTTTAGTTTTTAGCAGAGCCATCAAAATTATCAATTTTTTCTTACGATATATGTTTTGATCTTAGGTTGAACCATGAACAAAATAAGAAGAATTGATTCTTTTTTTGAAAAAAAAAATATTGATGACTCACAACTTATGAACCAACTCCAATGTGTAATGTTGAAGTTATGGTTGAGCAGCCCCAATGTACTTCAATTTACAAAGAATCTGCGTTGATTACTAGTGAGCAACCTCTTACCAGAATTGACATTGCTCGTTTAATTAGAAATCCAAGTAATCATCTTCAAATTTAGGAATACCCAGTTAATCAACAAGATGAAATTTGAAGGGTATACATTAATCTGGGACCATATCAACCTTTGATGTCTGAATATCCGCTGACTGGTAAAAAACATCCTCGTTGATTTCAGTCTCATTGGGTCAAAAGTTATCCATGGTTTGAATATTCAGAGAAACAAATATTATATTTTCTTATATTAATTTTGGCCCCTTCTAACAAATAATTCTAGCTCCACCACTGCATGTCAGTATAGTGTATTTAGAAAAAATTAATAAATTTCTTCAGATATAAGCTTTAAATTCGAACCCAAGAAGTCAATGATATTTCTTAATTGTCAAGCAAACTCCTTGAGGTTCTTCATAGACATACTGCATATTAAGTTTTTACCTTTCTTTTTTTAGGTGAACAAGTAATTCCCCGCGTCAACATTTTGCATATGGATGCGAACGGATTGCCTTTTATTGACTACGTGCACCAAATTGCATAAATTTAGAAGGGTGTTTGTTTTGTGTAAATGTTTTGTAGAAAAAGGTTTTCATGTTTATGTTTTTTATTTTTGTGAAATATTTTAGAGAGAACAATTAAAATATCTCCTAATAAACCTTTAAATTTAGTTTACTAGTTAAAAAATAGTTAATTCATAATGTTTTATAAAATATTTTTATGGTCACTAATTCATTCACAATATTATCATTGTTATTGCTGTTACTTCGTCACTTCGCCAACACCTTAACCATTATCGCCACCTTCACAAAATCATAACCACCATTATCACCTCCTTCCTTATTGCACAACTATTACATCATTATAACACGTCATCATAATCTGTTACTTCATTTTTACTTCACTAGTTACCAACCATTCATAAAATATTTTACAATAAAAAATATAATTTAAATCGGTGTTATTAGAATTGAACTCGATAATGAACCGATGAAGATGTCAATTTAAAGATCCATAAATTGAACAAATAATTTGCTAGTTGAAACCACGTTTCACTACTGGTTTTATACGGTAGCTACATTTTATTTAATTTTTCAAAAATTTGAAAAATAGTTTCAATAGTACTTCAATCAAACAACTAAATTTAATCTAATCATAAAACTTCCAAGTCTTTAAATAAGCCTTCCAAACATCCAAGTTTCTAAAGTCAAAATACAAAAGGTACACAGATAAGTGAAATGACTTAAATTTTGATGAAAGGTTCCAAATTCAAATAAAAAAAAATAGCAAATAGTGAAAGATCATAATATCTTTGATAGATTATCATTCAACATCCCGCTAAGTGCTGGATGGTTGTATTTTAATTACTTGAACTTGCGTCTCAATGTTTCATTAATCAAATTCTCTTCCAATTACATCCTATTGGTACCCCTAACCTCACTTGTATGGTCATCATCTTCATTATCATTACTATTTAAATTCGTACAAATCATCTATTGTAAGCAAATCATGAATTTTTTTAGAAGTGAAAGCACTTTAAATAAATAGATTAATTAGTTATCATATAACCAATAATATAAAAAATTTCAAAACAATTAATTTTGATGACTTTCAATAACCCATGTGATAATTGCACTAATGATTCATGTTGTCATGTATTAAACCAAACAATATCTCGCAGACATATGAGCAAGTTGACAAACATGTGCATAAGTAGCCGTAAAAGAATTGGTATATAGGTGAAACTAATCACTCTTCATAGCTCTATAAATAAACATATCTCACGACCATATTCACTTATCCTTACATGACTTTAGTGGCCATACTACAATAATCACTATGATAATTTTAAAAAAAAAGGATTCAAGATTATTTTTCCCTAGATATCTCCAAATCCAAGTTCAAAATACCTAGAATAAGGCTCCCTGAATTATGTTGGGGTTTCTTTTGATTATTTTTCAATTAAAATTCCACGTATATCAAGTACTACCAACAAGATTCTAGTAAACTAACGGGTAATTACCCATCTCAGGCACTTGAGAATCAATAAAAAAGAGGAAAAAAAACATGAAGCAATGCATATAGTTGATACCTTATCAACGAAAGAGGAAAACATGCAAGAACAAGCTCATTTTCTTAGTCCATAAAGTTTGTGTTTATTGTTAGCATAAGCTCACACGAGATTTTTTTTATAAAAAACCTATTGGTGATTTTTTATTGAAGAATAAAAGAGGGGTTCTTCATTTCTTTAGGTGCAATAACTAGTGAGATAAGAAAGAGAGGTCAAAATGCTTATAGAATTTCGACCTTAAATTTAGGATTTTTAGATGTTTAAAACGATGCAGTTGTGATTTTAAGATTTTCATTGTTTTAAAGAAAGATAAAAAAAAGGTCTATAATTTAGGTCATAAAAGCATAGAAAAATGCTAAGAAAAAAAACCAAGATTCATAATGTATAATGTAAACCAATACAAAATAAAGCAAAGTTATAATGTCCCATATAAGAGGCTAAAATAAAAATATATGCAAACATAGAAAGGGGTAGCAAGTTTTTTGCAAAAGTGCATACAGAAACGCCATTGATTTTATTCTTCCATAAATTAATGATTTTACTCAGTCAGTCATCCTACATAAAAAAATAATATAAATCTTATGTACAGATTTGAGAAAGAAAAGCAAAAGAACTTCTCTTTTGAAAGGAGAGTAAAAGTCAATACACTACCAGAAAATTAGAAAACACTAATAGAATATTTTGTTGGCATTTAGGCAAATATTCCATCAGTATTTTAATTATCAACAAAAACCCATCATCAAAAAATATATCATTGAGGATTTTATTCTCATCGGTAATGTCAAATGCTAATGGAATGGGCTGTGGAAAATTCGTGCCAAGAAAATAAATTTTGTCGCTCATGTTCCATTGATAACTAGTTTGCTAATATAATTGTCTATCGCCTATTCTTTCGGTAAATCCTAAATTTTTTATAAGTTTTGTCAAAAGTTTCATAATGGGTGCAAAGATTCCAATGAAATCACCAATGAAAATACCGATAGAATTCCCTTTTCGAAGATTTTGTTGGTGTTTTTACTATTTCTTTGGTTAATTATTATGATCCCTAAGCCTAAAATTCTCACGTAAATACATAACCATAACAACAATAACTTTTAATAAACTATAACTACAGGTCATAATAAACCACAACAAAAACACATTAAAAAAAATGTACATATACAAAACTCACATTACATTAAAATTCATAATATCATATACCATAAGGTCCAGGAGGGGGAGGAAAAAGTATACCTATAATGTACTCATTTGAGCCAAATATATCTTAGTTTCTTGTTGGAGTTCTGCGTTTATTTTTTCTCTCAAATCTTCTCTCTTTTTTATTCTCATATTTTGCATCGCAACAAACAATTGTTTATGAACTCTTTTCTAGACTAATTCATCAAAGTTTTGGGATGTATTGCTTGAGCTGGAATATAGCGTGCCTAAAATTGAAATTGTTCGGCTCACCCTCATTTCTCGAGCTAATACCATAGACATACCATCAATATAATTTATACTGGGTCCATCACCTGCAACAACCTCCATCCATAATTGAGGATTATTAGGAGGATGAGTGAAAATATCATCACAAAATTTCAAGGCTAAACTAGTGTTATATGTTTCCTACCTAACAAAAAAAAATCCAATTCTTAAATTCAATTACATTTCATATTATTGATGCAAGTAAATATTATTAAGGCAATGATAGTTATAAAAAACTTACAACGAACACTTTTGCTATTGTATCGACAAAGTTTTTCTTATTTTTTCTTTTATCCCTCTTCTTTATATGATTTTCTCATATAACTCCTTTGAAGTTAGTTCACGCTAGTATGTTAAAAGTCTCACAAATAAACACTTAATTATAATATTTAAAAAATAATAAAATATATAACAACGAGATTTTACTAAGTGCTTTATATGGTTGATAAATAGAAGCACTCCTCCTGTGTGTTTGCTCATTGAAACATTGCTTAATTATTCCACGTGACATGCATCAATTTACATATTTCCTATTGGCCAGATAAATGGATTTTTTAGGATGGAAATCTATTTTTTTAACTCATTTTCACCAAAAAAAATACTTAATAAACACCATAAACACATCCCCAAACTCACCCAAAAATGAAAATGAACCAAATAAAAAAAAAATCTATAAATTGAGCATGATCTACCTTCATAGGCAAGAAACAAATTTAAAACCATCATCATCAAACCTCCATCATCCAATGAAAATCGTTGACACCAAGAATGACAAGTGTCCTTATCGAAAAGTGGCTCAACTTATAACTTTGTCTCTCTTAATTGCTTTCAAGCAAGTTTCCCTCTCATCTCTCTAACACATAGACTGAAAAATAAACAAAATAAATTATGACATCAAAACAAAAGTTATAGAAAATTTAAGATTGACCATGTATTTTTAGCATGTTTTGCATTTCAGTTCTTTATCTTATAATTTTGTTTTTTATAATAATTTAGAACTTAATTTTATTTAACTAGGCTAAAAATATTATTTTAATTAAAAAAAATCAGACTTGCCAAACAGAAAATTGATCCTCAACCATGGCCACATTTTACCATTTTCATTCAATCACACTAAATTTGAACGTCATTACCTATTAAATATTGAAAAAACGAAAAGCCCTTACGTGCAAAACATTTATATTTGTAAAAATACCTCAAGCCAATAAAAAGCCCCCCTAATCCTTTCTCGAGGGAGCCAAATTTCTCCTGAATAATAAGATGTCATGTGCTCCTAGCATGAATTAATTGCTACATAAATGGCACCTTATTGCTTTGACTATTGAATAATGCAAAGCAGCCACTCCAGCAAAGATTCCTTCAACATTATTATGTATATTTTCTTTTCTAATAATGTTAGCAGAATACGATGTTTCGCACTTCACAGCGGAATGCCTTTTTCAAATAATTTTTTAATTAAAAATATATTAAAATAATTTCTTTCATTAAAATTAGAATAAAATATTAAAAAATATTATATTTTTATATTTTTAAACTAAAATTAGAGATTTATTTTTTTTCCCCTAAATAAAAAGGCAATAATTTGCCATCCCTCTTATCCTTTCTCCTTCACAACCCGCCACCAACAACTCCCTAAATTTACAACACACCCACACACCAGCACCCCCGTAAGTGGCACTTACGTAAATAACTTCAACCTCCGAACCCATTTCACAATCCCGCTCTCCAAACCCCATCAACAGAAAAGCTGTGTCCAACCCCCTCCTTTCAAAAAAAAAAAAATCACCAGAAAAATGGCCACTACTTCGCTCTTATCCTCCTCGGCGGCGTCGTTTTACGGCCGATTCCCCACTCTCCCACCGCACTTAAACGCAAGAGTAACGTACGGAAGCCGGAATGGGGTGGTGTCAGTGAGAGCTACTGGAGATGTTGTTTTGGTGGACAAATCAGAAGCAGAGAAAAGCAATCGGCTCAAAACCACATTCCTTGAAAAAATCGTCCCTTTGCTGATAGAAGAGTTCAGCTACACTAACATTCACCAGGTAACTCTTTATAAATTTTCCAATTTACTGATAAAGTTATTCTAATTTGCAATTTGCTGAAATTTGAATTTCTCATTTCTTTAGGTTCCAAAAATTCAGAAGGTTGTGGTGAATTGTGGGATTGGAGATGCTGCGCAGAATGCTAAGGGGTTGGACGCAGCGATAAATGATTTGGCTCTTATCACAGGCCAAAGACCCGTAAAGACGCGGGCCAGGAATTCGGTTGCGACCTTCAAGATTAGGGAAGGCCAACCACTTGGTATTGCTGTTACACTCAGAGGAAACGTGAGCATTTGTGTTTTTTTCTCTTTATCGAATTTTCTTATTTATGTTCATGGCCGCGGCTACATATTTCATGATAAATTAGCTAGGAGTCTAAACTCTAGAGGCTATATGTTATTTGGCCATCATAGCGCAAGATTTCTTCATTTGTGTTTTGGAAGGGTGTTGTAGTTTTTGAAGGGGCTTTGATGAAAATGATATTAAAGTGTCAGGAGAAGCTGCTTGGGTATAGTTGAAGTTACAGGTGCAAGAGTGAAAAATACTGCATGTCCAGCTCCCTTCTAGATAGAGAAGAAATGCCAGGATGCATATTTTTGTGATAATTATTGTAATGGTTGATTCGATGATGTGTGCTTTTAGTAGCATGTAGATCAATAGTGGGGGCATTTAGCTTAGTCGATGATACTGGCTATTAGGGAAGTAAAAGTTATTGATTTTTGGAATTGAGTTTCTCACTTTGATTAGATGATGGGATTTCTCTTGTTTGATCTCACAAAAACATGCTCTTAAACTCCAATTCTAAACAGGATTTGAGGCTTACCGTCAAGTTTTGAATGATAATATGTGGATTTTTGTATTTATTTTGGTGTTCGCTTCTGCATGTGGGAGATATAGTGATTGCTCAAGATGATGGATCCTTAGAGCATGATCATTCATTTCAATGATGGCAATGCTCAATGAAATTTTAGAAGAAACACGGCAAAGATGATGGCTATGGTCCATAGGTAGAGTCTTGAGATGATCGCCACTACTCTACTGTGGGAAATTTGTTCCTTTTCAGCTCAATGTTAGCACTTGTTTTCTGTCTTTTATCACGATGGTCTGTGCTTCGGAGTAGGGCATTCTTATACTTGTACACGCTCCCATACCACTTTGATCTTGAATAAACACCATGTAATTTGTCGGCTATCGATCTTGTTGCTCATATCCTGATTTTACTTGCTGTTTAGATCAGATCATAACAGGTGCATCTCATTACCAATTTTGTATTCTGGTGCATTTTGTTGGTTGCATTCTTTTTAATTTCACATGGAAATTTCGTAATTTGTATCGGTGATTATCTTTTTCAGCTGATGTACTCGTTCTTAGATCGACTTGTTAACTTGGGGCTGCCTAGGACAAGGGATTTCCAAGGTGTGACTGCAAACAGCTTTGATGGACATGGCAACTACAGCGTTGGAATTCGCGACCAGAGTGTGTTCCCAGAGATTAGGTTTGATGCGGTTGGTAAAGCCAGGGGAATGGATGTGTGCATTGCAACCACAGCTAACACCGATCAAGAAGCGCAAAGACTCTTGGCTCTCATGGGTATGCCATTTAGAGAAGGTGGTGGTGGTGGTGGTGCTACCGCTCAGCCTCGCAAGAAGAAATTGAAGGCACACCACTTTGATTCAAAATCGAAGGGAAGGAGTAGGCGATGATAAGAGTTATTATTATCTCCATCCAAGTCTGTAACATTTCCATGCAGTATTTGTTGGATCCCAAATTTGATGTAACGGACGAAAGATTTATCAAATCTGTTTCCCTCAAATTATTTTGGGTTGTTAGTGGACGTTTTTGTTCATAGCAAGTCAAAGGAAGATCAATGTAAGATTCCGCAACGTGTTGTTCTTCAAATCTCCATTCTTCAGACATGTGATTATTGAGCATGCTTGGCTACATGCATTGCATGACTCGTATGCTACTGCATCATGCCTTTTGAAATTGAATTCTAAGATGCAATTTTGTTAAGGTAGTTGATTATTCTTTTTATTTTCATCCTTCCTAATTTTTTTTTATTTTTATAACTTCATTTTATTTCTTTCTTCATGTAATTATTTTCTCCTTCTATATTTATTGATTTAAGTATTAGAAAGTTTTTTATTCCTCAAGAGACTTTGGAGACTTGTTTTTCCAAGTGAATGTCCAGCCATCAGGTCAAACCTATTAATTAGAGGCTAGCCCAGTCACAACAACAACCCAAGAAGCAACCATGAAAAATCTAATTTATGTTTGAAAGTTTTTCATGGCTTCATCAAAGACTTTGTTCTTTCTCCTTATTTAAAAAAAAAGCACTATGATTTTTTGGATTCATTTTTAGACATTCCATATCTTCTAGTTAAGTTACTTCACATTTTACAAGGTAATGAAAAAAAAAATCACAAAGTATAAAAGAACAATACAAAATTTAAGAGATTGTTAGCAATAATCTAAACCTCCCTCAATAAATTATATAATGTCATGAAGAAGAAAAGATGCAAATAATAAAGAAAGTTAATCTATGAAAACAAAACTGTAACTTTTTTTGAACAACTCGCAAACTTTCCTTAAAGCTACGAAGGAAAAACCTTCTCAATCATACAGCGAAGGAGCCATAAAAACTCAGCGCATGCTTAAATCACATAATTCTAGACCAGATAGATGCGGACAAACAACACTAATTTAGCTGTGCAAGGTAACTATTATATACCAGCAACTTGCTTAATTCTTACATCATGCCTATGGTCAATGGGTCATTTTTAGATGTCTTTTGCTTTATATGACGAAAGCATGCCGAAGAAATACGTAGCCTTTTCTAGATACTGCAAAAAAGCAAATGCATGAATCATAAATCTGGGAAAACACCAGAAACGTGCTTAATGAATGAACAAGATCATAAAGTCAATGGAGAGGGCTATATTTACTCAAATTTGTCATAAACTTTTTACTTCTTATGAAGGCTTGGAAGTCCCAACTAGAAATCAAGTCCAAGTGTCCAAGCTCTCTAGCTAGCAGGAGGGTGTATACATAAGAATTCCTGTGTGAATGTAAGGATAGTAGACCCAGTAGAGGTGGGTTGAGGGTTCTGTTCCCATCCACAGGCCCACACCCCCACATGACCTTTCACTCTCATGGTGGTTGTAATCTGAACGTAGACTTAATTCTATGAATCCAGGTAGTGAGATAGTTGCAGCAGGGAGGCATCAGGCCCACACAACCATCTGCTCTTGCTCTTGCTCTTGCTGCGGCATTAATAACCCATTTGCCAGATTTCAAGCCTCTTTACATTAAAGCTTGACCGGCGGCCACCTCTCCTTTTCTATTCTGGAAAATGGCCATCAAATAAGGTCTTGTAAAGAGGAGCTATTTATGAAACCACTAATCTGCCTTTTATATCTCCTTTTCCTTCCATCATCTCACTTTCAAGCTCGCCCATCGGACCGGGAAAAAAAAGAGAAGAATTTTACACCAACGCAAACTATAGCTCCTGCTTTTGGTGCATCTCAGGATTAAAGAAGCCTGTGTATAAATCTTCTTGGTGAAGATTACTTGATCACATCTGTAAGTAATGGTCCTGACAAAGTTTCAAGTCCATAGTTCATTAGAACTCTCTGTTGAAAGATCGCCCCATGAGGCGTGGGGACAGCTTAACCTCTTCATCTCATCAATGTCCCCCGTGTGATGGGAACATGGGGAGGAGTTAAGATGGAGTGACGAAGTATCATCTACCTGTCCAAATTCACCAACAATATTTAAGGATTTGGATTGACGTTTCCAACTCATTCAAGCAGAAGGATGGAAGAATTTCTCAGCTCATAGCCAAGAAAAAAAAGCGAATTAGACAATATAAATTGGATTGAGAATATGATAAAATATCCAACACCGTCTGCCACTGGGTACCATGCCTGAGATTTACTCATCCGTTCAGAATTGTTTATTTATTTTGATTTTAATTGGCTATTTACAAGATCATCCATGCCAAATTTCAAGACGATCGACTGGATAATAATAATAATAATAATAAGATGATTCATTTTTATATAACATTTATTAAATTTTCACCAAACTGTGCCAGAATATTCAATACTAACAACCCCTAGGTATCAGGCCAGTGACCACTCTCATCTTGCAGTGGAGAGGAGTTAAAGAGAGGATGAAATTATCATCCTCCATCTCCTCTATTGTTAATTTTAACAACCAGCCATATCAGCTCGAACTTATCACGGTAGCATGGCTAGGGAGTGTTTGGCACTACCGCTGGAAAGTGTTTATAAAAAATTTTAAATTTTTTAAATTTTGTTTTAAATTAATATATTTTTGATATTTTTAAATGGGTAGCCTCTTGCACGGGCATACACCCACATCCATTAATTGTTCCCACAAGCATTCCTTTTTTTGTCTATTATCAAATCCGGTCTAATTTAATTCGAGATCTAAAATCTTAACTAAATCTAAATTAGAAAAATCAGAGCTTATAAATTACCTAAAAAAAAACCATATCAGAGGGTTTCCTGTATTTTCATGGTCCTAGATTTCCTCATTAATATTATTATAGTTTGCAAAACATGTTAAAGTCATGTACTCTTATTTTCTCTGTATGTCTTTATATATGAATAAAATGCATGCAAGATGGTAGCTGCAATAACTTGTCTTGGCTTGTGAATTTGTTTTTATGGTTTCTTTATTTTATGTTTTGAGTTAAACTAAGTACTTTCAATTAATGTTTTTAGAGTCATGCATTAACTATATATTTTGTGAATATAATATACAAATCGGACATATAAAATTACGGAGAATGATTGAACTGAACTGAACAATTTATTTTATTTTATGTTAGATAGATGTTAGACAAAATAGAAAAACACATTGTAATGAGAATAATACATTTATTAAATTATAGCATTTATCTTACCCAATTCTTATTTTAATACAATGAATAAATATGCTCTTAGAAAATATTTATATTATTTAACTGTACAACTAGTATAAGGGTTCAATTTTCAACCAACATGGAAATAGTTTGTGTGTGTCATTCCTAATTAATATAGCAATTGGATGGTAATTAAATATCGGTCACGATTGAGACAGTTTTACAAACAAAGTTATTGAACAAATTATTAACATGAGGTTAATTCTGAATAATTGAGATAAATACAGAGGTTAAGCTCTGCAAACAACCTTCCAATATAAAAATTAAGCAGCTAAGCATAATTGAGTGCCCGCAGTTAGGTTTGAATATGTGTTCATCAAGATTCTCCAAAACACACAATCACAAGCTCTGTCGTTCTCTCTGCTAAAATAATTTGGGTTCCATCTCAAGCACGACTTCTTTTCAGATGGTTAGTAGTCCCGCCACCATTGTTACCAAAGCCATTCACTACCACAACTCTCATGCGGACGTGTTGATTGTGCTATAAAACAAGAAACACGAGAATTCACTGCCTCCACTTCCATTACACGATGCAAAACCATTATTTTGCCTGGATTCTTTACTAAACTCAGGGCACGCATAGTTCCATTCTCCATATTATTTTGTTTATTCGTTTCCCAGAATGAGTATCACATTTCATCCCAGATTGACTTGTATCAAGTTCATATGAAAAGAGTTCTAACAACCAATTGTATAAGGGGATATTGAAAGAATACTAATAATTGCCGGAAAGGTTCTCTCTTTCTATGAAATGTTTCAGTTGCCGGAAATCTCCCAAATTGTCAACTTAGTGTGAATCTTTCTCATCTGTTCCGTGTTGATGGATCAGTGTAGACTGTAGACCATATCTAAAAAGGTGAAAGGAGGGTGATAACCCACTATATCTAGACTTGCTTTCAAACCTAATATTTTTGAGTTCAGTTAAGTACTAAGCCTAAATAGATATTAATGTGACAAGTTACTAAATCCAATGTCCTTGAGTTCAACTACGCGCTGAGCCTAAAAAGATATATGTCTAGCGAGCGATCAGACCCAACATCATTAAGTTCACCTACACGCTAAACTATGTACTGAGCTCAAGTGAACATGACTCTGGTAAGCTGCTAGACTCATCGCCTCTGAGCTTAGTATTGTGCCAAGTCCAAGTAGGTATGAATCTGACGATCATTATAGGTCTCATGTTGGTTCACAAGACTTTGTTTATTTATTCTTATGATTTTTAATATAAAATATTAATGTCAATGATACTCATATCTCTACACCTCTAGGTATATAAAATTTTTCTAAGAACCTATCATATTTCCATCAATATTAGTATTAAGTAAGGGGTATTGATCTCTCATTAATACAATCAGGAGAAAATAACATTCCAAACCCTTTTATTCAAGTAACATGACTAGGTTTTATTGGTTATAAATATCAATTGAACTAACCAGGTAAAAGATTTATAATTTCTATTATCTAAGTATTCATACTTTAATTCTCATAGTATTTATCATACAAAAACAAGAACAAACATTCTTATTCTTAGAATTTAAAGCTCATTCTCTTATCTAATATAATTTTTTACTAAAAATTACTGACTTTATCATTGAAGGTTCTCTAAACTCAACTAAAATAAATTGTTTTGCAGGTGTTAGATTTTCTACCACCAACCATCTATTTTATAAGCTTTAAATAAGATAAAATTGACATGAATGTATGATTATCTATTATCCTAAAACTTCCTGAATATATTAGATTTTGAAATATCATTGCATGGGAATACACACACACGGATTAAGCAATGATGGGAGAGGGTAAAACGTTTATCTACACACACACACACGAAAGGATATATTTGGACATTGCTTGATCCACATTGGAAACTTTCTTTTGCACTGCCAAAACTGAATTAGCTTACTGAACATTTTGGACCCTTAGGCCTGCCAGTGATGAATAGAAAAACTTACAAGAAGAAAAGGATACGAGGATAGTGTCATGAAAAAGTTCTGACTAGGCCCAACAACTGAAGCTGGACTGCCTTAAATAATCTTGGTAAATCTAACAAACAAATGAAAATGCCTTCCTCACAAACAAAAATGTCAAAAAGGAAAATTTGATGAAAACAAAACCGAAACCTGAGTATAATTGAGCTTAAGGAACACCGGGCAATCAACCTTGC
The DNA here is from genome assembly GCF_000002775.5 of Populus trichocarpa. NCBI lineage: Eukaryota > Viridiplantae > Streptophyta > Magnoliopsida > Malpighiales > Salicaceae > Populus > Populus trichocarpa. The sequence continues at coordinate 11,796,698 of NC_037286.2, read as the reverse complement.
TATTGTTTTCGGTCAGGTCCAGTGATCTTAACAGCTTACACCTAATTATAAAAAAATTATCAATACACAGTGTTCGTACACACCGAGCATGTCTCTGGCATGAAAGGTCTTCCCATTAGACCGAGTTTCAATGGTGATGATCCCAGTCATCTCCAAACACGTAGGTGGTTGCCTAGTAGTATGTGAACAAGAGGGAAAATCAGAGACTGCTGTTGTGGTGATAATTGAATTTACTTTCTGTGATTGAAAATTTTCTATAACTGTTGTGGTGACACATTGGATCATTATCTGCAGAAAGATTCTTACTGAACGAGGAAAAAAACCAGTACAAACTCATTCAAGTTACAGCTACAAGTGTGTACAGCTCTTCAGAAGGCCAAGCATGTTGCTGCAGCAATTCACTTGCAAATATATATCACATTACCCAACTCCTGACTTTCATGGGACTTGATTCCTTGCCGGCTGTTCAATTGCGCTCACATTAGTTTACCATTCATCCACTCATCACCATACAGACACTCAAATTTGATTCCCCACATTCAATTCATATTTCCATACGTAGTCGTGTGATAGTGTAAAACAAGAAACAACGACCAAAAGGCTAAAAAAGGAGTGCGACAAAAAATTAGTAACCGCGACTTCTTGAATAAATCCAAGTATATACAAAAAACATCAGCCAGAAATTGGCAAGGTGAATTAGAATCTTGCACTCTTCCAAAATGCTCCTCCATGGAAACCAATTTTGTTTGCAGATTTAAAACCCCAATTCACCGCAGTAGGAGACCCAAGTTGGGGACTTCCCAGAAAGAAATAGAGACAATGTTGGCCACGTCTCTCATTGTCCTAGTTGACTGGAAATTCATTTAAGGTTTCCTAGATGCCTTGTATTCAAGTTTGATAAGATTTGCCCTCAGCAACATAGCCCGAACATCCCTATCAAACTCACTGCCTGTCTGCAGTACCCGCTGGAAAGTGGCATTCCTTTGATCTGCATGCCGTGCATATAGAATTTTGTTGTGAGAGTCAATTCGTGCCTGCAGAGGCATGATGTTCTTATCAGTAAGATATTGAAATAAAATGCGCAATGGTATGAAAGATTTGGCAGTGAGACCAGAAAACAATCACTGAACATGCCCAATAATACTGAAAAGTGATCAGGTCAAAACCCCCATCATGAAGGTCAAGGAATTCCAGTCACGGTGCATTTCCAACGCCTAGAAATTTCCTTCTTTTTTTTGGAAAAAAAGAGAAGGGTTCAGGCTATTTAGTGCTTGTTTAAGAGTGTGATAAAGGTTGCGTTTCAAAGTGATTTTCGCTCATAAATGCATCAAACTAACATTTTTTTTAAAAAAAAAAATCATTTTTGACATCATTAGCACATCAAAACAATTCAAAAACATTAAAAATAATAATTTTAAGCAAAAAGAAATTCAAATTTTGGGCAACCGATGTTTTAGCTGCAATGCCAAACACGCCCTTAAGCTGGACAATAGAGGGGGGAAATAGCAATGCAAATTTCAAGGCAAACCTGTATTTGATTGTCAGTAATCAAAGCTTCAAGTTCTTTCTCTAAGCTCGCAACAGTTGTTTTGAAAGCATTAGCCATCATGTGCAGATCAACAGACACAAATGGGTGTGTATACTGAATGAGAGCTTTGTTGCGGATTTGATCATACAGTGTCTGGACATGGTCATGCAAATGGATGTCAAGCATCAGGTTTGCTTTAAGATTTCCCAGATAATCCAGACAAGAAGCATAATGGCTGCAACAGAAAACAGAGTAAAGGAGAAAATTTTGTTTATATAACACACCTCAAGCCCAGCAACAAAGATATAACTACTGGAAAGCATATGAGAAAAGACAATGAAAAAGAAAATAGAGCACTCAACTATACTCCAGGATATCAATTAGAGTTGAACAGTGATAAATTTAAAAATATGAATGTAAGCTCAGCTGATGGAAAAAGACACTAAAATAAGAAGGCAACTGATGTCTCAGGCTACCAATTGGTGTTAAATATCAAAATGTTGACATTATAATGCAAACTCTCCAAGCAGCCTTGTACAATTCGCTAATCTGACACAAGCAAGATGAAATGAGAAGGAACCGTGTTTTCCTTCTTTTCCAGCTTTTTCCTGCTTTAAGTAGAAAAAAGACTACAGGAAAACAGAAAGCTTAACCCAAAAAGATTTCTTTTGGAACTTGGAAAGGTTGATCCCAGAGATTATAGATCTATTAATTGAGACAAACTCTTGGAAAAAATGAGCTAGTATTGAAAATCTTCCCAGTGTTAAAGAACTCATTTGCTCAAAATCAAAATCCAGGACTTTGATTCAAGAAAAAGAAAAGATCCTACCAACATGTGATTTCTTGAATTTTACAATATAGAGCAGAATGGCTCATTTCCATCTTGCAAGAATATATCATCATGAAGTCAGAATTAAAAATGCAAATCAAATCGTGTACCATCATAATGAATTACCTTGAGTAGAAATCATGAATAAGCTCTCTCACTTCAGGTACCAACTCCAAGAAATTACGAAAGTTGATACTGTCTATGACTTTGTTCTGCCAAACAAAAGCATTGATTAGAAACTATCTCTTAAGTACATTAACAGCCAGAGAAAAACAAGTTAACAGGGAGAAGTTGAGAAGAAGGAGAAGATGATACACCTTCAGCTCCATCCGGTCAAAACTTGCAAGTGCACAAAGTCCTCCATATGTTGCAACATCTTGAGGAGCAATAACTTCATTGTATGAATTTCCCAATTCAGGACCCACTTCCAGGAACTGCACCCATAGAAAGATAAGATGCACAAAGTACGATCACAATTACAATAAAGATGCGAGTTACCTCTAAATGCCCATCCAAGTTAAACAATATCGAAAATGAGCGCATAAAAAGGGTACTTGATTCATCAAAATGGCTGAGCAGCTGAATTTCAGTAATATAACAAGCACCCTTCAACTTCAAGTTTTCAACAGTTAAACGAAACGCTGACCAATGCCTACTTAGAATGCAAAGAAGATACAGTATCTCTATCAGCAATAAATGACAATATTCCATCAATAAACAGGAAAAAAAGATTCTTAAATAGCTGAAAGCATAATCATTAACTTGATAATTCCAAAAGATACTTATAAGATGCAAATGTGGCGCTGTGAGTTCTTTACAGCCAGAAAGATCACAGGAAATACAACTCACACAAAGCAACCAAAGGTACTTGAACACAACCAGTAAGCAATTCAGATAATTTTAACACGGAGAGAGAGAGAGAAAGCAAATATCAGCTGTGTAGTCCAATTCTTACTTATCTTAACTGCATCCTATGTAATTATAATGCTAAAAATGCAGAATTACCAATAATGCACGAGTTAAAAGGAAAGGAGAAAAAATGGAGAGACCATATTGATACTAAACAGAATACATTGGAAGTACACAACACAAACCTTTCGAGCAGCGAGTTTGTATTTTTTAGCATCCAAATTAGCCAATCCCGCAGCACAACGTAGTTTTGAGACTGTATTAGGGTCAAGGGCATCCGCTGTTTGTTCTGCTTTGTTGATATAGCTCGTGACATGAGTAAATTGACCCATCTCAATGCTCACAAGAATTGCACTCATACACATATGAATAACGTGCTTTGATGTAGTGCAATAATCACGAGTACGAACATAACTTTTAAAGGCATCCGCAAGGGAACCATGAGCGTAATAGTAATCTCCAAAATCATTATATCCCATTCTTATGCTTTCTTTTATCAAATTTGTCTGCACAACACAATAAATAGAAAAGAAAAGAAAATTAAATCACACCAGCAAAGACAGTCATCATAAAAGTGAACAAAGGGGAGAAATTTACTTAATCCTACACCAAGTCTCAACTGTCATAATCAGAAGGATAATCATAAAAATGTGGCAGAGATACAACTACATAATCTCCTTTTATAGCAAATACATATCCACCATGCCACAGTAAGCCAACAAAACAAACACCGCTCTATCTTAAAAAGAAAAGAAAAAAGCAACCAGCATTAAATTAACAAAATAATCATCACTAAAACAAACCCACAACAAAAACCATAACCAATGTTTAATACTTGCATTACAGAGTAAATGTAGACATAATATGAATTCCGAAAATCACCAAAAGAATAATAATCACTGAAAGAGGCTCATAATTTTTTTAAAAGAAAAAACAAATCAGTGCTTTTTACCCTGTAAGCATTAAGTTCATTCTCAAGCTTCTCTTTCCTCTGATCGGCTCTTCTATCCACCATCTCACACCAAGCACTATCCATCCCATAATTATCCCCCAACCTCCCATCAATCTTATGCACTACATCTCTAAACAATTGCGTGTTCTCTCCTTTCTTGATCTCTTCGTAAGCCATTCGAAGCGCTTCCATCTGCATCGCCGTATTGTTATTCTGACCACACTGGTCCGCGATAAACAGTAACCGCGTGATTTTCGTTCTTCCTGTGTACAGTCCAGCATATGCTTCGATGTCAAGTTGTTCGCTGCTTATGATTGGTCTGTTTCGGCTGTTTGAGCTTTCGGCTTCTCCGTTGGCGTAGATCTCGTCGTCCGGTTCCATTGAATAAGAATTTTGTGGGTTAGGGTTTTTTTGGGTTGGTGAATGACTACTGCTTGATTTATCTTCCTGGACGGTGGGTTTTATATGGACGTTTGTCTAGACTAAAGTCACCTAAAGTCGGCGTCGTTTCTCTTTAGTCCTTGAACCAATATATATATATTGAATTATTGAATTATATAAATAATGTAAGGAAACAAAAAAAAAAAACAAAAAAGAGAAAAAAACTTGAAAATATTAATAATTGCTGAGGTGAGATGATTTGACATGGTTTATGCATCAGATTTTTTTAAAGAAACAACCTTGCCGTGAGGATCGAGAAAAAAAAGAGTCTTACTTTTCTGAGGAACCTTGAAAAAGCAAGAAATGGTGCACAGGTAATTCAATTGTTTCTTGAGAAATTATACAAAGCACCAAGCATCCCATTCAATTGACCCTGTCTTAGCTAGTGGGCTTTAAGTTCATTGATACTGTTATACAAAAAAAAAAAAAAAAAAACAACTTAGTTTCGTTTGTTTGTTGAAAAATAATTTCTTTTTAGAAAATAAATTCTGAAAAAATAAATTATTTTCTGATGTTTGGTAGTATAATGAAAAATAAGTTGGAAAACACTTTCCAGTGTTTGGTTATGTCATGGAAAATAAATTAGAAAATAACTTATTAATATTTTATTTTTCTCAAGTCTATTAAAATAATGAGAAACAAATCTTACAAATTAAAAAGTTGAATGAGAATGAAATTAAAAAAAATATATAATTTCATAAATTATCTCAAATAAAATAAATAATAATCAAAATAATAAAGATCAAATCTAAAAAATAAAAAAATAAAAGATGAAGAAATTAAAATAATAATAATTAATATTTCATAAATTATTTCAAATAAAATAAGTAACAATAAAAAGAATGAAGACCAAATTTGATACATAAAAAATTTCAATAAAAAAATGATAAGGGAAAAGCAAATAACAATTATAAAAATGAGGACTAAAGTTAATATAAAAATTAAATTTTAAGAGATGAAATTGAAAAATAAATATTCAAAACAAAATATATATAGCAATCAAAAGTTTGAGGACCAAATTTGATATAATCAGCAAATAATATGACATTTCTAAATTTTTAACAACTTCCGGAAAGTGTTTTCCGCTCAAATTTTCCAGGAAAACACTTTTCTGGAAACCAAGTCAAATTTTTCTTTGACTGGAAAGTGTTTTCCGTTGATCAATTTTTCTAATGGCAAACAAACACAAGAAAGTTTGGAAAGTGAATTCCCAGAAAATAAATTCCAAAAAACAAACATAGCCTAAAACAAAAGATAAATTCCCTGTAATCATCTATGTATATATCTAATTGTTTTTTCATATAACAGGATCAATGAACTTAAAGCCCATTAGCTAAGGTTAACACAGGGTCCATTGGAATATATATAGACACATGTTATGATTATTTTGCTCTTTCAAAAAAAAAATCATAAGGCTTGGATTGGAGGTTATATTAGTCTTTTTACATGGCTCATTAGTTGATTGTATGATGTCAATGTATGACTTTTTTTTTATTTTTAAATAATTAAATGTCTTAATCACCCTCAATTTAAAAAAAATTTAAAGGTCAACTTTGCCCAGGCAATCAAGGGAAAATGAACCATGAATCTAGGGCCATCTGGTCTTTTCAAATAATTTTTATTGTAAATCTAAAAGACATAGAGGGTGATTTGGTCTTTCTCTCTCAAAATATTATTTGTTAATCAATAAAGTTGCTGACATGTGTCACGCGTCATGACACACCTTTATTTTTTTTCTTTTCTATTTCCTCCCCGAAAAATACAGTTCCTTCTTTTGTTTTCTATTTCAATTTCAATCCTTATTCTTTTGAATTTTTTTTACCCTTTAATTGATTTTCTTTTCAATTTAGTCCCTCAATTCTAATTTGGCATGTTTTAGTTTTTTCAATTGTTCTTTATTGTTTTGATTTCTAATTTTTTTCCCTACCCTTTTTTGTGAAAGTTTTGTTTATTTTCAATTTAATCCTCAATTCTAATTTGCTATATATAATGTTTTTCAATTTGGACTTCTTCTTTTAATTTCTAATTTTTTTTCTTCGGTCTTTTTATTGAGATTTCAATGGTTTTCCCTTTTATCTTTCAATTCAAATTTGTTATGTTTTGTTTTTTTCTAATTTGGTCCCTATATTTTGATTTTTTTGTCCTTTTTTATTTTTTTTTTGTTTTCAATTCAACCCTTCAATCAAAGAATTATTCTTACCCTCTAATTTATTTTTTATTTTGATTTTCAATCTCATTATTTTAATTGTTATTTTTTTCAAATCCTTTGATGTAATTGTTTTTTTTCAGTAATTTCATCATTCGACATTTGATTTGTGGAAAACTAGACTTCTTGGTTTTCTCATGTATGATGCTTCCTGTGTAATGACATATGTCACAAGTTTTAAAAGTTATCAATAACATAACTTTCAAACTTGACTCGAGGGTCAACTCGAGGCAAGTCCTAGGACACAGATCAAGTGGGTTGACCATTCTTTTTATTTTATAAACATATAAAAATGACATAATTTTGAAAAAAATAAATAAATAAGGTCAAAGGGTTTTTAGTAGTTTTTCCCAAGGCTAATTGGGTTACGGGTCAACCCTGTTTTTTGATCGGATAATACCGGGTCAATCCTCCCCCTATTTTTATTAGAGCCCGGCTTGGTCTAGCCCCTAGATTACCCGAGTCACAGGTCAAACAATATTTGTTGAATTATTTCTATCTCATTGCCTAGGCCATAAGTTTTGAGGGTTATCCAAGTTGACCCGCCTCTTATTATTTAGATTACATGTTTATCACACAACCTCAAGTGTGCTTGAGTCAGGTTTTTTCTATTTTTTTTTATTTAATAACATACTTCTTGAGGTTTTTTTCTCAGGTTATCGTGATTATTTTTTTAAAAAAAGTTATTCATTTACAATCGTTGTCAATTTTTTTTATTATCTCATTAAAATAAAACTTGTTTATTCAACCCGGTTGAGACTATAATTTGGTTTTTATTTTTTTGATTTTTTTGTTCTATTGTTATTTTTTTTTCAATTTAACCCTTTGATCAAAGAATTGTTCTTTCTCTCTAATTTATTTTTTATTTTATTTTTCATTCTCATTTTTTTAATTGTTATTTTTTTTATCATGCAATTGATTTATTTTCCTGATTTTATTATTCGATATTTGATTTGTTGAGTATTGGATTTGGACCTTTTTATTTTTTCATATACGGTGCTTCCATTTTAACAACCTGTATCATGGGTTTTAAAAGTTATATATCGAATACTTTTCAATCCCGACTCGAGGATCACCTCAAAGTAAGTCATAGGTCACGAGTCAGGTGAGTTGACTCGGATCAAATTATTTTTTCTTATTTTATAAATATGTAAAAATAACATTGTTTTTTTATAAAAATAATTCACTAGGTTTTTACATAACTAATTGGATAGTTAAAACTATAACCTGAGTTATTATTATTTTTCTTTAAAATATACTTGAGACATCTAAAGATCTTACAAAAAAATTAGTGCATGCCCATGCCTAGTTGATTTCATATTAAAAGGGTGTTTGAAAGTATGATAATAGTTGTTTTTTAAGTGATTAGCATATTAAAACGATTTAAAAATATTAAAAAAATTAAATTTTAATAAAAAATAAGTTCAAACTCTTTCCTAAACTATGCCTGAAAAATCATAGCTTCGATTTGGCAAAATTATCTCCGTAGTGATTACCTTAATTCTCTGTTATGATGAATACAACTAACCACTTATATAATTTTTAACATTAAAACTAGATTTCCTTTTTTTTCTAACATTACATATAACCACTTATATAATTCTATATAATTTCTATATTTTGATAAAAAAATTTCTAGAACTGACTTTGTACTGTTGCATTTATAACTTCTAAGTGTGAATTATTTTTAAAATGTTTTTTACTTGAAAATATATTAAAATAATATTTTAAAAAAAACATTATTTTTAATATTAACATATTAAAATGATCTAAAAACATAAAAAAAGTATTAATTTAAAGCAAAGAAAAAAATAATTTTTTTTTAAATTTTTTCAAAAACACTTTTAAAACACAACAACAAATAGGAAATAAATCTAGAAGTTTTTTTTTTTGTTATTTTTCCAATTAATTTTGGATTTTAATTATTCTCTATTATTCTACAATATTAGAATTGCAATCTTAGTACCCTAACTTTTATTTTCAACATACCCTACGCATTTAAACAACACTGAAACTGAATTATTGAATTTTAAAAGCCAAGTTACCTACTAGAATGAAAAATGGCGGAAACAGAAAAAAAGCGTTCTCTTGATGAACGTATAATATATATATAAAAATATAAGCCATAAGGGTGTAAAGAATGTTTGTGATTATAAATTTAAAAAACTCCAAAAAAATAAAATAAAAATTCCATCTCAAAGCAGCAACCCCTCCTTAATCTTGGTCTGGACGTGGTGCTGTCCAATACTTTTTGGTTGCAAAAAGAATCTTCTCCCTCTCGTGAGGGCTACTTTCATGGTCTGTAATTCTGCCATCCCATTGCATCGCATCCATGATAGCCTTGACATTCAGCAAGATATCGACGTCGTCTCTGATAATAACACTACCTTCCGGCCTCAAGATCCTATCCATTTCTAGCAGAATATCTTCCACACCACATCTGCAGTGCCAAGCACCAGTGGATAAATTACGAGGATCAGTATCTTCGCCATGTACAAAGGCAGTACATACAGTCAAAGCCGCATAAACAACACAGAAATTAATCTCACCTATTCTCATAGAGGCTGAAAAGAGAATCAGCGTGAATAAAATCGTAAGTCCTTGGGTAAGTAGACATGGCTTCGCACCTGGAAAGAGACAAATCAGTAAGCAGGTAGTAGTAACAACCTCAACTTGATTGAATGAGCCTGGCTGCTTGAGCATAGGGACACTGTGTATGACTAATAATAGTAAATCATGTGAGAACAATAATTTCATTAATAAATATTATTCATTAACATGTTTGATGTCACTTGCGCTGACAAAAACAAGTCTTGCCAACAATAGACTGATCTGGAAGTTTACTACAATCTGCAAAAGCATCCACCACAAAGCGGTTGTGGGTCTGGGTGGTTTACCTGCTGCTTTTCTAGGATGCCCTACTATAGAGTAGCAACAATTATGTATGAAAATCCCGATTTTCTTTTCCTTCCGCACAGTTAAAAGGAGCTCTTGGAGAAAGGAAATGTATTTTCAAGAAAAAAAACATATAAAAAGTAGTGTTTTTACCGTATTTTCAAACACTCCACATGCATGTTCCTTTAATCAGTGAAAGTACCTTAAAAACTCTTGGTGAAGTGTTTCATTCTTAATTTCTTACACATCATGTTATGTGAAATTATAGCTAACCGGTCCCTTAATCAAACTACTTGTACCTAATTGGAATGAGATTAAAAAGCATACCAATTTTGATACGTTCCAATTAGGCCACGCTGGAAAATGACCCCCAAAGTATTCATCTTTGCCTGGACAGGGACAACATTCATAACCCACACTGGATCATCAACAAGAGCAGCTGCAAAGCCCCCTAAATGGGCGTTCATATCGAGCAAGTTACGGTACCGCCCAGTCTTCGCTAGCTGGTAGTCGATCTTCTTGTAATATGCTACTCTTTTCTTCCATAACTCTGAATTTTCTACGAAACTATTTGCTGCAAGTCCCTCCAAACCTCCACTACTAATCCTAGGAGGGATCGCGTTCAACCTCTCAGGCCATTTTGCTAGCTGCCCACCAGCTATATCTCTAATGCTAGCCACTTCAGGCAGCGGTGTCAAACAAGTCTCCATCTTGGTGTACCTATAAAACGAAAATAAAATAACAAAAAACCCAATCAAACAGTGCAAAAGCAAATGAGCATTATAGGAGATTAGTGGGCAATTTTTTTTTATTTTGAAAGCGCCTATTCACTGCTTGTTTCAGCAACCAAGTTAAAGCATAAAGTGCCCAAAAGAGAGGGCAGGGAAGAAAAATGCCACCTAAAAATAAGAATTTAGGTGGTCGAATACGTTGAGTATCGCAACTAAAGAGTCCCTACTTGTTTGCTTGCAGAAGTAAATTCATTATTAAAAGCAAGGGATAGTGTGTTTTATGACATGACATATGCCTAACCCAACCCACTCCAATCAAATGTTTTCTGAGGCACATGACATCAGAACCCAGGACAAACAAGTGTCAACTCAAATTGAAAGCTACTTACCATGCCATATCAGGATTTTGTGACTTGCAAAAGAGTGGGCGTTTGAACACCTTCCTGTTAACTTTGCAATGGACGTGATTGGTGGGTTTTTGCCAAATAGCAATATCATTCCTTTGAACCAGTTTTCTCCAGCACAGGCTCTTGGCTACTCTCTCAATCTGAGATTGCTCTGCTCGAAGATCTTCACGTGTTCTGTTCCAGCCCTTCCAGTGAGTTTCCCAGTTAATCGGCGGCCCCGACAGAATCCAGTATCCACCCGGACGTAGAATTCTATCAATCTCAATAAGGTATTGTCCGTCTGCTCAGAACATTTCTCAAGAACTAAATCAAATCATGTAAAACACATTATCAAGTAAATCACAAGTAAATTGTAGCATCTGCACTACCATATTGGCCCCAGGGAACGAGGCAGCGAGAGCAATGAGCCATGTCGAAGGATCTTGAAGGGTAAGGTAGCCTAATGGAGGCAATAATTCCAATCAACGCAGGGACTCCACGTTCAAGAGCAAATTGCACCTGAGACACATGGGTGTCTCTTGGTGCAAATGACACTGTTAGAATATTCCTTGAGAGAAGGTAAGCTCCCCAGCTTGCAACCTGCAACATATTGAGGTCAATGAATTAAGAGAAGAGGGCCCATTTCCAATAATTGATAATTGATTAAAGGGATTGAATTCTTCAAACGTACAGAAATGTCAAATGATTGAACAAGGGAATCATCACGGCCAACATAAATACATATTAATAAGCAGTGAAAAAAATTGCATGATAACGTGTATCGAACAAGTTACGATCGATCGCCTTTAATTAGATATGATATGCCTAATTGATATTAAAATAATTTTGATTATATAGTGATCAGATTAATTTGTTAAGAACTCCTGTCAGAGCTAATAAAAATTAAAGGAGGGGAGAGGACGGTTCTATAATTATTCGTTTACTATCATGGGCGGAAGGTTGATTCGGTGAAATAATTATTTCTATGCTGTCTTTCTTAAAAATCAAACTCAATTACATATGGCGTGTAAGAAAAGAAGACTGATGTCATCAAATTACGTAGGTAGGTTGAAATTTGAGTTGTAAATTGAGGCAAAAGCAGTTTATTTTTTGGATGGTGTTTTTGAAAAATAAATTTATTTTTGAATGTTTATTAGTATCATAAAAAATAAATTTAAAAATGCTTTCTAGTATTTCACTATATCAATAAAAATAAATTAAAAATAATTTATTAATATTTTTTTCAAGTTTATTAAAATAACAAGGAACAAATCTTGCAAATTAAAAAGTTGAATAAGATTAAATTTGAAAAAAAAAATCTAATTTTACAAATTATCTCAAATAAAATAAATAACAATCAAAATAATAGAGATCAAATCTAATAGATAAAAAGGTTGAAAGATGATGAAATTAAAAAATAATAATTATAATTTCATAAATTATTTAAAATAAAATAAATAATAATCAAAAGAATGAGGATCAAATCTGATAGATAAAAAAAATTTCAATTAAAAAAATGATAAGAGAAAACAAATAACAATCATAAAAATAAGAACTAACATTAACATAAAAATCAAATTAAATCAAATTCTAAGGGATGAAATTGAAAAAAAAAAGATTCATAACAAAATATATAGCAATCAAAAGTTTAAGGATCAAATTTAATATAATCAGCAAATAACATGACATTTCTAATTTATTCATAACTTTTAGAAAATGATTTTCATTAACCAATTTTTCTAATGACAAACAAAAACAAAAAAATTTAGAAATTAATTTACAGAAAACAACTTTCCATGAAACAAACGGAGCCTGAGTTTGACATTGAGGTAACTATTTGTTGATAATTTTTTTTTTGTTTAAAATTAATTTTTTTATATTTTTAAATTGTTTTGATGTGTTAATATTAAAAATAAATTTTAAAAATAAAATAAATATTTTAATACATTAAAAAAAAACATTTTGAAGAATAATGCAATAATACGTTTCCAGAGACTTGTTAATTAATGATTGTTTACTGGGGTAACTTAGATATGCAAAAGGCATTCCCAGAGATCAAACAAATGATTATCCCTTGCTAACCACTTTACTTGAAATTGAAGGATTTTTAAAAAAGAAAACAAACACAAACTTGTCAAGATCTATTTGTTAACTCGATCTCCTCCAAAACTAGGTGCCTGTTAAGAAACCTTGCGCCATTAAACTGTGCTTTACGTTTGTTTTCATGAAGAAAAAATAAAACTAATCTCGTCCACTGTTAAGTTCTCCTTGACTTGACCCACAGAAAGATCAAGTCTATTTAGGCTTTATAATATAAAGAAAAAAGCATCCTTTTGCTGGGCTGCCTGGCGACGGGTTTAACCCATCAGACTTTCTTGTTCAAGGATAGTTGACCCAGTGTGATATTAATTATTCTCAGAAAACTGACCCATAATATTAACATGGAAATCTGCTCCGAAGTAAGACTTTCATGAATCCTAGCACGCATATTAATTTCTACATCCACCTTCTCTCAATCTAGCATGAAATCTCACTTTCAGGAAGTTTACACTGATTTTCCACTATAATGACGTTACAGTTTCTTCCCGGAAACTACTGGCTTTTCTTTCTTTGAAGGGCACTAATGAAGATTAAACCTCCTACATATTATTCAATTATTAGGCCCAGAACTGAAAATTGGACAACCCTACAGTATTTCCCAAAATTTACCATGCATGATAATAAAAGAGGAGAAACATCAAACTAGTCTAATGCAAGCTCACGATCGCCTTCTTCAAATGCTACTTGATTAGAAAAATAAAAATAAAGAAAATCAAGCAAACATGTCCAGCCAGCTCAGTACCAGCAAACAACGTATTTTTAATTCTTTTTCAAAAAATTATAAAGATGAAACTTCAACTCTATCGAAACAACGTTTTAGAAACACTAAAACCGCCCGATTCAATATCCATCTCTTCAAGAAACAGTAAAGAACACAAGGGTAAAATAGAGTGAAGATGTTACGTACCCCGCAACCAGTATCGATGGCAGTCCTTATTGACCCATCTTTGAGATTTATCAGCTTCCCTATGTCATCAATATAAGCATCAGCACCGCGAGGAAACATGGTTCCACCACCCGGGAACCTGAGCCGCTCTCCTTCTACGCGGACCCAATTCTGATTCTTCTTCTCAACCGTCAAATCTTTATGTGGCACATTAGCATACCATGCCAATTCTCTACTCTCCGGCCAGCTAAAAGGCATCTTATAACCATACGGAGGCGGTACACGACACTTCAAGATCTCATGGCTCTCCGGGCAGTGTCTCTCTCTGTATACAAGTCTATCCCTATCAAATCTTAACGAACGGTCAACGTCCTCACATGGGGTGTACTCACTGTACTTAGGGTCACATGGCGGGAAGTGATGCTCACGCGCCACCGGAGGTTTTGGGTCTTGAGCAAAGTGGCGTGCTGCAAAATCTAGCGTTGTGGTGCTGTGATTTGTGGGGGCGCATCTGAAAGCTGTGATTGAGGATGATGATGTTGTGTTAATAGAGATAGTGCCACGAGAGTTTTGATAAAAACCTGCCAAATAAAAGACTGTACATAGGATTATGGTTATTGTGATTTTGTAGAGATTGAGTTTCTTGGCTTTGAATGTGAGATAAGAAGGAGATAATATTGCCATTTAAACTGAAACCAGACAAAACAAAACCAGCCCCTCAATTGCAAGATATCAAGGAGGGGTGTGTGTGTGTGTGTATATACTGTGAATATATTCAATTTTTAATATGAGTTGTATTTTGTAGAGAGGGATAGGGGAAGATTCAACGTGAGAGTAACGACGAGTAAACGTTTCAAGAGGTGGGATTAGGGGGAGGTCTATGGAGGACCAAGAAGAAGAAGAGAGTATATATATGGGGGAGGGAGATTGAGGATCACGCGCGTACGCGCTCCCCCCGTGAGTAGTTTAATGGTTGTTTGTTACTAGAACTCATCTGCAAAGCGTGTAATAATTAATAGAATTTGTGTGGTTTTTAAGGTTCGGATTCTTTGTCCATATTTTACTTTCGTCCATTTATGAAACCCGCCGTATCCTTTTCAGGATATTTCACTAGTAAAATTAAAATAATTAATCATAAAAATTCTAATGATTTAAATTTAATAAGAAAGTGTATTTCTTAAACCAAAACTTTCCTTTTATTATTCATTTTTGTTTACGCAAACATTTTTTTTTTAATCAAAAACATAGTTAAGAACTTAACATTATTGTTAGAAAATGTTTTTAAAAAGTAATTAAATTATTTTAATGCGAAAATATAAAAAAATAAAACAATAATTAATTATCAATAAAGTAATTTTTAATATTACAAAAAAAAAATAAGTGAATAACTAATGAGATCTTATTAGTTATTTTTTTTATTATTTATTTTGATGAAAAAAACAAACACAAGTAAATAAAATAAAATAAAATTCTTGTCCCATGAAAAATAATAATGATACATTCACTTAGTATTTCTTTATTATATTTGTATTTTGTTTTCAAAGTATGTTTTAGAGAATAACTAATAAAATACTACTAGTTATTTCTGAAGAACCATAAAATTTATTTGGAAAAGATGGCATAATCGAATGATTTTTCACATGTTATTTTAATAATTTTATTTAAAAAGAATTTTGTTATAAAATTAAACAATCAAATAAATAAAGAAAAAAAAAGATGGATGGCCTCAAATAATATCTGGATCACGCGCTTGGGTTTTTTTAACCCATACAGACAAGGTATCATCCGCCTAAACTATTTTTTTTTTTTTGAAACATATAGGGTGTGTATCATCCGAATTTTTTTGTTTAATTTTTATCTTTTTAATTGTTTTATACGGGTAATTTTTTTTATATAGAAGATTACTAATAATTATCAATAATACAAGAAAAATCAATTATTACGAAACTATAGTATGTGTAAAAGATGTATTATGCAATGTTCAGGTTGTGTTTGAATTCCTGTTCGTGTTTTAATATTAGAATATATAGGATCAGATGGTTTGATTTTTTTTTTATTATTAATACGGGTGTTTAGACTAGTTTCCACGCATCTCGATTAATCCTATAAATTTTAAAGTTAATAATCATATAAGTCCCTTTAATAACCCTGAGTTCTGTGAGATAAAAATGGTTTGACATTTTTTTTTTTTTTTTTGATAACCCGAAGTGTCCGGGCCAGTTTACGCGCACCACAACTAATCCCCGGGCCTACTGAACATTCTGCAAGCCCAGTAGGCAGGTAAGACACCACGGGAGTGACAGGCTGGTACACGGAGATGATCGAACTCGGAACAGTCACAAAGCAAGCCTTGCAGTTGACCACTGAGCTAGACCCTCAAGTGTAAATGGTTTGGCTTTTTAGTTTTACAGGAGATGTGGCTCGATAAGAATACTGGTGGGTTTTTTTTTCGATTTCTTCAAAGGGGTTAGCCATTACTGGGATTGATTACAGAAGATATTGGAACCACATTTCAACTGAGGACTCAAAGTGAGATACAATTCTCATAAAAAACAAATATATTTTCTTGTCTTCTTTAGATTGTTAGATCCAATGGGATGCAGTGGAAATATTGTTTAATGAAAAACTTTAGAACATAAAGCCTTTTTTGGTGGTTTAGCAATGATGTCTTCTGTGTGATCAAATCTCAACTTCTTGGCTTTTATATGGATTATACGTCTTGCCCTTTTAAATGCTTTGATTAGTAAACTCAATTTCATTTCAGTAATTTCATTTTGCTGGTCCTTCACTTACTAGTATGTTCATGATATCTACTGATTTATTTTAGTTTACTGGTTTGAGTTACCGCTAATGAATCAGTCTGAGTAATTAATTTCATTCAACAAGAGACCAGCAAGAGAGAATTCTGTTTATTTAGGGCCATCTAAACTCTGGATCTATATCTTGCTTATGGTTGTCTCTCTGTCTTTGGACTCTGAATGCTAGAAGGAACAATTGACTGGTATACAATTCCTCTTTCTGGATTTAGATTCCACACGGTTTTGCATATCTTCAAGATATTTGGTGGTTTGTAGTAGATGGGGAGTTTGAGTTCGAATTTCCGAAAGGGACGTATAGCCTATTCTTCAGACTCCAGCTTGGCAGGTCCTCGAAGAGAATGGGCCGTAGAGTTGGTAATTCGTTGCACATCCATGGCTGGGATATAAAACCTGTACGATTCTAGCTAACAACTTCTGATGATCAACGAGCAGAATCCAAAGCTTTCTGGAAAATCCTGTCAATTAAACGTGATTTTTTGTTCAACATCAAAATTCTTTCTGAACAATCCTGGGAACTGGGTTTACGAGGATTTCATTGTCAAGGTAGCGAATTAATGAAGAAATTTTCAATGACTCAGATTGAACTCACGCACACCAAAGGAGGTCTCCGCGTTGATGCGGCCTTTGTATACCCCAGTAGCATAGGCAGGGAGATCTGTAGAGTGAACTAGCATGCTGGTCAGCATTGAAGAAGAAAGTCGAGGCTGGTTTGTTGGGGTTTACAGAGTTTTCACTCAGTCATTGTACATGCTTGGTTCTTCTAATTCTGCAGGTCTTCAATGGTCTAGTTTTGTAGCACTTGTTCGTTATGGTCCCGCTAGTTTGCTGTATTGCCTGCCCAGAGCCTACTTACCCTTTGGTCAATTTTTTAAAACAGAAACAGAATCGCCTTCATTTGTTTCTTTTCTTCTGATAAAGGAATTCTCGTCCTGGGAACGGCATCCTGTTTTTTGTACAAAAATTTGCATCTGACTTGAGATTTTTATATTTTATGTGTGTTGTAGTTCTGTTGCCATTATGTTTCATATTTTGTTTTAGGAACATGGAGTGTTAGATTTTGGGTAATCGGGTTACAGAATTAGAGATGATCTCCTGGTATTCCCGTTGAATTTCTCTACACCCATGGCCGTATCTTTAAAAAGCATTTCGTGCATTATGTTTTTTCTTTTTTCCTGTATAGAATCATGCTCTTTTCGAAATGAACAGCTGCGCTGCCTACAAGTTATGGGATTTTACTTGAAGATTAGATCATGCAAATTATTATAGCAAACCATACTTGTCTGCAGTGCTCTCAAGCCTCCAGCCTCTAGGAAAATTATCATAAACAGGACGTGTCAGCAAGAGGCCGTAGAAACACCAGTTTTTTTCTTCTTTTTCCTTCTTTATTAATCATCTCCCACAAACTAGTATTAACTAAACAATTAACAATGTTATCATAAACGAGCCACAAAGCTTAAATACTTGAAATGCATTAAATCACACTCTGGCAAAACAAACAAGGAGAAACACCATAAATACAACTAGAGGCCTGAGGCCTCAGCTACACCCTAATTAATAGATAAGAAATCTAGGACAAATATGCTGATAAAGTACCAACATAGGAACTTAGTAAATAAAGTTGGCTACAACACGATAGCAAAGATTGACACATGGATGATAGAAAACCCATTTTAGGAGGGGGGTTTTCTCACTACACGTTCCCATTAATTTGAAAAGTGTAGGGCAGAGTTGAGGTTATAATCTCCCTCGTCAATCCCACTGAATGATTCCAGTTGTGCTCGTAGTTGAGAGTCTTCCTGTAGAGGTCAAGGTAAGTTCTTGATATGCTTATAAGAAACAATTTGAAATTAAAAACTGCCTGTAATTCGTGCTATTTCTCACCTCATCCACGTTGGAAGCACTTGATTCACCTTCATCAAATGCTGGCAAATCATCTGGATTTTTCTTGAGTTTGTAGAGAATGAAGTCCCTCTACACAAAGTTGACCAAAAAAAAGTTTGTAGTAGCATTTCAATGTATAATAATAATAATAACAAGAGAACAAAAGGCAGGTTGTATAATCTGATCAAAAGAGCTGATATCAACAAGTTTTTTATCAAATTAAAGAGAAATAAATTCTAGAAAATTACTTCGAAAGAGAGCATACCTTGTTAGGGAAGCTGAAAGTTGGATTGTACTCATGCATGATCCAATTGGTCCTGACTCCATTAGGAACGCGACCGTTGTAGAAAACCAAAGTTTTCTTCGTAGCAATTTGCTCCCCTGTGCTCTTAGCCGTGATTGTACGATCCCTACCGGTGCCTTTCCAGTATCCAGCCCCAGTAGTCCTGTTAGCCCTCTGACTTTTGGAGTACTTGTAATTGGGACGAGAAAAGAAATAACACTCTGGATCATTTGACTGAATTGCTGATAGCCCTACACAATCAACATGGAATTTGTTCCTTAGCAAATTACAAATTAGAAAAAGATTGAACAAACATGCATGCACATATGCAAGTACCAGGTAGTTCCCAAGGTTCATAATTGCACACGTTAACCTCGGCGATTGTGCTGACTACGTGATCATAGCCACCGATCATTTTTAACTTGAGGAAATGGTTCACTAATTCCTCATCGGTTGGATGGAATCCATAACCCACTGGGGCTGATCGAAAAGGTGTTGTTGAGCTTGTCATCTATCTGTCACTCACTTCGTCTGTAACTGAGAAAAAAAAAAAGAGAAAAAGAAACTGAAGTTACAACTTACAACCCATCACACAACTTAGAGCAAGGCCACAAGATCACATTATCTAAACTAATTAGAGATAAATCTTCACCGATGTTATAGAAGAAATTCTATATTCTGCAATCGAAAATGATGGAGGCAAATAAATAAGAAAAGGAGGCAATGGAGCAGTGACAATGTGTAAGATCAATCGTCTATCTATCTGTGATGAGCCGTTGCATGTTTGTGTGTGTATATATAGGCAATCTTGTGCTTCTCAGCGTAGAGCCCAAACATCCAAGCATCCGCTTCATCCAAAAAGTCTCTACTTCACCAAGAAGTTCGTCGTTTCGAAGGCATTGATTTCTAATCTAAGTGGGGCCTACTTCAAACTGTGTCTTTATGTCCGTACAGTGTGCTGTTCCCGTTCGCGAGCCGGTGAGTTCGGTATTACGATGCAAATGTGTTCGGTAAAAGTTTCTTGAAATGTATGAAATAACCTTTTTATATATATTTGACTCAATGTATTAAAATCATTAGAAAATATTAATAAAATATTTATTTCAACGTAAAACAAATTATGCTTAAATTAGCAATAAGATTTTTCCAAAAAGAAAATAAAAGGAGAAATTCATTTTCCGAGGGTTTATCCCACAACTTACAGCTCAAGGTTGTTGGGCTCCACTAACGAACTTCTTTATTCCCTTCTCAGAAAATTCGCTTACGCTGAAGAAAAGTCACGTGCAAGTCAAAGCATACACCAAAATTCATATGTTTCTTCTCTTCAGTCATTTAGTGGAGTCACTCGAGCAGTATAAAAACTATTCATTTTGAAGTAATATATATTTTTAAGATGGATAAACTATATATGAATTTTTATTGAATTATATATTTTAAAATATTTGAATTATGTATAAAATTTTTTTTATGATTTTATGATCTGATTTTATTTTGTATTTTTCATACCGTGTCAAAAATATATTTTTAACAACCTTGAATATCAGCTTCTGACTTTATCACTCTGTTTATTTTTTAATTTATTTCATTAAACAGAAGAAACATCCTTTTGTTTTCCAATTAAAAAAAGTTTATGATATCCAAAAGCAAAATTAAAAATAAATTGACAAATAGGAAAAATAAATCTTTAGCTAAGGAATTTGTTATTTAATTAAATAATCTCAGTTTTGAAAGATATTTTTTTAATTTTTTTATTTTTTAATAAAAAATAACTCTGTCAAAATAAAAAAATAACAAAAAGGAATTTTGACAAGATAAATATATCTTTTTTTTATTAAAATTTAAATCATTTAAGCTTTTACGGATATTCATTGTGGACAAAATAAATATTCAACAAAATTATTAAAAATCTTTAAAATATAAATTTTTATTATCATAAAATTAAATGAAAATATGTTTTGAAAATTAACCCACAACAATGCAGATAGAAGAAGTTTGTGCATGTGTGTAGTAAATGGGAATAAAATATATGTAAGAGCTTTTTGAATAGTGTAAATATATATTTTTTTATGTGTATTTCAATTAAAAAAAAAGAAGTCGTTTTAACCATCCATTTCTATTTTAATATATTTAATATTAATATTTTTTATTTTTTAAGAAAAAACATTGAGAAAAGTTGTGATGATGAAAAAAATAATTTTTAAATAATTTATTTTAATAGACATGTAGAAATGACTTTTTTTCCGCATAAAAGTCATTTTAGTTTTTCATTTGGTTATTAACTTGGAGCTGCAAAATCATGGGAGAAAAGATTAAATTTTTTTTTTCTTTTGGCTTTTTCGTCGAAGATGCTCTAAGTGAAGTGGGGAAAAAAAGAGGAGTTGGGCAGAATTGACGATAAATACATTTTATATAAAATTAACGACAGGAAACAAGATTGTGCGAAGTCACAATCACTTCCTCGAGAAGTTAAAGACTGAGCACGAACTGCAACGAGAATTCTCTGGAAGGAACCATCACAGAAACTACACGCTAACTTACGGCTTGATCTACGTTGTAATATTCGGGGTCGAATGTAACCAGATATAGTTTCTTTTCTCATCAAACACGACCTTACTGGATCTACATCATAGAAAGCTTGTACAAATTTTGCATGATGGGATCAAAACTTATGAAAACACAACAAAAATTATGTGAAAAGGCATTGAAATCCTCTCCTGCGTGCTTGTAGGCTACCAGTTGGGTCTAAAGATTTCATTTCAATCATGAAGCTACAGGTTTTATCAATCATGTCAAGGTTTATTGCAATGTGGATCCGACTTCCTCTCGTCTTTGGAAAAAAGGAGGCGTTGAAACTTGTTTCCTTCGCAACTATTTGCCAAGGCTTCGTAGAATTTGTTCTAAAATCTTATTTACAGGGGACTTGCCTGCTGGTAACCACAAGTCATTCGTCACACCTGAAAGATTTCAGCTATTTATGTTGGAAAACTGAGATGTTGTTGGAGATTTTCAGGCTTGTTTCCCAGGTTCCTTCCGATCATACCACTTTTGTCCCCCAATTTTGCTTTGGGGGTATCCATTGGTCCCCTCATTTTCACATCCGCCTTCAACCTGACTGCAAGTTTGATTTGATTGCTTAAAATGACACAGCAGAACTCCTGTTCTCCTTGCTTGTTCCCTGGTTCTTGTGCTAAATGCTTACAACGCTGCTATTGCTTTCATATGACTAGAGTATGGATCACAATAATCCGAACCGATGAATATCACTCGACCTAAATGGTTATGAATCTTTTGAACCATATGTATAATGAACAGGGTATAAACATCGTCAAACCTGCTCGAATCTAATTCAAAATACATATTTATATTATATAATTATATTTGTAGAATATTTTGATTTTTTTAATACAATATGAATAATACTTAACATCTTATCATTTAATATATATATACACACACACACTTTAAATATACATATTAACTATTTTATTCTTTATTGATTAATAAATAATAACAGACAATGAATACTCATTGGATATCTGAAACCTAATTGATAGTTTATGAATATCTAAATTTTTTACCCGATGAATAATAAGCAAAGCATAGATATATATCAAGAAATCCGACCCGTGAATACCCTTTCTCATCCCTACTCTAGAGTTGGATGTTTCCCATGCTTTAGTACTTCTGTCCTGGATGTTGAGCTTCCCTACTCTAGAGTTGGATGTTTCCCATGCTTTAGTACTTCTGTCCTGGATGTTGAGCTTGATGCGGGATTTCAATAATAAAGAAAAAAAAAATGAGATGCAACTTTGAATCAGTAACATCCAACCAGCTAGAATTCGACAATTAATCATGGCCATTTACCAGGTCTGAAATTTGGATCAAATTGATCCAATGTTGATTAACATAATTCTAATTAATGAATATAGATTTCTTCATTACAAACTGTCTATAACATAATCAAGACATTCCAGTACTAGTATTCTGCATTTACACATCAGCAAAGCAACAGTTAACAAAGATATGAAGAACTAGAACTTATAAATTAAACAGAAAATTTTGTTTTAACATTTTTGAAACATAACTGATACTTAGATACAAGGTTCATAAGAGCTTTTTGCTCTTGATACATATCATCTTCACACAGACAGCAACAAATAACAATAACTAGCAAGCAACTGTAGATATGTAGAACTTGCAGGCTTTTTCGAGTTAATAACTTCGGTAGTGAGGGATAACAATCTCATCAGGACAACAGAACAAGACGCATCTTCTGCTACTAGTAGTAAAATCTTTCTATGAATATAGCATGCAGATTCGGGACAGCACAGGCTATATTTTAGATGTTTGCAGCTTGAAGCTGCATGGGCTGGATGCAGTCGGACTAAGCAGCATCCACCATAAAGTAAGCAAGGTATGCAGATCAGCAACCATGCAAGGATCCAAACAACTAGAGCGACATCAGTTTTTCACATTGGCATATCAGAGGAGCATTAGTATTTGCCCTCTTAAGCCATATATAATAAACTGCATCGATTGTTTAGGATGGATGTTTATGTTAAATTAAAATAGCAGAATAGGAACGTGCCGCTGATGTATAGGTCCGCAGAACAGATATGGTCAAGTAGACGTGGAGGTATCATAGTCCATGTAGGAGTGGCTTTCCTCCACGCACACAGGCGGCTGAAGTACTGTGTTGGGGCTTTTTTTTTGCTCAAAAATTGCTTCCAGCGCCCCTGCTAGAAGTTCAGGGCTTACCTGTTGAAAGTATCATGTAAAGTAAGAATAAACCGTGGGTTTGTTACTCGAATCACATAAGAAAAACCAAAAAGAATCTGTAATGCATGTTACTTAATTCTTACATCTGGAAGCGAGACATCAGCTAGGTTATTTTCTGAAAAAGGGGCCGTCAAGTAACTCGAGTAACCTTCTTCATGGGTTGAAATATCAGCCTTCTTAGAAGGATTTTGATTTCCAAAATCCGAAGGTATTGCTGTGAGAGAACTCCATTCACCTTCATCGAAGGCTGATAAATTAATTTCCTTGTCTAGATTTTGGTTTCCAAAATCAGAAGCCAAAAGGCTACTTAGTTCGCTTTCATCATAGGTTGATTGGTTTATAAATTTAAAAGGCATCACCACGGAAGTACCACATTCACCTTCAGGTGGAAAGGGTGGATTTTTATTTTCAAAACCATGAGAAGCCATTAACGAGTTCTCATAAGTTGATATAGAATTTATATTGTTCAAATTTTGATTTTCTGAATCAAAAGGCATGTACTGACTTTCACTGACATCATAGACTGAATCAGCTGTCAGCAGCTCATTGGGCTTTTGATACTCCGAATCAAAAGCCATATAATGGTTTTTGTCGACAATATAAGCTGAATCAGCTGTCAGCAGCTCATTTGGGTTTTGATACTCCGAATCAAAAGCCATATAATGGTTGTTGCTGACAGTATAAGCTGAATCAACTGTCGGCAGCTCATTCGGGGCCATATAATGGTTTTTGCTGACAGTATAAACTGAATCAACAGTCAGCAGTTCATTTGGGTTTTGATTTTCCAAATCAAAAGCCATGTAATGGTTTTTGCTGACAGTATAAGCTGAATCAACTGTCGGCAGCTCATTCGGGGCCATATAATGGTTTTTGCTGACAGTATAAACTGAATCAACTGTCAGCAGTTCATTTGGGTTTTGATTTTCCAAATCAAAAGCCATATAATGGTTTTTGTTGACAATACAAACTGAACCAACTGTTGGCTGATTCCGGTATTGAGTTTCTGAGTTAAAAGCCGTGGAGTGGCACGAACCACTTCCATCGTAAGCTAAATTAGACCCTGACTTACATGAGTTCTGATTTCTAAAATCAGAAGCCATGTAGTGGCTTAATTCACTAACTTGGCGAGCTGGGGTCAGCTCACTTGAGTTTTGGTTTCCAGAATCAGAGCCCATATGGTGGCTTAATTCACTATCATCAGAAGCTAAACTCACAACCATCTCACTTGAGTTTTGATTTTCAAAATCAGAAGTCATACTCTGACCTGGTACAGCTTCAGAAACAGAGACTGAAGCCATAAGGTGATTTTGTTCACCTTTCTTGATCCTCTCATCTGATCTATTCTCCAATCTACAGAGAACATATTGACCCTGCAAATGTCAAAACAAAAAAGTGAACGGGTTCTTTAGATCACAATTTCCCAACTCATCCATCGAACACAGTGTTACTTCAACCATGAATTTACCTTTTTAGAGAGGCTAGAATTGGTGACGATGTCAAATTCGTATATCATCCAGCCAGTCCTCGCATCTTTCGGCCGAGCTGTTTTATAGAAAGTCAAAGTCTTCATGACACCAATGTTTTTCTTAGTATGCCCGGCCATGATTGGCTTTATCTTGCAGGTCAACTTCCAGTATCCGGCCTTTGTTTTTCTATTACAAAGTCTGCTCTTCTTCTTGTACTTAAGATCGCGAGGGCAAAAGAAATACCACTCTTGATCAGCTAAATTTATAATCGATTTATCTGCAAGGAAATAAATCCAGCCACCTTGATCAACAAAATATCCTGACAGATATATATATATATAGAGAGAGAGAAAATACTATAGTCGTGCGTCATTACTAGGTAGATCCCATGGTTCATGCTCGCAGAGGTTAACCTCTGCCATGGGCACGCCTTCCACAATACCACCACGTGATTTCGGCACCAAATAATTGATTATTAATTCTTCAGGGGATGGTTGAAATTTAAATCCAGCTTTCATTAATTGCATTAAGCTTATTGGATTCGCCATGACTACCATAACCATAACCGATCGATTAGAAATAATAAACAAAACCAAGTAGTGTACGTTGAAGATGAAGATGACTAGTGTTGAAAGGGTTAATTTGACTGACCTGATGAGAAATCGGAATTCATTACTCTTCCTAAAACAGGAATCTGGTCTTGAAAGAATGGAGAAGTGCTCACTTCAGTGGGAAGCTGGAAACAAGAGAGAGGAGTGGATGGACAGTGTGAGCATGCTTTCAACATAAAATATTTGCACCAAGTGCTAGAGATTCTCTTCTTATGAGTAATTGACCAATAGAATCAATGGTGAGTCCATCAATGTAGTGATGTGGGCCATTGATTGATGGAAAATGTCCATTAACTCTGTACCCACTACTTTGTCGAGAAGAAGTTGAAGGCATTGGACTCCGAAGTTCCACATTTGTAGTTTTCTACTTGAAACGCGTTTTCTCTCTTGACACTTTATGAAAAGCATTTTCCACGGGGCAGGTTTGGCACTCAAGTTCTTACCACCAGCCACTGCCCCTCTTCTACAATAATCTGGAATGTTCACTGGCTCCCTCGTAGACATCTTTGATGCTCTGCGAAGACTACAGCATACTTTGTGCTATACAAATTATTTAATTTTACTGTATTCTTCTACATGGTTGTGGTTGTGAAGGTATTGTTAAAGAACCATCTCAACCCAAAAACTTAAAATGTTAGATGAGGTCACGGGATATGATTTATATTATTTTCTAACACACTTCCTCAAGTAAAAGCTCTTTGGGCTTGAAACTTGCACTAGCCCATATTAACTTGTATTTAATTTTTTATCAAATAAATAAAGATAGTAAGATTCGAACTCGAAACTACTTGGTCATTAAGACTCTGATATCATATCAAAGAACCATTTCAATCCAAAAACTTAAATTATTAGCTAAGATTTCAAGATATGATTTATATTATTCTCTAACATTATAGTATAATGTGATTTTTAACTCATTTTCATTGTAGTCCTTAAATTATGTGTACACGGAAAGAGTACTAAAGCTTGAGCCTTGGATTTTGCTACAAGATTTATCCAATCCCCAGGCAAGGGAGGACTTTCTTTCTTGGACCCTACAGGGACTTGCTGGAAAGTGGAAACCATAAGTTATCAGGCAGAATGGATACCAGTCGTCTGCATGTTGGGAATTTGATATGCTATTAGAGATTTGTTTTCAAACTTGTTTCCGAAGTTCTTCTGTCTGCTCCCACCACTTTCGCCGCCGCCCCCCCCCCCCCCCCCCCCCCCGAACATTTTTTTGGTTTCCATCGGTCCCATCATTTTCACATCTTAGTCATCTGACTACAAGTTTAATTTGATTACACAGCAGAGCTCCTGTTCTCCTTGCTTGCTCCCTGGTTCTTCTGCTAAATGCTTACAACGATCCCATCTCTTTCATACGATCACTCGCTCTCAGGGTTGGATATTTCCCGTGCTTTAGTACTTCTGTCCTGGATGTTGTGCTTGATGCTGGATTTCAATGATACAGGAAATTGGTCTTGTTTTAAGATTAATGACAGGCTACATAGTTTGATACGGGAAAACACACACTGTCACTGGCTTCTGAGATGCAAATTTGAATCAGTAACATGTTAGCAAGAGGCTTTCAATCCCTTCTGTTACGCTACTAGTACATATAACCAGCTAGCATTTAACAATCAGTCATAATAGGATCATCGCCATTCACCAGGACAGAAAGTTGCATCACATCTACCCAATGTTGATCAGCACAGTAACGTCATTCTAAACTTTCAGTAACATAATCACCACATTCTAGTGCCAATCTGCATTCACTTTACATTAGCAATCCAACATTCAACAAAGATAAGAAAAGAGAGCTAGAACATATCAATTAAACATAAGTTTTGTTCAACATCTTTGAAACACACTGATACATAGATACAAAATCCATAAGAGATGTTTGCTCTAGATACAATTTCACCTTCACACACCCAGTAACACATAAGAATAATAAGAAAGTAAATGTACAGATATAGAACTTGCACACTACTTGCAAGTATAATGTCTTTAGGACTGAGGGACAACAATCGCATCAGGATCATAGAACAAAGCGGCATTGTCTGCTAATAGTAAGTAAGACTTTCTGTAGATATAGCTGCAGATTTGGGACAGCAAGGCTATGTTTTAAAGGATTGCAGCTTGAAGCTGCATGGGCTGGATGAAGCCGAACTAAGCAACATCATCATTTAAGCAAGCTGAATATATAGATCAGCAAGCATTCAAGGATCCAAACAAATAGAGCGACATAAGTTACCCTAATTGGCTGATTAGAGGAGCATTAGTAGTTGCCCTCTTAAGCCATAAATAATAAACTCCTTATGACTGTTCGGTATGGTTTTTTTTTTGGTTAAATAGGAAATGAAGGGGGTATAGGACTAGAGAACTGATACTTTTAAGTAGATGCACAGGTATCAAAGCGCATGTAGTGGCTGTATTCCACGCATACTGGCAGCTGAAGTGCAGTGTCAAGGCTGTTTTCTATAGCTCAAGAAACTTTTCCAGCTTTTCCAACTTCTTACGGATTACCTGCAGGAAGTATCTTGTAGGGTAAGAATAAGCTACGGTTTGCTACTCAAACCACATAAGAAAAATTAAAAATAATCTGCAAGGCATGTTACTTAAAACTCACCTCTGGAAGCGCGACATCAGCTAGATTATTGTCTGAAATAGAAGTCGTCGAGTTACTCGAATAACCTTCTTCAAGGGTTGACATATCAGTCTTCTTACAAGGATTTTGATTTAAAAAATCCGGAGGAGTTTCTGTGAGGGAACTCCGTTCATCGAAGTCTGATATATCGATTTCCTTGTCGGCATTTCTATTTATAAATTCAGAAGCCATTTGGCTCCTGGGTTCACTATCATTAGTTGATTGATTTATAAACAAAGAAGGTATCACCACGGAAGGACCGCATTCACCTTCAGGTTGAGAGGGCGATTCCTGATTTTTTAAATCAGGAGCCATTAACCATTTCTCATAAGCCATTAACGATTTCTCATTAATTGGCATAATCATGTTGTTTGAAATTTGAGTTTCCGGATCAAAAGCCTTATAGTGGCTTTTGCCTCCTTCACAATAACCAACTGTCGGCTGATTCCAGTATAGAGTTTTAGAATTAGAAGACATGGAGTGGAGCGACCCACTTACAGCATAAGCTGAATTAGACTTTACCTTATTTGAGTTCTGATTTCTAGAATCAGAAGCCATGTAGTGGTTTAATTCACTAACTTGAGGATCTGAGTTATTCATCAGCTCATTTGAGTTTGGAGTTTCAAAATTATAAGTAGCCACATGGTAGCCTATTTCACTTGCATCAAAAGCTGAATTCACCGTCATCGCACTTCCATTTTGACTTTCAGAATTAGAAGCCATACTCTGACTTGGTTCAGCATCAGAATCTGAGACTGCAGTCATGTGGTGATTTTGTTCACCTTTCTTGGTCTTCTCATCTGGTTTTTTCTTCAATCTACAAAGAACATATTGCCCCTGAAAATGTCAAACACAAAAGTGAAGCAACTACTTAGACCACAATTTCCCAAATGATGCATCAAGCACAGTGTTACTACAACCATGGAGATTAAAGTTGGCATTTACTTCTTTAGACAGGCTAGAATCGGTGATATTATCATATTCGTCTATAATCCACCCAGTCCTCTTAGCTTTCGGCCCAGCTTTTTCATGGAAAACCAAGGTCTTTCTTATACCGATCACTTTCTTGGTATGCTTAGTCTTTATGGGCTTTTCCTGGCAGGTTGATTTCCAGAATCCCGCCTTCGTTCTTCTGTTAGAACATTTTCTGTTCGAATTCTTGAGTTCGCGACGGCAAAAGAAATACCACGCTTGATCATCTGACTTCATAATCGATTTATCTACGCAGACACAAGTGCAAGCAACATTAACAAAACATTCTGACATTAACATACAAGATATACAGATGTCAATTTTTATTACCAGGTAGATCCCATGGTTCATGCTTGCAAAGGTTAACCTCTGCCATGAGTAGCAAGTCCTCCACGTTATCACCACGCGTTTTGGGCACCAAATAATGATTTATTAATTCTTCATGGGTTGGATGAAATCTAAATCCAACTGGATTCATAAGCTGGAGCTGGACTGAGCTTCTCGGATTAGCCATGACTAACCAATACAAAAAACCAAAATGAAAGTTAGAATAAAAAAACAAGAAGAAAAATACTCCTACTAACAAAGTGTTTCAAGAGCGAAACTTGACTCACCGGATGAGAAATTGCAATTCACTCGTCTTCCTAGGACAGGAAGGAAGAAGAGGCTGATTGATTTATATATTATTTACATTGGCTATCACATTCTCTATTGACCAATAGAGTCCATGGAGAGTCCACCAATAGGGCCATTGGTCACTGCTCACTCCTTTCAGAACAAGCTGAAGGGAATAAAGGGATTGCTTCCTTTTTATTACTTTTGTTAGAAGCACTTTTCACTGCGCTAATAACGCGTAAAATATATAAAAATAATATTTTTTTAAAGAAAATTAAAATACAAAAACAAATAGTTTGTAAACTTGCTTCCCAAGTTCTCACCAGTTACCACTACATGGCCCCACCCACTAATTGATACGTGAATCAGAAGGGAGCATTCTGATAATTCGAGTGGAATATTGTTATTTTGGACAATTATCCAAATTTCTTTTTTTTTTTTTTGGATAATTTGTTGATTTCTCATCAAAATCAACAAATTAAATTTTTTTTCTTTTAATTTTATTTTTTAATATTCTATTGATTTTGTATTATTTATTATAATTTATTTTCATTTGTTTTTTATAAAATTATCGTAATCTCAAACAAACAACTTAGTATTTAGTTTGTGTTTAATTTTGCAAGCGTCTATTTTTTATCATAAAATTAAATAAAAAAAGTTTAAAAAACAATTTTTTAAAACTCAATGGAGTTCATGATCCGGATTACGGGTTTAGCGAGTTAAGTCGCGAAGCCTGGGTCGATCCAATATGTCTTCGTTTTAATATTAAAAAAAAATCATCTTGAATTTTTTTTAAAGTCAAATCGTGTTTTTATTAGTTGTCCAGATTATCTTTGGACCTATTAGGTCGACTAAGTCACATCAAGGCAACTTTCATGCAAGTTAATTTTAAAC
The DNA here is from genome assembly GCF_000002775.5 of Populus trichocarpa. Classification (NCBI taxonomy): domain Eukaryota; kingdom Viridiplantae; phylum Streptophyta; class Magnoliopsida; order Malpighiales; family Salicaceae; genus Populus; species Populus trichocarpa. The sequence goes on along the minus strand of NC_037286.2, from coordinate 11,765,886 downwards.
TCAATTTAGACAAGGAGTTGAGTTGGGCAGTTTCAAGGTTGATTCCTTGGGTCGAGTTTAAAAACAATGTCAAATAATTCTCTTTTTTAAAAAAATCTCATCTTTCAATTTTTTTTTTCTTTTTATTGAATCCTTTTTGCCTCTCTTTTTTTAATTGCATCCTTCAATTTGTAGTTGATTTTGAATTGATATTTATGATTTATTTTAGTTTTTTTTATATGAGGTTATCGCAATCTTAAACAAACATCTTGGTATTTTGTTAGTGCTAAATTTTATGAGCATCTATTTTTGTTATCACATCATTAAGTAAAAAATAGTTTTTTTTAAAAAAAAAAAACAAAGTTGTTAAACTTAATGAAGTCCATGATCTGGCCGGTTGATGGTTTGGCGAGTTAAGTCATGAAACTCGGGTCAATCTAATATGTCTTCATCTCAATATCTAAAAAAATATCATCTTGAAGAAAAATTTAAAGTCAAACCACGAAGTTTTATTGGTGGTCCGTGTTGTCTTTAGACTTAACAAGTCAACTAGGTCATATTAAGATAGGCCCCACATGAGTTAATTTTAAACTCGGGCTAAACAATGAGTAAGATTGGAAGAATTTTAGGTTGACTCATTAGATTAGGTTTAATAACAATGCAAAATAATTACTTGTAGCTTGAATATATTTTTTTTCACATTCAAAAAAAATTTAATCTGACCCACAACATATTACGAAACTAATTAAATTTAACCCGCAGGATAGCACAAATTAGGAAACTAGTTAAAAAAAAAAAACTAAACCCAAAAGAGAATTTATTGTGCCCCAGTACACATATTATTATTCATTGTAATAGTAAAATTATGAAATTGCCTTTGTAAAATAAAACCACTGAACCAGGCATTGGGGGCAATATTATATTTTTACTATGACACAATTGTCTTTAACATATAATGGGAGGTTAGATTTGTCATTTTAAAAGTTCTGACACGGTAAAATTACTACCTTAACCCTAAAATAAAAAATACTTATGCTTTTGTCTTAGGGGTATTTTAGTGCTTTCATTTTATTCGGAAATAGTGCTACTACCTTAGTAATCTTGCAGACAAAAAAGATATTATGCTCTCATAAAGTTTTTTTTTTGTCATTATATGTTGGTTTTGTTGTAATTTTAGATGTTACTCAAGGATGTTACTGTAATTATCATATATTGAATATTATTTTAAAAAAAACTTGTTTGCACACGCCAACATGTGGACGGCTCCCACGTCGTTCAAACGACGCATGTGGAGCCTTCCGACAACCAAAAGTAGCATTTTGGGGCAACGTCCGGAATATCTCAATGCCTTGTACAAGTTGGAATGACGCGTTTTCCAATATTGATGGTGGTTTGTCGACGACGATCATTTTTTTTCTTTTTTTTCTCTCCTTTTAGAGTTTTGTGTCAGCTCCTATAAAATTTCAAAAACAACCCCTTTAATTTCTTCTTCCTTTACATTTGCTCCTTATACTTTTGATTATTTTTTATTTTAGAATAAGCTATATTTTTTGCTTAAGGATCAACTTTAAGCAAAACCAAATTAATATTACACACACAACATTTATAATTTCATTATTATTATTATTATTATTATTATTATTATTATATATTATTTTATGTTAAATAATAAACAGTGCATGGATATTCAAAATCTAATAAGTAGGATGTGAATATTTAAATTTTTTACTCAATGAATCAATGAATATTAGATAGAGTGTAATATCTTTTCTTAGATATAAGTATGGATATTGATATGATAAAACATCAATTTGTGGATACCTTTGTCATCCCTAATAATTGTAGGTTTATAACCACAAATGTATTTTCATTACCATGCCTAAATTATATGCCCTAATTAAGATGTTGGCATACTTACGAAAGGTTTAATTTTTGGAAGAACTAGCTTAATTTGTTTTTATATTTAAGTTTTAGTTTCTAATATGTCCCTATAAATTTAATTGCTCCTTATTTATTATCTAAGATTATTGTCCAATCTAATCTTTTGGGATATATTCTCATCCTAATAAACGAAGGTATCCTTACTTGCAAAACTTAAATCTAAATTGATTTATTAGGAAATATATTTGAAAAAAAAAATGTCATGTGGAATTAAATTTTTTTATATATATTCTTTTTTTTTTTAACAAATGAGGTGGTATTTGAGTTTTATACATAAGTGTAAGTTTGAAATAAAAAAAAGATATTAAATTTAAAAATAAATAAAAATAATTAGATTTGTAGAAATAGATTGGGGGATTAATTTAAAATACAAAGTGAATTGAACAATTAGAGTCGGAGCAATTAAACGGGCTTTTGCATGAATTCTCTAGTTTTGAAATGGATAAAACTAGGCTTAAATCTACACGGAAATGTAAACTTAATTCTTACGAATGAAAACCGAAAATAAACATCGACATTGCTAGACTCAACCTCATGATTTGTGAGCTCTTCGAAGATGTGTTTTAGATTATTATATCTAGGTTTAAAGTCTTTTTTATTTAAAAATATATTAAAATAAATTATTTTTATTTTTTAAAATTATTTTTAATATTAATATATTAAAATGATTAAAAAATATGAAAAAATATTATTTAAAAAAAATATATATAATTTAAGATAAGGCGGTTTGGAAACACATCTTTAATATCATCAGATCTAATAAATGAAACAGGAGCCACGTGTTGAAGGCATGCACACAGGATCTGGACACTCCCTGTCATTTTGCTGGCCCTTTTTGCTTTCATATCCTGGACAATCACATCAACATAGGCCCAATCACACGTCACCTGAAAGGCTCGAGGTTCCCTCACCTCCACACACATGCCATCACGGTTTTTTTTTTTTTTTTTTTTTAATTTTTAACAATTTTAAAATAAAAAAATGCCCTAAATTATAATTTTTTGTTAATTTTGAACCAAAAGATAATTAAGTAAAATAACTTTAACTTATTTTTTCGGGCATTTGTTCTTAAAAATGAAAAAGATAAATCTACACCCAAATAATTTAAAAATAATTTTATATTATGATAAAAAAATCATTTTTGTCTCACTCCTAGTTCAATTTTTTTTATACTCTAGGGGCAAATTCAATACAATAATATTATAATAAATAGTGTTTTGAGTTTAGAAATAGAATAACTTATTTGATATATATATATATATATATAATTGAAATGATTGTCTAGATTAACAAAAGTTAAAACCCCTTTAAAAAAAATTATTCACATTGTTCACTAAAACAATGTAATGATAGTTTTGTTCTTCCATTAAAAAATCATTGAGCTAGCTATTGGGTGTAAAAAAGATTTTTTATAAGGCTTAGTAGTCATTATTAAGTTCATTCGAGACAATTTAATCTTTTTATATTTTTAAATTATAGTGAAATGATTCAATTACTCTTAAAAACATGAAATTTAAAATTGGTGTTCAGAAGCTTTTTTGTGTTTTTAAACTGTTTTTTTTTTTGTTATTATCATGTTGGATTAGAAGCAATTTGATACTTAAATGAATATAAAATATAATTAAAAAAAAGTGGTTGGTGCATGCAACACACATGTCATCGTATGAAAGGCACCTATACCTTCCAAGCAGTGCGAGCGGTACCTCCAAGCGAACAAAACTCTCTTCCATCATGTCATTGGAAGCGTTGCGCCATCCTTTTCCTACTGAGACAGCATGTGGCGATGTGACATCGGTGAAACTTTTTTTCTCTCTCCTCAACTCAAAATTCACGATGGACATGTAAAATTTCAATATTGCCCCCTTTATTTATTGAAATTTTAACTTTTATCCTTATTCATTTGATTTTTCATTTTTGTTCTTGACTCTTTTGTAAAAAAAAATTTCAATTTTATACTTCAATCATAATTTGTGATATGCAATTTTTTTCAATTTATTTTTTGTTCTAATTTTAATTCTCACTCTTTTAATTGTCCTTTTGTTAAATTAATTTTTCTTTTCAATTCCTTTTGTTAATGAAAAATCAACGAGCATCACCAAAAATACATTACATGTGCTAATTTGACACCTAAAAAAAGGTTAAAGAGATATTCAATGGATTAATCAAGATATTTAGGCTTTATTTTCTAAAAGACTTGTGGATTCAATTTATTTTTCTACTTATATGCAGATTGAGCTTATTTTCCTAATGTGTGGTTTTATGTTAATGAGCATGGGTTTTGATCCGATCGTTGGATCAAACTAAAATTTTACTAGTAAATTCCTTATTTTCATACAAGACTTGATGCCTTGTTTTATATTTGGTTAAAACTTCATGTCAATTAGACACTGGGAAGGACTTACGATAAAGTCTAGAAGTTATGGTGTGAGATTTGTATTAATTGCCTGATTGATTTAAGATTTATTTTTCTATTTTATTTAGAGCTCTTTTATTATTTTTCAGCATTGTTTAGGATTTTTTACCTATTATAAATAAAGTTATTTAACATGTATTTAAGTTTTTAATAAAATAATAAGTGATGGACAAACTTTGATTTTAACAATTATTATTGTGTGTTGTAATAGATTTTTCTTACTTTGGTTCTTCAAAGACCTTCTCTTGACTTATTAAAAAATTAATCAATCTTCATGGCATTTTTCATATTTCTCGTTTGTTATTTTTTGTAATTGTTGGGTGGGGGTCTGGTTATTAGAGTCTTAGTATATCGATATAGGTTATCATTGTCTCAAACTTAATTCCAAACTTAATCTTAGCTTTTCAGGATTTATAATCAATTTTAACTTTAGTTATGGATTTTTATATTCACCGGGTTCATATCAAATTCACCTTTCAATCAAAAAATATATATTTGTCCTCTAATTTGTTTTTTATTTCAATTTTGATCCTCATTCTTTTAATTATCCTTTTGTTAAATTGATTTTATTTTTAATTTCACCATTCAATACAAAAAAATAGCTATTCTCTAATTTATTTTTTATTTCCATTTCCTTTTAATTTTTATTTTTGTTTTGAATCCTTTTGTATAGTTTTTATTTTCAATTTCATTCTTCAATATTTGATTGATTCAATTTCACTCTTCAATCAATAAATTTTAGCTGTCCTTTAATTAATTTTTTATTTCAATGTTGATCTCTTCAATTGATATTTTTTGTTTTGTTTTGGATCATCTTGTATAATTTTTTTCTTTTACTTCATCCTTCAATATTTAATTGATTGAGGATTATGTTTCGTTTATTTTTCAAGGTGAGGTGCTTCCAATCTAATTATGAGGTTATGAGTTTGGATAATCAACTTGAGTTGACATTGTTTTTTTTTTTATTATTTTCTTTTCCAACTTATCATTCGATATTAGTTTTTTTTTTAAAAATAGGTTTTTTTGTTTTTTTTATTTTTTTTATCGGGTTATCCCAATCACTTAACCTGAACTGCAAGTTTGACGAGTTAACTTAGGTTGACTAGACTTTTTCTGTGGAGGTCACTTTTTTTTTAAAATAAATTTTAATATTTTTATGAACATCATTTTTAATAAAAAAATTAACAATTTGGCCCGCGGTGTGGCCCTGCTAGATGTTTAGTTGTATCTATCGCAACAAAATATGATCCCATGAAATTTTTTTTTATCAGTATTTAGTACTCTTTTCTTTACAATTTAATACAAATTCATAAAAAAGGCCATTGCAAAAAGTAAAATGAAATAAAATAAAGAACGAGTTAGAAGAATCATGGTTGCTTTGACAACGTATGTGAATTGATGTTATAATAATTATGTATAAATTTAATTTTATTCTTGAAATTTTTAATTGGTAAAATATCATTTTATATTATAGTTTTTTTTTTTTTACATATTTGATATAATCACTCCTTTCCCCGGCTCTGTACCTCCTACATCTAATATTTGATGTTTTTTTTTTTTTTAAGAAAATATACGAGATTATAAAATGCTTTTAGAAAAAAAAGAGGGGGTGTTGGATAGAATAATCATACACTAATTAGTGCATGGATATCTTTAATTTGAAAAAAAAAATAAAAAAAACATTTTTATAAATAGATGGGTCTGGACCGACAAAAACTTAGTTATCTGAAATTTGGAGATGTTATTAAAATTAAAAAAAAAAAAGTTCAAAAAGAAGGGGGCTATGTAAGATATCCACTCCAACGTCCAACCCAATTATTAATAATAATAATAATAATAATAATAATTACAGATAGAAGCATCAAATTCTGTCTGTCATTTATAGACAACACAACCATTCGTCCTGTTACCACAATACCCACCAAGTCTATCTCTATCTCTAAACAAAATCTCTCGTTCGCTTTCTCTCTCTAGGGTTTGTGACAAAGAAGCACACTTTTCTTCTTCATCAACAAAGGTTAGAAATTCAAATTCCGTTTTTTACTCTCTCCCTACTCTCCCCTCTCCCCTCTCTCTCTCTCTCTCTAAAAATTGGCATTCACTGTTTTTCTCCCATCAATTTGCAAAAAACCACTCCTTTTCTGATTGCTTTTTGAAATATTTTTTTTCATGGGTTCATCCTGAAATGGCCAGTAGCATTGATTTAATTGAATTTGTTTTTTTTCTTTTGTTATGTTTAGTGATCAATGCCATCATCATCTTCATCATTGATAATCCTGATTTTACCTGTACTATTTTTATTTTTTTATTTTAAATCCTGATTGTGTATTTTTGGTTGAATTTAATGGAATTAAACTAACCCTTTTGAATTCTTCGTCTTTTAATGCGAAACTCTTCTGTCTCTTTTTTTTTGGGTCCCCTTTGAAAAAATTAAAGAGGTTTTACTCTTTTTAATGATTTCAATTAAGTTTTTTTAAGTTAAAATTAATTTCGTGAGTGATTTCAATTAATTTTTTTGAAGTTAAAATTAATTACGCGAGTGATTAGGGAATAAAATCTAATTATTCAGCTTGTAGAAGGTCCCAGTCCCTGATAGCTTCTTGGAAGCTTGTGGTTCTCATGATTTTGTTTGACTTTGAATTTGACATAAGGGCTTTTGGCATTTGTGTTGTTATAGGATGGTTAGATGAGAGTGAACTGAAGCTTTAAATATAAGCATTTGGTTATTTCAATATTGGAATGTACTTGAACTGTTGATGTTATTTAATGAAGTTGTTAGTAATGCGTTGTTTTTTTTTCTTCTTTTGAATCAGCTTTTGAGGTTCAAAAAAAGAAAGCACGGTGTTGTTAGTGAATTGGTTTAAGCCGTTTAAAATGGAGATCCGTATGGATTTCTTGGACTGGCTTGACCATGACACGTCGATGAAGATTCTTAGGTGTTTGGAAGATCCGGCTGATCTTGTCCGTGTTAGTTCTGTCTCTCGTTCTTGGCGACATTTTGGTGAGTATTTAGTGTTATTTTGTTTAGACTAAACTCTTTTAAGCATTTTGCATCTACAGAAACTCATTGCAAGAATGATTGTGCTCTCTAAGTGATCGTCTAGTTTCTGCCAATGGAAAAAAGTAGATGGCATTTGTTGCAATGAATGTTGGTTGGTTCTTGGTCTGTTGAGATTCTTTCCTTGTGTTTTTCTAGTCATTTTAGGTTTTAAACAATAGTTATCTCTTTCATATAGAAATTTATAATTAATTAATTTTCCGGTAGCTGCAATTTAGTTAGATTCTCCCCGAGGTTCATTCATGCAATTGTCCTCAAGTTCTATTTTAAGGGACAGTTTTCAATTATTTCTTAAGATTGATCCTAGTTGTTTTCAACCTTTCTATATATAATGAATTCATTGTTTGATAGTTTTGGAAAAGATGTCTTGACTACCTTCTCAACTACAATCTTCATTGAAATTTTAGTGATGGTTGCAGGGTTTGGCTGGTGGAAGTTTCCCTTTAACATTGAATTTTGCTGTGGTTATGGAAATGTTTTGATTTGTTTTGGTTTGCTTCGCAGTGATTGCAAATGGTCTTTGTAAGCAGCTGTGCTTGAGAATGTTTCCTCACTTTCTTAGAGTTGAATGCGTCATTGAACCCGGTTGTGATATTGAAAAAGCTTCGGAAGTTGGATGTAGCAAATTTGTGGAATGGGAAACTCTGAAGAGGGAGCATAAAGTGTATGCCTTTTTACTTCAAGGGTGCATGTCATTTCCTTTCGGAAAGTGCATTTTGGATGCAATAAGTGCTTCTAGCACTGATAATTATCCAGAGGAAAGCATTCGTAACACTGTGCAACAAGGAGGCCCTATTGAAAGCAGAGCTTCATACTGGTCGAGTAAAGGACAACGTGATGCTGCAGTGCCTGAGACACTTGTGTATAAACTGGTTGCTGATATCTGTGTTATTACTGAAATCAATATACAACCTTTCAAAGGTTATTCTTCTGATACACTTAATCAAATTCATTCACTCTCTCAATTTGTTTTGACCTTCTAGTAGTCATTTATTGAGGTATCATATGGTTTTATGATCAGCTTATTTTCAGCGGGGTTCACCTATATATTCAGCCATATCTGTGCGGTTTCATATGGGTTATCCCATACACCCAATGGGTGATCCCTTGGGTGAACCATTGGATGACTCTGCTGATGACAAGTTCATATGGACATACTCTTCACCAGAGTTTCCAATGGCCCAGGTATGTCACTATGTCTTCCTTTATTTTTGTCATGATGAAGGTGGTGTGATTTATTTTCTTTTCTTAACTAAAACACTACCTATATCAATGTAGCCACGGAACTGCCTTACTATTAGCTACAGTTTCTTTATCAATTCAATAAGTGGAGCTTATGTAAAAGATCATAGTGAAATATTGATTGACATGGGCACAGGTGTGGCATTCTATATTCAGGCATAGTATATGGATCCTTTTGTGGGAAATTGTGGCAATCTAAGATATGTAGACATGGAGTTGGGATCCAATATGTAGACACAGCAGCATGCATCTGTGTTGGTTACTTATTGCAGGAAACCTTGGGGAGTAAATTAAGCAATGTAATAGCCAAGTTTTTCACAGACAAATGCAAGTAGCGACCTTTCATTTTGCAATCCCAAAGGATGTTCCTAAATCCCAAGTAACATGATCATAAACCATATACAGTGATTGATTTTGTCTTTTTTTGTAGTCTGTGATAAAAGAACAGGAACAGTAATTGGAATTACAAACTCTTTGAGAACACTGAATGGTAACTTAAACCCCATAGAGCTGTCTTCATGTAGCAAGAGAAGATTCTGCATTTTAGAATTTTCTGTAAAGAGAACAATATTTTCTGTTATCTTTAATGGCTTCTATGATTTCTATCCTAAATATTTCCTTTGTCAGCTGCTCTGTGTCTGTGTCTATATGTGTGCTTGCTTGGGGCATGAGCTCCTATTCACGTGCTTTTGAGTAATTACAACTTTCTATTACTGAATTCTCAACAGAATTCCTAATTTGTCAAAGCCTTCTACATGAACAGGAGAGCAGCTTGCAGAACTTCAGGCTTCCAGAACCAGTTGTTTGCATTGGTGGGATTTTGCAGATTGAGCTGCTGGGAAGGGTTCAGAGGCAGGAAATGGACGGTTTGTTCTATATATGGTTTGTTCAACCCACTCTTCTTTAGCGGTTTTATTTTGGTGTTGATATATATTATGCTGCCCCACCCACATAATAGTGAGATTTATGGATGGTTATCATGGTGGATCTCACTTTTATGTGAGTAGGATCACTACTCTAGGAACTCTCTCTCTCTCTCTCCACACACATCCTTGCGTGTGCGAGAGGCTTTTCATGGTGTGCTAGTCTCCTTGAATATGTTCAAATAATAGTGTTAATTCCAGTGACCAGGCTTGATTCCCTGCATGTGCGTAAAATTTGATGAGGTTAAGTGTTGGCCAAATCTTTGTTGTGGGAATAAAAATAGAAACTGTCTTGGTGACTTTGCCAATTGATAATTTTTTTCAAAATTTTTGTCAGCCTTTAACATCTGAAAGTTAAAAGAAACTATTCCTTAATGCAGAGCTATTGCAATTGTTACCCTGTACCACCAGTTTGCAGTGTGCTGGAATCAGGACTGCCGACTATCATGTATGGTTTCTGTTTTTAATGCACTTTCTTGTTGTATTGCAGCGTGGCTCAAGTTCAAGTTAAAGGTAGGCCATTATCACCAGCATTTGGTGTTGAAATGCTTGGACCTTCAGGAAAGTTTATACTGAAAGCCGAGAGTTGTAACCCACCAAGCTTACCTGATGAGGACTCCTCATATCATGGTGGACATTTGCATGGGCGTGTTGATTGGGAGCAGCTTATGAATGTGTTGAGGGGAGAAGGAGACTTTGAATATGATTGGAATTCAGAGGATGAAGTGGATGATGAGTTAGCATTCTAACCTGTCATCTATCTATAATAATTATAACCTACCTTTGTTTATTTTACCATCCCTTCTGGGCTGAGTAACTAGTTGGTATCCTGATCTATCTAAGCGAGAGTGACTATGCTGGAAACCTTGCCAGTCCTTTCTGCCAAGTTGGTGTATAACCCTTGTGCTAAGCATCCCAAGTTTTTCGGTTTGGTTTTTATTTTTACTCTTCCGCTCTTAAGAGTTGTTATATATGTATATCATTTTGGTTTACACTCGATTAAGAAGCACGAAGATCTTGTTACGTGCATGTGGTGGTGTTGATTTTTCTTTTCAGTTCGTAGTCACAATGGGAATGTGCTAATATCGGAAGACAGGTTTTGCTGTTAAAGTTGTTACTCTCAATCATGTTCAAATAAATAAATAAACCCCTCTCTTATCTCCATTAAGCACATACAGCCCCTGGTAGTGAGCTTGTGTCCATCTCTGCTCTACGCGGCTAGCCTGGTTTAAGAGGGAAAGACATGGTGGCTGATTTAAGGAGGAATCAATCTGCATGCCACTATCTGACGTCACTGAGATTGAAGGTTGCCGAAATGTTAAAGAGCCTATCGAAATCCCTTGTTTTTTTTTCCTATTGTCTGTACATTGTTAGGGTTTTACTTGAATGTGATATTATAGACATGTCCCCACCCAAAAAATAAGGGTTAAAATGAAAAAAAAAAAGAGGGGTTAAAATGAAAAAAAAAAAACTAACATATTTGTTACACCGTGTTTTTAAAAAAATTTAATATTTTTTTTTCTAAAATTTAATATGATTTGTATGTTTTGAATCGTTTTAATTTACTGATATTAAAAATAATTTTTTAAAAATAAAAAAATATCATTGTCATGTATTTTAATACAAAAAAATTATTTTAAAAATAATCATTACTCTACTGCCAAGCACCTTTTCAAATGGCCGACCTCTTTTAAGAAAGAGGCAAATTTTGCTAGCTTAGCGGGCCTGTGGTTTTTTTCCGGCAACAATTTCAATGCTCGCAAAACTTCCAACGCAAAAAAAAAAAAAAAAAAAAAAAAAAAAAACCCCTCTTTAGGTGACAAAAAAAATGGAGGATTTATAATAGCATCTTAACTGATGGAGAAGGGGACAATCTAACAAAAATAACGAGAAACAAATACCTCATCAACAAAACCAAACACCCAAGTAAGCAGAAACAAAACATAAAATGTATACCACCGAGCTTAGATGATGATGTTTGGCCAGGTAGGTTGACTTGAACATAATCATTTATACGAGAATTATGCACGCATGTGGAAAAGCCAAAAAAATGCCACCCTACTTTAGGCATATGTGCAAATCTGTGATTAGTTTAGTGTAGAGCCCTCCCCAAGACAAACATTAGCAGGTCAGCTGGCCGGATATGATTGTAGAGTAAAATACTAACCAGATTACATTCGCTGAATTATCATTACTACTGCAAGATAGATTGTAACGGACTGTGAATTGTGACTAACAAGGGTGCTGAATAACAGAGAACTAGATAGGTAAATAACCTTCCAGGTCACCCACAAGATGGCAAGAAGCTAAAAAGCTTTACACCAACACGGGTTTATCACAAAGTTCAAATAATTATTGAGATGACATTTTTGACTTCTTGAGCAGAACAGGCTCGTGTCTTCAATTTGTCTTTGGCTTTTGTGGTGATGGAAGCAACTGCATGGCAGAAAGAATATCCATCAGTAAAGAGCGCGCGCATCACCAACCAAAACTTTGGGGAACTTCAATTTTAAGAAACAAAATCCAAATAAAGCAAGTTCAACCCAGCAGTGCTTCATACAATGCATGCACATTCATGGTAAAACTGTCCCTATCACTCAGACACTCAAATACTCAGATGAGCGCACTCACACATCACAGCACCCTTCTCCCTCATTTGGTTAGAACTGGTTTGATTGCCAATATCACCGCCCCTCATCATACGTCAGGGCAAGATGTTGTTTTAAAGAAAATATTTGATGTGTGCTATCAAAACAGTTTACTATGTTGAAATGATGACCAAAAAAATAATTAACTTAAAAAATGCCAATTAAATATAGTTTATGAAAAGCAAAGCAGTTTTTTTTTGGTTGTTCAGTAATAGCAAAATGTACTCTATAAAAACTAAAAGCATCAAATTTACACTGACACTATTTGGAGATGCAATGGGAGTAAGCAAAGGGGGTTAAGAGCCGAAATTGAATCTTGGATTGGGCAGGAGATATGCTTTAGCGGGCAATCCATAGCCAATCTCAAAAAAGTAAAGTAATATACTGATGATTTCCCGGTTACCAATGAAAACAGTGCATGAGAAGAATGGATACCTGGTAGCAAGAGATTAGAGAGGTAACAACTCCAAAAGCTCCTGTAACACGAGGAGTGACTTTCTTGGGTGCCAATTGAAGTAGCCCAACAGCAACTACAATGTCCATGGCTGATTTGACAAGGGCTAGAGACCTTTCATTTGATTTTTTAAGTTTGGCACGGTATTGCTCATTCTGTGCTCAAAAAGGACCACCAATAAGAATGCCTTATTACATGAAAGCATTTAAACAATCAGCCTGATATGACAATGATGTACATACATGATGTTTTTCACCATCCTTAAGCTCCTTCTCTAACTTCTTCATTGACACAGAAAGCCTCCCAAGCTCCCCAACCTGATGTGGAAATGGTGGAAGATGTCATAGAAATCATCTTCAGCTTGCAAAAAGGCGCTCATTCCCTCAATTTCCAAGAGAAGAAAAGGAAGTGAAAAGCTACAAACCTCAACCAAAGTAGTACAAATTGAGGATCCCATCCAACAGAAAAGGGATATTCGGCCAATTAGGTCAACACGTTCTTTGTTCTGTAAATATCAAGACTTCTCAGGTTTCTAACTAATGCTTCTCATATAATTTCATTCTGAAACATTAAAAGATTAAATAGAGTGGAGCATTTCATACCTTGTAAATGCCACTTCTTCCAAGCCAAACAATTTGATCAAGAAACAAGAAAGTTGACAACAACGCATTTTTGGACTGAAATAAGCATCCAATTGTTAAAGTCACCACCATGAAGACAGTGATACTGTAACAAAAACATTTTATTAACAAATCATTCTTACCTTTCCCAATAAAACGAGAGGCAAGGGGGTCCCTTGAGAAACTGGACTAATAAGACCATGCAGGTCATTGACAAACTGCAATTGGACAAGATCAAGAAGCATATGGTAAAATTTGCCAAATCATAAATACAAGAAGAATAGCTTTCATTCCTCTTCATAGAATGACCACATGAAACACTGCCAAATGTAGGTCCTTCAGCATTTTCATTCATTCCACTAGTTCTTTCTAGGAACAAAAATGGACAACCAATTTAAAGTACCTTTTCGGCTTCCATTTACTGAACAATTATACATGTTTTTGGTTACAGAAAGAAAGACAGGAAAAAGTTCTACATTTCCTAGATTTGAAGGGATATAAACAAAGCCAGATGTAATTCCACTTAACCATATCTAATGTTATATCATATAACTCTACCTTAAAAAGACGAAAAACTTTCCGAGCTAAGCTGGTTGATTTGTCAACATTTTGGGCAGTACCAGGCTGTCCATCGCTCAAGAATTTTGAACCATATTGAATTGCCCGGCAAATCTTGTCCCTGGCTTCAGCCTTATTCAGATACAGAACTATAAGAGCAAGTTCTGCTCTAGTTGCATCGAGTGTACTCATCTTTTATCTTGATCAAACCTGCAAAATCAATTAATGACCTATCCTTGGAACTCAAGAAGTAATAGAGTTTAACATAATTAAACATGGACAAAGCAAACATTCCATCATGAAAAAATGAAGAGAAATGCAAAAACAAAACTCAGAAAAATCATCTCTATGGAAAGAAATTCTCGGGGTCCTTTCTTCGATTGTGCCAATGGCTGTTTATTACAAAAAACAATGTCCTCTAAACAATCTTTTAACAAATTCAACAAAGTAAAGCTATAATAAATTGTCTAAATCCAATAAACATAAGATAAAAATCATAGCAGTTATCAGATTAGGAACACTCATTCCTTGACTATAATTTCAAAACGAAATCTTTTAAACCTAATCCGCACAATAGAGAGCAATTGAGGCGTATACTTATAGCACCTCAAACTTTACTTTGATATATCATAGACAAGCAACCCATGCAATCTTCTTTAACAGCAAAAAAAACAATTCCAGTAGACTAGCACTAGTTTCTGTCATAGTTTCTTTAACACCAAACACACATAACTCTTAATGAAACAATTCTCAATTTAAAACTGACCAGGTTCCCAAACTCTTTAGAAATTGAAGATTCTAAGAATCTAGTGAATTCAAAGATTGTATGCCTTTGGCCTTCCTAGTATAGAGAAAAATAATAAAAAAGAAAACGGTCAATAAGAATTCAAGCCTGAAATAATGTTACTGACCTGATTAAACAAAAATATTATATCTAGCTGAGCCCGTATAAAAAAAGAAGAAAAAAGACAACAACAGTAGAAGCCAAAGAAAGAAACAATATTTGCTTTTGAACCTGACAATCAGTGATTCACATCAAGAATGCAACAAAAAGAAATCAACTTTAGAACACCCAAATAAAAGTTAAGACAGATAGCAACCTCAAAGTCATCAGCAATAAAGTTGCAATGATTAAAATAACTAAGTAGAAACGAACATGAACATGCTCTAATAAATAAAGACCAAAGCTTGACCACAGAAAAAGCACAGATGAAGAATCAAACACAGGGGGTTCGCAAATTCACTATTTCTAAGGAGAAAGAGAAGAGAGAGAGAGCGTGTGTGCGTGTAATACCGAAGGGAGTGCCCAGATGGATATGGCCTCGAAATTCACAATCTCTCCTTAGCCGTCTCTCTCTACAAAAGCATTGGGACTTTGTTCTTAAAGAGATAGAATTGGCAATTGCGCTGCAACCAGTGTTTTTTAAGTTTCTATATATCAGCTAATGATAGACCATGACAAGGCCATGTTTGGTGCGCTCTCTCCCAGGACTAAAATACAAAATTAATTTGTTGGGCTCCTTTTTATTCACTTCCTTGTCTCTGCATGAAGTTCGAGCCATCTCTCAAATTGGTTTATCCAACATCTACGGCTCTGATCACATGTACGTGTCATTAAGTGAAATATTTTGTGTGAAGACCGATGATGATGTGTATAGGTAGGCTGATTTTAGACAGTGCGGTGGCTTTGCACGCAGCCCAATATGGGAATTGCTGGGTAATGATAAGATCGGAGGGGGCTGTGATCTGACTAAAAATAGGGAATTACGGGCTATATCATAATTTTTATTTATCAGAAAAAAATAAAATATTTATAAATTATTTATCGATTCAAGTGTATAATTTATTATTCAATAAAAAATAAAATAATTAATATATACGTATTTAAAGCATGTATGATTTTATTAAATAACAAAATAATAAATATTATAAGTTGTTTTCTATTAATATTAAAAATATATATCAATCATGTTGTATTAATAAATCTTATTTTTAAAAAAATATTAGTTTCGAATAAATTTTAAATTAAATTTAATAATATTCATCCTTTATCTATACATTCAAATCAAATCCGGATTAATATCTACTAATTTCAACTCAAATCTTCATCTCTACTAAAATCCATGATCCCGCAACGATAAAGTTAGCCTTGAATTTTTATTTTTATTTTTATTTTGCCCTTTAGCAACAGGGCGAGCCCAAGAAGGTCCAAACTTTGTGGGCAATAAATAAGCCCACTGAATCTTAGTTGGGCTGCTTTATATAATTTTGGTGACAGTGGTCGGTAGGGAGCTATTGACTCAGGTTTTTACCATATTTATATATTAAAGAAATTAAATATTTATATTCGGAGAACTACATTTTTCCCATGTAATTATTTTTCTTACCGGCTTGCAAATTAAACTAGAGGTAGAGTAAGGACGATAGTGTTCGGGAATGTGTTCTATGTAGTGTTTTATAAAGATTTAAATTTATTTTTATATATTATTTTAATATACTAATATAAAAAAAATAAAAAACAAAAAATATTATTTTAATATATTTTTAAAAAACATTACCGCGCGTACTCTCACGCAATCCCGAATACATCACATGTTAGCTGCTGCCCATTCATTTTAAACGACGGACGCTGAAGGGTAAAAAGGTACCACGGTGGTGGGGCCAGGACATCAGTGCTTTAATCTACTTTTGAAGTCTACAACCGACAACATATCTTGGAAAGGTCGCATTTATATCTTCAATTTTACAGGTGCACAGCTAACATAAATGAAGTACGGGGATTTTTTTCGAAAGGTGGGATCTTTGGCTGCGTTTATCTTCTGGGATTAGCTTGTGGATACAAATTTAAATCACAAAAAACAAAAAGGAAGGCCTCGCCTTTTTGCTTCATGGACGATTGAAATGATTGAGGTTTCTTTCTGGCGCAACAGGGCCTTGACAGCAAATTTGAAGCATCAATGAGTGGTTCTGCTTATTAGTCTTAACAGCACTGTGCATCAAGCACACTAGTTGGGGCACAATCATTTCCTAACTATTGAAGACGACAATGTTTTCTTTGTGGGAATCTTTGACACCCCCAGTTGTGGATGGCAGCCCAAGAGAGACTTCAACGAAGAACCCTGAAGCTGATCAGCTGCGTTGCCTTGCAGAGGCTTAAATCACCGGTTGGAACATCTTCCATTCCTTCCACAACTAAAATATGACAGCTACAATGGTCTGCCTATGGCATGAAGATCTTTGATCTATCCAAACATAAAGAGAAGTTGAGTAACAGAAAGAAATGGGGCCGGAAATATGATGGCTGCAGTGCTGTCTGCGTGCGAAATATGGAAGCTAGAAGAAGAATAAAAGAAGCATAACCGCATAAGAGGTTTCTTATGTATTTTTATAAATAGAACATCGATTGCATAGATTAGCACACTTTTGAGTGCTCTCAGCTTGTCATTGACTACTTTGTTTAGTACAGAGAATTAAACGGTGAATACATGAAGGAAAAGGGAAGAGAACTTGTCATACAAAAGTAGATTTTCGTCTCTCTATTTCTTACCGAACAAACTTCTTAATTTCCTTTTTTCTAATCGCTCGAGTAGCTTTTTAGCGCCAGGGATGTCCATCTCAGTAAGCTTCTTGAGATATCCAATCGCTCCATATGAAATCATCAACCTCTTACGTTTCTTACTCGAAGCGAGTGATGCAAGGGACGCTACAGCATATTTCTTTGCAGTGTTCTGTGGACTTGGATCAAGCAATTGCACTAGATTTGGCACACTTTTATCATCCCTTTTAACTTCTCTTCGGTTGTGGGAAAGGGATACCAAACTCGAAATTGCTTGCGCAGAAACCTCTCTAACACTGTTTGATTTAGCCTCGAGCAATTTTATAAGAAGAGGGATGCACCCAGCTTCACCCACCAATTTTTTCATATCTGCTGATGTGCAAACCCTGCAAATTGCAGTTGCAGCAGCCTGTTGGGCACCCAGTGATCCAGACCTGAGCACATGAACCAAACGGGGTAGAAAACAATAAGATACCAGCATTTCCATTGAAATTGAGCTAACCAAATTCCTTAATGCCCCAACTGCAGATTCTTGGGGTAGTGGACCATCAAGATATACCAATAGACTTCGAATTCCGCCTTCTGAAATAACAGCTCTTTTCAGATTGTCATTGCTGGCAGTGAGATTCTGCAAGCATTCTGCTGCATATTCTTTTGATCCCAATAAAATCCCGCAATCTAGGAGATTGATCATTACCTTCACGATCCCTTCTTCAGCTAGATCTTGTCGAACCTCAGGGACAGCTGAGATATTCTTCAACGTGCAAGCCGCTGCAGCCTGTGAAACAGAATCACCAGTTCGACAGATCTCAATCAGTGGTCGAACACCACCATGCCCAACAATTGCCCTGGCTGTTTCTGTTGACATTGACAATCTCTGGAGAGAAATTGTAGCCTTCTCTTTGCCCACAGTGCTGCCTGACTCAACAAGCCTTATGAGAGGTGGCAGAACACCCTCTGAAACAAGCCAATTCTCACAGCTTCCAGATTCTGCAAGTGAGCAGATTGCAGTAACAGTCTTTTCTCGAATGCAAGGAGAAGTTGCTGTTAACAACTGGACTAAAGCAGCAATGTTGCTCCGCCCCATAACAGCCAAAACAGTCTTTTCATCCTCTTTCATGACCTCAACAAGCGTGTCGAGAGCTCTATGCTTCGCCTCCAAGTGCCCAATCTGAAGCCGGGCAAGCAATTCCCTTGTATTGCTGTGAATAGCAGCCTCAGGTTCTGTTGATGAGCCAGCCACAGCTGAAGGCATAGTAGCCTCGCCAAGCACCCCAGTCTTGATCAAAAGTCCACAATCTCGTAAATTCAAATCCAGTTTACCAGATAAAGCATCAAGATCACTCTGCGTCCTAAGCTTACCACAATAATTCTCACCCATACATAAGATTGCCAATTCAATTGCTTCTTTGAGTGTTTTTGACACAGCCTGCAATTGCTCCTTGCAAAGAGAGTTCTTGGAGAAGCAAGGGTGGCTTGACAAATCCGATAAACGCGATGGGATCTGCTCCAACTTGGAAATTATCATCTTCCATCTACCAGGAAAGCCCTTAACCTCCCTGGCCTTGTCAACGGCTACAGGAACAAGCTCTTGTGCATGACATAACCAGTCTTCAACTGACTGAATATCAACCACAACTTCTTTCCCTCTATCTTCCACCATGATTTCTAATGTGTACGGATCAAAGTGGCCACCAGAGCTGCAATAACTGAATTACAAAGAGAACCAAACCTTAAAGTGAGGACCTGGGCATTAAGAAACGAGGAAGGAAATGATATTTGCTTAGAAAATTCAAAGGTAGTGGGGCAGTTAAAGTCATCATACATAAATTATAAACTAAGGTTACTGGTTCTTTAAAATAAACCACAAATACAAATCAAATACGCTAACATCAAGGGCTTCGAGAATCTTGCATGATCACACAAAGCTTGTTTAACTGAAAACAAGACTTGACCAACCAAATCAAAGTACCCTTTAAGATGCTCCCACAAATCATTTCCATGGCTTTTTAAGTGATCATTAAATGCCAACTAAAATTAAACCTAAAAGAATGCATATCCAGCAAAACACGAAGCTGTTGTAATTTATTATGGATCGACTCGTGAAATTGAAAGAACTTTCTTTTTTGAAGACTAAAAAATATTGCCGTCCTATTAAGACATAACACTATGCAAATACCAAAACACCCTTTCGAATACAATCTTGTGCTTGACAACTACTACGGGCCATCCGCACTTGTCAAAAATGCTTTTTTTAAAATTTAATTTTTTTTTAATGTTTTTAAATCGTTTTGATACGTTCATATTAAAAATAAATTTAAAAAAATAAAAAAATATTATTTATATATATATTTTTTAAAAAAACATTTTAATATATTACCAAACACTTCCTCCCACGTCGTGCTGAAGGGTACAATGGGAAGTGAAAGAAAAAATTTCTGAAACTTTACTTTTCAACCATGAAGAAGGTAGAACATGGGTATCAGATTTATCTTCTAAGCTTTGTTAAGGTGATCTTGATTGATATCCAATGGTCAAGATTTCATTTTTGGATAAAAAGTTGGATTCTAGGCTGTGTATTGCCATTTTTATCCCCGTAAATAGAGAGCTAGCTGGTTCAGAGAGAGAGAGAGAGAGACTTTCCTTTGAAGAGAAGTTACAAGTCTCTATCTACATTTGTAATATACATAAGGTGTATTTAAATTCTTCAAGATTGATTCAATACACCAGCCCCACTACAAGTTCATTTTTATTTTGAAAAAGAATTCAAATCAATAAATGCAAAATAAATATACCTCAATTAGATTTGACCTTCCTCGACATTCAAAGACCTCCACAATTCAAAGCCACTCCTGTCTCTACGAGAAGAAAATGATACAGTAAGAGAATGGAACCATTAATTATGTGAACTGACTGATCTTCAAAAACCAGATAAGAGAACCCAATAAGAAGGGGGGGGAAAGCAAAAGGGGAAAAAGATCACTTCTTTTTTCCAAATAGGATCATAAAAAGCAAAAGAAATCAACTCCAAGAACCAACCTTTACGCCTCAGGAATCAGAATTTGTCATCTCTCCAGAAAGCAACAACCAGCTGTATAGCTTGATCTTCAACTTCTCTCCCCTTTTCTCTCTCAGTTGAAACCTGAACTGCTTCTAAAGTTCAATAACTCACAACTCTTGTCTTCAAGACTCAAACTTTATCGAAACCAGAGCTGTTTCTCTCTCGATTGAAACCAGAAACTCGCTAGGAGGAACAACAACTTTGCCTTCAAGACTCAAACTTCGTGCAAGCTAGAATTGAGTAGTGCCTCCAGAATGAACAATTAAAACCAGTTTGATCTTCAAAAGCAAAGGAATCCCACTCTCACTCACTGAGAATGAGGAATGCCCAGAAGCTGCTTTTGTTTGAAAATACAGAAACTGACACAAACGGTCGAAATCATTGTAAGAAAATAAAAGAAAAGGAAGAATCTAAGAAACTAGCAGGTCAAGTTTGAATGTATACACTAGCAGACACAAGAGAGCATGACAAATATACTAATAACAATCACATTCAAAAATCAAACTCTCTCCCTCTTTCTCTCTCTAGAACTGTTTCTCTCTCACTCGGCTACTGGTAATAATGTGTCAGGCCTCTCTGTGTGCTAAAAAACATTATTTTACTACGGAGTGTCCTTTCACAGAGAGAAGTTTTGTTGGGGGGTAAAATATAGTTAAGATTCTGTATTTTAAAGAATCATCACATTGATCCCTCTAGTTTTATAATATATAACTTGATCCTTCAGTCAGGTTTGCTTAAAGGAGGGACAAATGAGGTGAGTTTTAGATAGAGTTTACGGGCATTCAATTTTTTCTGTCAACCCTAAAAGGGATCATTATAAGATTGGGCTTTAAACTAGTACAGCTGATTTGTTAATTTTTCAAACTACTAGATTAGAGTTTTGCTCTCTGTCTAGACAGAGAGGGTTAATCGTGGAGCATGATTAATGGATCATTCGGCTGTGATTGTTTCTCAAATAGGGCATTTGACTGTAGAGATGTGGGTGAAATTTGAATGTGATTTTATTTTTGGAAATATTTAAATAGGCCATTGAGGAGGTGGAGTTTTTATTTAAGAAAAAAAATTATCACATTTCAAATTTTTTGAAAAATAGTACATTTCGGTTAAAATCACTTATAATAATTGTGATTTTAAAAAAATTCCCTGTGAATAGTGTGAATAGTGATGTTTTAAAAGGTTTCAAAGATGAAGAAAGATAGAAAAAAAAAAAAAAGAGAGAGAGAAAGAGAAAACAAATGAGAATCTAAAAGTGTACATCAAAGCTTTAATAACAACATTATTAATATTATTAAAAAAAATAATAAGATGAATTCAATTACATCAAAAAAAATCATTTATACTTTTTTTCTTCTTGTGAATCATGAGAGCGCCTAGCACTTGGAAGAGCACACGTCGTCCAAAGATAAATGAGCCCCCACCTTTTGAAAACACTTGTGATACACTCTAGTCATCATTGTTAACTTTTCAAGAAGTCATTGAATTCATCTCACCATGGTCTTTTCAACAGTATTGAGAGTATTGTGATCAAAATTTTAGTGCATCTAAAAGATTTTGTTCATTTATTTTTTTTAGGGTTGAGAAGGTCAATGCCACGCACCTGGTTTTATTTTAAGCTCAAATAGATAGTATATTATTTGCTTTAGCCTTTTTTTATATAATAAATGGGCAGCACATCATTTATCTGGACATGTAATATGTCATCTATTACAATAATTATCGAACACCTTTAATGTTTAAAAAATTAAGAATTAGGTATATTTGATTATTAAATCCAAATTTCAACTTGTTTTCACTTAAAACACTAAAGAACATTATAGGAATCTTAATAACTCAATTTTCAACCCCTAAACACATTGTAATTAGTCTCCATACTTAAAATCAATCAAACTAAACTAAAAACGATTTGGAGATTGTAATATATATTTATTTTAGTATAGTATGGTTAAAATCCCAAACAACTTTTATTGAGCTCTTATTTTCTAGAAAAACCTATTGATACGATCTTTACTGAATATATATATATATATATATATATATATATATCTTGACCCATACATCACGATCTTTACTGAAAAAATAAAATAAATGAGAAATATTAAGGGCAAACATGAAAGTGAAAAGGGTCGTAATCAGACAGTACCTGAAGAATCCGATTCACAATTTTCTTGCCGGGAGAGGAAGGCATGTTTCTACGATTTATTATATCTCAAGTAACAAAGGCAAATTAAGAGACATGGGTGTTTGATCCCACGTTTTAACAGTAGTCTTTAAAAAATTTAATTTTTTTATATTTTTAAATAAAAAAACATTTAAAAAAACAAATGCTATCACTGTTCTTAAACTTTTCGCAAATTTACTATCCAACTTTATTATAACCAGACACGCACAGTGCATCGACAAGGCAACATATATAATGAGCTCAATGATGAATTTGAAGTTCAAATCTCCTGACTCAAAAGGGTTGTCAACGAGAAAAGGGTTGTACCGTTGAGTATAATCGTGTTGTTGGGATTGAAATTGTGTTTTTTTTTTAAATAAATTTTTTTGTTTAATATTAATTTTTTAATATTTTTGAATTATTTTGATGTGTTGATGTAAAAAATAATTTTTAAAAAATAAAATATATATTATTTTAATATATTTTTTAACAAAAAACACTTTAAAAAACAACTATTACCACACTCATAAACACCTCCCAGAAAGTATTATTATAACCTATAGTTACCTCAATAATTAAAAGGCAATATTCCTTGCAATATGCTTTGTCGAGTAAAATAAATCTTCCCATCTCAGTGGCATGCCACTGGTACTACTTTCCTAGTGAAGTAACATCCAAATCACAGCTACTTAATAACATCTAGCACGAATATTATTAGTTCCCTAGAGGAGCCATAATCTTATATATATATATATATATATATATATATATATATATATATATATATATAAGAAATGGGCATTAGAGGAAAGTCAAGTGACTGTAAAAGGAACAGTGACCATTCACAACCGGCAGCAGTAGAACCGAGAGCAAGCTAGCTTTCTTTTTTTGTAGAGGGGCAAGAGCGAGTGTACCAAGACGCGTGGATGCATAACTGGAGCGTAACGCTGTGCATGTCGGCTTTATGCAACATTTTGGCTTTTTCTATGCCCACCTGCACACCATACTCACTGCTCCTTCTCATAAAATCCCTTCTCTTGTCTTGTTATTATTCTGCAAATCTCTCCGTTTACATAATTATATCCTTTTACAAAGGTTTAAGAGGGTTCGATTTCTTAATTTTGGTTAAAATATCCTTAAAAACCATAATTTTGCATGGTTTCTTTTTTAATTTCCATATATATACATATTAATTTCGATATATAAAAACAGGGGCCATGATAATTGAAGTGGTTATGTAATGATTAGCTGTTGTTAATGCTAACAACTCCTTGACCTCACATAAGAAGCGTTTTTAATATTGAGGTCAAAACATTATTTATTTAAATTATATATATATATATATATATATATATATATATATATATATATAGTATTATATACAGCGGATGCATTTAAGAGAGATTCTTGGCTTTTCATATAGAATGCCAGTGGGGGCCCTTTAATAGACCAACTAACTAATGCTTTAAAAGGTTTTACACAAAAAAACAAAGGGAGCTACGACATTAACAAATATACTAAATATTGTGGGGGATTTACTGTTTCTTCACACACAAAATACTGTGGATTACAACAATAATCCACAGTGTTTTTTCTCTTTTTTTTTTAATAACTTTTCCTTCTTTTTTTTTCTTTTTTTTGCAAAATTATTTTTTTCAACTTTCTTATTTTTTTCTTATTTTTTCATTTATTTTTTTTCCAATTTTTTTTTGTTGATTTTACCTTTTAAATATTGACCTGGTTTAAATTTTTACTTTGTAATTTTTTTTTAAATACTGTGGATTGCTGCGATGTTTTTCCACTTAGTTTTTCTATTTTACTTTTTTATTTTTCAAAATTATATTTGTCGATTTTTTTTTAATGTTGAGCTGATTGAGAATTTGGTTTTGTAATTTTTTTCTTTAAAACATTGTTGATTGCTACAGTGTTTCTCCGCATGGTTTTTTTCCCTCCAAAATTATCTTTATTTTATTTTATTTTTTAATATTGAGCTGGTTAAAAATTACAGTTACAATATGTGAGGAAAGCACTATAACTTTTTTGAAAATTACTGTCCATTGCTACAGTGTTTTTTCCCATATGGTTTTTTTTATAATTTTTTTTTCAAATTATCCTTTTTAATTTTATTTTTTTAATATTGAGTTGTTTGTGAATTACAATTACAAGTCATTACAAATAAAGCTATTATACATATAACTATACCGTGTGGGGGATTCACTGTTCCCCCACTCACAAAACATTGTGGATTACAACAGTAATCCACAGTGTTTTTTCTCTTTTTTTTTTTGGCTAACTTTTCCTTTTTTTTTTTATTTATTTTTTTTCCAAAATTATTTTTGTTGATTTTACCTTTTAAATATTGACCTGGTTAAAATTTTTGCTTTTTTTTTTTTTAAATACTGTGGATTGCTGCGATGTTTTTCCACTTAGTTTTTCTATTTTATTTCTTTATTTTTCAAAATTATATTTGTCGATTTTTTTTTTAATATTGAGCTAATTGAGAATTTGGTTTTGTAATTTTTTTCTTTGAAACATTGTTGATTGCTGCAGTGTTTCTCCGCATGGTTTTTTTCCCTCCAAAATTATCTTTATTTTATTTTATTTTTTAATATTGAGCTGGTTTAAAATTGCAGTTACAATATGTGAGGAAAGCACTATAACTTTTTTTGAAAATTACTGTCCATTGCTACAGTGTTTTTTCCCATATGGTTTTTTTTATAATTTTTTTCAAATTATCCTCTTGAATTTTATTTTTTTAATATTGAGTTGTTTGTGAATTACAATTACAAATCATTACAAATAAGGCTAAATCATGTGGGGAAGCACTGTAGCTTTCATCACAAACACTGTGAATTGCTACAGTGTTTCCAACATGATTTTTTTTTCTTTTTTTTGGTGTTTGTTTTGTTATTTTTTTTTATAAAATTGTCTCTATCGATTTTTTTTTTAATATTGAGCTGATTAAGAATTTAACTTTGTAATTTTTCTTCTTTAAAACACTGTGAATTGTTCCAGTGTTTTTTCATGTGATTTTTTTATGATTTTTTCCAAAATTATCTTTGTCGATTTTTTTTTTAATATTGAGTTGGTTAAGAATTATAATTACAATAAAACTAAATCATATGAGGAAAGCGTTGTAGTTTTTCTCACAAAACACTGTGGATTGTTACAATGTTTCTCTAAATGTTTTTTATTTAATTTTATTGGGAAAAGTGTTATAGTTTTCCTCTCAAAACATTGTCAATTGCTACAATGCCTTTTCTCATGGGTTTTTTTCCTTCCAAAATTATCTTTGTTGGTTTTTTTTTTAATATTAAGTTGGTAGAGAATTTAGCTTTGTAATTTTTTTTATCTTTGTTGGTTTTTTTTTTAATATTAAGTTGATAGAGAATTTAGCTTTGTAATTTTTTTTTCTTTTTATTAACTGAAAAGCTAAATCATGTGGCGAAAGCACTGTATCTTTCATCACAAAACACTGTAAATTGCTATAAATCATTTTGTTCAGTCTCTAAGTTTTGAATCGCCAACACAACTTTTTTTTCATCATGAAATATTTGCTCCATCATACCTTTAATTGCTATTACTTATCTAGCGCTGGTTCACAATTATAACACTATCAAGTGTATTTGTTTTATAAGCCCGCGGCAGCGCGCGTGCATGTCATCTCGTGAGTAATTATAATCGGTGATGCTTTGGACAGATAAATTCCTTCATGCAAGTGCAAGGAAACGGCATTAAGCAGTTAAAAAAGTATCATGACCAATTAAAAACCTACCACCAAAAAAGAAAAGGAGGAGGAGGAGGAGGAGGGAAGGTTTGCCTTCCAAGTTTGGTAGAATTGTATACAAATCAAGGTGGAACTTTGGCTGACAAGGTCTGACCCAAATCGACAAAAACCAATTCATGCAAGTTGCCACCAGAAACCTAATCTATCATTTCCACAATCACCACAAGAAAGATAGGCAATTTCACTCTCGAAAACAATAACACATGCAAGCTCACTCATTCAAATATTTGCATGCATGCATGCAAAACGATGTCCACAAAAACCTATAATGACATTTTGTAATCCTCACTGTTGTCATTGAACAAAGGCCCAATGATTTCAGTGTCAATTGCCTAAACAAATGATTTCTCCACTCGAAAGTAGAAACTGTTCTTCTCCAAGAAAAGGGATGGAATGACAACAACAATGGTACACAATTACAGTTACAATTACAAGCAATAGCTCTCCAACTTCTATTCAACATTCCAAGTCCCAGCTTTATTTGCACTCATCCAGAACCGCACTAGGACCAAGAATGTGACTTGAGAAAGATCGCACCAAAATCTCTACGAAATTATTAAATATGAAACATCACAAACCATGTCAAAACACAAGAAGCCTCTAGAGCTAACCAAATCAACAGCATATCAATGTCAAAATCACTGTCTTAAAAAAGAAAGAAAGAAAGTCGCTGATACAAAATGCACATCACCGGAGTAGCCCAGCTACCTGAATTGACTGGTCAAAAGATAGAGAAGGACAGTCCAACAAACAGACTATCAAACCTTCTGCTTTTTCTCAAGAGCGTGACCTTTCCCGAGATGGTGGGGAACGGCTGCAATGTAAATAATATGGTCAAAATGCTTGTAAACACGGCATATTCACATCATGGTACAGCATTGAAAAATTATAAAATGAGCACAAAGCAAAAATAACTGAGAATTGCTGGTAGAGGATAATATGAACCTGCGGTATCTTTCATTTTCAGGACCTTCAGCTTTTTCATAAGCATGATTTCCTCTTTGAGGTCTGGCATTTGTATTCTGTCCATGGCCGTAGTCTGGGCTACCCCTATCTCTACGATATGGACTTGGGGATCGTTCACGACTATAATTTCTGTCAGGAGATCTGTCACGGCCTCTTCTCTCAGGACTGTACCCGTTCCTTCTTTCATCATCATCTCGAGCAGCATATTCCACTGAAATGACCCGGTCCATCAACTTGCTGCAACACAGTATCAAAATAGAAAGCACTAAAATAAGCACAAGTTTTTGAAAAAAACTTTCAAAAGTGGCAAAAGTGAAAATGCCAATGGGAGTTTGGAAACACTTGTCAATGAAAACCTTTCATATGGTCACTTAATGGGTTTCTTTGGACTGTCTCACACATTGAACAATAAGTTATTGCACTGAAGCATATTAAACCTGGTTAGATTATTTTGTTTTAACCAAGAAAGCAAAACAACTAACACAGCAACTTAATCACATCTGTTATTGATAATTACTAAGACAAAGTTTGAATGAGGCTACTAAATGAGACTGCAAGCAGCTAGAAAATTTATTAAGAAAAAATCAACCTCATATTAGTTGCTTCCAATGCCTTAGTAGCATCTTCCTGTAACTCATACTGAACGAATGCAAAATTCCTCCTAATCCTTGTGCTCAATATTTTTCCATAAGGATCAAAGTGCCTCTCCAGATCCCTAGTTCGGGTATGAATTGGATCAAAATTAATGACAAACAAAGTTTTTGATGGAGTCATATTAGCTGATGATCTTCTTGAACCAGCAGGCTTACTGTCACGTTCTTGCTGCAATACACAATTTTGGTTGATTTGATTAATTATAGAAAAAAAACATACAACAATGTATATATGAAGTGAATACATTTTTCCCATTTAACACTGAAACCAATCCTTGAGAAAGTAAAGAAAAACAAACAGAAGCAATTGCGAGAGTTGCACACACAAGAAGAGAGGGTCAAGAGAGGGAGAAAGGGGATAAGAGGATTAACCAAAATTTCATGAATATGCTAAATGTCAAGTTATGCCTGGCGTTCTTATATTCTTTGGAGGCCAGAACAAAGAGATTTTAAACAACACATACTTGCAAACTTAAATATGAAGGTCACGTTTTTAATACACATATAGATACAGTTTCTGTACGAACACATATATGCATACCTGTGTATGGAGCCAATATAAACCATGATGCGGGATAAAAGAGATTTAAAGCTAAAGAAGAGAGAAAAGAATAAGCTACGAAGAAGAAGCCAAAGAAAGAGAAGAAAAGGTTGAAGAAGAGAAGAATAGGGGTTGAAAAGTCTACAACTTTGCAATTTTTATTCAATTCATCAAAACTGTCAAACATTTAGAAAAAAAATAGAATAGAAATACTAAAATCCAAACTAGAACAACTAATTAAGCTTATAACCCACTAAATAAAATACCCAACAATTATCAAATCAAGCCCAACAAGTAAAATCTAATTAATAAACCTCAACTAAAAGTTTAAATAAATAAAATCAAATCATTAGCTAAAGCCCATTCTCTCAACGGTTTGGGCTACCCTCCATCATCTATGATCATACGAGTGCGTGAACAGTGTTTTGGGTCCTTTGTCCCCACCACACCAAGATATGGAATGCAAAAATACTATGAAACAAATAGACTCCAAGGCTTACACACCTTAAGTAACTACCAAACCTACCTTAGTCCACTCAACACGTAGACGACGTCCTTTTCTCCCAAATTCTGTTTGGTCAAGCCTACGGATGGCATCCTCGGCATCTCTTTCATCCTCCATATAGACAAAAGCAAATCCTACAAAACCAGAGTGTCAAGTGACCAGGAAAACACAGTTACAACCCAGAAGAAAGATCATCTTGAGTCAAGCATCCTTTAATGTAGACATTATACACCATGAGAAAATCCCAACAAAATTTAGTTTTTTAAAAATAGATCCAAAAGAAGACCTGTTGGGAGGTAATATGACACCTGTCATTGGCTTTGAGATCATCATGATTTCTATGCTGAATGATTCCAAAATCAGGACATTGACCAAAACTCATGAGGAAATTAAGGCAATGGTGTCTCAGGGAATGAAGGAAGACAGTTCCATGGTGGATCAGGTTGGTTCTTGTGGAAAAAAGACAAGAAGAAGATGATGCTTGAAAACATGCCACAAAAAGAAATGCAGAGGAGCATATCCATCCAAGAAGAGCATGGACATTCCAAGTAATCCTGCGTCAAAGAAATCTTTGAGTATATTGGGTTCACATGCTGAAGAAAAAAGTGTTGCTTTCAGCCAATAGGAAAACTAATATGCATCCAAAAATAATTATTTCCAAAGAACAAATTGACCCTTAAGACATCAGTTCAAGACCTTTCCCTAACAGCTATGGGAAGAGTGAATGGCGTGAAAAAAAAATAAAAAAAGGGGAAAATCTCATTTTCAAGTGCATTCAAACTAAAATTTTCTTGGTGCCAAAGTGCCAACTACATGTTCAAAATATCAGCATCCCTCATTCCCCGCCTAGAATTCACAGTTGTAGCTCACATCTTTTAGACTATTTATACAAGGAAAATAAGCACTAAATTCCCAACAGGACATCAACATGATGGCACATAAGCTCTACCATAATTGTCCTGCCATCTCCAAATGCAGCAAAGCAGCGGGCTAATTAGTGTGCCACACTCATAGTGGTTGCTATGGTTTAAAGGGCTTGTGATAGACACAGGATATGACATAGGTTGATCTACAAAAACTCAAAACACTAACATGTCCCAGCTCCGTCTTCCAATCACAGTCTCAGAAATCCAAATGCTCTGGAGATCTTTCCATTTGGCCCGGACAGGCATCTGTCTAGAAATAGGGAGCAAACCATGATGCCCAATGCCTCACGTGGCCAGTTGAAAGGATCATTGCGCCTTACATCCTCTGTAGCAACTTTGCGATGTCCAGAGTAGGAAACACAAGTAAATCCTTTTGCCCTAGTTTCTGAATTTGCAAAGTTCAATGACTCATGTGGGCAGGCGAGAGGATCATCACGCCTTACAAAGACTTTATTCCATCATCAAGAAAAGTAAATGACATACCAAACAACATCCAGCAAAATGTACCAGTTACTTTATTTTTTGATCTATTCTCAGGCATCAACATTATATAAAAAAACAAAATAAAATTGACTAACCAGACTTCATATCCACCCTATCAATCCTCCCATATCTTCTAAAAAGACGCTCGACATCAGACTGGCGCGCGTCGTAATCAAGATTGCCGCAAAATATAGCCTTCATTCTCCCTGGCAATTCGAGCAAAGCTTATCGTCCAAGGCCACAAAGAAATTAATAAATAGAAATATAGAGCCAGGCAAATAAAACTGGAGTAAAGAAACGCAGCAAGAGAGTACCTGGTTGTCTTTGTGAGGCAGAAACACAGAAGAGAAACCCTAGGATAGGCAGCGTAACTGGACGAACTGCAAATCAGAAATTGAAGATAGGCAGCATAGACACTAGACAGCCAGAAAGACAGGATGCTCAAGGGAACAAAATGGTAACAATACGACAGCGTTTTCGTGGAAATATGGCGTCATTTTCTTTTGTTTTGAAACTCGAGAGTTTCTCTCTTTCTCCTAAAAAAGAGAAGAGGTCATTGTCTGTCCCAGAGGCTGTCTGGCCGCGTGTTTTTTTAAAAAAGTTTTTTTTTGTTAAATTATTTTTTTTAATTATCTAATTTCAAAATTAAATTTAAAAAAATAAGAAAAATAATATTATTTTAATATATTTTTAAATAAAAATATTTTAAAAAATATAAAGTACTACTCAAAAGTCAAACCCAGATCTAATATTTTCGGCATTGAGATTTTCCTATGCTCATCTTCTCGGTAATCTTATAATTAGCGTTCTTGGATGTCAAAACCCAATAGAATAGAAGTAATTCAAATAAAGGTATTGTTTGGGAGTAAATTTTAACATGTTTTTCTGTTAAAATTTAATTTTTTTATTTTAAATTAATATTTTTTTATTATTTTGATTTGCTGGTATCAAAAAAAAAATTAAAAATTAAACGCTATACAGATTCTGCATTAAACCTTAAAGTATAGGTTATCTTTACTATCCTCACAACAATCATCTTCTTTAAGCCCTATAAGTATACATACAGAAAACATAGCCTCTAAAGCTTATTCTCTCATTCACCAGTAAGTATCGAAGGATCCTCTGAGCTGAGCTTTTTTGTGTGAATTATGCTCATCAAATATTAAAACATACGTGTGGAAATTAAACAAACTATGTCGTTAATATATATATTGGTTTTGGACAGCCTAAAATTAAGTTACATTAAAATAATGTTGTTTAATTCTTAAACAGTTAATACAGTTGACGAAAAAGCTAAAAAAAGATGGGAAAAAATATTGTGCATCCATCCACTGTTCATGAAATAATATTATACTTTGGTCATTAAACTTTATTTCTTTGTTTTTTTCATGCTCGAAGGTTATGCTTTTATGTTTTATGGTTTGTTTTGCTTTGTATGCTCTCGCATTACAAGGAAAATATTATATGTATGCGCATGCTTCAGTATCCTGGCAACAGGCTGTGAAACAAACAAAGCACACTCTCAACAGTGATGTATAAAAAAACAGAGGTCTGACATAAACTTCATGCCATATAACTGACACAGGATTTGTTTTCTGAATTTAACTTTCCTTTTTTTTTTAAGAAGCCAGACAGAGGCTACCAAACTGTGGCATTGTCTTTTGTCACTCTTATTTCTTAGCCTTTGCTGAAAATTAGTTTTTTTATAAAGTGGATTCTATGAAAAGTAGGTTTTTGAAAAGCAGATTAATTTTTTATATTTGGTAGTTATGAATTTTTTTTTGAATAAGATTTGAATTTTTTTTTAAAATTTCATTATACTTTGCGTGAGGATTTATAATCAATACTATTTGAGAACAGATAAAATGTTTTTTCTAATTCATCTAGGATGATAAACTCTCTCTTGGTTATTTAAATGTCTTCATGTAGTTCATGTTATATCCAATATTTATCTATTTGTTACCCTTGATTAGAATAACGAGTAATAGAATCAAAACATAACACTTCTTATATAAAATAACTTAATGATTTCAAGTTTAAGGATCACTTACGTAATCGTCATGTGGGTCTTTTCATAAACACAAATGATCTCTCCATATGAGAATTTTCATGTGGGTTATGCAGTGTACATTTCATCCTACAAGCTGCTACATATTACTTTTATATATTCGTCTTACCTTAACTTATAAGAACAACTACTTCATTTCATAAAGAAAAAACATGATATGTATCAGTCTCACTGACTCCTATTAATGTCAAGTCTTAATAGAGTACTGACCATGAACATTTAGAAATAATGTTTTGAGTGTAATAGAAATTCCGTAATTATAATATCTTTATATTTTTTTTTCAAAGTTTTTTTATATCAATAACTTTATCTTTACTCTAGATTCATTAATCAAATATTAGATTAATTAATAAAATATATATTTGATGAATATAATAAATATATTTACACATACAAAATAATAAATATCACCTATAATCATTGATTATAAGACATATTCGCTAACATCTTCATCACATTCCATGAACGACGCAGTTACCATCGATCCGACTTCCATTTTTCCATATGCCATTAGTTCTCACCATGAAATGCAGAGCCACTGAAGGAAGGAGACGCACAAAAGGATGGAGACCCACTAAAGGTTGGAGGAACGACAACAGAAGAAGAAACCTTGAACCTCTTACTCCTTGAACACTCTCCACAACAAGTACTGGCATCTGGGCTATCAATCCAACCCATCATTTGATCAGCATTAACAGTGATGACTTCTCCAATATCAGATCCATCTGAATCAAGCCCATGTTGTCTGAATCCGATCCATCCATTGCTACAATCTGAAACACTAGATGTTTCCCAGGAATAAGAAGGCTCATGACCTGATACACGGGGCACAATGATGCTTGGCTGCACAACTTTCTGAATGTTCTTCGTATCCACCGGGTTTTGGTATTGGTAGCTCCTACAGTGGAATATATTAGCAAAAGTAAAGTGGTCACTCACTCTATTTTTTGTTGACTTATTCTCTGTCGTCCTAGCCATGATACTCTGTAGATTCTTGCTCAATCTAGCCTTCAACGAAGAGAAGCTAAGACTGTGCCTCCCATCAGACTCTGGCATGTTGAACCCACCATTAGAAGGGGACGATCCAGACTGGTTTAAGCTAGGATTAACCGAAGCAAAATTGGTTCTGGCATTCCCTCCCCGTAGGGCACGAGCAGCTTCATCATAGGCTCTAGCTGCCGCTTCAGGCGAATCATACGTTCCTAACCATAACCTTACACGTTGAGATGAATCCTTTATTTCAGCTACCCATCTTCCGGATGGCCTTTGCCTGACTCCAACAAATCTCCTAGCTGTAGGGCCTTTGGTTGCTTGTGCCTTGTTTGTGGTCGCAGTAGTAGGGTTTTTCAGTGTTTCAGGCTCTGCCATTAACAGCAAATTATAACAATTAAGTTTAAACAGGCTAAACTTATCTGAGCCGTGATTAGGTCTTTTTTAGGACTGCATATATATGTTGCAGGTGGAAAATGCATAGAGGGTATTAGCCCACAATTAGGTAGTGATTAGCATTTAGCACCATGTATATAAAGGTGGCTATGGTTCCAATAAGTTTGTGAGTGTAGGCAGTTACCCATCTCAATTATTTGTTTTTTTTTTTTTTTTGCATTAGATTTTAGCTCTAATCATTACTTTGCAGAGTGCTTCAAGCAGTGGCTTAAGCTTAATGACCTGGCTGGTGACTAATCCATCCATATGTATGCTGAAAGCCCGTTTGCAAAAGTGGGTGAACTTGTATTTTAAAAAAATTAAATTTTTTTTTGTAAAAAATTAAATTTTATATATATTTTGAATCATTTTGATGCACTGATCTCAAAAATAATTTTTTAAAAATAAAAAAAAATTATTTTAATGTATTTTAACATGAAAAATATTTTAAAAAATAACTGCAACCGTACTCCTAAAGAAACATTTTATCTCATACAATTAATCATGCGCTAATTTTAATTAATCAGTTCTTATCACTCAAAGGAAACAATAATTTAATATTTCAATTATTAACCTCTTATTTGTTTCATATATAGAAGTCATCCTCGTGGGGTCATGGTTGAGCTGTCCACATTTGGGGGATTGTAAAATAGAATTATATCCCGGTTAGTAAGAATATAAATGAGTATAAACTTTTATTCTCAGTTTAAAAAATAAGTATAAGAATGATATTTAAAATGAAAATTAAATATAATCTTATGTTCATGAGAGAGGTCATAATAAAAATAATGAATGAAAATATATATTTTAAATGATATGTCATTTTTATTCATTATATGTATAAACTACTTGTCGTCGCCATCATTCATGATGGTAGTAACATTTTTCTCATATAAATATATTATTATTATAATAATAATTATTATTATTTTTACACCACCATTTTTCTATCATCATGGCCGTCGCCGTTACTCTTTCTACCTTCCCCGCTACTTATCTTTCATTGTCTCCTTTTGTGATTGTGATGATTACCTTAATTTTTTAAAATATATTATTATTATTACTATAATATTCATTTTTTTTCTCCACCACCACAAATCATATTCATTATTTTTACTACGGCCACGATTGATTAAAATATTTCGTAATCATTATTTTTTTTCAATTTAAAAACAAGGCATTAAAAATTCAAATTTCATTCCAGTATTTGTTACCCTTTTAAATAGAAATTATCATTTTCAGTTCGGTTTGTTTTTTATAAAAAAAAATAATTAAACTGAATTTTTTTAAAAAAAACCGAAATCGGCTCAAACCGACCGGTTTCGGTTTGGTTTGGTTTTTTAGAACAAAAATTGATTCAAACTGGTTTGACTTGGTTTTTCAGTTTGGCTCGGTTTTTAGAACATATTTGTTTTTTTTTTTTTACTTTAGATTGACTCGATATTGAAATAGAATAATCACATTGTATGATTATAGGAAATGACTTTGATAATATTTACACTGATTTTTTTTAAAAAAATATGCCTTTTATTTTTGTAAAAAAAAAGTGTATATAATCATACACATGACAAAAAATATTGTATCTTTGAAGTATGCACACATATTTTTAAAGAGAGCCTTGCCACGTCTTTCTTATTTCTTTCATTGTTCAAATAGACCCAGGTGTACAGCGGACTGCTGCCATGCACCTGGGTTGCTCCTTTTTCTTCTTCTTTTTTTACTTTTTAATCCTTTCATTGTTATTCATTTTCGTCCCTTGACATTTTTTTCATTCAATTCCATCCTCTCATGCTATGTTAACATAATTTTAAACCTCATACTAGCATTATACGCGGTGTGCATTACATTAATACTATGTTTTGCAAAATTTGGTTTGGATTTATCAATTTAAAACCATTGAAATAACATGGAATATGATAGGGGCAAATACAATAACTTTTTTTCTCTTTTTTTTATTGTTCATGAGACGTGAGAAAGCGCAACTTAATCTTTGCATCCTTGCATTTATCAAGCTAAAAATCCAATAAAAGATCAAAAAATACAAAATCAAATCAAGTAATTTTTTGTTCTCGACTTCAATATGTTCTTTTAGGTAATATTGAGGTTAAAAACAATCATCACCAAACTCTTCTTATTTAATGGAACATTTGGACACCAAAATCAACTTTTTAAGTATTCATAATTTATATCAACTGATGACTTTTTTTTTTGTTGAAATTTAATGACTTTCTCTCATCTTTCTTAAATACAGGGACTATAAATTAAAAATTAAATTTTTAGATCAAAATTAAATTTTAAAAAATCATAAAGACTATGAAAGTTGAGAAGAAAAAGTAAGAGAATAGAAATGAATTTTGTAATCAAAATCTAGAATGGTAATGAAATTTTTCCGTGTTTTACACTTTGATCTTCTATGTCTTAATTTGTCCGCAACAAAAAAAAAATATTGTATATATTTCACATAATGGTTTTTCAACATTAAACTCATTGATTTTATCCCATTAATATTTCAATTCCATCGCCTTCTGAACTTTGAAGACCTAGAACTTAAGAAGCAAACTAGGGGCTTAATCAAGGACAAGAAGCCGAGCCAAGTGACTTAGAGCGTGTTTGATAGTGTGGTTGCGGGTGCTTTTTAAATAACTTTTTGAGTTAAAATACATGCCAATGATATTTTTTCATTTTTTAAAAATTATTTTTGACATCAGCACATATTAAATTTTAGCAAAACAAAAAAATTTAATTTTTTTTAGGAATGCAGTCGTGTTACCAATCATGCTCTTAATGATGCAGCAAAAGGTACAGAGAGAAGCCGACAGAGAAAAGGCGGTCTAATTTGTCAGCTTGTAAATCAAGACCGGATTTGGAACGTTGGATCCCCAATTTTTAAAATCCGGCGGGAAGTTAGTTTATCTAATTAAAATACCGTTGGAATTTAGCGCTTGGAAATAGAATGAACCGTGGGTCCCATATCTTCGTCTTATCTTCTGATCTTATTCCACGCCAACTTGTCCCATTCTAATTATACTTAACATCGCTTGATTCCTAATTAATTTTCTTTTTTTAACTTATTGGGGGTTTGGGAAACAGAAGTTTTTGTCCTTAATGACCAACGCGTGGCCCTTGGATTGGGACTACAGTCGTCATCATCGTCGTCTACAGGGGTCGCTGCAGAGTGCAGATTCCCAAACCTCCATTCCTCCTGGTGTGGAGGGGGGGAGTTGTCACCTTGTGATTGGATTTTCTCCATGAGACACACGTGTCATGTACGATAATCATGTGGCTTCACCCCATTGGCCAAAAGGGCCCATTTCATTACTAGGGTTCATACTAAGGTTAAAATTAACCACAGGTTCAGAAATGGTCCGTGCACAAATAGGCAACCTGTCTCGCAGCTAGTTGGATGACTCCACAATTCTAACACCTTGTCCATGACTTTTATGCTGAGCACTAAGTAAATCTTCATTATGGGGGCTCGATGATAAAAAAAACAAACTGAAAAAACAAGGTGAAAACACTATTGATCTAGATAAATTGCACCTCGGGCAAAATAGTGTTTTTATCTTCTCGGTCTTGAAAAAAATAATTTATAGACTAATGGTTGAGGATAGAATTGTTTTTGCAATGGGATTATTTTGAAATTTTAAAATTAACCGGGGACGGGGACAAGACGGATATTTTATGTTCTAATAGAATAATAGATTTACATTAATACCTTGAAAATAATAACTTGTTATGTTGTCATTTGAGGTTATTTTTGTATTTTCATATAAGATGTGCATGGTAAAATAATGTATCTACCCTTTATAGTAAAAAAAAAAACCTAACAATGGTAGGGTTTTCATATTTTTCATTTGATTAGCACATTTAAAAGACGTCACTGTCGTAGTTTAATTTCATAACCCTTTGGTAAGATAGTATTTTTGTCATTGCATTGTTGGTTTTTTGTTATTAATTAGTTGGTGTGGGGAAATTTAGTCTTTTAATACATTACATTTTTTTTTAAAAAGATATGTTGACATGTGTTGATCACATGTTAGTCGTTTCGCCAACGTTGGACGGCGCGTGCGATTGATTCCTGTGGCTAAAATAGTCGTTTCAGGGTGGCGTTCGATTAGTCTTGGTGTTTCATCCATCACCCAGCGGCGTGTGCACATAAAAGATTTTCAGTTTGTCGCTGATAATTCTTTTTCCCCCTCTCTCTTCCTCGGTGTTTGCGTTGCCTTGTAATTTTTCAAATCAACCCCTAAATTTTTTTAAAAAAGATATGTTGACGCGTGTCGATCACATGTCAGTCGTTTCGCCAACGTTGGACAGTGCGTGCGGTTGATTTCTGTGGCTAAAATAGTTGTTTCAGGGTGGCGTTCGATTTGTTTTGGTGTTTCATCCATCACCCAGCGCGTGCACATGTCAGCCGTTTCGCCAACGTTGGACAGGGCGTGCGACTGATTCTTGTGGCTAAAATAGTCGTTTCAGGGTGACGTTCGATTAGTTTTGGTGTTTCATCCATCACCCAGTGGCGTGTGCACATAAAATATTTCCAGTTTGGCACCGATAATTATTTTTTTCCCCTCTCTTCCTCGGTATTTGCGTTGCCTTGTAATTTTTCAAATCAACCCCTAATTTTTTTTTAAAAAGATATGTTGATGCATATCGATCACATGTCAGCCGTTTCGCCAACGTTGGACAGCGCGTGTGGCTAATTCCTGTGGCTAAAATAGTAGTTTCAGTGTGGCGTTCGATTAGTCTTGGTGTTTAATCCATCACCTAGCGGCTTGTGCATATAAAAGATTTCTAGTTTGGCGCCAATAATTCTTTTTTTCCCCTTTCTCTTCTTCAGTGTTTGCGTTGCCTTGTAATTTTTCAAATCAACCCCTAAACTTCTCTTGCTTTTTGATTTAGTGCATGTTCTTTTGGTTATTATTTGTTTTA
Source organism: Populus trichocarpa (assembly GCF_000002775.5). NCBI lineage: Eukaryota > Viridiplantae > Streptophyta > Magnoliopsida > Malpighiales > Salicaceae > Populus > Populus trichocarpa. The sequence goes on along the minus strand of NC_037286.2, from coordinate 11,726,989 downwards.
TTTGAATTAATTTATTAAATTAAAATTTTATCTTGATTGCGTACTCAATCGATTTCTTGCTTTGTCAAATTTGATCCTCATTCTTTTAATTTCTATTTATACATTTTGAGATAATTTTTAGAATTGATTTTTTTTTGTGATTTCACCCCTCCATTTTTTTCTTCTATTATATTTCATCCTCATTCTTTTTATTGTTGTTTTTTTTTCTTTGCTAGATTTTTTAGATTGATATTTTTTTACTTAATTTCATCATTCAACATTTAATTGGTCTGGTTTTTAAGTTTCTTGGTTAAGCTCATGTCTAGAATTTCATGGATTGAAAGTTTTTGAAATTAACCCAATTTTAGGGGGTTGGCCTGTGATTACTTTGGTGTTTTTGTCATTTTTTAAGTTGATATTTTTTTTTCAATTCTATCCTTCAACATTTATTTAATTGAAGATTGAGCTCTTATTTTTTTTATTTTTTTTTGCTTTTTGCATCTTTTGTTTTATCCTTTTTTTATTTAATTGATTATCTCGGATTTTTTTATTTATTGTTATTTGTTAAAAAAATTTTAAAACAAAATTTATTCTTTAATTAAATAAAATTAATTAATTAAATATAGAAGGATGATCACTTACTTTTGTTTTGTTCACTTTTCTTTTAGAGGGCAATGCTAGTCCTAACCTCGTCTCCAATTCAGAAAATGGCACCACTCTACCTCTTGCTTGCTATCAACACTGCGTCTCAGCTCCGGCCCGTAAGCTATTAACAACCATAAATTATCCTTCATGGCATGCTTAACTTACCTCCTTACTCATGATCAATTATGATCTTTTTAGTTTAGTGGATGGTTCTTTAACCTGTCCACCTCAAACTGCCCCGAATTCCCTCTTCAATATTTCCACTGCCTGTATTTTTCCTGCATATCTATATTGGTATTGTCAGGTTAAATTACTTCTCAATGCGAATTTTATTGTTTGTGTCTCAAACTGTCATGCCTCTTGTGGCCATAGTTGACACATCCCAAGATGCTTGGAGCACCTTTACTCGTCTGTTTGCCAACTGTTCATGGACCAGGGTTATGCAGTTGAAGAAAGAACTCGTGTTAAGCCAACATAGTATTCACTTGGTCTCTGAGTTTCTGCATTCTATCAAAGCCACGATTGATGAACTTGCTCTCATTAACACACCTTTAACCAATGATAATCTTACTCTTCATGTCCTCAATGGACTTGGTTCTGAATTTCATGACATTGTAGCCATAATTCGGGCTCGGGAGACATCCCTCACTTTTAAGGAGCTTCATGATCTTCTCATTGGCCATGAAGCCTATCTCAAGCATCTGGAAATACCCTCCCTCGTCCACCCTGGTGACCACGACTAATTACTTCTATCACAAAGGTAATTCTTCTAAGAAAACCAACAATCGCAAAACTCCTAACAAAAAATCCCAGCAGCGCAGTAATCGTCTTACACTAACTTGTCAACTTTGTGACCGAACTGGTCATATAGCCAAACAATGTCTCGAGTATCGTCCTGTTGATGCGGTCGCCAATTGCGCTACCATAAATGGTTAAAAGAAGAAGTGGCTTATAGATTCAGGTGCCTCTCATAATATAACATCTGATCCCTCCAACCTCATTATTCATCTGAATATGATGGGAAAAATGAGGTTATTACTGGAGATGGAATAGGTTCGCATGTTACTCACACTGGATCTATGCGTCTTCCCTCTCCTAAAAGGTCTTTTATTATTGATAACACTCTGTGTGTGCTATCCATTCAAAGAAATCTAATTTGACAAATTTACCAAGAATAATTGAATATCTGTTGAATTTTTTCTTATGAAGGATCTTATCACGGGGGTGCAACTGCTTCGAGGTGACTGCATTGAGAGTGTCTATCTGCTCCCTGTTCTTGATACCAATAAGCATGCTCTGATCTCAGCCTTAGTTACTGGGACACGAGTATCTCTTGATACGCGGCAGAACCACCTTGGCGATCCCTCCATCAAGATTTTTCAACATCTTCTTAGCTGCAAGTCTATCTCTTTGTTTTTCAAGAAGTCTAGCAACACCTTCATATCATGCCATTAATAAATCCCATAAAATTAATTTCTCCAACACATCACTTTCAAGCCATTAATTCTTCACTTGAATACTTGTATGCTAATGAATGGGGTCTTGCCCCCGTTGTTGACAAAAATGGTTCTAAATATTATGTTTTATTTATTGATTATTTTATCAAGTACTATTAGTTGTGCTCCCTTTATGTAATAAATCTAGTGTTGTTTTTTAGAATTGAAATTTAAAAAAATCCATATTATCTTATGTTATTAATTTAAAGATAGAATGAGAATGATGACATTTGAACTCATGACCATTTGATTATTAAGACTTTTATGTCATGTCAAAGAATCAATTCAACCCAATAACTTAAATTGTTTGGTGAGATAGTTATTTAATATAGTATCAAAGCTTTATTGACCAAACGATTATGAGTTCAAATCTCAATACCTTAAATAATATACAAATCATATTACTCTAAAATTAAGCATAAGTTAGGGTGAGCATAAACAGGTTTCAAGTTTAAAAGGCTTTCACTTGAGGTGTATTAGAGAATTATATATATAAATCATATCTTGATGAAACCAAGATATCTAACATCCATGTCCTGATTAGGAGCACATACATTCATGTCCTTATGATAATAACGTATGTTATATTGACACGTGGCAGTCTTGCTGTGCTTTCCACGGCTCTGGTTGACTCAATGTGGAGCTTTCTATTAGACAACTCGAGCTTGGAAACATTAGACTGGAGTCCAATATGTTCTCACACGAATTGTGATGCTTGTACATTGTCATGCATTGTAATTGCTTGATAATGCAGAATGAAAATGTAATGACCGATAATTTTACATTGAATGCAGTGTTGAGTTGAGCCTCATAAACAGATTTGTGCTGTGATTGAAGAGATTATACGACATCTCAAATTGGATTGAAGTAATGTTGCAGGCTGACAGAGAGCTTCTTCGACATGGAAGGGGAAGAGAAGAACATCCTCTTTTATTGCACAGTGAAAATGGGTTCGTTTTGCATTAACCAGTAGTTCCCCTTGCTTTTGCAACTCGGACTGTTAAGAAACCTTGTGCCTGTAACTGCAAGTGATTGGAGCAGGTTTCTGCGTTTCACTAAGGAATCTCTGTGCCTATAAATTCTATGAGGATGCTAATATTTATTTATTTATTTTTAATAATTAAAAAATACTAGCAAATAAAGCAACACTTTAACATTATGAGTCAAACCAGTGAAGGAGAGTTCAGAAACAAACCTAAAGGCTGGAGAAAGTTCCGCAATAAATTGCGAATGTATGAAGTCATCCATGTCAATATATATGGAGTTCCTAAATTCTACGTGTTGAAATCTGGAAAAGTATGTGCAGGAAAAAGCTAAAGATGATTCAAGCTTCTTTTTTGAACTTCTAAGATTATTGAATTTCTCTTACAATGAATTTGACTTAGTCTGAGTAACTCTACTGCGAAGGACACGAGAAGTGCTATGTACCAATGAAATATACAAAATCTCAAGTCGTATATACCTGTTCCACCATGTAATTCAACGTCTCGAAGTGTATAAGTTGGCTCAAAGCACACATGTAAGCATTCCTCACAATTTGTTTGGTTCATGAACGGCTTGTTTGTGATTCTCCAGGAGTAATTTCAGGGTTTCCAGGAACAGGGTCAAGATGCCTTTGATTACTGTGGTTCCCCGCTGAACCCTGATAGCTGGGCAGCAGCCATTGCCGAGATTGTTCACTTCGAGTATCAGGACTATCAATTGATTGGACCATACTGATTGCTGTCTGTCTCATGTGCTTTGCTTCAAAAGAATCTTGTATTGGGAACCGACAGACTGGGCATGTAGACTGTTTTCTTAGCCATACATCAATGCAAGAGAGATGGAAGTTGTGGCCGCATCCGGGCATGATTCTTAATACTTCCTTTTCTTGGTATTCCCCTAAACATATGGAGCACCTGTTGAAAGAAGATATATTGAGTCTCATCTATGATTAATTCAGAGAATATCAGATGGTACACTGAAGTCAAGAGCATCAGGACTTCACTTTCTTTATAGGTTTGACTGAACACAATAGAAGCAAACTAAACAGCTGAATAGCAACAACAATGTCCACCAAATATTGAGCTTCAAAGTGAGGAGAAACAGGGCGCGAGGAAGAAAACACAGTATTCAATTGTTGAAAAGATCTCTCAGGCTCTATTGGTGGCGGGATTTCAAAGCACAAAACCAACTTTGATAATACTCTCAAGTTTTAAGCCGTAGAGTTAGCAGCACTAACTTTGATAACAACGACAAAATTCTATCTGTACTTCGTCCATCAGGAAGTAAAGAGAATACAACACATGAATATAATTGAATCTTAATCTAACGGGGAACAACAGAAGGAAAAAGGAAGCAGAAGCGGAGAGCCTCAAGTCTGTTGGTTTTCATCACATATATGAAAACCGAGTTAATAGGAGGTACGTTTTACGTTTACATATGAGGCTAACAAAGAACCAAAATTTTCTTGATCGATTAGAGGGGAAAAAAAAATGTTTGCTTGCTATGGAACAACAAGAAGAAAGCCTCAATCTCAAACTAGCTGCATGTTCTGCAAAATATAGCAAAAACCCTATATAGATAGGCCATTTTAATGTGTCAAAACTTACTGTGCATCTTCTGCAGAACTGAATTCCTCATGGGTGAACCGTAGAGTGGGGATTGCAGCAAGCAGAACTGGTTCAAGACCACCAATACGATGCTCTGGCTGCCAGAAAAATAGAAGGTAAAAAACCCAATGCTCCGATTTCAAGTTTTAATTTACTTTCAAAAAGTAGAAAAGGGAAATACTAATTCACAGCGTGTTGGCTTGCTCTGTGTGTCTTCTGAATTTCCTAATGTTATGGCTAGCCTGTTCTAGGGAGGAAATAAATGAAATTCGCTGTTCATTCAAAGTATATTTTTTTTTCCTTCCCAATTTAGTGACAGCTGCAAATTGATACCAAACGAGAAATCTCAGAATTTGTTTTGCTCTATCTTTTGAATTCTTTCTTCTACCAATCTAAGGTATCTCAGTTTGAGCAAAATATTTTCGCAATCGAATCCATATAAATATTCAAAAACTTAGTGAATAAATTGCTATAAACATGTACCAAAACTTATGCCACAAATAAAATGCCAGCCCACCCTTTCATCCCAGTTGCCATGTGACCATGTGAAAAGATGCTCCATGGAGAAATTCAATGCACGACAAAATCATTGAACCAAATAACAAAAGAAAGAAAAAGCTACTAAATCAAAAGAAAGACAGCATGTCACCTAAAATCCCAGTGATGTCTGTATCCAGAAAAACAATTCTTACCAAACATGAACATGTTACGAAGAATTAAAAATACCTGTTCAGGATCAATTCTGGACTCAATTTCAAACATTTGCCTGGACTCAGTACCTCTTATCCTCCCACATATAATTCTTGCACAAACAAACACAATAAAAGTAGCACTCATACCAAAACCAATAGCTGTTGTGATTAAATTCATAGTTGCACCAAACATCTCCCAACTGCATCACCTCTCAAAGTTTCTGACTTCTGGAACTCAGTTCCTCAAAACTAAAAAACACCAAGTCCAACACCAAATATTGAAGAATTTTCAATCAAAGTTTGAGAATTTACCACTTAAGTTCAGCAAAAAAATTTTTAAAGAAAAGACGGCAAGAAACAATATAAACAAGGAGAGTAACAATGACCCCAGATCAGGATTCTTCAAGAAATGGCAAGAGTTGAATAATCCAATGCCAAAATGGAAAAATAAACCAAAGTAGAAAAATAAAAACTACCCATTTGGAATCCTAATCGCTTTAGGTGGACTCAAAGTTGATTCTAAAAGACTAGCAGAGAAGGAGAGGAGGCACTGAATGGATGGTGACGATTTGAACAGACTTGTGGGAAAAAGGATACACTTCGCTTTCTAGGCCGTAACAATTGCTTTGGTGTTAAATACTTGTTAAAAAATAATATAAATAATATTTAAAATTTAATTTAATAATTTAATTTTTAGAGTAATATGATTTTTTTTATATGGTATATGTTTTCACTTAAAAAAAAATATGTTAAATAATAATATAAATTATATTTTAAAGAAGACTCTAATAACTTTCAGATTACAGTATTTTTTTTTGGCGGTAAACAGTGCCGTTAAACTGTAATAAGTGGATATAGAAAGATTTCTTTTGAGTTATCTTCTCCCGAGTTTTTTAGGTGAACAGGTTTTTTTGTCTTTGCTTGTAGTTTTTCTTACAACATGGATTTAAATTTCTTTAAGATAAGGCCTAGTTCAGTTCCCAATGATTGGAGCTTGGAACTTTAAATTTTTTTATTTTTTTTCTGGGGGGAGAGGGAAGGTCTATTTGCTCGCTTTCTAGTTCGACAGCAAAGAAGAAAGGATACTTGCTTACCTGTCAAGCTACTTGTTCCATAAAATTGATGCTTATGCTTTGAATAACCTTTCCTTGAGAATACTAAAGTTCTGGGGATTACATTAATGAGGGTATAACACAGTGCAAAATCCCACCTTGCAAGCAACAGGAAATTGTTTGAATTTGGGGTTGATTCGAGTCTTGTCATTGAATAGAGAAAATTTGACAAGGACTTGGCCTTCTTGACGTGCACTTTACCTATAATTCACAAATGCTTGATGGTAATGGCAGACGTTAGTAATCCAGTAAAAAACAATCAGGTGGTTGAATGGTCTTGGACCAAATAACACGTCAATAATACTTACCTGTGAATTGTTTAAACAAGGGCAAAACTATATTGTTCGTCAAGATTAATGACCCACTTCATTAGAAATCCCTTTGTAAAATCACCTGGAGTTGCTTGCTGAGCTTGGTCATCATGGCCCACTCATGGAATGGAACACTGGTAATTGCCAAAAAAATGAACTCAAAAAAGGGAACCATTGTCAACATGAGAGTGACTCCTCTGCAAGAGGAATTGATGATGATTTTTCAGAAAAACACCTTCGCTGGAATGATTTCCGTCTTCTTCCAAGAAACCTCTTCGTTGAGGGTTTTGATTATGCCATTGGCCCTCTTTGGCAGATTTGATATATAACCACCAATTTCTCTGATAAATTCAAACTGGCAAGTATTTCCACCCTTGCATCATCCTTGAAAGCATACCAAAATCTTCCAATTGAGAATGGCATTTTGACCACTGACAACAAACTTAATATTTGGAACAAACCTAGGACCCATGCTTCTCTATACATTTCCCCAAATGCATGCATGTAATAAAGGATGGGTATGCGATCCATTCCCTGAAGACTCAACACTATATGATGGCGAACAGTTCGATTGAATGCAATGAGCACCACCATACTAGTCAATCACATGATTCTCCAGTTGAAATACATGATAAAGCAGCAAAGATATAGAAAAGCAAGAGGTTCTTTTCTAGTCCTTCAAGCATCATCCAATCTCTATTGAATGGACAGGGATGAACTGCTGTTAGGAAGAAAAAAATTTGAATCAAGATTCCCCACTAATCAGAATGACTATTATGAGCCGTATCAGAAGGATCAAATATAAAATATGACACTGCTCCTCTGTTGAACCGGTCCACACTACATACCTGGCTGATTAAAGTTGACATTTTAACACTCCACATAACCTAACAGAGCAGAGGCCTTTGGGCGATTGGATAAACAATTGGGTCACTGCAGGCTTCTCTTTTGCAATGACGATTACGGTTTTATCTGGTGGTAAGGGTGTACTTTATTACACGGATCCCACAAAAGCAGATCTAATATTTTACGACCAACAGATGCCAAGTCTATCTAATGAGGATGACTAGTAACCACTTACCCCTGTCATATGCCTCTGATTGATAGTAACCACTTACCCCTGTCATATGCCTCAGAATGAAGCTACCATATAACATCTTCGGGCTGTGTGAAACCAATTCATTTTGTTTACTTATTATCTTAGTAGAGTACAGCAAAATCAATCTTAAAGGACTCTACAAAGAAAAATGCAAATTAATCTGGCTAGTCTAACCAGCAAGAACGAGATATACAGAGAAAACCCATGAAGCAAAAAGCAGCAAACATAAACTAGTAGAATCTCAACCTACATAAAGGTTGTCAATTTACCCCTATAAAAACTAAGATAGAAGAGTTGGACCGCTAATGAGCAATCAAGAAACCAAAAATTGATTGAACTGGACCATAAAGCGAAAAGATAATCTTGCTGTTTCTGAAGCTTTGCCAAGGTACGAACAAAAAACAACTAGACAGCTTAATTTCTGCCATCTCTCAAACATTATATATATATATATGGTGCAAGTGATGACTGTTCACTCTATATCCTGCCAAAATTATCTATCCATCTCAATGTAACCTAGTTTCCTTCTAGAACCGTCACAATACGACCAATCAACACAAAATGAAATAAGGATAGTCGTTCTTAAAGAAGAATGTCCACCACAATCATCACAGATCCACATTTCATGACTATTTAAGTGAAAAGGAGCGTTACAACTTAAAAAGATCAATTCAAAAAAGAATCAAAGATATGAGACAAATACTCAAACACATAGAACACACAAAAAAAAGATGGTCAGGTCATGAAGAATGACCATTTACCAGCATTTGGTCACAGTTGGCAAGCTGATGCCCTCACGAAAGCAAAAACAGATTGCCAATCCAGAAAAAGAAGAACCAGGATCAAGAATCACAAGAACACTCCACCGCAGTCCCAACAGGCACACAAATGTCCTTGTAGAGACAAAGATAAGGTGCATCACACCCCATATACGGTCCAGTCCAAGTTGCGTCACCAATGTAGCTTGCATCCCAAATTGAAGCATACAAAAACATGGGTTTCTCAGGGAATCCCTCCCCTTCCCTTTTCTCCACTTTCCTCACCACTTTTCCATCAATCAACCACTCTATGAAATTTGGACACCACTTTATTACATACTCATGAAACGCATCAGAACAATCAAACCCCAGATCATGAATTTCTTCTCTGTTCCCAGTCCCTGCACACAATCATCAAGTCTCCTTTAAAAAAGAACCACAAAAAGAACCAGTCTTGTCATTAACAATCATTACCTGAAGCGTAGTAATTAGTTTGTACGATGGTCTTGTCTTTACCAAGAAACTCAAAGTCGATCTCATCTTGGGATTTGTCACCTTCAAGAGAAGAAAGATAGATGTTGAAGTTAAGGCCACTCGTGTTACCTTTGGGACATTGGATGAGAGAACTGAAAGTGCCGTAAAGAAAACGGGTGGTACTGCGCCACCGTGCGCCCCCACGGTGGTCGTATGTGAGAGTGATGGAATTGGACTCCGGGCAGTGAGTGCATGCCTCTGGGGTGTAGTCTATGGCGATTTGGTTAATGGGTTGGGTCTCGTGGTGGATTGCTGGATCCGCCATTTCTGTTTTCTTGGAAATAAATATACTACATGTTAGAACTCAATATTAATCAGGTTAAAATAGGACGGTTGGATATTAAGTATTTATCATTATAAGTTCCTTGAATTTTATTTTAGTCTCTAATAATCCCAATAATATGGTAGGTTTTGTTTGACATTTTGAATGAAAACAACATAAATACAGGATTACATATAAAAAAAAAGCTTTTTGGTATTTATGTTTGAAGAACAAAACCCTAAAACAACCATGAAGAATACAAGATTTTGTTAACAAAACATAAAGAAATACATTATAGGTTAAATATATTTAAATGTTCATCTAACACGACTTGTGCCAAGCCTATCCAGGTTTTTTGGAAGATGGTGCCTGACTGCCTGCCATGTTTGTTTGTGCTAACCGCGGCAAGCAATACTCTGTACCTGGAATAGGCCACGCAATGTTTTACCTTCAAACAGTAGCCAAATACATACAAGAATAAACTAAAAGGGAAGGGTCATTTGAACAGTAGCTATACCTAGATTTACTGTGAATTTGTGAATTGTGACAGTGAATTGTTAGTTTTGCCTCTCTCAATCCAAAAAAAAAAAAAAAAAACTTTGGGCTAGTTGAAGGGTAGTAAAATCTTTTTCTTTTTAATGAATGGTGTAATGACATAAATATCTTTAGATGTTAAAAGTTGAGGCGGGTAATTTCAAAATTTCACTCTTGCATTCACAATTAAGTTACTAAAATGACCTTTGGGTAAAAAAGTTTCCCATGATTATTTTTGTCTTTTCAAACCGGTTTACTTTGATATTTCATGGTTTATCGAGGGTAGTTTGATTTTTTTAATTAAGATTAATTAATTTTTTCATGGAAAAAATTGTTGGCATGTGTGTGCATGCGCTGACGTATGAGATACACTTGTGCACTTTAGGCGCCACCTCTTCATGGTATCACATGAGCTTTCATTGTCTTTCTGATGTGCCGCTGCTTTTTTTTTTTCTCATGGTGCAACGTGTGTTGTTGAGAAATATATAGTTTGTCACTAATTGGCCTTTTTTTCTCCTTTTTTTTTTTTTATCTCTAATACCTTAAAAATTACAGATTGGTCTTCGTTGTTTTTTATATTTCTACTTCAGTCTTTTTTCTTTTAATTTTTTAATTTTGTCCTTGGTCCTGATGTGTGATATTTTTTTTTTTCAATTTAGTTCTTTAATTTTATTTTGTCATATATTGCATTGTTCATTTAATCCTTATTCTTTTGATTTTCTTCCTTAGTATTTTTATAAAAGTTTTATTGGTTTTCAATTTCATCATCCAATCCAAGTTTGTAGTTTTTTTTTTACAATTTAGTCCTTATTTTTTAAAATTTTTATTCTTTTTGTTGGTGTTATTTTCCTTTTCAATTTAAATCTCCATTCAAATTTTTTTGTCCCTTTTTTTTATTTTTTATTTTTGTCCTTGGTCTTTTTGTGAAAGTTTTATTTCTTTTTAATTTGTTCCTTCAATTCTAATTTATCATATATTATGTTTTTTTTTAATTTGATTCTTATTCTTTTGATTTTTTTTATTTTTCTTCCTTAGCTATTTTATAAAATTTTTATTGGTTTTTAATTTTATCCTTCAATTCAAGTTTATGGTGTGTTATTTTTTTAATTTGTTCCTCATTCTTTTAGTTTTTATTTTTTTTGTTAGATTTATTTTTCTTTTCAATTTAACCCTTCAATCAAATATTTTAGCTGCCCTCTAATTTATTTTTTATTTTAATTTCCGCCCTCGTTCTTTTAATTAATATTTTTTAATTTTAGATCCTTTTGTGTAGTTAATTTTGCTTTCCTTTTCATTTTTCATAATTTAATTTTCCAGTAATTATGCTTTGTTATTTTTTCATATATAATGCTTTCGATTTACTAATTAAAGTCATGAGTTTGAAAAGTTAATGAGAATTTACATTATTTTCTTTTCTTGTATCATCGTTCAATATTAGTTTATATTTTAAAAAAATATCTTTGTGATTTTCTTCAAAAAAAACTTTCTGTTGAGTTATTTCAATTTCATGATCGTGATTACAAGTTTTGCAAGTTAACTTATGTTGGCCTGCCTTTTATTATCTAGGTTACATGTCCATCGCACTACTTTGTTACCTAGGTTACATGTCCATCGCAATGCCTTGAGTTGATTCGAACTAATTTTTTTGTTTATTTTTATCTAATTTTATACTTTCATATTTTTTTCCAAGGTATTGTAAACTTTTTTTAAAAAAAAAATTTATTTGTTTACTATCGTTATCTAATATTTTATTATTTAATTAAAATAAAAACAATTTATTAAACTTGGTTATTACTATAATCCAAATAATTGATTTTTTTTTATTGTTTTTGAAAGGTATTTTCGGCATCTAAATATCATTTTTCATGATAAAAAATATGGACCCGCGAGCCATTCCTAGTGTCACCAAATGCACATCCAGTAGAAACAGGATACACTAAAAAACAGGGTGGCAAAGCATACAAAGAAAAGACGAGTAGAAGGAAAAGGAGATAAAAAAAATGGTGGCGTCATACATTGGTATTTCATCTCTCAATTCTTCTTGTTTTCCTCCTCGACCTTGCTTTGCTAAACGCAAACTATTTGCAGGTAAGGTATCGATTATTTAATGGCATGTTGCTTTGAATTCTGATGATGCTTGTAGCATTGGTTTTTGTGCTGTCAAGTATAAATCTCTACTTGATAGTTAGTTTTAATTAATTGAGTTTCTTCTGTCTTTTTTTAGTGATTACCCTTCATTGCAATGACCATGTTATGGGCTTATTTGATGCCTATAGTAACTGCTGTAAAGTTTCAATTTTTGGGGTATGACTACGAGGCCTTATAGTCCTTCGACATAAACTAGTTATTTGAGAGATACCCATTTCCATTCAATGTTCTTGGAACAAGAAATTCACTTCTTCAGTCTCAACTTCACTTTGTTTGACTCGTGACAGTTTCAATATGCAGTTTGAAGCTATCTGACATTTTTTGTGGAGTCTTTAGTAATGTTCATATGTCTCATTTAAACTGTAAAAGTATTTTTGTTGTTGTTGTTGTTGTTGTCCGTTTCTAGCTTTTAGTTGAATGCTAGTAGAATATCATTATCTTTGCATTTAGAGAATTGGTCCATTAGATATGTAGATATAGTTAAAATACTGGAGCTTTTATTGATTTCAACAGTAGAGAAACTCTTTTTTTGTCTGGGAGATTATGAGCCTTTCTTTCAAGAAATTATGATGTTTGTCATTATGGGAAATTCATTTGCCTTAAAAATTTATTTATGCCACAAGTTCCTGTAGGTAGGGGTTTACTTGAATTTGTTGGTTGTACCTGAGGTTTGGTTATTTACCAGTTTCAGCTGCAATGAGCGATGATCCAATCAGTGATTGGATTATGTCAGAAGGAAATGCAACCCAGATAACACGAACTAGTCCCATTGGTGGTGGTTGTATCAACAATGCAAGGCGTTATGACACTGATGCTGGTTCTTTCTTTGTAAAAACAAACAGGTAATAAAGAAACTTGACTCTAGATCAGTGAAATAACTTCAAAGGCTTATGCTTTTCTATTTTAACATGTCTAAAGGGATTAAAGATTTTTACTGTTCAAATACTGGATTAGGGGTATTGGACCATCCATGTTTGAGGGAGAGGCTCTTGGCCTGGGTGCTATGTATGAAACCAGAACAATCAGGGTACCTAGGCCATTTAAGGTGAGAAGGCTAAGCTTATTCTTCTATTAGTTGCTTCTTATTGATGGAACATGTCAACTTTATAAGTTTTCACATGGCATTATGATTGGATTGTAACTACTTGCTAAGTATTGTAGGTTGGACCCCTACCAACAGGTGGATCATACATCATTATGGAGTTTATCGAATTTGGGGCATCTAGAGGCAATCAGGTGAGGGTGCAAGAAAATGGATAATTTGATCTTGGCAATAATTCTTTACAGTTTGATGTCTGAATGGTTTACCAATCTTCAGTCTGTTCTAGGGAGAAAGCTTGCTGAAATGCATAAAGCTGGGAAATCTGAAAAAGGCTTTGGTTTCGATGTTGATAATACCATTGGCAGGTGCAACCATTCAGGAAACTGTTGTTGTCATCTTTGTCCTCTATTTTCTGATGCAAATGTCATATGTACACTGACTTTGAAATTGATAATGAATCCGGGCTCTTGCTCAATTCTGAGAAATTCATGTGCAAATTTGTAGTACTCCACAGATAAACACTTGGACATCAGACTGGATAGAGTTTTACGGAAAGCACAGATTGGGTTACCAACTTAAGTTGGCATTAGATCAATATGGTGATTCAACCATTTATCAAAAAGGTTATATACATATCCCATCCTTGTGTTTATTTTATCCATTCCATGTCTTTGCTTGTGAAAAATGCAAATTTAATAGATGGCAAAATTAGCAAATGTACTGGAAAACATGATGCTGGGTATATAAGCATGAATGCATTTGGTATAGCTGTGCAATGTTGAAACTGCAATTCAGTTTGCATCACTAGAACCACAGTAGTTAAACGCTTCTTCTCGTGCTTCTTGTATGCAGCATTCCATGTTCCTTGTTGCATTAAGTCATTCTGAGATCTTAATTCTGTTTTCCAACTCATGAACTTTGGATTCAAAAGCATATTTTATGGGAAGACTGCCTGACCTCTCTTTTCTAAGGAGAACCTCATCATATTAAATCACTAATGTTGAATAACTCAGATATCATTTGCTTGAGTGCTTCTCATCACACTTATTGTTATTTGGTTTCAGCACTCATAGATAAACAAAGACTTTGATCTATGAAACTTAAATGTCAATTGTTACTCAGTAGCTTGTGCAAGTGACATATTTTTGGGATACTTATCTGACACATGATTCACAGGAAAAAGATTGGTGAAGAACATGGCACCTCTCTTTCAAAACATTGTCATAGAGCCATGCTTACTTCATGGAGACTTGTGGAGTGGGAATATTAGCTCTGACAAGAATGGCGAGCCTGTTATACTAGACCCAGCATGCTATTGTAAGTTAAAAATAATCTGATTGCTAAATCATTGTGTAGCAGCAGGGCTCGTATTCTTTGAAAACATCTTGCACTTGTATATATGACCGAATTATGTTTCTGCTGTAGACAATATGTAAAGAAAGAAAACACCTGTTTAGATGACTAATGGCTTGAAATTCTAACCCGAGAATGTTGACAACTGAAGTTCATGGCTTGCTTAAGTCGTTCATTATCTAGCTAAATGCATGAAGTTCATGTAGAGATTACTTTTTTAATCCACTAATTGCACGTTATTTGTTGAGTTTTGTTTCAGATGGACACAATGAAGCAGAATTTGGAATGTCATGGTGTGCTGGTTTTGGAGGATCATTTTACAATGCTTATTTTGAGGTATCAATTCTTCCATAGAGATACGAGCTATATGAGTACCAAAATTATGGTTTTCTTTCATATCCAAAAAACTATCAACCTAAACATGGGGCTCAATAACCATTGACTTTGTCCCGTTGGTACACATCAATAGTGGCATGTCATGGTCATGTTTACATCCATGCCAATGTCAAGGCAATAGATGCGATACCCTGACACAACCATGCAATCCAGGCAGTCCTATATTGATCACATAAGATAAGGGAAAAGTTGCATCAACATTACATTTTGAAACTAAAAAATGCTTAGAAGCGTGCTGGCCTGCTCAAATGTTCAATGGGTTGTACCCGCAGTCTTATGCTGGATCCAATGACATTCTTGTGCATACCTTTTTTACCAGGTGATGCCCAAACAACCAGGCTTTGAGAAGAGGAGAGAGATCTATTTGCTGTATCACTACCTGAATCATTACAATCTCTTTGGTTCCAGTTATCGGTCATCAGCAATGTCAATAATAGATGATTATCTGCTGATGCTAGGAGTGTAAGAATTGTTTTACACGCATGTAAGTTTGTATGATTTGAAAAATACTTGAAAGTATATGTTATGGCTTGCCAGAGTGTAATTCCCTCCTCATTATGTGTAGCAAATTTGTTACAGATGAAATGAAAAGGGAAACTGGAAAACGAGGCTGTATTGAATTTGTAAAGTGAATTCAGGTCTAAACTCTAAAGCTATAGAAGACTGTAAACCGTGGTTGGAGGGTGTGTTTATTGCTTAAAAGAACCCGAACCCGGTAGAATAATGTTTTGGAGACTGGAGGATTGAATTTCTCCATACCTCTAGAGAGGATAATAGCTGTGCAGATGGATTGGCTAATTTAGATATTAATGTATGTCTCCAGGTGTTCTGGTTGGATGTTCTATTAATACAAGACCATTACGGAGCAGGGCAGTTTAAACTTTAAAGTTTGCAAGTAGTCGCTTGTTCTCTTGGGCTTTTAGCCCCTTTTGTAACCCTCTTTTTTTTTATTAACTTTTAAAATTGACTTGTGAGTATGCTTTGTGCTTTTGATTTTTAGAGGAAAGACAACCCCCCAGAAAAAAAAAAAAAAAAAAAAAAAAAAAACAATCTTTCCAGATACAGTAGTACATGGGCATCTTCAAGAACTGACTTCGAATTCTGACATCCTCAACACCTTACCATGATTCCTAAAAACAAGATCCAAGGAAAAAAAAACCTACTTTCTGTTCAGTACGTCTCAATAGCAAACTGACAAATAAATAAAAAAATCTTTGCTGAGAAGAGAAAGAGAGGCAACAAACATGAACAACAACAACACCACACCACCGCCACTACCTGACCTGATACTATCATTGGAGCAAGCAACACTAATGGCTAAACAACTCCCATCAACAACTGACCCAACCCACCTCCTCCAAATCTATTCCTCTCTCCACCATGCCCACCATCACCTCTCCTCTTTCCTCTCTCAAAACCACCAACTCCCTTCTTTCCCTCTTCAACCCCCACCACAAGAGAACTCTCTCTCCTCGGCAACTGGGGCTGATGAGAATGGAGACGAGCCTATGCAAGTTGGAGATGATGATGAAGAGAATTCCAACAAGGTGGTATCTATTGAGAAGGTAGAGGAGGGGATGAGAGATTGTTTTATTAAGAATAAGAGGCCTAAAAGACCTCTTTCTCCGTCAACGGTGGCGGTGGCGGAGGAGAGGAGGCTGTATGATGATGGGTTTGGGGGAGGAATTGTGGGCTTTGATCCCCGTGAGACTAGGTTGAGGGCTTTGGATCTTATCTACCAGTTTCATGGCTGATTATTATTGGGAAGAAATAGAACAGAGGAAACAGAGGGCAGAGCAGGGGAGTTTCGCTTGCATTGTCTATTTGATGAAGTGAGCTTTTGGAATGGGATGAATGATTGAGTTTCATCTCGTTGGCTATATTTTTATTTCCATCTTTCATCTTTTACTTTATTTTGAGAATGCCATGGCAGTATGGCACAAACATGATGCAATTGAAATTGGATTTCAGAGGTAATGTATTGCATTATGAACGACACATGTTTTTATCCCTATTCTGGGATTTGACATGCTATATAATTTTAGATTGTCATAGCATTTTCTCTGAAAAAAGATTGCTTTTTAGCCTCTGTTGCTGTGATATGAGTTCTCAAGAACATCACTTTTTGTTCAGGGAAAAACTAATGAAAACATATTTAATTGTTACATTAATTAATTTTCTTATATACAATCTTATCGAACTTACACTTTTAATTTAGTCTTCCTGTTCTCTTTTGAATGGCCTCTAGAGCATTAGCTGCCTTTTCATAACGCACAACTAAGAGAGAAGAAAATGGAAAAACTGGTATCTTGAAGAACTCATGATCATAGCACCAAATACACACAAGGAATCACAAAGTAGTTAGTACCTTCATACTTGCATGCTTGAAGCATCCCAGTCACAATGCTGAGGCATGTAGGGTCGTTATCCACAACCACAATATTGAATTCTCAAGGAAGGTTTTGGGATTTGGTTGATTGAACAGGGCCGGAGATTGTATTATCCATGCTTGAAAAATTATGAAGGCTGATCCAAATTGTATAAATGAGAAGCTACTCTTTGAAGTCAACACACACACAGACCTTGCTATGGAATCAGGAACCGACATGCATAAAATGAGATAGATCTTCTTGTTAAAATTTATTATTTTTATGGCCTGGCAAAATTTACACCAGTGGAGAATAAATTGAGTGGCAATGAGGCATGCAAAATGCATTTGGGACAAGCGCAATGTAGTTTTTTTAAGTTAGATTATAAGGTGAGCTCCGACTAATCTAGATTCTAGCCGGGTAGAACCACAAGGGCTGCAAAGCTCTCCCTACCAAGTATTTAACGCAGCTACATTCCCAATCCTCAAATAGAAACCCTTGATTAAGCTAGAACAGTCCCATGTCAGCTGATTTATCCAGTGATAATTGTACTCTATGATTAGCAATATGCTTGTTACCAAATTTGTGAAAGATGTAGACAAGGTATGTAATTTTATTCAGAATCAATTAAATACCAACCATAGAACAAAAGTAAAATCCTTTTGAGATTGGTAATCGAGCATTTAACTATCCTGGTAGTCACATGGGGAGTGATTTCATTCAACTCTCCCTCTCCCTCCCTCTCTCTCTAGGATTTCATTCAACTTCGCTTTGAGAAATTCCACATGCAAAAGCATAGGCTTTTTTGGCCAACGTATCATTTATGGTAAGCTTTTATATTCCTTATGCCAAGGGAGTTTTTATACCAATGAAATAGGCATGATTTCATCCTCCTTTCCTGTTGAGAACAGAATGAAAAAACTCCATCCTCTTCTGTTCTATGAACTTTAGGAATATGAAGCTGGACAAGTTATCATAAAGAGGGTAGCATTTCACTCTCTTGACCACACCATAAAGAGCTACAAATATCCAGTAGCTTCATTTTTTTCCCCAGACAGGAGAGATTAATTTATGCCATTGCAAACAAGAAAAGAGCAACTAAATAACAACAAACAGTCACTAATTTATCGGCATGGCAAACAAGGAAACAGCATCCAAATAACAGAACCCTCATTGAGGTATTTTAACAACTTATTAATTGTAAAACTTAATGTCAAACTGAGAGATAACGTGTCCAACAATTGCACCCTTTCTTTGGCTTCTGCTGGTCGACCATGGCCAGATTCAAAGTTTTCGGGGATCTTGCTCTCCATTCTATAAAGCATCAAAGCCAATCTCGGATTCCATGGCCACTTCAGAGCCTTGTGTAAGAATTCACAAAAGGATTACAAGTGGAAAAATAAAAATGACACTGGAAATACAAATAAAGATAATTATAATTACCCTACAGAAACTCAATGCATGAAGCAAGCATTTAAAAATTAGATCACAAAAATCATTAACCTACCAGAGATCATTATTAGGATAGTCAAGGAACTCATTTTTCATCACCAACAACTCATTCCTTGCCTCTGTTACGATATTGGGAATGTCAGATTCATCTTCCTTCTCTGGAAGTGGTTGAGGTTGTAGCAGTGGAAACTGCAGCTGCTGCTGAGAGTTGCCCAGAAATGTTGGGCCATGAGTTCCGACATTGGAGAAAGTGGTTCCTTGATTGAGATGTTCTTCCACATTATGATTTCCTTTCTGTCCTAAACTTGCAAAGTTCCCATCATTAGTAGTCCCAATTCCAGTATGACTGCAATTGGGGTAAGTACGGTCTAGCTGTTTGCTTTGTTGCCCATAGCTAGGAATCAACATGCCATCATAGTTTGTGTTCACTCGAGTAAGAGAATGTGCAGAAAAAAGGGAATGCATTGACACAGGACTACAGAGATTATTCTGGATATTGTTTCTGTGTTCTGATTGAGATATTGCCATGAAGAATTGCGGGTTTGTGAATTGAGAAAACCCTCCTTGTAAATTCAAAGTCAATGAAGGATGGTGATCTCTAATCATGGTCTTCTGTGTTGTATCTTGTTCCCGCTTCAAGGAAAGACGATATTTCTGAAAACATAACATTTGTAATAATTAGATGCAAATGATGCCCTTTCAAATTCTACAATGCATAAGGACTAAGTATACAGCAACATAACATTGTTCAATTATTCTGAAAAATCAACATAGCAATTGTGTCCTGCAGAAATCTCCAAAATAAAAAAGAAAAAAAAAGAAGAAATATATGCTTCTAGTATTTACATGTTTGGTAGTTTGAGACAGTAAAATCCTCAGGCCAATTATCACTCATGTTTGAAATATCAGGCTTCAAATATTACCAACAAGTAAAGGTCCTTGCACCCTAGACATATCTAGCCCTCAAACCATATACAGAGAACAAACCTGTAAATGGCTTGAAACATTTTCTTTCTTTAGCCCCGAGACATTCATGTGCTGAAGTATTTTCTTAGGATGGGCACCTGCATTGATAATGAAATTTAAGTAATGTTGTACCATTATTGTCAACAGAAAGATGGAAACAGAAAAATATTATCATACAACTTCTGTCAAGAATTTATTACCATCAACGCCTAATATCCTGATAGCTTGCAAGAATCTGTTATGCAGCTCATTAGTCCAAACAAGCTCTGGCTTCTTTAGAACAGTCAAATTGTCATTATCTTCATCATCGTTATCTGTCTCTTCTAGCTCCTTTCTTTTTCCCATTTGGTCACTCTGCCCCGTGGTACTTAAGAGTGATGGGATCCCTGCGGTCACACTTGAAGCATTCTCCTCTGCCAACCCAGCATGAAAGCTGTTTGATCCTACGCTAGATACAGCTGTCTTTTTTTTCTTTCTATATGTTAACTGCCAAAGGTTTTTTACATCATCCTTGACGATTGGCTTCATAAGATAAAGTGCAGCCCCTTTATACAGCCAGCCTAACATGGCACTCACATTGTTATCAGCTGAAAAAACTGCGATAGAAGTAAAACCACCAAAATCAAATGTTAAAAATTGTATTTCTAAATAACAAGCATCTTATGGAAAAAGATGCATGGCTGAGGTTGAATCAAGAACTACTTACCGACAATGGGCAAAGAAGAAGACATTGCTCTCACTGTCTCAATGATCTCATATTGATCCATATCAGGCAAGTGAGTTTCTATCAGAATAAGGTTAATTTCATCTTCTTTCTCCCGTAAAATGTGCAATGCATCAGTGGCTCGTGTAGCAGTTGTAACTACAGGTACAACAGTACAGCAAGTTTTATGTATAAGATTTATCAACGAAAAAGTTACAGATACTTAAATTTGACCATTCCATCACAAAGAAGAAAGAAGAAGACAAGCTAAGTGCCCATCAATACCTAAAAGCAAGTGGCTGGAGCTGGTAAGAGATCCGATTTAGCTTTTTCAGACCAAATGGAACATAACAGTTTCAACATAAATTACCAGATTTTGCTCTTTATGGTCTTTTCCAAAGCAGGAACACAGATCCAAAAACTAGCATGTTTGGAAACGTGTTGTTATCTACAAGGAGCAACTAAATCTCAACATCTGAGAACAGGATCACAAACTCTACCTGGAATCTGAGAAAGGGATTGCCTGCAACAGCCCCAACACCCTCCACCCCACCCCCCAACGCGACAAACCCTCTTTTTTTTTTCTTAAACTTCGTACAACACTCTAACGTAGCATACTTATTATTGAACATAGGGTCCGGTTGAGAACGTGGTACACAGGGCATTATTAAAAACCTTCCCTGCCCAGAGGCAGAGGATATATCGCATCGCTCCACCACATTCCTAAATGCTAAAGGTGAGTATAACTAAACAGTAAAGCAATATTGCATCTAGTGATCAAGGATGCTGATAAAACAATCGTAGTTTAAGAGTCTAGCAGAAGCGGATATAAAAAGATAACCGACTAATCTCCAGTACATACCTTCATATCCAAATGCCTGAAGCATTTTTGACACAATTCTGAGGCATGTAGGATCACTTTCCACAACCAAGATTCTAACACCTTCAGCAAATGAGCTAGCATTATTTTTTGTAACTTCAACTGAGAGAAACTGCTCACTAGTCATGTCTGGAACAGAACCTACAGGGGAGAGAGGGACAATTTGACAGGCACAGAGAGGGAGACTCAGATAGATATGCTTCTGCTGTAAAATATAGGATGTCTGCATTTATTTTGAGGTGCCTACATATAACCGATAATCAAGTACATATGGTAGCTTCCCAAGGAAAGAATCTTTGAGAAAAGATTTGTACAGTTCTCCACGCAAAGTGAGATGATCCTGTCCGTTCATGGCATGTGGACCCCACATTATGGATGGACAAATCACTTCACACAAGCATAGATGATTATTTAAAGCAT
The DNA here is from genome assembly GCF_000002775.5 of Populus trichocarpa. Lineage (NCBI taxonomy): Eukaryota > Viridiplantae > Streptophyta > Magnoliopsida > Malpighiales > Salicaceae > Populus > Populus trichocarpa. Next base: position 11,705,247 of record NC_037286.2, on the reverse strand, counting down.
TCCCCGATAGCAACAAACTTTGCCCAGATGTTGAATCCAAACCAGGAGGCTCCTCAATAAATTACTCTACAAAACTATTAAAGCGTATCTGGAATTAAAGTTCAAGTTTGATAAAACAAAATGATCATAGAAATTTTTTGACAATCACTTGGGAAGATGTGCAGAGCATTCTAAAATGGCAGCACTAGCCTTGTAACTGTCAATTGAAAATTGATGGTAGTCAACAAAGTTTAATTAGCTTGCCAGTATACCCCTAAGATTGCCATATATACAGAACTCCAGGTCGCTTGATAAGTTTCCTCTCTAGGAAGTGTGCACAATTTTCCATATTTGAATACATAAGAAAACCCTTATGCATGAACTTTTTATATTGCTCATACTGTCATCACATGAATGTAACCAAACATGTGATGACAGTACCCACCCATAAATGTTCAACTCAATGGTGTTTGGGATGATAACCAATGCTATTACTTCTCATTACAGGGAACAGAATAGAAGGGAGTGTTTTAAAGCTTATTTAATATCTTGCAATGCTCTATAATGAACCAAACTAATTGAGCTTGACTCTTGTTAGATTTGATAAAATACTCATTCACCAAGTTTGATCACAATTTCAAAGTTCAATTATTTTTATGAAAAGTTGCAACATTTAAATACTCAATTCAAAATGTTCGTAAACATAAAATATAATTTAGATGATTATCTAAAAGAGTAAATACAAACAATATTTTATTATAGCTTGGATGGAAGATTAAATATAAAATACACCTAACATGATTATAACATTCAAGTTGAGGCTAATATATTTAGTACTTAGATAAAAAAAAAAAAAATAGGTGTAATTCAAAATTATATTAACATTATTTACATTTATTTCATTTCCTATATTAGTAATCAAGCTCAAGCTCCATAATAAAATAACAAATCAAGTTTCAGAACTATTTTAGAAGAATTCAGAGCCATCGAAAATCAGTAACAACTATTTACTTCCCCTAATATCCAGGTTCATATGAAGGTATTTGGTAATAAGAGTAGGGGAAACTACCAAACACTAGATATGGATTACAATATGATATTTCTAGTGATTGGTGCAAGATAATATGGAAATCAGGTGTAGGTTGAGTGTTTGAAGAAAATACTGATCATAAGAGACTCAGTCTAGAGAGAAGAAGCCAATTGACTATCGGTTGATTACCCAATTGAAGGTCAATGTTTCCTACTAACTGGATCTTCCCGTCAATATTACCGATTTGTTCTGTAACACGTTATATTTAGAGCCTGGAATTGGTCACTCTGTAGTTTAAATGTGCACCCGTTAAAAGTTGTTAAGCAGCAAAGCTACCCGGTATAAATGGACTGTAAAGATAAACCTGCTATATTTCCTACAAAGAGAGCGGGCTTCTCTACAAATCAACAAAAAGTAGACTTATCATTCATGTACAAGAATTCTCCTCCACTTATCCACAATAATGGTTCTAAGGCTAACAGTTTATGTACATATTCATATCTGAAGTCCCTAAATGTCCTACTTAAACAAAAGGCTACGTCTCATAGACTTTGGAAGGTTTGAACTTGAAACCTTTCTCTTCTGTTTTGATGTCCCATCCTGTTGATTTTCAGAATTATTGGCTAGATCTCATTGTTTTGCATGAATTGCTGCTACCTTAGCAGAATGATAAAATTCTGTTGTACTAAGTTGGACATGTTTTGACTTTGTTGATTCCGACTTTTCATCGGACCCTTCAGCTCTTAAGCTGAACCCTTTCTTCTTTATGAAGCTCTCCGTTCCTGCCAATTTTCAACCACAAAAGTAAATAATCTGGCAGGCCCAGAGGCTATCTCATTTCCAAGATCCTTATATATAACAGGCAGCATGATAACAAACTAAACAATTTCAACGATCCAGAGTCCTCAAGTTTAAACCATTTTGCACATGAAGAAAAGGACAGAGCACCCCTGATGAACTCGGGCCACCACAGGGCACATTACCTTTTCAACTGAAACTAATATCCTAGTTTTGCTATCATCCTTGTTTTGCTATCCTTCTTCCATCCAGAAAATCCATCTCCACCTTTTTATCTGTATCTCATGCTGTCATTTACTTCTCATATATACAATCACCTCTGAATAAACTAGTCCTTGTCTTGTCAATCATCCATTCAACATTCCCATTTGCACTATTCAGCATTTTGGACTAATAAAGCATGGACTATGATGTAATTTCTTTAAGTTTTTTAGCTAATACAAAAAAGAAATTAGGGTCAAAGAGTGCATAAAACCAGTTCTCCCATTCCTACTTGCTTCTCTCCTTGGGCCATCAATCTTAAACATCTAAGATAATGGGTTCTTAGAGATTCCTATATAAGAATTAATCTGCAGATATTAATTTATGATAATTACATTTTGAGACATGCCTCCACTTCATCAAGTTTGCTAAATCACAAGGGAAAACAAAAAAATAGGGTATCCATGATTTTATAACAAAAAAAAAAAAAAAGAAACAGCAATTTGACAAAGTGAGAAGGAGAGAAGAAGAATGGGGGGGGAAAACCATACCTTATGCAAAAACTTTCAACTTCTTCTGAAAAAGCACAAGCAAGCTCCATATTTTCATCTGTCAACAGGAAGCAATACCCATCATCAATATGAATCTGGGGGCGGCGTCCTCGTCCAATTGATCAACTAGTTCATCAATTTCAATGATCTCTTCTTAAGGCCTGTCAGACTCTTCAATACAGTTGGTATGGATAAGACTGCTTGCTGTACCTGTGGCTTTTCTCCACCTGATCACATAAGATTGGTGTCCGTCTTATTTTCACAGGCTGGATAGAATCAAATACACACTGCCCATACAACATGGTTTTCTAAGGCTTGGCAGAAATTTCTTGCAAATATATGGTGGACAACATGGGAGACATTCCCTGTCGAACATAAGATGGTTCCCAGTGCTGATGAAAATCCAAGAAATCAATTAGCATCTCAATGCCTGGGTACCTCACGAGCAATAAGCATGAGCCATCATCAGCTATACAAGAAATAATTCAGGGCTTAATAATTTTTTTAAGGGACCAGAACATAGCAGAAAAATGATGTGCATTTCAAAAAAAAATCAAACAAGTTAATACAGAAAACTGAGTCACAATAAAAGATTCAAAAAAAAAGAAAAGAAGAAGAAGCTACAAACATATCCACCTTGCTCCTACATCTAACACCATTCGCACAGCCCTTGATCCCAAGGGAAAAAAAAGGGGCTTTCTGAAATGTTCTAAAGGTGGAATTATACCCACACAGGAGGATTTTTTTTAATATATATAATTTTAGAAAAGAAAGTCAAAATGAAAAAAAGAAATATCATGAGATAGGTTAGATTAGACTATCTCAGTTAACAAAATTTGATATATATTACATGCAATCCACATCCTACAGCCAATACCAGTAAAGTTTCCATGATTGATGCACAAATGCATTCAAATGATATCATCATTTGAAAAGTTTGGCTCCATGGATATCTTGCTGCAAACTTTTATGCGCCAATTTTCATGGTTTTGCCGCTCCTTTTCTTTTCGATCCTACCAGACAAATATCATATAATGCTTTCAATAATGGTATATCAAGGCATACTACAGCTAAAAAAACTCAACGGAAGAACAGGAAAAATATACCTCATTACAGGAGGAACAATTACACTTAGAACCCTCTGGCTTTCTTAAGCAAACCCTGAATATTACTAGTGCCACAATATTCACAAGTTGACTTGAAATGTGCTCTTTTGCTGTTTGGATGCCCACAGAAGGAACAATGAGAAGTTTTTGACTTTACTAGGCTCTCATCTAGATCAAGCATTAAATCATCTACAACTTTTGAGCCAATTTGAAATAGAGTGTTCCCATTGCCAATTTCACGTAACCTGCATAGAGAACAAGTTGGATCGCGCTCAATCACAAAGCACTATTTTCAAGAACACAAAAGAAACTAAACTGGAGACAGGTATAGAAACGAACGGGTCCAATATCTTGTCCTCACTGGAACTTCAGACAAAACAACAAGCCTTCTCAAGCCCAACCCCTTGCACGCCATTTAGATCATGATCATTTCCAACCAAGAGAGAGATAGCTATCAAGTGTTTCCTCTTCAACCCAAGACCAGCTTCAATATATGGTAGCATTCAATGGTTCCTGCACACAATGACATTGTTGTGTTTCAAAAGGAAGAAGCAATTTGAATTACCTATTACATTCAGAACAATAAAAAGATCTATAAAACTACCCTGCATTGCAGTAAGTTGTAGAAATTATGATTCAGGCACTACTTCCAAGTTTACCTATAACTCACAAATAATCAGAAAATTGAATACAAGACACTTAAAGCTTACTTTGGTATTAGGCTTGAGGTTTTATCACAAACTTAGCCCCAAAAAGGAAAGCATCACTATCAGCTGTTATACAAGCATCCACATGGCCTTTGGCATTTAACTGAGCACACAGTGCTTCAGCTTCACCATTGGCTTTTTTAAACAGGCATACCAAATAGTTCAAGCAGTTCCTACAAAAACCACTTCAGGGAATCAGTTAATTAGAAGCACTCTCCCATTAGAAGTAAAATCAAATTCATATATGTCAAAACAAATACTGCTAAGAATGCAATTCTCAGAAACCAAATGCAGGTTCACTAATGAATATAAAAGGAAAACACATTTATAAAATTAACAGCGACTAACCACACCCCCATCGAACACATTTCAGAAAAGTCTTTTCCTCTCTACCGAAAAACCCTTTTCAGCCACCAGCAAACCCGGAATATCAACCCCCGAAAACAGAAAAAACCTTGCTATTCTCGCGTGAGACTTCATTGGCAACGGAGTCTCGTCAACAACAAAAACAGGAGACACTCCAAACTGCCAAAAAAAAAAACCCAACGTTTCAAGCTTTCAAAATCTTTAACTTTTTCACAATTTCTACTCAATCTAACCACATCATTAACCAAAAGGGTACTCATACAACGTACATCTCCAAAATAATAATAATAATAATAAGTATCACACTAAAGAATGATTCTTTAAGGCCATTACTAAACCCCACAAAAAAATATAAAAAGGGTTTCTAAAAAAAGCTCAAACCTTGGAGCGTGGATTGATGGTACGGAAGAAAGTGAGACAGAGATGAGGTTGACGGAAATGGGTTGCCTCAATAGCTGTTTCATGTTGGACTATCCATTATGAAAGATCGACTGTGATCCTTTTTCTCTCAAGAAATCGGGTCCATCATGGCGCGCATAGTGTTCTAGTAAATCCCATAATTTGCCACCAACAACCATAAATATTATTTCTTGAATAATGTAAGTAGTTGCAAGACAATACTAAAATTGGGAGTTTGGTTTTATTAAATGGACAATGTGTTAAGATTTTTTAAGGTTTACATGTTTTGGAAAAAGCAGACAGTTTGAAGTTTTTATCTACTTTTTTTTTTTTCCATTACAGGAATCTTCGTGTTCTATATATATACTAGTTAATGCCGCGGGTAATTTTTTTCATAAAAAATATTAAAAAAAAACTAAGATTTAAAAATTTTAGGTTTTTCTGTAAAGTTATACCCAAAAGTCTTGGGTTTGGCTGCAACACCTGACCTAAAAGTAATATTTATAATATTAATAATAACATTAAACTTGCATGATCCAAGTTTAAGTGAGTCTGACTGCAACACCGAACCCAATAATATTGGATGTGGATCTGGTTATAAGGTCGTGTCATAAAAATGTGATAATTAAATAGATTAATTAAAAAGAAAAAAATAAATAAAAAAAACCAACAGGAAGAAAAAAACTAATGAAGAAAAAAAATCAGAATTAATTGGGTTAACCCTTCAAATCAGGTTAACCCGTAAAACTTGCGATTCGCGTCATGAAAGTTTGATAACTAAATAAATAAATAAAAATTGACGGGTTTACCCAGATTTAACTGGGTTAACCCATCAAACCAAGTTAACCCGTCAAGCCCAGGATACGTGTCATGAAAGTCTGATAATTAAATAGAAAGAAATTTAACATCAACAAACTAAACTAAACGAAAAAAATTAATTAAAAAGAAAAAAAAATCCGGGTTAACTCGTCAAATCAAGTTAATCCATCAAACCCGGGATCCGTATCATGAAAATCTGATAACTAAATAAAAAAAATTTAACATTAACAAACTAAATCAAACAAAAAAAATTAAAAACAAAAAAAAAATAAAGACAGTTCTATAATATAATATAATAATTATAATAATATAACATATTAATAAGTGAAAGAATAGTATTAATAATTATAATATAATATAATAATTATAATAATATAATATATTAATAAGTGAAAGGCGTGGGGAAGCTACAGTGCTTTCCCCACGCCTTTTAGAGTATTACTGAATATATATGGATTTTTAATGGGCTCGTTTAAGTCCGTGTGAGTTTAGAATGTTTGGAGTAGGCCAGGCCTTAGGTTTTAAACAATGGTGAAGGCGAGGCCCACGTTTACCTTTTATGATATTGTAAAATATTTGGTCCAATGTCGACAAGTTAAGCCCACAGGTGCGTTCGGTACGAAATGGTTATTTTTTAATGATCGGCAGAGTTATTGAATTTCTAAAAGAAATTATCAGCGAGGTGTTAAATTGGAAAACATTTATCGTGGTAAAAAATATCTGAAAAATATTTGAGGTTAAATAAATGATGAATTTATAAAAATATTTTACATAGAAATTGAGTTTTGCATGAATTATAGTTTTGGACCAAGATGTGTGGGCTTAAATACAAATTTTTGTATTTAGGCCTAGTTATTGGGCTTAGATTTATGACCGAAAATTTTTATGAAAAAACAAATTTCTCATAGAACAATAAACTTTTCTATACTTAAATTAATAAATAAATTAAAAAAATAAAAAAAATATAATAATAAATTGTTAAAAAATAAAATATTGAATAAAAAACTAGTAGTCTTTCTTTGTTTTACATGGTGAGCTAAGATATTTACAGAAATTTTTCACACATGGAGTGTTGCCTGACAATTATTTGATTGAGTCGTTGGTGCCTACCATTGATTGCAACGCTAAGTAAATTGATTCATGCATTTTTATTTCAAACCGCTAAGTAAATTTTATTGCTACCCATTTATGATGTCATCATTAAAGTTATCATGAGAATCTACATGAATATAATCTAAGTTTTTGTTTTTTTGTTTTTACAATCATTCATTTAAGTTCTAATTTCATAAGAATACGGAAATAAATTCCTCTTAATCGATCAATTTGATTGTGAATAGTTTATTTAAGTAAAATTATACATAATCCATAGGTAAATTCATCCCAAAGAAAAAATATTAATATTATAACAAAACTCAAGAAATTACGGAACACGGAAAAAAAAAGGGTTCACATATTTTTTTTATTATTAATATAGATGTTCGGGTCAATTTCCATGCCTCTCAACTAATTTTATGAATTCTAAAATTAATAATTATATAAACTTTAAAATTTAATAATTAGAAGAGAATTCAAATATATGATTATTAAAAAATAAATTTAATATCTAATCATTTCAACTATATTTTAAAATTGGGTGTGTGTGTATCTATTTTAATAATAATTTTTGATGAGAATGTTTGGGTCAACAGGGGCTGAACCGACACTCAGCACACAGACTCCATCACTCGCAATCAATACAACAGCATTGGGCCCTTGGGTCCACGTCGCATCTGGGAGCTAGATTTTGCATGTATTAATGGCAAATAGTAAGCGGCCACATGCACATGTCCTCCGTGACCTGGAAATATGTGCAAATCGACAATTCAGATATCTGAAGATTTCCCGTATCATAAGGCTGTTTTGTGCTGAAAAACATTTCAAACTAGGCCCTGCTACTGCTAGCTAGCTCTCCCACTCTTCGCACATCAGTGCCCATTCCCAAGTCAGCCACTACAGACCACCAGTTAGTTCATCTGGCTGCTTTTTCGAGTTCGATTGTGAGGGAGCACCAGCACGCAGCAGTTCATCGAGGGAAAAAAGTAAGAACATGCACAAATAGTTCAATAGATTGGTGGCTAATGCTATGGTATGTGCTTGTTCAATTTTTCAAAGGATAAATTGAGTTGAATTTATTAATGCACAACTCAGACTGAATTAACTTATAAAAAAAAAAACAAAAAAAATTATAAAGTTCAACATCTAATAATTTAATATAAAAAATAAATAAAAAATATAATGTCGAAGAAGTAGACTCGAGTTAACTTATTAAATTCACAACTATTGATATGAGATTGGAATACATAAAAAATTAAAAGAAGCATCTAGCAAAAAAAACAAAGTACAATAAAAAAAACTTAAAAAAAAATCGAGCTAACTCGAGTAAACTTCATCAACTAGCCATCGTAATAACCAAATAGAAAGAAAAGCGAAAAAATGACAAAGCACAAGGAAAAATTATTTCATGCAAAACGATGAAATTGAAAAACAAAACTCATAAAAAAATCAAGAAAAAAAAACATACTTCCAAAAGAAGTACTCAGTAAACAATACCACAGTTAAATAAGAAAAACTTAGTAAGAAAATGCAAGCTAACTCGGGTTAACTTTACCACCTCGCACTCGGGATAACCCATCACGCGTTGACACATGTATTTTTTTAAAATAATTTTTAATAAAACATGCTCAAGGGTCAATAATTAAATGACAAAGAACAAAAAAAAACAAAAAAAAAAACTCAAGTCAACTCAAATTAACTCAACTAATTCGCGATATGAGATATGAGGTAGGGATAACCCAACAAAAAGGAAAGCAAAATAAATCAAGAAATTCAAGGCCTAATAATTCAATGTCAAATGATGAAAATGAAAAAGAAAACTAATTTTAAAAAAAGACCCTATAAAAGATCGAACTTAAACCGAGTTCATCGTCGAAACTGGTGGACTGGGTTATGAAATTGAAATTACTCTGTAAAAGACAAACATGAAAAACCATAAAGAAAAATTTCAAACCATAAAAAAAATTAAAATTAAAATAACTAAAATTAAAATAATAAAGACTAAATAATGCACAAAAATAATTAAAAGAAACTAATAAGAGACTAAATTGAAAAACAAAATAAATAAATAAAGATAATAAAAAAATAAAAAATAAAATTGAAAATCATAACATAACTGAATTTATAAAAGATATACATGAATATTGGGACTTGGGAGAGGAAAAAAAAAAAAAAGGGGAAGGAGGAAAAAGACCAGTCAGTCGTCACCGAACCGACCACCACTTGGATGACAAGACGCGCCACCTTTGGGAGTTAGATTTTGCATGTTTTAATGGCCAGTAGTAAGTGGCAACATGCACATGTCCTCCATGACTGGCAATATGTGCAAATCGACAATTCAGATATCTGTAACAATCTGAAGATTTCCCGTATCATAAGGCTGTTTTGTACTGAAAAACATTTCAAACTAGGCCCTGCTAGCTAGCTCTCCCAATCTTCGCACATCTGTGCCCATTCCCAAGTCGGCCACTACAGACCACCAGTTAGTTCATATGGCTGCTTTTTCGAGTTCGATTGTGTGGTGGCTCCAGCACGCAGCAGGACATCGAGGGTAAAAAGCAAGAACATGCACAAATAGTTCAATATTGGGTGATGATCAGTCTGGCCAGGAAGAACCCATCCTTCTGTTTTTTGCTCGTTGAGAAGGCCGACGGAGTTGGAGCTGTGCGACGGCTGGCTAATAGCCTTCTTCCTGTACTCGGGTGGTAAACAGATTTGTTCTCTCTGAATTTAAATGGTCCAGAGGAAATGATAAAAAGAGTAAAGCCAGATTCTTAGATTCGAATTGGGCTGGATTACAAGCTTATAAGGTGAGATTAATTACAAGGATTATCTTAGAAAATCACCAAAATGATATAAACTAAATATCCCTTGGCTTTCTCCAGCAATTCACTTCTTATCAAGCATGAAGTGCCAGCCCGCACGTAATCCTTCTTCTTTACATATTATTTATTTTATTTTTTCACGAACGAAAGGCAAATTGAGTTGGGGTTGAATCATCGTGAGTGTATATCAATTGATTCCCAACAGCTCCAAGAAAAAAATGACGGAAAATTAAGTTTTTATAAATATGTACATTTGAATATGAATTATATTTTTAAATTGTGTGGGAAAAAAAAAAGTTTTGGTATGCAATTCCATTACATTATAAATAATCTAAAAGAGCGAGGTGATGAATACATTATTCACCACCTCACATGATACTATTTAACAGAACAATATTTTGTGAATTTTTCTGCGTCATTTTTTTTCAATTTTATTATTTTATATTGTGTTGATTGAAAATTGAATTTAATAATTTATTTTGTTGTGGTTTTTATATGGTTATTGCAATCTCAAAACAACATTCTAACATTGAGTTAGTGCTTGATTTTATGAAAAAATATTTTTGATTTTATTGCTTACAAAAGAATGCAAACGAGGGGACTAATATTGAAAGTTTTTTTTTTTCCACTACAGTGTCAACACCTTTTTGAAAGTAAAAATGCTTTAAGATTTTTTTTCAATTTCTTTTTTGATTCCTTTAGTTTTATAATTGTGAGTTTTAGTTCAAAACTTTATTTTGTTTACATATCAACCCTTGAGTTTGAGAGAGGAACAAGAGTCGTTGGAGAACACGGAAGAGAGAAAATGTTTGGTTGACGAGATTCCTTTAACAAAAAAAAGATCAAGTTAGGTGTCAAAGTTTTCATCTTGACTAGAGGAGTACTATTGAGGTGTTTTTAGTCTTTCATGTTGCTGAAAAAAGTAGATTAAGGTTGAGATAGTTTTTTCATATTAGTTTTGTGTTTTTGAATAAATTTTATGGTTTTTTTAGATAATTTTCCCAATTGTATCGCTATAAGTAAAGTGAAAATCATCTCCAATTGTAATTATTTTCGTCATCAACAATTGCTAAAGCCAAAGAAAATATCTTATTATTTGCATAAAAACAACAGCAATCAATAATTTTTAATCATATCGCCTAACAAATATGTGCCATCAATATTGATTAGTGGTCTATAGTACTTGAACCTTCAATACAAGATCTAAATAATTAAAAAAACTCTTTTAAATACCATTATACCATCATCAAGATTTCCTTTGTGCTTTCAATAAACAATTATTCTAGGATTTGATTCTTTTACTACAAAAAACAACCATGGTAATTTTTCAAATGAATCCTCATGTGAATCAAACATATGCTCAAATACCTTCTGTTTTGCAACTTATACCATGTCATATGATATTTTATACTTTTAATGCAATTTTATTTTTTCCTAAATGCTTGCAACCATCATTGAAAGGTTATTTATAACAAGTGTTGAAATAACATTAACAACAAAACTTGTATCGAGTTATTGATGGTCTTTTTGGATAAATATTGAGGTACATATATGCGTTTCTTTTAACATTTCTAACTCATGTGAATCTAACTTTTTATGGTATCCCTCACGTAAATACCACTTACATTCCAATACTTGCATATATTATAATTAGATAAATGTCAAGGTCAACTGTTGAACTCGATATTAAACTAAATGTGTATGTGCCACCATTTAACTATATTAACTAAATCATTTTTCACTGTTGAATGTTTGTCCAACCTTTAAATCAGAGCTTCTAGGAAAATTTCTACTACTAAGTTACCGATTATAAGAAACAACAAATGCATACCCAGAAGCATCTCTAAATTGAAAAACATGAGGTGTTTTTTCATCATCAACATTTACTATCATATGCAGGTTTAACGTCTCATCATCTTCATTGTCACTAGATTTAGAATAGTCATATTGATGTTGATTAGTGAATGAATTGTTAAACATAGTATCACCAGTCCTTTGTAGCAAGTCATCTATTAATAAACTATTTTTTCCTCTACTAATTGATCTTGAAGGACCAGCGGATTATGCTGCTTTTATACCTATTTGATCAGAATTTGGGAATTTGGGACACACAGAGGATTTGATCAACTACTTACATATAATACCATTGTGTTCAATCCACTTTGGATAAAGGAATCCATCATTGTTTTTAAAATTATCATCTTATACAATCGATACAGGATAATATTGATATTCCTCAACTCGACACCTCTAAGTTATATATATATATTCATTATTGTTCACATTAGGAATAATAATGGATAATAGTACTATCGTAATGACATAATATAAAGATGTTATAAGAAATTTTGTAAAAAAAAGAAGAAATAAATCTAATTCTGGTCAATTGGATATAATTTAAACTGAATTGCATTAAATCAACCTTAATTGCCAAAATTCATAGCAAATTCAAACAAATTCTCAAAATTTAATGCAACATATAATTTACCAAAAATTCAACATAATTCATGATATCAAACTTAATTGATATTTTCATACTCAACTGCATGAAATCAAACCCAAATTCTTAGCAAGTTCAAACAAAATATCAAGTTCAACAATTTATCTACAATTCAACGCAATATATAATTCATCAAAATTTTACCTCATTCATGCTCTACTGCATGAAATAACCAAGCCTAATAGATACCATTCATAGTTTAATCGAACCATTTCATATAAAATTTCTAATTCAACAACTTATTCAAAATTCAACGCAATATACAATCCATTGAATTTGACTGCATGCTCATTTGCATGAAATCACCAATCTTAATTGATAGCATTCATAGTTATTTTCAATCAATTCACACAAAATCTCAAATTCGGTAACTTATCTGAAATTTAACACAACACATGATTCATTAAAATTCAATATAATTGATATTATTTTCATGCTCAAATACGTTAAATTAATCAATTCTAATTGATGATATTCATAGCTAATTTATCAAAAATTCAATAAGCTCTAAATTTACTTAAACCCTAAATAACAATAATAATTTCATTTCAACTAAGCCAAACACAAATTAAATATAAAACCCATATAATTAATAATAATATAATATGTTTACCTTACTTGCAGGACTAGAAAGTGTTGGGGTGACAGTGATAACAACAACAATTCTTTTTGGTAATTTTTAAAAGGAAAGCATCCTAAAAGGCTTAGAAACTAAAATGGGTTTGAGTTTCGGGTGTTTTAAGGACAAGAATAAATAAGTGATTTGTGAGTTTTTTTAAAGAAAAAAAAGCCGTTGGCGTCGTTTTTAGATAGAAAGAGAGAGAGAGAGAGAGAGACTATGCGTTTATGTTCATTGATCTGGGTAGGAAGTCAAATTTTCACTACATGTCACCCTTCAGAAGCGTGACATATTAATAAATTGTCGCTATTTATCTGAAAGCAACATGGTGATTATTATTTTTGAAAATAATGATATTTATTAAATATTATATTTTTAAAACACTACAAGATCAATTTATTTTATTTCACCGATTTTTTTTTTAAAATATGTATTTCACTTAAATGTTGGTTTCACTGTGCTCATTTTTTTAAAAAAATGGTAGACATAAATCACGAGATCGATCAGTGGTACTTGTAGGCTCCAGTGGCTGCATGCATGTGATCCAAGTCGTTAGAAAGCAGACAAGTAACACAGTATTGACAATTAGGACTTAGTTGCGAAAATGATTCTCTTTTTTAATTACAATCTGATTTTCGAATCAAATCACACCCTTCTCCCTAACCAACGACATACCTCAAGTACATGATACTGGAAATACATTAATTAATCTTACCCTCTCAAAGATTTTATTACCACAACAGTCTACGATATTCCCCTTTTAAAAAACCATAAAACAGAAGTTTCCACGCTTCTACAATTTTTTTTTGTCACCCATTTTATTACCAAAAAAGACATGGGCTTATTCACTCGCACGAGCTTCTTACCTTGCAATCCCCAGCAGCTAGAAGTTACCTCCCCCTTTCTTGTTTTTAGCCTTTAAAAACCCTCTCCCCCCACTCACTTCCCACTTCATTCTAATTTCTAGCTAAATTTCTACTTCTACTCCCTCTTCTCACTCTCACTAGCTAGCTTTCTCTTTAAGTCTATTTTTCTAGCTCGTTGATTTCGTCTCTCTTGTGCTTTCCAAAACATGGGTTCTTTCTATAATTCATATTCAAACACAAATTATAATCAAAGAAACCATTTTTCAATAGAGCGCACGCCTAAGATGCTCAAAGAGTTTCTCATAGATGATTCATATTCATGTTCCTCAAGGGGGTTCAAATCATTTTCAAGAAAACCATCCGATTCCACCATGAAAACCCTTATCGAAATTGATATTTATAATCCAAGAAACGTTGCTAATCCTAGCAACAATATTGCAAGTTACAAGCTGCTTAAAAGTCGTTCAAAAGCAGCAGCCTCAACAACAATCTCAGCTTTTCAAGCCATGATGAACGCCGTCAAGAACGTGCATTTCATTGCCATTAAGTCTCCCTCACTTTTACCCAGGAGTCTCTCCCGGAGACTATCAAAAAAGAAGTGTCAAAACAAGGAGAATGAAGTCAAAATGACAATCACGGTAAAAGACATTATACGGTGGAAATCGTTTCGGGACATTGTCGAAGACGACAAAGCTCCACCATCGGATTTGCCACCATCACCCCATCATTGCACCACTACCACAACCAGGTCCACTTCTACCACCCCACGGAGCGGGTCAAGCTGGTGCGATAGTGATTTCAACTCGGATTATTTGCCGTCTTGGAACGGTAATTTTGACGAGTGTGTTGAAAATGAGGTAGGAGCGGGTAAGAAATTCTTACCATGTGTCGGCGAGGATTCTTTGGAGGCGACAACAGAGGCAAGAACATATACAAAAGTGGGTCCCAAGGTAAGATTATATAGTGTATCGCATCTTTATAAAAATTTGCGTGTCTGCTGTTTTTATTTAACCAGCGGCGAGAATGTGTCTTTTAGTGGCTCGTGTTTTAACTTTGTCGGTTTCCTTAGAAGCATGTAATTTAGTGTTGAATCACATAGGACAAAAGAGAAGTCTGTTCATTGTCCCTTTGTCCAATGAGATTAGATAGATCTAGACCTCTAGTTAAGGGCACACCGGCACAATTTTTTTAAGAAGCTGCTAAGGTTGGCTGGGAATCAAACATTCATTACATGCCAGTGCCATCAAAATATTTATTACATCTAGATTTATCAACATGGAAAATGCTAGGAACATAATATTAATGAAGCCTAAGATATGCTTAATGCATGCAACATGCCCTTTATTGCTTTACTCTATTATGTGATTCAATGTTTAATTAATGGCTTTCTTGGACACGGGTTGACAATGAGATCACTGATTAATCTTGCATCGAATCACTCGGGTTGTATGAAAAACAATTTTAGGTGATTGTTCAAGCTAGAAAAAAGTTCGTTGTGCTTAAGATTTAATATAAACTGGAAATGTGCTTCAAATGTCTCTATAATGATCATGTCTAAGGTATATCCTGTGTTTGTTTTCCTGTGTAAATTGATCTAATTTGGAGCGATGTAAAATGACAGGAGGACGAGGACGAACAACAGCATAGTCCTGTTTCAGTAATTGAGTTCCATTTTGAAGAGGATGAAGAGTCAAGTTCGTCTTTTCATCAAAGCCTTGCCACTTTGAATAGTATGTTCCCTTCTGGCTTAATTCCTACTCCATAATGCACAAATGTTTAGCACTGCAAGCATAAATGAGGCGGCATTAATTCATTAAATTAATAAGAAAATATGAGGCTTCATTAATTAGTGCTAATGGTTCATTTCCTATATATGATGGTAGAATGTTTCTAAGACGTCCACGAAATGCAGGGACTAGAGAAAAGATTATGGAAAAGATCCGAAGATCTGAGAGTGTAGCCAAACTGGTCCCTGTCAACCTCGATAAATGGATGTCAATGGACGAAAACGTTAGCTCTGGAGAAGATGATGACGTTGACGAAGACAGCGATGATCTTGAAGGAATTAGAGAAACAAATATGATCAAGGACGAAGAAGAGGAAGAAATTAACAAAGTCGAAGAAAAGGCATGGAAGCTATTGAACCATGTCAAAGAAACTGGTGTGGAATGCTGCAATGACAACGTGGACCTACTATTGAACTTCTTTAGAGATGAATTGGCTACAGGGAGATATGAGACTAGAAAAAATGGGATTGATGTGGAATTACTGAATAAAGCAAAAGCTTGGATAAATGGGGAAGACAGCTTATGGGTTGGATGGGAGATAGTGAATAAAAGGGAGGATTATGTTAGAGAAATGGACAGGGAAGGCAGATGGAAAAAGTTTGAGGAAGAGCAACAAGAGCTTGCTTTGGAAATTGAGAATGGTGTGCTTCGTCTTTTGGTTGATGACTTGCTGCTTGATCTCATCTCTTGCTGATGATGATTGATTAGAAGCAACAGAAGTGAATATCTAGCTAATATTAGAATCACCCATTATACTGAAAATGCACTGAAATTTTCCCTTAAATGACATAACTCATGCTCATTGTTTTGGGATATTTCTAGCGTTAGCCTATAATGAAATTTTGTAGGAGGAAAAAAAAAAAAAAATAGTGGTGTTACTGTGTTAGCACTTATTTTTCTTAGCAAGGACCAAGAGGATAGAATATTGTCTGTTCAATATTTTTCTTCTGTAAATACACAAAATTTCGTTGTTCTTGTTTGTTTCCTGTCTTATACAAGAACTCAACACTTCGAACGGAAAAGGCCTCGGCTTGAATTGTAT
The DNA here is from genome assembly GCF_000002775.5 of Populus trichocarpa. NCBI lineage: Eukaryota > Viridiplantae > Streptophyta > Magnoliopsida > Malpighiales > Salicaceae > Populus > Populus trichocarpa. The sequence goes on along the minus strand of NC_037286.2, from coordinate 11,688,560 downwards.
TTCTTTTTTCCAGTTATAAAGACATGGCTCAACACCGAGACCTTTAGGAGGAGGCCATGGGTGCAGGCTTATTAGCAGCTTGAAAAATGGTGAAATGCAGCAGTCACAAGAATTAGTACGGGCCTTGAGATTCCACCTTTCCTATTAGTGTGTGGGCTGTCTATGTTAATGGGATGTCTTCTTCGCTAAAGGGCCACGTTAACGTTAACCCTAACCCACCCATTTCTTTGCCAGCACGGTTTATCAGTTACCATACATGTATTTAGTCTAAGACAATCATTAACAGTGAATTTATATATATTTAATGTGAGTCTCGTAAACAGAGTTACTAATCTCAAAAGTTAATGTGGGTTGTTTTTTTTAAAAAAATTAATTTATTTTAATTTCATTATTTATCATTTAATTTATTAAAAATTGATCTTTTTATTTTTTTTAAGTGCTAATTAAGATTATGAAGTTGATTAATTGTGCTACATTATGATGAAAATGCTTTATTACTGATTAGTTCAATGAGTTCATTGTACCAAGTTGATTAATCCGCATAAGAATTTAATAAAATATTATGATAGAACTTCAATATTAGGTCTCCTAATGGCTTAATAAATCAAAATAATTATAATTAAATAAATAACATAACTTATTAATTATATCCTAGCGTGACTTATAAATAAGTTAAATGAAAACTTTTTATCTAAACATAATATATATGTTTCACATAATTAATGCTTCAAATTTTATATAATCATAAATAACTCATCTAAATTATATAAATTAGTTAAGTAAAATTTAATTTTATAGTATTAAACATAATCAATTAATAATAATCTTAAATAACTTCATCAAATTATCCATGAATAAAAATAAAATTAACCTGGTAGGGTCTTTTGGGTATCTTTACAGAACACAACCAAACCAAGCATTAAGGAAGCACAAAAGGCGTTGTACATAAAGAGAGTCTTTTTGGGGGCCGTTCCTTGGCTCATCAAGGTGACCAGAGTAACACAATCGTGACCATTTTGTCAAGCTCCCCAACACCACAGACCTCCTCAATAAATTAAAAACCGCCAAAACTGACGGACCCCTCTTCCTCACATCTCCCTCGTGCCACATCAACTCGACTTCCCATGTTTCTATAAAATCCCAAACATCTCCATGTCTTCTTTCTCCACATCTCTCATGGCTTTCATAGTCTCAAACAAGCCTATGTTTACATTGATGTCCGTAGCTGATGCAGCTACATGGTACTGTGCCCTTGTACTTCTTGCTCTAATATTGCTTGCTTCTTTAAGAGAGGCATCTCCCACATACGATGATGATCGTCACCATGATGTTGTCGTTGAAGGCAATCAAATACTTTACCGGCCGTGCGATGAAATTTATGTTGTGAAAGAAGGAGAAACCCTTCACACCATCAGTGATAAGTGCGATGACCCTTTTATAGTGGAGGAGAATCCTCATATTCATGATCCTGATGATGTTTTTCCTGGTCTTGTTATCAAGATTACTCCTTCAAGGTCTAGGAAATTATTGCGGTAGCTAGTTTTTGTTGATCGTCTTTATAGTATATTAGTCTTCTTGGCCTCTTTGTTACTCTTTTCTCTATCTTTTTTCTTGAAATACAAACTAGTGGTATGTAAAAAATAGCCATCATATATTGAAGAAGTCTGCTTTTGATTACTTCGTTTTGTTGAGTTTCCATGTATCGATGTTTGTAGGATTTACGCACACATATCAATTGCGAAAAATTAAAAGGAAGGGAGGGAGATCTTCTATGAAATATTTTGCAGAGTAATTGTGTTTGTATTCATGTTATTGAGCAAAGTCTCAAAGATATGTATGTAAAATTTATTGCAAATTAAATTTATTGAACCAAAAAGAGATTTGAACATCCCAATGTTACTATTTCTTGAGGAATATAGTTTGACAATATACGCAGTATATTAATTTTTCGAGTTAATATATGGTTGTGTTATTGCTACTGCTATCCTTCTGTAAAGGGAGAGGTTTTTAATTTATTAAACTAATTATAAGATATATTTCCATGTAACCCTACGAGGGTTTAATTAGAAAATTGGTTATAATATTGTCTACACATCAATTTTTTTCTGGGTAACTGCACATTGTCACCTTTATTTTGGCTAAAGAAACCATTCTTCCATGAACTTGGAGTCCAAACAAGGAACAAGAAACAAGTTATTTATCATTTAATTACTTACCTATCTCGAATTCAGAATTTTGCAATTTGTAGGGATGATCTGAGAGCAGCGCTGCTTAAATTACCAAACACAGCATACGGTTATTTTTGTAGTTGCATGCAATTAATCATGATCCTGCAGAATTAAAAAGCAGCTGGTGGTCATGAATCGGATCAACAAGTTGACACGACATTCTTTCTACAAGAGCGGCTCGGCATTAAAGGAAGGAACACCATGGCCATTTGTCAACCAAGTAGTAATTAGAGAGAGAGTGTTGCTGAAACAGCTTTTGTTTTTTTGGAGATATCCATGACATGGTCTGCGCGCAAAACAGAGAGACCTGCGCACGACAAGAAAAGGGAAAGAAACATAGAATGATTGAATAGCTAGCTAGTAGCTAAACTACGAAAAAGGAAACGACGTGTAAAGATGGAAAGAGGACGAAGTACCCATCATTTTTTGGCCTTCAAAGTAAGTAGAACTCTATTTTTTTTCTTGGTAATAACAAAATTGTGGGTCGGAAAATAATTAAATCAACAAAATTTAAATGACAATGAATTTTGTGGCACGGACAGGGCCACTTTGCGTCTTCTTATTGAGGGCGTTTTATGCCAAGTCACGAAATTAAGATGACACTTTTAATTGGTTCCTAGTAGTCAAGTTGGAAATTGGCAGCCCAGGTAAAGTGACACGAAGACTAATTAGCTAGCATTCATGAGCAAATTCTGAAAATCATTTCGTTTTTTTTTGTTTCTTTTATTTTTGAGTCACTAAGGATATCCATGGATGTTGTCACCTTCCTCCAAGCGCATGAGAGAGACCAGGGTGGTCAGTAAAACTTACCATCTCGAATTATGAGTTATCTTTCTTTGACTGGAGCTAGCGGTCTTGTCTGAAATTATGAAAAAGCAATCCATGGTCGGTCGCCGATGCAGATGTAGATGTAGATTCAGTGCATGGATTTTTAAAACAGGTACCTTTACAAGTGGGAAATGTCATCAAACAACTTGGTTGATTTTCTAAAATCAGTATTGGTATTGCAAATTACATTACTAAATATAACATTTTGTAGCAATCCAAGCTACCAAGAATTTTTTTTCCTTTTTCACTACCAAACTTTTCTTTTCTTTTTTTCAATTGCTGTCTTCCATGTGCAAATTAATGATCAATCTATTAAAAAAAAGATTCAACAAAAAAAAATCAAAAGTGTAAATTAAGAAAAATCTTGTGCTCAATCTTAAATTTGCTAGAAAAATTTTTGTTTACTCCACCCCCTTTCCTTTTTCTTACTTCGTAGTTCCTTTAGTTTTGACAATTTTAATTTTAACTCAGTTTTATATTTCTTAACATCTCAGTCATTAAATTTTTTTAAAAAAAGATAAAGTCATCTAAAAACAATAAAAAAAAAAAACAAAGTTGGCTAATAATTACTTTTCAACAATGAAACTCGATGTTTTTTATGTGAATAGATTCTTTTTATGAGAGGAGCTTAATGATTGTGTTTTTTTCTCCTATAAACATACTTGAAAAGGTAAATCAGGTTCTGTTAAATTTTTTATTCAGTTATTTTTTATTTTTTGTATTAGGGATCGAAATAGGCCTAACATGATGTTTTTTTTTAATAAAATACACACACACACACATAATAAAACAATTCATCGAGTTGTGAGATTTTTGATTCAGGGCCCAACCTAACTCGATGAACATCGATTAATGATAAAAAGATTTGTGAATAAAATCGTAAAATAATTTAGATGATTAATGGCAAGTATGAAATAAATTAAAGATGAACATAGAGCCGATGTAATTTTTTGTTTGAAATGATGCAATATGGGTGGTGTCTGTCTTTCTTTGAGCATAACCAACCTTTTATTCAGATCTTTAAACTAGTGTATATTTTAAGATTTGTAGTTTCCTTTAAAACTAGATGACAACTTCACTTTTCATATTTCCTTTACATTCAGAGGTCTTGTATTGATGTTGGATAACAACTATTATCACATGTTTAATCTAAACAACTGCTAGTGATCAATAGCCTAAAACATCACGGGAAGCCAATCCATCAAACAAAACCTGTAGGAAGGCATAGATAAATGATCCATCTAAGGTCAATTCTAGGTATAAGTGTTTGTGATAACAAGTAAATTTATTTTAAGTCCTAACCAATAAGTATTTTGGTTGTGTGCCATGGAATGACATGGAAATGTCAAAAACAAGTTTTAAAAACTAATAGCTTTTTGATCAGTTCCCACAAACGACACCAATTGATGAGTGCTAAAATGAAAGATGTTTAGGAATAAGACTGATGTGTTGGATAATTGTTTGATCTCTTAACTCAACAAATCTGATCCATTCTTTATAGTCAAGGTATCTGGTGATTTGATATGAAAAGTCCAGAGGGTTGACAAGTGGTAGCAAGTGATGTCTAGTAAGACAAGTGACCGGTAACTGTGATAATAATAGGTAATGCCTGGTAAGCCAGGTGTCCGGTAGTTGGTTTATATAAAAGATTCACTTTGATGGACGCGAGGACTCTCTGATGTTAAAGTCACTAACTTTGTAGATGGAGAAAGTACAATGATATTTTACAGAGATAGATTCTGAAATATATATGCTAAAAATATCGAGAATAAAGAGATTATGAACTTTTAACTTAAATGATTCATGATGTATTTAGAGCCCATTAATCTTATCATTTTATGGAGATGAGAGGTTGTAGTGTAATTTCTCCTTTGTGATATTTTAAGTTGTATTCCACTCAAAATAATACGTACTAGATCAGTATAAAATATTGAGGGACTCGCGTGGAGTCCCAAAAAAATCATTGGCAGGTGTTGGGCTTGGGCATGCCACGCCCACGCTGGGCTTACTCCCTGCATGGACTCAGGTTACCACGTCCGAGCCAAGGTTCTTTGGGTTCTCTGCTGTACTTTGGGCTCAGGGTACCAAGCCAGAGCTCAAGGGGTGTTCCTGTTAGGCTTATTTTGGAGGAATTTGTTTTGTCTATTTTTGGGGTATTTTGGGTCCAATTTATTTGGATCCATTAGACACCTCAACATAAAAGACTTAATATGAAAATAGAACTAAATTGGTTTATATGTTGAGATTCTTTTTGCTTTGCATGTTCTCACAAATTTGAAGTGTGAAAGAATATTCTGATGTTAAGTTAAAGATAGATGTTACAAAATAAAATTTTAGAATATAGCTAAAAAATAAAAGAAAAAGGGATTGAATTTGTCACAAAACAGAGTTGTTTTTTATTTTCATTGTTCAAAAAAGCACAAAAAACTTCAATTAAGTCTATGAAGTTTTAACTTACGTATAATCAATCCCTATTATTTGTCATAACTCAATTATGGGTTATTCCTCAAAATTCACTCTTTAAAAAAATCAAAAAAATAAAATAAAGGATAACAACTTGGAGAAAGCAGGTCGGGAAATACAACTACAATTTTGGAGGAAATTCGAGGCCTAATTGTACCCCATTATCCTAAAAAATAGAGAAACCATGCAAATTCAAGGTCAGATTAAATGATTATTGGATGAATTTTCATAAAAAATAAGTCCAAGGACATAATTAAATCTTTCATAGGCCAATTTGATTTAATCATATGCTAAATTAAATTTTAATAATGTTTAAGAATTATCTTGGATCCAATTGAAGGATTTAATTAAGTGCAATGACTTAATTATACTTTAAATGGGTCAAATTAATTTTATTAGGGGCTTAATTGGTGAAACAATAAGTTTGGGAGCATAATTTGGGCTTAATTGAGAAGATTGGAATTTTAAGAGACCAAATTTAATTTTTACCAAGTTAATTGATTGAAATTAGGGGGCAAAATTGCAAGAAAATTAGAGTTTTTGGGTCAATTAGGGGTCAAATTAAAGAAATTCACAGTCAAGAACCAACTTGTAAAAAGCACCAAACTATGGGTGCTTAATTGACAAAAACCAAGGGTGAAATTGAAAAAATTTAAAGTTTAATGGTCAATTAGATGTTAAATTGCATAAATCCAAGACCAAGGATGAAAGTGCAAAAGGCATCGTCATTTGGGGATAAAATTGAAGTTCGGCAGGGGTTAAATTGCACTAAATCAAAAGTTTAGGGTAAATTAAGAGTGTAATTAAAAAAGAATTGAAAGGCGGAGGACTAAATTGAACTTAAAAAAAAAAACAGACGACGCGTTGTCTGGTCACTATACATTATCTTCCCTGATTTTGCCCGAGAATGTTATCTAGGTGGCTACTTTTCAAGTGCATTTAATGCCTTATATGTCCACCAAAATTGACAACACATGAACCAAAATAATCACCTGACATTGCTCTACAACCCCATGTGACCTGTTCAGACCGATTGACAGCAGAGCGGCCTCGGCGCCGACCTAAAGAGTCAACTCAGATAGCCTTTTCCTACAAATTTGACAACTCACAATGCATACTTTGGACCAACAATTGAGATCCTTTCCAACTGAACCAAAGGCCAGGATTTGGCATTATTAAAGAAAAAAATATCTCGCTTTCACTCCTTATAAATAAATCTAGACTTCGTGGCCAGAAATGAAGGAAATTGGGTCCAAAATAGGCCAAAAACCAACCCCAACCCCTAATTTCTGCAATTTTTTTTCTCTCTCTCTGCCATTCCAGCCACTGATTGACGCTACCACTAGCTCGTCCGCCACTAGCTCCACCACAAGAAGCCAACACAACTACCAACCAGCCACCGCTGGTCTCTCTCTCTCTCTCCTATCTATTACCCTCTCTTTTCTATTGTTTTCCTCTCTCTTCCTGTCTCCGGCTTCGCCTTGTAACCATCACGTCTTCTCCGGTCACACCAAGCACCACCAGTCAGGCTGCCAGCAACACCCTCAGCCTAGGTGAACTTCGTCAGCCATCCCCGCCTACAACACTCCTTTTGTTCCTTTTCCTTCAATCAGAGCAAACAAGACGTGAATTAATTCACATCCTGCACTGTTGGCGTTCGCTAGCAGTTATAGGGATGGGCTGGACCCGTTTCCAGCCTAGCCTGGATGGCTAGGCTGGGTTCGGCCTGACCCCGAAAAAGAAGAAAAAAAGATTTGTTGGGCCGAGATCGACCCAACCCAACATTCATGGGCTTGGCATAGTCAGCTGGGTTGGCCCAGCCCATATATATTTAATATGTATTTATTTATAATAATATATATTACAATATTTAAAAAACAAAAAAATAAAAAATCATTTCAAAAAATTGTGATTTTCTCAAATTTGTTTCTACTAATTTGGTATAATATTGGGTTGTATATTTACATTATAAAATACAAATCTGGTATTAAAATACCTGGTTTTCTCTGAAATATTTTTTTAAAAAATTATAAACCTTTAAATTAATTTCCCTTTAAAAAAAAAAGAAACAAAAAATTATTTCCATGCATACAGCCAGCCTGGATGGCTAGGCTGGGTTCGGCCTGACCCCGAAAAAGAAGAAAAAAAGATTTGTTGGGCCGAGATCGACCCAACCCAACATTCATGGGCTTGGCATAGTCAGCTGGGTTGGCCCAGCCCATATATATTTAATATGTATTTATTTATAATAATATATATTACAATATTTAAAAAACAAAAAAATAAAAAATCATTTCAAAAAATTGTGATTTTCTCAAATTTGTTTCTACTAATTTGGTATAATATTGGGTTGTATATTTACATTATAAAATACAAATCTGGTATTAAAATACCTGGTTTTCTCTGAAATATTTTTTTAAAAAATTATAAACCTTTAAATTAATTTCCCTTTTAAAAAAAAAGAAACAAAAAATTATTTCCATGCATACAGCCAAATCCTAAAAATCTTTCCAAGCATATTTTCATAAAAAAAACAAAAAATTGCATCTTTCTCATGTTTTGAAAATCCAAGAAAAAATGGATATCATAACCAGTTTATGACCATCCATTAGGATTTGGTCAAAATATCAAAAACTTTTTTCTAGTTTTTTTTTTAGGGTCCAGATGTAGACTTTAATATCAGTAGTGTGTAAAATTACATGATAAAGTGCATCTTCAGGTATTAAAGATACAAGGTGTAAATAAATGTGATGCTAAAATTCAGACTTCAGAATGGTTAGGATTTAATCCGATAAGGTATAGACTCTCTCATGAAGAGAGATCTGCCTTGAACCTTAGAAAATACCAACAAATAAAAACTCAACCTAGAAAAACAATCAAACAACAATGCAGCTTACTTTGCACAACCAGTCTCCTACCTAGACTCTTGTAGACCAGAGGTTCCTAGTAGGTGGTGACTCCTGAACATTAATAATAGTTTTATGATTAAATCCAAAAACCTTTTCAACACAACACCTTATTGGAGGCACGACAAAAGCCTCCGCCATCGCCGACGATATCGCTATGTGACCCACGACATTATTTTAGCTTTTTATGTTTTGATTCTAAACTTAATTTTTGTCACGTTTTAGTCCTTAGCTCTTGAGATAAGATAGGGAAGATCATCCAAAAGGTAAAGGAGGGAAAATATGTTTAGTCAACCATATTTCGACCATAAAAAAATGATGATTTTAGTGTTAGTGAACTCATTTTAAAAATGGAAGTTCAAGGAAAATGATTCTCTCTTGAAACATATTGGAAATGGTAGAGCCTATGAATTTGGTTTTTGATTTACGATTCTTAAACTCATTAAATGATGTTTTAATGTTGTAAATGGCTTTATAGGGATAATTAAGATGTTTTTGAGGTGTTCTTAGACTGAAACACGTTGAAATTTGAGTTTTTAATGTCCTAGAACTTGAACCCTGATTGGTGGGCAGAATTTAAATAAGAAGAAAATGTATTATTCGATGGATGACGCTTTATTTATTCTATTAAAAAATAAAAAGTCAAGTATGGAGGCTTAACCTCCTATAACTTTTTGTTAAATAGCCCTTTGATTTTTTTTCATTTTTATTTTTTAAAATTTTATTTTTCTTAAATTTTTAAATCAAATTTTGTTTAAATAAATGGATTAAAGTGATATTTAAAGAATTATACAATTATTTTTTTCTCTGTTATCTTAATTACTGTATTTCTTATAAGAGAAAAAGTTTTTCCTCTTTAATTCAAATTACAATAATTGTTTTAATTGCTATTAGGTTTTTTTTATTCAATAAACAAGCTGTTAATAAAAAAAAGGCATGTTATAAGAAAAAAAATTATTTAAATTAGAAAAGATAATTTTAACTAAAAAATACATTTTTCTCTGTTATCTTAATTACTGTATTTCTTATGAGTAGTTATTTTAAATATGATTTATTATGTAATTAAACGGGTACCTTAGCTAGTAGTTTCTACACTATCATTTTCAATTATAAAAATCTAGGAATCGGGAGAAGGATCTGCGGTTCGGGGCAGGTTCGGAATCCTGACATATCGGAAACTCATTTATAGCCCAAAAAACAGTATGGCTTGGCCCATGATGCCACTTTATGTGCTTAAAATATAACGAAAGATCCAGAAACGCCACCGTAACGACTAACGAGTAGCCTGCCACTTCTCCGCTTCGATTTGTTCTCTGTTTAGAGAAAAGAAAAGAAAACCCAAAGCTGAAACAAGAACAAAACAAAGACAGCCACACGAAAAGAAAGAAGACATTGTAAAAACATGGCAACAACAGATATACCAGATGGAACGGTAAGGAACATACTAGACCAAGACACTCTCAAGTGGGTTTTTGTTGGAGGCAAAGGTGGTGTAGGCAAAACGACTTGCAGTTCGATTCTCTCAATTCTTCTGGCTCAAGTCAGATCTTCCGTTTTAATCATATCTACTGATCCAGCTCATAACCTTAGTGACGCGTTTCAACAACGATTTACGAAGACTCCTACTTTGGTTAATGGGTTCGGCAATTTATATGCTATGGTAAAAGTTTGGATCTTTTTTGGTTTTGGGTTTGTGGGTTTGTTGGATTTCAAGGGAATTTTGTATTTTTTTTATTGAATTTGAGAATACCCAATTGTGAATTTAGTTCTTTTTAAGTTTTTGATTGTTGGTTTTTGAAGAATTCAGAAATTGAGTTTGCTGTGTAAAGTTTGATGAAGTTTTGTTCTTTTTTTCTTTGGAGAGGTTGATCTTGAGTTCTCTTTGTTAATTGTATTGGGGAGTTGTTATATTGATTGATAATGTTGTTTTTCAGTATATAATTGTGGCATTGTTTGGGTAATGGTGATTTGCAGGAGGTGGATCCTAACGTTGAAAACGATGATATTGGAGGAAGCGAAGGAATGGATAGTTTGTTTTCTGAGCTTGCGAATGCAATTCCTGGCATTGATGAGGCCATGAGTTTCGCGGAGATGTTGAAGTAAGAACCATGTTTCCATTATCTTGATCACTTGCAATGTTGAAAAGCATTTAGTGGATCAATAAATATTATGATCTAATGGCTTAATGTTTGATTGACTTTATGGGTGGGGATGCTAAGCTTATTTTCTTTTTCTTTATTGAGGATTGCTCTGGGGTTTCTTCAAAGTTTGCAAAGCTGCAAGAAGTTGAGATTTATGACATTATTAGTTCCAGGATTGCTCTTTTGTTTCGATGACAAGCACTGGTCAGGGGTTAACTTTAAGTGAATTTATTTGTCAAGTAGCTATAGTTGAGTAGACTACTCCTACTGATAAACTGGGCTTCTTGCATGTTATTCGAGCTGTGCTACATGTTTTGAGCTAGTGGGTTTTATTTATTTGTTTCCATCATTTGAATCTTTGATCAAACAGTTTTGAGCATGTCCTTGATATGGTCTTTTACCATATTCAGTTCTTGTAATATTTCTATAAATGTAATTAGAATGAGTGAATGAATTGTGTTGTTGTATGTGAAGTGCTTTTTCTATTTTACCTAAACTGACATCTTATTCCCTTCCTTGCCAAAGCTCTGCTGAGAGACACATGGTGGTTTCACTCTCGCCTTTGCTTGACCAAGTTGAATCAACTTAATTTTTTAATTATCAAGAATCGAATGCTTTCTGCTCAACTTATTTTCCTGCAGACTGGTGCAAACGATGGATTATTCCTGTATTGTATTTGATACTGCTCCAACTGGTCATACACTCCGGCTATTACAATTTCCATCAACTTTGGAGAAGGGGCTTCAGAAGGTGATGTCTTTGAAAAGTAAATTTGGCGGCTTAATTGGTCAGGTATGTCCTTCATTGTGATCAAGTATTACCCTTTTAATTCAAATGGGGGTCATATTATTGGCTTGTCTTTTACTATATGATAGTTGAAACAGCTATTTAAATAAAGTTCATCCTTTTCTTTTCTTGTCAGGTGATGCTTATGTAATAAGTTATTTCGAACTGTTCAGATGCCTGGTTTAACTTCTTTTTTCTATTCCTATTTTAGCATGCTCTATTAATTGAGCAGTTGTATTTCCTTTCCTTCCAACATCCACTTACCTTAGCTTAATGGCTAGGAGATAAAAATATGGTGGCACTATGATATGTTGTGTTCTATTTTGGAAAATTTTTAATCAATGCAGTTCACATCGATCCTTTGTTGTTTGGGTTCCTAAGTTGTGACTTGTTATACAGTTTTGTACCCACAGGGCATTGATCAGTCCCGTGCTCCTTTTCTGTCTTCCACCATAGCATGAAAATTAATTAATTATGTTCCTTCTGCATTTATCAAATGTTCAAGTTGATTCTAGGTTGTGGAATGATCATTCAATCTCCAATGTGCCAGTTCAATATTTGAGCCTCTTGCCCATGCATGACTGCAATTTTATTTCTCTTTCAGCGTTGTCCTGTCATTTCCCTGGTTATCTTAGTTCAAGCAGTCATTCATACATTAGGCAGGAATGGTGAGACCCAAAACATACTGAACCATCCATGATTGGTGGACCATTTATAGGATTGACCTCAGATGGTAGTACTCTTTCTACTTGTCCCTTATCCTCTGCCTGGTATTTGTATGGTTGAAGCTTCTGATTAAAGAGCTGAATCCAGAAATACTAGGTTTTTTTTTATCTGAGAGAAAAAAGAGAAGAAAAGATAATAATACTAGGGGTTTGTCTTCTGTCTTTAGTCACTATAATTTCTAGTCATTTGGAAGAAGTGCAGAATGTATTACTCTTGCCGTTTTGACCCATTGATGACTGAGAATAAAGTTTAGCCTCTGAGTAGTGGATTCCTGTTCCCATACATTTGAGTGATATTAAATTTCACGCCTCTGCATCCTTAATTCTCGTGTCTTTTGACTATTCTTGGAATTTTTTGTGACAGATGACTCGTCTCTTTGGCATCGATGATGAGTTTGGCGAGGATGCAATCTTGGGAAGGCTTGAAGGCATGAAAGATGTGATCGAACAAGTCAATAAGCAATTCAAAGACCCAGTAAGATCTTTCATCCATGTGATTGTGTTTGCATACATTTAAGTGTTAGTTATGTTATGTTTCAGTTGCAGGGGTTTTTTGTTTGATTGTATATATGCCAGAGTTTTTTTAGAGGATTGAGCCTCTTGTAGCATATGCAATGAAGGTGCCTGAATTGTGGTAATGGTAATTAAATAAGTATGGGTTTAGGAAGTTCTCATTGTTGCTGCATTATCTCTCCATGTGTCTGGAATTATTGTAGTTAATGACATGCAGTGGAGTGTTGTTGTTAAATTGGATTGAAGTTTATTTATTTTTTCATATCATGGGTGTCTTGCATATAGTTTTGAGGGTGTAACTAAATTTTATTTTTTGGCCCTTTCCTATTAAGGTTTGGTGTAAGGATGTGTCTTTTGTCTTTGACATGTTCATCTACTCGAATAATTTCTTACATCGATGGCCTAAGATACTGTAGATTTGTAAGTTTGGAAGCTATGACTTGCAATTTTTCGTGATGGGCTGATTCTCACTGAAAATTTTCATTCTATAGATGGTACTTTTATTTTCCAGTTGAATATTCTAGTTTCTTTATCACGTTTGTCTTTTCTTTTCTTTTCTTTTCATCTGACTATAATTAATTATTTAATGCACTTGTATTTCTTGTTTCCAGGACTTGACAACCTTTGTTTGTGTTTGCATTCCCGAGTTCCTATCCCTTTATGAAACTGAGAGACTGGTTCAGGAGCTTACCAAGTTTGAGATTGACACGCATAATATTATCATTAATCAAGTCCTTTATGATGAAGAAGGTGTTATTAACATGTCCCTTACTCCCCTCTCTTTATACTTTATATATATTCTTGCTTAGATAAATATGTTAACCATTATTTGTTGTTGTTATTATTGTAGATGTTGAATCCAAATTACTCAAAGCGAGAATGCGGATGCAACAGAAGTACCTTGATCAGTTCTATATGTTGTATGATGATTTCAACATTACAAAACTTCCATTGTTGCCACAAGAGGTAAGCTACTTGTGCCATAGCTTGTAGGACTTGCCAAGGAACTTCTTGCTTCTTTCGTGTTTTTAAAGCAATGTAAACCATTTTTAAAACAAGTTAGCTATTGTGTTCCTATATTTTTTTTTATCACCTTCTAAATATTTTAGGATGAGCATATGCCACTGTTTTCCAAAGGAGTATATTTTCCATTGAATGCAATTTGTTTTTGTAATATTTTCTACCTCAGTGTATTCTGGAGATGAAGGGGTGAATTTTCTGTCATTCACTTGGCTTCTTGCCGCTCTGATGCTTTGTTATTTTATTTTTATTAGTTAATCATCCATTTGACTAGCTTTCCTATTGAATAGGTTACTGGAGTTGAAGCTCTCAGAGCTTTATCAAGTCACTTTACATCACCATATCAACCTTCCACCAGCAGAAGTGCTGTGGAAGATTTAGAACGAAGGATATCTACCCTAAAGCTGCAGTTGGAACATGCTGAAGCAGAACTAGACAGACTTCAAAAAGGAAAGCAAAAGGTCTAAATGTTGCGTGTTCAACCATTTTGTAAGAGTGCACAATTAGATTGCGTCCAGTCATGTCATATTGGGCTGATTGGAATAAAAGTCATGCTTTATGGAAGCTCTGTATGATGTTTTGGGTAGGTTAATTTATTCATGAACATTTTTTTATGCTTCTTTACCGTGCAATAAGTGTGCTTTTTCATTAATAATATTCATGCTTTAGCCATTTCAACTATTGGAAGGCTTTTCTTTTTTTTGTCATTTAGATGATTTCGATGCTTTGATTTTGAATAATGTTGATGATAGAAAAATATTTTTTGCAGTCAGCCTTGTTGTTTCCGTGTCTTTTTGTGCATTTGGATCTGATGCCAATGTTTTGTTTTGTTGGAAAAGGATGTTTATTCAAATGGCAAAACAGAATTGTAATGCAGCAGCGAGTATTGCTTTATTTATGCTTGCATGAACCAACAATATAGTGACTTTTCCTTTACTTAGATTTGATGGATGATAATGAAGAAAGGGGAAAACGAAAGCTAGTCTGTATTTAGAATTCTCAGGGTTCCCTTTGGATATTATATAATTTATATGAATCAAAAAAACTTGTGATTCAAACTTGGTCTATAATAGAGTCAGGGTCCCAAAAAAAAAAAAAAATCCGTAAACTTGGCGTGTTCTCTTTTTGGCTGGTCATGGAAAAGGGGGAGTTAAAAGGTGGTGATAACTGGAGTGAGATGGAGAGTATCTGGCAGTCTGTTCGGAGATGGGAGGGTCCTGATAAAATCATGTAGCAGGTTCTACACCAACGCGTTATGACAAATGGATTTGGGTTCCACAGAAATTTTATCAGCTGCTTCTTGCTGCCAGTTTTGTGCACATGTTGAACAAAATCCTCTGCTAAAAAGATTTGGATAAGTAATATGACGTGGTGGGGTTGGCCTGGAGCGTTGGAGGCTTTTGTTTGCGTTCTCCGTCAGGAAATTGTGGTGATGCAGAAACGATAGGGTGGTTGACGTTGGGCGACCATCGATTTTCTGGGAATGTAAATGAAATAATTAAAGCTTTTGGCAGCGATATTGAAAGTAACAACAGTCTCATGAGCCTTAGATATGAGAAATTTGCTATCTTCTCCACAGAAATGTTCTGGGTTTCAAGTGTGCTCAGGGACTAACTCCTCTTTTCGATATTCCACGAGATGGTGTTTCGTTTTTATCTTTACAGGAGACAGCGCCAGCGGGTGTTGTTTTCCTCCGCTCGTCACTTGTAATCTAGTTGTTTTCTCAGAGTTTCTTGTGAAGATTCTCGTTGCTAGTTAACTTTTTTCTTTTCTGAGAGCTTGATGATGATTAATACACGAAAGAACTTTCGGAGAATTTGAACTCTGTGTTCAAACATATATGAAACAAAACAATAAGAGTAGATCACTTTGTAAAGAGTTCGAAAGCTTTTTACTATTTTGTTCGAAGACGTCTTGGCACAAGGCCAATGCAACTTTTTTATGTTAATGCATTTCTTGTCTTGGAAGAAGAAGAAGACGAGGAGTAGTTTGATCATCTTTTCAAACTAATGAAAGTTTTAAATTATGAGAAATTTTTAAGCAACTTTTTGTACGAAGAATCTTAAGCATATTTGAGTGCGCTTGTGGATTTGTTATATTTTTTTTTTTCTAATTTCCCACCATAAAATGTATGTGAAATGTAATATTAATCTAAAATAACTAAATTTTAGATTTAAATGAAGTAATATTTGGGTAATAATATTGTAAGTAATCGTTTATTTTAGAAGGTTTAAATTTAAAAAAAGAAAAAAAAGAGAGATCATTAAGGTTCACTACCGCCGCTAAGCAAAAACGTGTTCTGATATGCAGCTACAAGATAAATATTATATATTATTCAGAGGCTTCCCAGTCAACAAATGTTGAGATGGCCGAGTTGGTCTAAGGCGCCAGATTAAGGTTCTGGTCCGAAAGGGCGTGGGTTCAAATCCCACTCTCAACATTTCTTTTTCTTCTTTTACAATTCAGAGCAGAAAAGGTTGCCATGGTGAATGAGAAATATCATATGCCTTAGCCAATCAAAATGCAGTTTTGGCCTTTTTCTGTGTACCTTCAAGTGTTCCTCTTCCAAGTTACTAGAGCCTCGCAGTTTTCATGATAGTTTCTTCATTCTTTTCGTAAGACGGTACAGCAGCATCACCAGAACATAGAAAACAAGAAGTTGAGGTCAAATAAAAAAAAATTCCTCATGCCATCAGCAGCAACATTAGTTCAAGCTTCACAGATAATTGGTTATGGTTGGCAAACAACCAAAGCCATTTCTTTCTCATCTTTGCGTTGAATCCTGGGACGAAAGTCCTTGCCAGTAGACTCGTAACTGGGGTGTGAGAGTTGTAGCCTAATGATAGGAAACGGTTCTGACAACCGAGAGATTGGGACGTAGCAAGGGGTCGGTTGCAATTAGACTAGCAACGAGAACCCGTCTAGTTAAGTTACCTTAAAGAACCTGTATACAAGTTATTTCTCTGCGATATATTCCGGCAACCGGCACCGAAAAAGGGGTTCATTTATCTCCACTCTCCAGAGGTGCTTCAAGTGTAGTGAAGCTCGTAAATATCCACATCAAAGACAGCATAATCTCCCATCCTCGCATTGAAAAATCACCTTATCAGTAACTTATCATGAAAATAGTACAGTAACATCAGCAGAACATACGTTTTGCCACTGGGGCATAGGAAATAAGAAGATGATGACAAAGTCCAAATCCCCATTCCCCTTTCCAAGGCTGAAATTTCCTTCACATTACTTCTTTAATAATGAAGTTAACAGATATGACAAGCACATGCTAACCACCATGCAAGGTAGAAATAAAAACCACCAAATCCTTCTCTTCCAAATTCGTATCAAGCTGACCGCTATGTTCTCAGCAGTCACAATCATTCACAAGAACTAAAACACCAGGTCTTCTGCATAACGAACCACAATCTCAACATAAGTACTAATGAGACCAATCAATATAAATAAGTCTTCAGCAAATAGAGCCGAGTTCATCATCACCTATATTTTTTTATGGACAATTTTGCCTCATTTAGCAGTGGATTAGCAAAAGCTCTCAACTTTAAAATAAACTAGCTAAGTAAGAGCAATGCCAATTATAGGGAAGCTTAAAGCTTACACAGAATCGCCTTTCATGAACATTTCAGGCCTCTCCTTGATCAAATTCGTACGAACCAAACAAGCAAATCTTTCATAGTAAACTGTAGAAGGCATAAAAAGATACGTAAAATGAGCACAACTACCCTTGTTTTCTTATTATCTGCATTTTCATTCCTCACTAAAATAAATAAACAAACAAATCACCTTGTCTGCTCCATTCTTAGGGCTAACATTCACGTTATGAATCTTCACTGAATCAAATATAAATTGCATGCAACCAAACGATTAATAAAAGAGCAGGAACCTAGAAACCACAACGAGCATGTCCTTCAACAAAATGACCAAGCCAGCTACAAGCCTGGATGGAAGAGAACCAAAAGGAGATGGAAGAATAGAAAAAGGTCCCACAACTTGTATTGAAGACAGTAGCAAGAGCTATGCTCTGCGACACCCACATTTGCTAAAATGTAATGCTGATAAAGTAGTTAAAGAGCATGTAAATGATGGAGGAGGATGGCGGTGGTACATTCGAATTAAGCCATGGCTAATGAGGGTTCATCGTAGAATGCAAATGATATGCAAACATTGTCTGAGGTCCAATATTTTATATATGTTGGAATTGTAAAGGTGTTGGTAAATAGAGTTTTAACAGCACCATCCTTGAATTGGGAAGGTTGCATAAACCATTTTAAGAAAAGATGATTGATCATTAATAGCAACAAGTTAATTTTTTTTTTTGTTTTAAGATCTTGAACAAGGAAGAATCTTAAGCTTACACTGATTTTATTTTTTATTTTAAACTTCAATATTATATATAATAATGTGCATTGAAGGATATTTTATACTTAATTTATAACTTCTTATAACCTTTAATTTTTTTTATATTAACTTAATATAATATAAAACTGTATAATTATCAAAAAAAAAAATTAAAGCTTTCCTGAAACCTCGAAATTCAAATCTATTAATAAACATTGAGTATAGTGATTTGAAATAATCAAATCTATATCATATTTGTTTTGTATTTTAAAAATATTTTTATAAAAATAATTATTTTTAGTTTTTTATTTTAAATTAATGTTTTTATGTTTTTAGATCATTTTGATGTACTGATATCAAAAATAATTTAAAATCTACATATTGAAATGATCTAAAAGTATTTAAAAAATTAATTTAAAATAAAAAAATTAATTTTTTATAAAAAACAATTTCCAACCTAAAAACTAAAATATAAACAGAACTTAATATAACATTTCCATAACATAAACAATTAACTATATCAAAATAGTTAATTATACATGTACCGGTATTTAACTTTTATATTGGTTTTTATTATGGTAGTTTTTGTTTTTTAAATTATTTTAAGTTAGAAAATTAAATTTATGTTTTTTTTATAATTATAATATATTAATATTAAAAATCTAAAAAATCTAAAAACATATTTTAAAATATTTTAATTAAAAAATACTTTTTAAAAAAATATAATGCTTGCATCGGATGGTCAGCCGCATCAAATTCTTATCCGGATCAATGGTTAGGATTAAATTCCTTATTTACAACAAACAAATGACCACATATCAAGAAGTCCATCACTACCTCTGATTTTTGCCTCTTCCTTGACAACAACTAGTCTCTGACACTCTCTCTCTTTTCCAAGCATTCTTGGTCGTTTCCACACCTTGACTCTTGAGATCGAATTACTTAAAAGGGTTTCCTTTTCTCGGTATTTCGTCATCTGGGTCTGGTCCTAAAACACCAGAGAGAGAGAGAGTTAGATTCAAGTGAGGCAAGGTCAACGTTTACATTCGGTTACGTTTCCACACCTTGTTCGTTATTTTCTTGTTTTTCTTTGAGATTCTGAACCCATGGAGACTTATAAGAAATGGGTTAGAAGGAATAAAGATTATGTTCACTCATTGGAGTCTCTTGCCAATGTAAGTCTAATCTTTATATTTGATCGTTTTGGCTTTCCGGGTTCTCTTTTTGGTTCCTTTTATCATCCATTGTAGCTTACAAATGGAGTATATCCTGGGGAAAAGGTGACGTTGAGCTGTGCTTGGATATGAATTTAAGTTTATTGCATTTTCTTATGACTTCTGGGTAGTGTACCGTTATTTTCTTGGAGAAAATTGATTAAAGGAGCTCTCTTTAAGAAAATGCTTGCATATTTTGCTGTCTAGACTTGCTTACATCATCCTTTGTGGATGCGAATAAATGAAAATATGAGAAAAATATTGATCATGGACAGGAAGTATGTTAAGATAACAGAAATGGTTTTTGTTTTACGTATGTAATGATTATGGTTTTTGTCTTAACTGTTCCAGTTAAGAGTCTTTGACTGTTAGATGAATATGTTTAGCCATGTTGATTGTTTTCATCGTATGGATAGTTTATTCTGGTGGCACTGGGCAGTGGCATCCGAATGTTGAAATTTCTGATGAATTGGGTTCGGATGTGACTGTATTTCAAAAATGTTGTCTGATCCAGTTTTCAAAATTTGCACAGGGATTGACGTGGCTTCTTCCCGAACGGTTTTCCGCTTCAGAGATAGGACCAGAAGCAGGTTTTGTGAAACTTTGGTAACTTTTGGCTACTTCTTGTTAGCTTGGGATTTCTTTTTCCTTATTAAGTAATCATGGAAAATGGTGCGAGTGGGAAGAAACGAATTTTAGACATCAAAATTTATGTTTTCCGATGCTTACATCCTGAACAAATGAGAACTAGTAACTCACACTCACACAGTTGTTTTAGGTTCAGTTTGGAGTTTTATTGTTTTCTCAGGCTCCATAATAATATATTGAAGTGTCAAAATTTGTGTTTTTTTAGCCTTGGTTTTTATCTCACGAACCAAACACGATGGGCGTTTTTATCTAGCTGCTCAGATTCCTTTTCCTTTTCTTTTGTATTCATACACATTGAAAAGTTAAAAATGCTGCTATATTGAGAAAGTTATTAATTATCTGCAGTAACTGCAATCTTGGGCATTATCACTGCTATCAACGAGCATATCATCGATACTACTCCAACCCAGATGCATGTTGGTCCTATGGAGCCTAATTCTTTCCCGTATTCGTTGTGCATATCTGCTATAAAGGATTTGGAAACATTGGTTGAAGTTGCAGCTCAACATTATTTTGGTGACAATAAGAAATGGAATTTCATTGCTGTTACAGAAGCTACCAAGTAAACAGCATTTGTCTTGTTTGCCACTATTTCATTCAGTTGGGCTTTTTAGAATTGTATTGTTTTGTTGATATTTGCCTGATTACTCTGCATTCCTATAACTCAGGGTGCTAGTTAGGCTCATTTTGTTCCGGAATAGTGGATATAAGATGCTTCTTCATGGAGGAGAGACACCAAATATTGAAAAGCATTCAGATTTCTCAAGCTCGCAGCATAATGTTGGAGGTTTCCCAAAACCTGGATCTCGCCATGGTCCTAATGGACTTAACCCGTGGAATCTAGAAGGAAGGGCATTGTCTGCACTGAGCAGGTTTGGAGAAAATGCCAGGATGAGTTCTGACCCTGTATGGCTGCGCAGGGCTGGACATCAGCAAGCTATTATGGAGCCTCCATGTATAAATATTCTTAATAATTTCATTTCAGGGTCAGATCACTAATATACAACTATAATTCTACTCGACTAATATTTGTGATTATGCCTTGACAGCTTCAGCGATTGAGAGGCCAACACTTTCCATGATTTTATCTGAGAAAGGTGTTCAGGGGGCATTATTTCTCATGGGAGAGGTCCTTTTTATTATAAGACCCCTTATTTATGTGCTGTTCATCAGAAAGTATGGAATTCGGTCATGGATTCCTTGGTTTGTTTCTCTGGCTGTAGACGCTGGTGGCGTAGGATTTTTAACACAGGTTACTAAATCAAGGGATGGTGGAAAAGAGCAACACTATCACCTTACTGCTTCCGAACAGGATGAGGTTGGAGTTTTACAGATTCTTACTGTTCAAACTGCATATGCTTCCAGCTCATCTACTTTCAGGATGGTTCTGACAATCCCCCCCACCCCCTCTTTGTCCTTTTTGTGAATGCAATACTCATTAACTGATGGATTTGATGCTAAAGAGATGTTGATATCATGTTTGAATCAGTTGAAAAGAAGAAAATTGTTATGGGCGCTTTACCTAATGAGAGATCCTTTCTTTACCAAGTACACCAGGTAAGGCGCACTATCCTAAATTTCTTGCTGAGCTATGGTGTCTCATAGTTGCAATCTCCACAAGATAAAGTAATCTAAGTTTCAACACTGTATTTGTTGATCCATTCAGGCAAAGACTTCAAAGCACTGAAAAGCTAGTGGAACCTGTTCCTATTATTGGGCTTCTAACAGGTGCGTGGTGTTTATTTCTTTCTGGCTGCATCATATTTCTACCTTGATGATCGCGTTTGTCTCTGGAATATTCATATTTTTCATACAATGTCTCTTGAACATGCAGCGAAAATTGTTGAGCTTGTTGTTGGTGCTCAGACTCGGTACACATACATGTCTGGATCGTAATGTCCTATTATGTCTTGTCTATAGTTTTCACTCCGGATGCAGTTATAAGCGTCAGTTGCCAGACTCGAATTGGCATTGCTTTCATCTGTATCACAAGAAATTCAACAAAAAGCTTTCCATAAAAATCAGCAACAGTTTTTGTAGATATGTGTTTCGTTCTATTCTAAATAAGTGAAAGCTTTGCTGATCTTATTATGTAGCTATGATTTTGGGAGGTCTGTGATGTGCTTTAGCACGGCCATGCACTGCAGTACTACGGTTTCGAGTATTTATGCTTCCAGATGCTTTATAAATCGAGAAAAATCTCGCTTTTCGTTGTTTATTTAACCAAATTGAACAGAATCCTTTTCCAAGTAATGTTGGTTTTTCCATAACTGGAAGAAAACTCCTGCTGCTGCAATCCTTAAAAAGGGTCATCGCGTGAAATCTGTCTTATCTAGTGTCCCGTAATGGAAGTTCAAATTTTCCAGTCTCTTTTTTTTCAAGTTGGGGCGGACGACCTTTAACTTAAAAGAAAACGGCCACGCGCGAGCCATTTTTTTGATGGGTCAGGTGTCTAGCTTGGCTTACAGGCCCAGCAATGCATGATTTTATTTTTCTTTTGATTTTTTTAATTAATACCTTTCTTTAGATGCCTTTTCTTACATAATTTTTAAGTTTATGTTTTTATTAATGCCTTTTTCTCTGTGATGTTTTTTGTTTATTTAACGTTTTTTAAATGGTTATAAATTTTTAATTATATTGGGTGTGTGTTTAATTTTTGAGGAGACTAATATGAGTCATCTATAATTATTTTTGTATTTTATATATATTAAATAATTTTAAAAATATTTATTTTTATAATATTTTTAATATGTGCAACCTTCTATAATATGTTTTTTTTTTTTTTTTATTCAACAAATTTTATTTATGTTTCGATTTCTATTATAAATTGATTTTAATAAAAAAAATTTTATTAAACATAACCGACAAATAATTTATTTTGTGATATTACATATTTTAATTTATATTTATTTTTTAATTTTTTTAAAATTTATTTTTATTCTTCATTAATTTATTTCTATTAAATTATCTCAACTTTATAATATAGAATACTTTAAAAAAAAATATCTAATGTGAATATATCTCATGAGATATCAGGCATCCCATTTCGGCTCGAGGTGAGCTAACAATACAAGACAGAAGGATGGTCAGAGTTTTTAAAGTGGGCCAAACCGCATTTGCCCATCGGGAAAGAACCGTGCGATATTTTACTACAAAACAATGGCGTGTTACAATGGCATTGGTTGGCAGTGGCATGGTACTATGCAAATGTTGTACTGTATAATGGGGTCCATGTATGATGTACCCCACACAAAGGGACCCACCCTTTGTTGGCGTGGCAGGGAATAGGGATCCCTAAACTGAACAGTGAAATGAGGGACCAGATAGGGCAAGTGGGTCTGTGACCATCCCCCATTGTGGCCTACTCAAGGTGGCGGGGTCCCTCACCTCAAATAGATGAGGCCACGAGGTCATGAGGGTCCCCTCCCCCACGGAGAGTCCTCCTTCGTTAAAATTTAACCGGGCCCACTTGTTGAAGAATCCAAACCCAGGGCTTTTATCTGGTAGAAAATTGGCACAGCCGAAAAACACCGCTGCCGTGTGATTTGTGCCTGTCGGGCTGTATTGAAATTTTAATTTTTTAAAATTTTTATATTATTGATATCAAAAATAAAATTTTAAAAATAAAATATATATTATTTTAATATATCTTTTAACAAGAAAACACGTACATACCTTTAGTTCTTACAAAGTTTTAAAAGCATAATTTATGCATCCAAAAAATCATTCGGCGTATAAAGATGAAATTCAGGTTCGGACTAACGGTGATGGATTTTCCGTGCGTCAAGCTTTCACAATTTGATGCAACGTCAGAACGTCAGGACTACAGAGCCTTTTTAGCATCACTGCTACATTGGAGTATAAGATTTTACAATCCTAGACTTTATTTTGATGAAATTGTCCACCTGGAGGAATAGAATTACAAGTTTGTTTGGGAGTGATTGTTTTTTAAAATATTTTTTATTTAAAATTGTATTAAAATATTTTTAATATTAACATATTAAAATGATCTAAATTAAAAAATTAAAAATTAATTTTTTATAAAAATATTTTTAAAACACAAAAACTATCCTGAATGAATGACGCAATCGCATATAAAAATATCAATGAAGGAGCCGCCGGATTCACAGCCCATTATTTAGGCAGGAGAGACACTATGCGTGAACAAACCAATCCTCCATTGACGCAAAGCAAGAGAAATTAAAAGAGGAATAATGGGCAAGTGAATGAGGTGGACGTCTTCCTTAATGTTTTAGGGACCTTACTAACTCCATAACTGGTGCCTATGTCACTGTGTTCCTGCTTGAAGCCCTAAACCATCGACGTTAACCACCCGACCCGAGATCTTTATCACCAGTAGATGTGCCCTTTAGGCCCACAGGTAGGTTTGACCCTCTCGGTGTGCTGCTAATTGATATATTTGCTGGAGGATCATTAATAACACCAGCTCAAATTCAGTTCTTTCTGGTGTGTTCTACTGCTACTCTTACAGTTAGGTCCACCGTTTCCATTTTGTGGCTATACGAGGAGGAATAGTGAACATCATCAACTTTAAATCCATTTTAGAGGACCATGATTTTCCGTTTTGTTTGATGAGATCTCTATAGGTTTTTTTTTTGGGTGTTTTTGATTGAAAAAATTGGTGAAAATGAGTTTGTTTTAGGCCTTTAAGTCGGCAGCTCGACTTTGAGACCTATGATGGGTGGAATTTGGAACAACAATTGACACGTCAGCAGCTGTAATTCTTTTTCTTTTTTTTTTAAAGGGGGGCAGTTGTCGTTCTTTTAAAAGGGGGGAAAAATTAAGAAAGGCCAGGAACCTAGGATTTTTTTTTAAGGTCTAGCTAGATGTGCTGGGCTACCCGGTTTTTTAAGGCCAGCATGTTTGCTTTTTTTTTTTTTTTTGTTAATTTTGTTAATTTTATACTTCTATAATAAATTTTTATTAATTTTTTTTCTAACTACATCTTTGATTTTGGATTGGATTTTATAATTTATTTTGATTTTATTTTTGCAAGTTTATCATGCACACAAATAAACATTATGACATTTGGTTCATGATTAATTTTGCAAGTATCTATTTTTTGTATTGTATAATTAAATAAAAAATAGTTCTAAAAAAAAAATATTAAACCTAATGGAGTCCATGACCTACATCGCTTGTGTGGTTGGTTAACCTAGGTTAGTTAGGAATTAAACTTTATAATTTATTTTTTTTTTCTATGATGTTATCACAATCTCGAACAAACATCTTGATATTGAGTTGGTGCTTATTTTACGAGCTTCTATTTTGTTAAATGAGTATGTGACTCGGGTCACTAGTTTTGACATGTTAACTCGAGTTCAATGAGAATTAGACTTTGTTATTTGTTTTAGTTTATTTTCTATGGGGTTATCGTAATCTCAAACAAACATCCTAGTTTTGGGTTAGTGTTCAATTTACAAGCGATCATTTTTGTTATCACATAATTAAATAAAAAAATAATTAAAAAAGTTACTAAACCTGGTAGAGTCCGTGACCTAGGTCATGGATTTGACTGGTTAAACTGCGAAACCCAAAGTGATCCAATATATCATCATCTCAACAATTTTTATAAGAGATGTTATCTTTTTAAGTCAAGTCAACTGAGTTACATTGATGCAACTCCTATATTATTTAATATAAAATTTGAGATAAATAAAAAGTTAAATTGAAAAATTTCTAGATTGATCACTTAAACTTGATTTAATATCCGTATCCAAAAGTTATAAAAAACATTCATTTTTATTCTAAAAAAGAACTTTGGATGCAGTGAAAGCCAAGCCAATTAGCTAGTCCCGTGCTAAATTATAAAAAACTAATTATGATAGCATAAAAAAGCACACACCTCCATTTTTTTTAATGGTAAGAAATGTAAATCGTGCTTGATTTCCATAGCATATTGTTCTTTGCCTTATTCACCCAATGCTTCAAAACACCTATGATAGCATAAAAAAGCACACACCTCCATTTTTGTTCGTAATGAAAAAAATTACGAGTTGTTCAAGTGATCATAGACCGGCAGCACAAAAACAGAGGAAAGACGACACCACAAAATGAAATTCAACACCCGAAGTACTGCAAAGCACATACGGGGTTTCAAGGACGTGTAATTTGACCTCATCGGAGGCACCACAATTTGACCCTACCGAACACAAAGCATCACGGTATGGGACCCACCACGTGTCATCATCCGGTTAGTCCAATGTCTTTTTATGATTGGCAGGTAACCGTAGATTTCCACTATCAAATTTCACGCCCTTCACTAGGCAATAAAATCTCCTTTCCATGCCTCTATATATAACCCGTTTCTCATCCCAGCTGTTCGAATGTGCTTTTACAAACCCAAACCCCTCCATTTCCATGCCCCCACCCTCTCCTCCTTTGCTCGTTTTTCCTTTTTATCCACGGTGATACGTCTCTCAGCATGGCATCGATGCAAAAGCAAGAGCTTGGGGAAGATGAAGACATGAGAACCGTTGATCTTAGAATCAACAGCAGAGAATTATCAAACATTCGAGCACGCCCCACTAACAGGAAAGACTGCAACGACATGTCGGTAGCACTCAAGGAAGAGCCAAGCACAGAGGAGAGATCACCTACACCACCATTAGGTGTCATGCCGTTAGCAGCAGTTTCCATGCCATTAACCACAGTAACCCCACTAAAACGGCCATCAACAAAAGACCGACACACCAAGGTGGAGGGTCGAGGCCGGAGGATCCGAATGCCCGCAGCATGTGCTGCCCGGATCTTTCAACTAACCCGAGAATTAGGCTATAAATCAGACGGTGAAACAATCAGGTGGTTGCTTGAACATGCTGAACCTGCCATAATTGCAGCAACAGGAACCGGCACAGTCCCTGCCATTGCCATGTCTGTTAACGGAACCCTCAAAATCCCAATAACAACTAACTCCAGCTCCGGACTTGGCCAACCGAACGCTACAAAGAATCGCAAACGACCCGCTAATAGCGAGTACGTTGATGTCAACGACACCGTTTCTGTCTCGGCTTCTCTCGCTCCCGTGACAACGCAACAGCCGCAGTCACAACCGCAGTTACCACCTCAGCCACAACAAACAGTCGCGGCAGTGCCACAGGGTTTAGTGCCCATGTGGGCCATACCATCCAATGCTGTCGTTCCAGGGGCGTTCTTTATGGTACCGTCCATTGCAGGACCGTCTAACCAGCCCCAGATATTTACGTTCCCGGCTGCGGCTACCCCTCTGATAAATATTTCGGCAAGGCCAATTTCATCTTTTGTGTCTTCCATGCAATCAAATATGGCAGTGGCTGTGCCAGTTTCAGGTTCTATGACCGCGAAAGGTATTTCAATGATGGCACCAAGTTCAAGTTCTGCCTGTACTGTCAGTACTACAAGTACAACTACTAATAGAACTCCTCAAATGCTTAGAGACTTCTCTTTAGAGATTTATGACAAACAAGAGTTACAGTTCATGTCTCGATCTTGAAAGCAATGACAAAAATTGATGGTTTTCATTGGTCACTTCTGTTGGGTTCTCATTGATTTTGGTGCGTCCGCCATTAACAAGTTTATTCGAGCTTGGGGTAACACGTATCTCTTAAGATTAAAAAAACAAAAAAGTCGTTTTGATTTGTGGATGCAGGAGAGAGCACGTGCTCGCGTGTAGAGTGGGGTCGAAGTAGGCGGAGAACGGGGTCCACATTTATGGTGGGTCAACACTCACAGCTAGAAAAGAGGAGGTGACTCTGCCCTCAGAGGTTAACCTAATTAATTGTTCTTTATGATCAGCCATTGTGAGAAAGAAGGAAAATTCTTTGCTTCATTCAGTTCATTTTTATTTTTATTTAAAAAAAAGTAAAAAGGGACGAGCACCCTGGACCGCGCAAGGCGGAAAGAGAAGCCCATTTGTTTTTGTTAAGTGGGGCCTGCATGATCGGGCCCCAACAGGTTCGTGGGCTCCAAATGGGACCGTTTCTTTATTTGCACTGTTTTCAAGGCAGCCACTGGTGGTCCCTGCTAATGTTGGTTTGGTGGTCTGATCGAGAGGGGGGAGCAAATGATTAGACTGGAATGACGACACGTGTCTTAGCATATCTGTAATGTGGGGTCCATTCCTTTCTCAACTGACACGTGGGTCCTTTTTTTATATATATATATATATACCGGGCCCCTTCGTTCTGATCAATCTGATGATGGCATCTGTTTTGTTACACCCCATCGTAAATGGACCAAGTAACATGTTAGTTGTTTCTCGTTGACTGATTCTATATTTCGCCGGTTGGAATTTTGAATGTAGGGTCGAGGTCGACGGCGTGAAAAGTGTGTTTGTTTTGTGTTTATAAAATTTTTTGAATTTTTTTATATTAAATTAATTTTTTTTATGTGTAATTTTAAATTGTTTTTATCTGTTGATATTAAAAATAATTTTTTAAAAATAAAAAAATATTATTTTAAATAAAAAATACTCTTAAAAAAAACAATTACCATATTTTTAATTACAAACACTATCTGAATAGGACGGTGGAGCCCAGATCTCACGACATGTGCACCCACGGTTTATTCCTACATCGAAAAAGCAGGGTCCATTTGGAAGGTGGTTTTTCCTTTATGATAATTGTATTGTAGCGGTAGGAAACAATAAAGCATGATTCTTGGCTGGGGCAAGATTGAACTGTGCTTTTGGATCAATTTCCTTGTTTTTCTGACTATAATTTTTAAATTTATTTAATTTTCTATCCAATCAGTTATTTAAAAATAATTACTTTTATTTTTAAAAAATCAAAAATATATTATATTTATAAACAAAAAATACTTTAAAAATAACTAAACATTACCTGCTACGCACAAACTTTTAGAAATGGCTCACCGATACAAAGATTGGATGAAGGCATACGGCATCAAACTACAGGAATCCAGGAATATTCTCTTCTGATATTAAATTAACCTTTTTTCTAATAATTTCTTGGATATAGATATTTGTAAACTTACAACTCTGATGGTATAGATAGGGTTTGACATAACAGTTCGATTGTTTTTTTTTAAGTTTTTTGATTTTTTTAATTTTAAATTAATTATTATTTTAATTTTAAATTATTATAATACCCTAATATAAAAATATTATTTTAATATATTTTTAAATAAAAAGTATTACCCCTTTATTTATAATGATTTCTGACTATATTTAGTGGCCCACCACCCTTGTAGCGACTCCTTATTTTCTTGGCCCATGAAGGGTCCACGTTAGAGTTCCACTTTCTGAAAGTGGAAGAGTCCGCGTGCCACGTCATGAGGCCTTGTTGGTGGAACAGAGTTTCCAAATACTCATGATAATGTAAAGAATGAGATTAGAGATATTAGAGGAAGAGAAGAGGGATGCACTTCTGATCTCTTTATCTCTTAATTTAAGAACTATCACCTCAAGGAATCAAAGGATTCTATGAAGGTTTAATAACATTTTATGGAGGTTTAATTGTAACATAAATTAAAGTTATAGAGTGTTTTCTTTATTAGTAAATAAACTGGTTTTTAATATATTTATTTAATTAAAAAAACTTAAAAGGTGTGAATAAATCCATTGAATCAATGTTTTTTTTTCTTTCTTTCTTTCGATGTGACCCTCTTAACATTCCAATATTTGTATCTATTTATTTATTTATAATTTTATATTTTAATAGTACATTGTTTAATAATTAGACTTTATAATTTTCTTATATGAAATTATTTTCATCTCATGGATTTAATTATTTTCTTGATTTCAAACTTCAATGTTGCATCAAGTAGAGTTGAGTTTTGTAATTTTTTTTTAATTTTTTATGAAGTTATCTAGATCTTATTATCTAAATCACCGGTTTGACAAGTTAACCCGAATTGGCTCGGTTTTTTTATATTTTTTAATTGATTTTTTTTTAATTTTATCTTTCAATATTGGATTAGTTGTGAAATATTTATTTTTTATTTTCTTTCTATCGAGTTATCCTAATCTCAAGACCCAAGACACAAGTTTAATAGATTAACTTAGGTCGACTCTATTTATTTATTTTGTTCTTTTTTTAATTGATTTTTTTTAATTTTATCCTTCAACATTAAATTGATTTGGAATTAAGATTCACAATTTATTTTGATCTATTTTTTACGAGGTTATCATAATTTCATGATCTGAGTTACGGATATGATAAGTTAAACTATTAGATTAATCCGATATGTCACTGTTTTAATATTTTTTTAAGAAAATTTGTCTAATATATTACTATCTCAGTATTTTTTTAAAAAAATCATGGAATATATATCAGATTTTAAATTCATGATTAAAGTTTTTACTATAAAACATATTAGCAATTTATGAATAATTATTTTTTTTATTTTTTTTTGATACGACATATATGAATTAGAGCGCAAATTAATTAATGATCTAGTTTAGAATCCAGGTGGCATGTTGCTTTTTCTATCTTTTAGGTGATTTTTGACAGTAAAAAAATAAAATGGTTGAAATGGTAATGAAATTGTATTCCATTTTGTAGATGTTTGGCTAATTAAACGAATGGGATGAAATCGAGAATGAAAAATTAGAATAAAAATTAAATGTAATTTTACTTCATGAAAGAATGATATTTTATTTTTATTTATTATATATTCATTATTTTTATTTATTATTATCATCTCAATTACCATCAATATCACAATCATTATTAATATTAATGACATCTCAAAAGATTATTGTTATTTCTATTACTATTAATGTTATTGTTATAACCATCCATTTATATTTTTCACTCTCTTTTATGTCATCTTTATTATTTTTATTAATGAAATCATTATTTTAATTATCATTCCTTTTCATTTTCAAAACTAAGCATTAAAAATTTTAAATTTTATTCTGATTTTTTATTATTATTTCAAACATGGTATTTGAATTAAAATATCATTTTGATTTCTTCTTCACCATTTTGGACCTTTCATTCCTAATAACCATACGACACTTCAGTGTTTGCTCCAAATTGAAGAAGAAAACATGCAATACTTCAATTATTATTATTTTTTAAAAGAATGTCTCTCAACGAGCGAGGCTTCTGAGATTGCAACAGGGTGCTACAGATGAAGAAGATAAGCCATTTAAAGGGAGTGGGGCATGTGGTTTACGAGGAACTTGCTGCATGGGAATTGCAAAAACAAACAGGCAGCTGCTGAACTGGAGCTTCAAGGGTCAGTCGATCTGCCTGAGCTAGCTGGACTTGTCTCGGAGCGGAGGTGGACCAAAACACCCAGCTTGCAAAGCTTGTTAATGTCTCGTGATGATGCCTCTTTTGTCTCGTTCTCAAAGTGCTATTGATCCAGTAAGTGATTACTCAGCTTGTATTATTTCCTAGAATACAGCTAACGAGATATTACAAAATCATGCCTCTTTTGTCATGATTTTTGTCAGGTTGGTGTGATTAGAATGATCTGACAGTCTTCAAGTCATTCTCTGAGGGAGTGTAGTAAGAAATACGAGGGAGGAAAACCTCACGAGCAATTAGATTCTTTCTGCAATTTTACTTCTCATTATCCGATATCTGAAGGGCAGCAAGATCATTGCTTTTGTTCAATGTTTTTCAGTGCTCAAGCTCATTCCTGTTGCCTTTTCTAAAAGGAGGAGCACATTCCTCTCCTGTTGTTTCTCACTAACTAGCAACATTTGCGTGATTGTATGTGCTAAAGAACAAGAAAATTTAAAAAATAAAGACAATAATATTAAAATTATTTTATTTTATTTTATTTTATTTGTGTTGCCTTTCTTAAAAGGTTTTACTAAATTGTTTCACGAGTTGTAATATCGTAGTGACTCGGAAGAGAAAAAAAAAATAAAGGAAAAATGTTGAGGTGTTTATTCCCTTTTCATCCAAATTTCAAACAATTGGTAAGGGTAACTCTTTGATTCTCATGCTCATGCTTTGGAATTTCCAAATGCTGAAAGGAATATGGTGAAGTGTGAGCTTATAACGCCTGAAAGCACCGCACCTCAAGCAGAAGTCAAACTGGGAGATGAAGAAGAAGAGGAATGGCATATGGCAATAAACTCACTAGTGAAATATGAATGCATGTTCCTTCATTCAAAAAACAGCAATCACAGCCTATCCATGTTCACAAACATCAGTTGAAAAAAAAAAACTCCAAACGTGAAACATTCAAGGTAAAATATTTATGTACCAGCTGTATTTACACAAATATAAAAAAAACCAAGCTCTTCAATCTCAGTTCGCCACAAGAATTATTTTCTTGAAGATGTACCATCCTCCATACAAGGGGTTTTGTGAAATTTATCATGTTAATGCCCACAAAACAGAGTGAGGGTGAACATGCAATATTATTGGCGCTTTTCACAAGTAAAGATGTGTATATTTCAAAACCGTGGACTCACTATCCTATATGCATATTCATCCTATTTTGATCTGATAGCCAGTGGAAACTGCACGTTAAAGATTTATTTAGATAGTCAGATTCTCCTGAATTGCAAGAAACGAACCCGTTATATTTCCTCCGACATCTGGGAAAGTTTCAGATCCAGGGATAGGCCTCACCTTGCCCTTTCGATCAACTTCAACCGGGTACTTTAGCAGGTGCCCTCTCATCTCTGAAACCTCCTCAGCAGCAAATTGTTTCCAGTTCATCTCCCCCATTGTTCTAATTCTCCTAACACATTCAAGACTCTCAGGTTTTGTAAAGGAGTCCTCAATAACTCCAGTATGCTCTGCCCAGAGAGACATCCGATATCCATGGATCTATAAAAGATGCATTTTGTTCACGAAACAGCATGTCGGTAAATACCAGAAATTTCAGAGTTTCAAATATCAAATAAAATGAGCATGTTCTTTTGGATATTTTAAAACAAGTTGTCTAATGTTAATATACTTTTGTAATTTCCAGAGATATCTACAACAAATTCATCATTGTTTTGGGACAGTAATATTTCTTGGCAATGACACCAATTTTCTCATATAGGTTTTCTAACTACATTCCAAGGCAAGGACGAAGGATAAATAAATAAAATTTCCATCTCTCCTGTCATCTTTTCATGCATGTATTGTTGACAGGAAAGACTGACATTAAAAGCTGGTCCTGCTGTTGAGCAGCACAATAGTTCATATTCTTTGAAATTTTTTTATTTCTTATACTAATTTTTATTTTTTTTTCATATTTAATTTGTTCATGCAAACATACACAGATAAAAACATTTCTTCAAGCACCAATAAACGATTCTTCTTTAGCTTTTATGCAACTGAGTACATTGGCTCACCATTTCAATACTGCCATTCACTATCATGCCAATGGATCATTAATTATTATTGTTCTTTTAAACTAAATTTTTCCGCTATTTTATGTAATTCTCCATTTTTCCAGCAGCAACTCCTTTTCCTAGTGAATCAATTATCAATTATCAAATATTGAGTTTCTGTTTTCGACCATGACAGAAACAAATGTGGTTTTTGTATTATCTAACTGAAGGTTACCTGTCCAAGCGGATTAGATTGTTTTCTTGCCCAGGTATGTTGAGGTTGGTAGGCTCCCATTGCAATCTCAGTGTCTCTAGTGCCCTCCATTGAACGCTGATTTATGTTTGCAGATCCTAGTATTACATACTCATCATCAACTATCATCCCTTTCGAATGAACATAAATCATGAACCGCCGGCTTTTCTGACAAAGTGCCTGGAAATGCCACAATACAGCATGCTATTAAGGAGAGAAAAGGCAGGAGAGAATCTGAAAAACTTAGATGGTCACAAATGAACCAACATCTGACCCTGTTCATACAGAAGCAGATAAGGAAATAAAAATAAAAAGTGGCAAAATCATCAAATTGCTGCAAATTCTCATGCTGTGCATTGGAAGCCATCTCATGTATAAAAATAGAGGTAAGGTATCTAAGTGTGAAATTCAAATTTTCACTACACCAGTAGGATAATAGTATTTATAAAGGACGTGATTTTGCACTAGGAGGTTTCTCATTTCCCAAAGTACCAAGTACTGCAAAATACATAGCATGAATGAAACAACTGATTTCAAGAATGAAGATACCTGAGGAATGGGAGAACTTGAAGGAGTTGGCATCCCTGAAGAGTTGGATTCATCTACAGCTTCACGATTACCAAGACAGAAGAAGTTCAAAAAATCCTGTGATGAGAATGCATCCTCAAGTCCAACCTCGTCTAGGGCCTTGTAAATTGTCTCATACATCATTTGCATAGTTTTATGCTGTAGCAGTTATCAAGATTCCCAGATTAACAAAACACAGTACCGACATATCACGCAAACATTTTCTATTTCATGACAGATCTTAGTTCCATTTGGCTGTCCAGTTCTTGGGTCTAGAAACTCAAAGGAGTAAATATGATAAGACAAGAAGTTAAGCTAGTCAATATTATAATGGCTGATGCTAAAAGCTAGCAAGTAGAAAAAGTTGCAACAGATAAAGAAATTAGGCAAATTAGTTCTGATGTCAGCTGTGACATCAGAAGTTAACTAATTATATCCAGCAAGTTTGAGTAGCTTGTTAGTAGATTTTGTAGGTCATGTTGTCACATGATGCAATCCCCTGAATCACAGTTAACAATAGCTTTTTAACAAACTGATTTTTTCTATAAAAGATTTTCTGTTTTTACAAAGGGAAATAGTATTTTATCATCGATATCACTTGCTTGTCATCTTTCCCCGTAAAAAAAAAATAGGTTCCTATTGCCAAATCTGTAGTTGGAGCCTACCTGCCAAAACAAAATCCTTTGCGTGGCAGCACCGGTTGGAACACCCTCTGGCCACATCGGAACAATAATGTAGGCAGCAAATCTCTCATTCGCTCTGATTTTATTGGCAATCTTTAGTGCAATTTCCATAGGAATCAAATTATTAGCCCCTGCAAGAAGGCAACATGACAAGAGTTCAGCATCTAGATAAAAATGTTGCTGGAACCATAGAAATCAGATATTTACAGCATTAGTCCATCTAGTTGAGATAGAGAAGAAGAAAAAAAAATATATGTGAAAATTGGTGAGCTGATGTTTCAGACGTGGGAAATTTTTGTTGGAAATAGTAGCAAGTGTGAAGTCTGCTAACACCATATTGCATTCCATAAACAGCGCAAAAAGGTCAATTATCTATCTTAAAGTCGTGCAGGACACCCAATGAAAGCATAAAATGTAGAACTTTTTTTTTCTGGCAATGCCAGAAGGATCCAGGATTAGCAACTGATGTTCAAAAATTTGAATTAGAGGACAAAAAAGTAACAGAATATATCACTCCAGGAGTTGAGGGTGTTGACGGTGCAGATTTTGAGAAGCATAGCTACATAGATCTACAATCATGATTGCTAAGATAGAAGATGCAGAAAGACTAGAAAATTCATCAGGTCGCTGGCCTGTCTTAGAGTTTGACTTTCTTGGTGTGTGTCCTAATTATTCTGTTATTCCTCATTTAGTTGTTTTCTTTCTATTTAGTTTCTTATTTGATAGAGATTTCTGTATAAATATTGTTGTGCCTTTTAATTAATCCATCCTCCTTCAGCATTGTTTAATCAAAGTTGAGATTTCCACCATTCATATTTTATTTAATTCTTTCTGTTCCTTAATTGTGCTAATACTCTTGCACGTTACTTTATCACTAGCCTTCACTTCAAGTTTTCTAGTACCTTCAATTCTCCATCCTTCACGCCTGAGCCCCGTTAAACTACATGCCAAACTATTTTGCCACATTTTGGTTAAAGAAGGGGATGACTGATTAATAAATAAGGAGGGAGGAATCAGGTACCACTACATCTTTATGCCATCAAAACTGACTACAATCTTTGTTACTAAACTGCAATGCTTTTCATGTTGGCTAGAAAGCAGGGAAGGCAATGAAATGCAGTCTTCGAGGCAGCATCTTTTAACATGATTTTTTTCATACAATAAAAAAAAAGGTTCCTCACCTAAATCTTTATATGAACCCCAGTTGTACGAGGACCCAATAAAATACTGGTTCTCTATGTAAATAAAATGTTGGGCAGCACGAATGGCCTTCACATATGCTGTATGTATGCTCATGTCAATGAGCACATTCTTTCCACACACCAGGTTCTGTTACAGCAGAATATTCAGTCAACTTCCACATGCAGCCATGGACACACAAACACGCTCACACTTGCACAGGCTCAAAAGAGAAGCAACAGGCAATGGATTGCCAGATATTCTCTTACCTTGTTTGTAATTATCAAAAGAACAAGAACAACAAGAACAACAACATCTCACCTTTTTCGGGGCATCCTTCGGATCCTTTGGGAAGTCTTTCACAGAGTTTGAATCAATTGAACGAAAAATCTG
Source organism: Populus trichocarpa (assembly GCF_000002775.5). Lineage (NCBI taxonomy): Eukaryota > Viridiplantae > Streptophyta > Magnoliopsida > Malpighiales > Salicaceae > Populus > Populus trichocarpa. Next base: position 11,652,405 of record NC_037286.2, on the reverse strand, counting down.
CAGTTTAGTTAAGACAACTTTAAATGCAATTTCATTTGCAAGCCCAACCCCATGTTTCATTGCAGCAAAACTATATTCAGATCCAAGACCAAAACAACCCCTTCAAACAAATCACACCTCAGTGCATGATCACTTGAGCCAAGGCTTGGATGAATTACCTGAACATGCCAAGCTTCAGGGTCATCCTCACTAATGGAAAGAGCATCAAAAACACCTATAATGTCTGGAATTCTGTCAATCCTGAGTAAAGCATCATCATATGATGTTTTTAGTTTTCTAAGGCCCTTAGGTTTTGCAGCCTTCATCCAACGGTCCTCAAAGTTAGTTAGAACATCATACGCTGCTGGACCATCTATTCTGCTGTGCAAGTCATGCCATGGTTCTCTTTGGCAATTTGCGACACTACCCTGCTCAGTATTTAAACAAATTCATAATTAAGGAAAGATGAAGTTGATTTCATCACTTTTAAAACTCAAATCTAAACAACAAGATCATGCCAGCTTATCTTTTATATCATCAATAGCATGCCAAATAACACTTCTACAACTGAATCATGTAGCCAATCACAAGTGTGCAATTGCAGAGGTAAAACTTAAGACTTACAGTGAAAGTAGGGTTGTGATAGTCATCTTTGTGAACAGTTTGTAGTGTCCTAAATAGAGAGTGATCAGGATTATCATATCGACCATCACATAAATCAAGTCCACCAACAAAGGCTATGATTTTTCTTCTATTATTGCCAGCATCAGCATCAACAATTACAGTTTTCTGATGATGTGTATAAATTGTTCCGACCTCCTGATAATTCGAAACAGCAGAGGAAATTCAGTCATAATTTATACTCCATTGCTACAAAAATAAAAAAAAGAAAACTTGCTGGAACGAGACAAAGCTCTCAGGTATTGTTGATTGATATAAAGTCCCCTGCTTCACCATACTGTGCAAAAAAAAAAAAATACCAACATGAAGCAATAAATTTCAGAAAAATCCCCTTTAAAACCATGGAGGAGAATCAAGAAGAAAAGAATATATACGCTACAAATTTCCTAACTATTATTGCCAAAAAACACAAGCAATGGTCAGCTTGTAATACTGAATTAATCATAGCAGGGCTGTTGGCCCAAAGTAAACTCAATTTAGTGAAGGTTTATATACTTGGCAATTGCAATCTCTGATGAAAGAATTATGTATAATTGACTGAACACTTTTAGCAGTTAATAACAATTGTAGCAAATGCTTTTGTTATGGCTGGTAAACTGACATGCTCAACATATCAAGAATGTTCGCCACTTGCCAGGCACTAGCACTGCTTTAAGCAATGACACAGTGCAAAGAACAGTAGTATTATGGGATAACTAACCCTTTGCTTGACCCAGCTATGTTTTTTCCCAGCAATGCGAGGACAAAGCAGCACTTGAACTGATGAGCGTTTGAAAAAGCGGCGAGTTTCCTCATCATGGGTTGCCATAATTCCATCCTGCATTGTAAGGAGGTTTAGTGGAAGAGTTAAGAAGCTTTCCAGTTGAAAGAGAAAGTACATAATAACAGGTAGCATGATTTAAGAATTCAGTTTGAGGATCTAGCAGGGCATTTCCTTGAAATCATTGATTAATAGACACAGTGCTCATGCTCTCCTCAAGAGCCCAGACAGAACATACATGGATCACAATGAACACAAGTAGATACAACAGACAACAAAAGCAACATTTTTTATAATAGCAATAATCAAAGATGCAAGCATAAATCAAATTTGCAAAACTAATCACAGATAGGTCAATCATTTGGTAAGGATTGTAACAATCAGAAGTAGTGGTTCCAAGAACATCTATTTGACCACAAACTACAGCAGAAAACTACAATTATACAATTAAATATAGGTAAGATTCTCACTGTTTTATATCCCAAGACATTCCTTGAAGTAGGATCATCCCAAAGAAGAAGCAGAACTCTTACGCCTTCCTGGGACTTGGACCTCAGAAGATCCCCAAGGGGCACACCTGAATGCTGACCACCATCCCGGACCAGAGCAACTTTGTGCCATACAGACCACCCGGTAATGTAAATTAAACGCCGGGCTTGACGTATAGCATCAAAGATATCTTGCCAGCACTTTCCATGCAGATAAGGCATCCCGTTATCAAGTTGCACATTTGGAAGGCTCCCGTCAGGAACATGGGCATCTTGATAAAGAGTAACTGTTCCACCTTTCCTAAGAGGAAAATAGGTACCAGGCACACCATGATAATCAGGACCAGCACCAACACCATGTTGATAAATGCCCAGTTTCTCTATGGGCATGTACTGAATTGAAATTCTCAAAGAAGCACCAGGCTTACATTGTTTTCCGTTGTTATTCAAAATAGGGTAAACTCCCTCAATTCTTGCCCCTGAATATATCTGTTCAACTGGAAGTGCCACAACTCCTATCAACTGCGACCCCAGAACATCACTGTCTTTAACAACAAAACGCACTTCTGCAGCGGAATGTGCAACAGGAACATAAAAATGCTGCGTCCATTCAGGATTTTCACTATTGCTAATCACAAAAGTCCTCCCAATCACAGCACCAGCTACTGAAATTGAAACATAAGGGTCGCTGGTAATCTTGGTGTACACTTGTCCTTCAATCTTGCTACTTATACTTCCAGGTAATTTGTTGAACATATCACCCAAAGTCTTGTGGAAAATGTCCATGTTTGGGAGATTCTTTGCATCATAAACACAAATATCCAAATTCCCGTGTAAGAGCAAAACCTTCAAAGACGACCCTTTACCACTCGACACTGGCACAACCTCCATACTTTGGCCATGCTGTGATCCATTAAAGGAGGATGAATGCGCATAAGGAGAAGCAGGATAGTGACCAGACGAATCAACTTTGCCCGCATAATTCTCCTCCCAATTAATTGAAAATGAGTCATTAGGATAACCATATAATTCGTGTGGGGGGGCATGTCCAAAACTAGAGCCCTGATAGCTTTGAGGGGAATAAGGCACTGAAGGTACTGGAGGAGCTGGTAGGGAAGCAGGGGCAGTAGGATGATTATTCGTATCATTCAAATGCAAATTACTTATTAAATCATCCAAAGGTGGATATGCAGAAGAAGTACCAGCAACAGCAGCATCAACTTTATCGGGATTTGATGAAGATGATCCAATTCCTAAAGATGAAGAACTATCTTGTCTATGAATACCGGAAAAGCTATTAGCCCTAGAGGGCGATTGTGAAATGCTATCAATAGAAGGATATTGGCTCGACTGAGGTTGAGCAAAAGGGTAATTATGAAGGATTGAATTTGAAACATGAGGTACTGGTGGATATGCAGCATATGGTGATGTTGCTAAAGGACCAGAATAGTGGCGATTAAAATCTAAAGGTCCCGAATTCGTTATTGGATGTGGTGATGGTGGTTGGTGTTGAGAATAGTCTAAAGAACCCGAAAGACTAGTTGGTTGTGGTTTTGAAGGATTGTGTGAATAGTCTAAAGGCCCTGAATGGCTTGTTAGATATGGTGCTGAAGGATTTTGGTGAGAATAATCTAAAGGCCCTGAATGCGATGGTGAGTGTGGTGGTGGTGGATATGCGTAAGCACCGTATGGAGGGTATGGAGGATAGGGATGAGGAGGATAGCATGGATCTGAAGGTGGACACCCATAATTTGGAGGAGGAGGAGGAGGATGGTGAGGGTATGGATATGGATTGTTATAAGGGTATGGAGAGCCATGATCATTATCCATTTTTTCAACAATCAAACATCAAAATGAAAAACTGTGTGATTCTCTAAAACGGGAAAGATTGTTCATAACCAAAACATGCAAAACAGATCTCAAAGACTCAAACTTTTTCCCCTTTTCTTGACCAGAATTCCCTGAACAAGAAAAGGGAAGGCAAAAAGTCTCAAAATTTTAAGGAACAGTGAGCCAAAGAGAGAAGGAGTTACCTTTTTAGAATTTGTGAAAGAACAGAAGGTGAAATGTCAGTTTCTTGGAACCTTGAGAAGCACAAGAACGAAAGAAACAGGAACTGGAAGAGCTAAAAAAAATCTTTTATTAGAGGTGCTTTCGTGCTTGTTGACAAGTGACCACGTATACTGTACGAACAGTCACCGGCGTTTTCAGGTTGCAAGGAAGCTGTCGTTATTTTAGGTAAAAATCTAAATCACAGAGAAATTTTGGTACTTTCCAATTCCACATGGGAATTTTACATTGGGTGATATTACATTAACAAAACCAGCTTACTCTTTTTCTTTTTTCTTTTAAAAATATTTTATAGACTTTTTTCATATTTATTATGAGTTTATGATTTTGATTAAAACACAAGATTTACTTTTAAGTTTTTAGCAAGCTTAGAGTGAATTATTAGGTTAACACTCCTTTCTAAGAAACTACGATGAGCTTCTCTATTTAGGAGTGTTTGGAGAATAAGTTCTAATATGTTTTTTATTAAAATTATTATTTTTTATTTTAAATTAAAAAAATTAGTATTTTTAAATTGTTTTGATGTACTAATATTAAAAATAAATTTTAAAAAATAAAAAAATATTATTTTAATACTTTTCCAAATAAAAAACATTTTGAAAAGCAATTGCGACCATACTCTTAAACACTTTTTTGGTATCGAAAATTATAAGCAAGGATTAAATCATAAATAAATATAAAAGGATAAAGATTATATGCTATATTTTTTTAATCAAAGGAACTAAAGTATTAATTTGTTAAAAATATAAGAAGTAATTAAAAAAACTAATTCATAAGTACATCTCTTTATAAAACATTAACATTGTGGAATAAAATATATTTTTATTATCAATTTTTTTCAGGATTTAAAACATAAAAAAAAAAGAACTTGTGTGGCCTATCTCAAATTCTATTGAAAAAATTCATTTTAATCCATATATTATACACTGTCTTCTTCTTTGGTCTATTTATTTAAAATTTTTATTTTTAGTTTAAAATTTTATTTTATTCACGTTTTAATTTTTAAATTTAAAAAGAAAAATTAAAAGGATTGAAAATAAAAGAAATATAGTGAGAGAGTGGGTAGATCAAGGGCTCTCTTTTTTCAACCTTAATTAATGAATGGATAAAGTAAATCTTCCATGGTTTGATGGAAGACCTAGAGCTAAACCAAACCAACCATATTGGGGTGGTGGTTAGGGTTCTTTTAATTCAATGGCAAAGTTGTAATATTATTATTGTAAAAGTTTTTTAGTCATTAAATAAAATAAAATTGTAAATAATTTAACATTTTTTTTTGACTGGATGTAAAAAAAAAATAACTAAATTATATAAGGTTCAATGTATTTTTTCCATTTTATTAAATATTATTAAGTTTTTAATTTGTTTTCAAAATCTATTTTAATAAAATTATTAATTTTATATTTAAGTTATTATTTCATTAGACACCATCTAATTTTGCGTTTATTTTTAAATAAAATCATTGTATTTTTATTTACAATGTCAACAATCATTTTGTTAATTATTATATATGAACCTTGAAATGGCCCCATTTTAAATTCAAGTAAAATAAAACTTCCTTTACGAAGAAAATCCATAATTTTCCTTTATATATGTATATATATATATATATATATATATAGTAGTCTAATATCAGATGCAAAGCTCGACCGATTTATATTATTACTATAAATATTGATGTCCCTATCGGTGGAACAAACAGTTAACCATTTTGATCGACCGATTCAGAGAGTAGCTGATATTATTGTTCGGTCACCTAGTTTGCATAGCAATCTCAAACAATCGACCAGTTTTATACTGTCTCGTAAAAATATCAAACCCGTTCTTCCCTCTTCCCTCTTTGTTCATGAATTTTATAGAAACAAACATAATAAATGTTCTTTCCAAATTCTTCACAATGGCCTCAGGTCCCTCACGTAACGGTACATTACATGCTTAAACCCTATTTTTACATTTTAAAATTTTTTTTGAAAAAATTTAAATTTTATTTAATTTTTTTTATTTTAAATTAATATTTTTTGATATTTTCAGATCATTTTAATGCTTTGATATAAAAAATAATCTTTTAAAAATAAAAAAATATCATTTTGATGCATTTCCGAGTGAAAATCACTTTGAAAAACAACCGCAACCACGCTCACAAACACAAACAGGCTCTTAATCCCATTATTTTTTAATAATACACATTCCACCCAATTCACAAAATATTTTTTTTTTTTTAGTTTAACGTGGGTGTCCGGGTCAGCTTGCGCGCACCTCAACTAATCCCACGGGCCCTGAAGTTAACGACCATGTAAGCCTCTAGTGGCCATCATATGAGCAACCACATGGCTCGAACTTAAGACCACAGAAGAAGCAAACCTTTTGGTCCCAAGCTCTTATCACTGGGTCACCACCTAGATAGTTATTCACAAAATATTCTTAATATTACATAGCCAACGTTAAGGGAAATCAAAGAGAATATTGAAGACCGATTTTAATCAGAGAACTACGCAAATAAATTACATTGCCTAGACAGAAAAGGTGCATGCAAGGAGAATACAAGTAGTATATATCTGCTTACTATCACAATTAGTACCTTAAAAAGTTCCTTTACTTTCATATTGCTAGTGATTCAACACTTAAAAAGTAAATACCTTTCTATGTGCTTGATTAATTCAATTATGGGATTAATTCTTTCAATTTCATATTATTCTAATTGATTCTCCTTTACTTGTAGTCTTTACGTATACGGTTAATTAAATATATTTCTTCTCCATATATTATTCTCAACAACTTTTCCTAAGATAGATTCAAATCTTGAGATTTTTACTATTTCACCTTAAGGCAATAGTTTCTTACCCAATAATAGATGTTTAAACAATAACAATTCAAGAAATTTAGGAATAATAAAAAAATTGCAAGATCAATTTGAGATTTCCTTTATAATAGAACACTGGTGACAGATATATACATTAGAAATTGCACTAACTAGTCTAGATGGAAAGCATGATATTGTGATCGGGATAATCAACTTGCAACTTTCGCTCCCATTCTGTGTAAAATTACAGTAATTGAACACCTAGAACATTGTTTCTAATTTTCTTTCATTCTCTTAAAGCCACAAAGACTATTCCTATATTCATACAGACTGCTTATGATTCCAAATCTGTAAACAAAACAAACCCAACTCTCATTTTGCAGGGGGGTGGGTTGCCACTCGGCCCAAGACCGCTGCATGCACGAGGTCATCCTTCTTCTCTCTTCCCCTTTTCATTTTCATACTACTGTTCTTGATATTCATACATATATGAAAATTCATATTTATACTACCAAAGGATGGCATTGCTAAGTTTGATGTATAAATGATACAGCACTTGCTGATTAGTATTACTTGCTGATTGTATAAATGATTCTTTGAAGCAAGGTCCGCACGGCCATCACCGGTTTTGGAAATTGCAACAAGAATTTCCAGTTTTTCTTTCAACGTATATGATTCTGAAGCACTAGACACCACCTCAAGGAAATCTTTTCGTATAGATAATAACTCTGTCAATACTTCTTCATCCATTGCAGATCCGACAACTTTAATTTCTTAGAGGAGGGATTAAATTAGGCTCTAGTATTAGCAAACTAGGAAATTTAAAATAAGCCTCCTAATTAAATAATTTTTAGCATTACATAGGACTTGAATTAGGAACTTTCAGTCTCTGGAATATTTCTGCTTGGTCTGCTGTCTGCACCTAAAACAAAGTATTCTTATTCTATGTACCAAAACTACTGCCAAGTTACCGCAATGGGACTTCTAACACTATATTTTCCTAACACCAAAACAATAGATCCAAAAGAGGAACTACTTGCGCTATCTCTTCCTCCTGACTCGACAAAGGTCACATTATAGCTTAGTTTCTGTCCCAATTTTACAAAACTCAAACTCCGAGGCTCCAATATCACTGATACTCCGTTGGGTTCTTTCACTTTTACTGTGTAAGTACTCAAAGGGAACCCGACATTTGTCAGGGTTCTCTTGAATGTCACCCTGTTATTTTGTGAGTTGCCTTCAAAATTCACGGCGAAAGAAGGGTAGTTCAGGTCCCCAGTCTGGAGAACTTTATCATCAGGACAAGTTACGGTACTCCTGGACACTTTGAGTTATTTGAGAAGATGTTTAGTTTTGGCTGCACCAATAGCTTGCACAGTCTTCTGTGGTAATATCGTCTATCAACCCTGGATCTGAAGCACTCTCTGAGTCAACATGACCCGAACCAAAAGCAAAAACAGGTAGATGATGCAGAGTTACTGGATCCAACATCTGCAATTGGAGATTTTCTGTTGTCTGTAAGACATAGATGCTGTTGTCATTATTGCTGATTTAATTGCTGCTGGGGACCATTCTTTGTGGACTGACTTAAGTGGTGCGGCGAGGCCACTAACATGAGGGCAGGACATTGAAGTGCCTGAAATTATGCTGAACAATGCGCTTCTTTTGTCACTTTTAAGTCGAGTTGGGCTAGTCATTGGTGGCCACACTGCTAAAATGTTCACCCCTGGTGCAGTCACGTCCGGCTTCATCACTTCTGATCCCACTGAACTAGGCCCTCTAGATGAAAATGCAGCCACCATTGGTGCAGGATCACCATATATTGTCCCTTTGAAGGCAATCGAAGCAGTTTCCCTCTTAGCCGAGTTCACATACTTTTTGACAGCCATACCTGCTGACGCTCCTAAAGAACTTGCCGGCAGAATGTGAGTCTCTGTGAAAAGCTCTTCACCTCCAGTTACCGGGTTGATTAAAAGCATTCCTGCTCCCGCTAATTTTACTTGCTCTCCTTTTTTAGCTCGGCCATTCACCCCCGTCTCGCAAACAACAATTTTTCCTTTCACTAACTTTTTTTTCAGTGACCTACTAATACAATACTTAGCTCCTTCGCCACCTGCAGTCCCTCCATACTCTAGTGGTAATTGTGCTGTTGATTTGCCTGAATATAGAGACGCACCTTCAAAAGTTTGTCCATTTCTAAGCTTGACAGTTGTTGGAAACCTTCGGTCAGTGTAGCTGGCAGCTACTGTCATGATCCATGGTGTATTGTTGGCAACCGAGGAGATAGATGGGCCTGAATTACCAGCAGAGCTAGAAACAAAAAACCCCTTTTGGATTGCCTAACTAACAGCTTAAATTTTTAGGATGAGATGTTTTTTTTTTTTTTTGACAATTATCACTATAAACCCCCTAAAGAGAGTGATACCACATCAACTCCATCAGCAACAGCTTGGTCTATGGCAGCCAATAAATCAGTGTTGTTACAACCTGATGGCTAACAAACTTTGTAAGGTGCGATTCTTGCCGTATACTTCATTCCAGCTGCTGAACCATTCGCCAATCCATAAAAGCTTGCCTTGTCTACAAGGTTTCCAGCAGCAGTTGCTGCAGTATGTGTTCCATGGCCTTGTGTGTCTCGAGGGGATCGATGATCAATTGTTTAATTAATTCTTCCAACAATATCCTCGTACCCTTTGGGATAGGCTCTTGCACCAATAATCTTCTTGTTGCAATTTGATGATGAGAATTTTGTGCCGCTCTCGCCTTTTCCTTTCCATTTTGAGGGTATTACAGACATGCCCGAGTCTTGGAAGCTAACATGTTCAGGCCAGATTTCAGCATAAAAAAATGCCAACTATCACATCTGAAGCCAGATTTTGAGCATTCCAGAGTCCTTTTCCACTCTGTAGTCCAAGAAATTGAGGGTGTGTGTGTGGTGTGGAGAGTTAGCATTTCATCAGTAATGGCAGAGAGAAAGCCATTGACTTGGCTCAAGGCCTCAATTTGTTTGGTGGAGAGCTTGGCAGCGAAACCAGAAGTCACTGTTTCGTAGGTGCAGAGAAGCCGAGTAAATGTTATTTCTTAGTTTTTTTTTTTTCCTATAGTATTTGTACTTGAGATAATAGATGATTATGAGTTTCTTATGAATTTTCCACAGGTAGATGAAAATCAACTATAGAAAAATTACATGGATAATTTAACAAATATATTTATAAACTAATAAAACATATGTAGGTTCAAGAAAAAATCTGATTGCTATAAACTAGAATAATAATTTAAAAAGGTTATAACTTTTATTTGACTGTTAATTCAGATTAATTTTTATAGGAGTTTTGGAAATTTTTTTCTATATAAACTTCTTTGGTTCTATGCATACCATTAGATTTTAATATATCAAAAATCTTGCTAGGGGTCTTGATTTGGACTAATTTTGTTCTTTTTCTTGAATTTCATACATGGTTATGGATTCTATAATTATTTTCTTAATATTTTTATTTTTTTATTTTATTTTTTCTAGTTAAGGTTGAGTTTCTAATCTAAATTAAGGTTTTGTAAACCTCTAAAAAGTAAGAATTTTTAAACATTATTTTTTAAAAAAAATTATAAATTCAGATGTCACATTTACAACATCTTTTACTCATCAGATTTATGTGTTGTACATTTGTTTGATATCTTTATATTCCGCCTCCATCGTAAGGTTTTTCCTTTATCCTTGAAAAGCGCACGCCTTCAAATGGATTGGAGAGAACAAAAGAGATTGAGCAGAGCTGGTGTAAGCTTCCACGAGCTACAGAAAGATGGGTTGTGGGACTGACCTAATCAGCGTTTGCATGATTAATTTGATAACTTCAGTATGGAATCCTTGAGAAAATTGTATCGACTGTCAACTGGTTTAGACGAATGATTAAGAAATAAAAACACGATATGGTGAGTGATCAGATAATGGACTTCCAACTCTCATGATTAAAAAAAGAAGTTCATGCCTCGTTCAATGGTGTTGAATTATAAAAATCACATCAATCTAGCACCTTGCTTGTTTCTTTTTAGTTTTTTCTTAAAGCAATAGAGGCAAATTCAGATTCTAGTCCAAATCCTCTCTTGCTTTGGATCAATTGCTGATAGTTGTTTCTTTCAAGTCCCTTTTTAGTCATGAGTTGAAACTCCTGGGTTACAATTTCTCGGTGTAGCATCCACAAGTTTGGACTTTAAACCATATGATCACAAGAGGAAATATACCTTTTTAACAACCAGGAAGTTGTTCTTAAGAAATCGACAACATTTATTAGATTTAGCATCAGGAAAACAATGTACATATGCCCTTATGCTTAAATGTGCAAACAGTGGAGGGCATCAAGTTCAGACATGCTAAAATGATAAAACATAGGTTTCTTTTCACACCAGAGTTAGTTTAGCACGTACAGTGAAGGAATAGAAAGATAATTAGAGCTGGGATATAAGCAAATCTCTTAGAAGACACGATCGAAGCTTGCAATAATGCCCTCCAGGACATGATGCTTGGTGGAGTGCGATTGGTGATGGGTTTGGCCAATTTGAAACAGAGCTTTTTATTTGCCACGAGCTTTTGTTTTCAGGACCTTCCTTCAAGCCTTCTTTTGCTTTATCAAAGATGATGGAGAGTGACTTCGGATGTATCTGGTACTGTGGTGTGGGTGGAGATTTTTTTAGATTAATTATAATTTTAAAAATTGTTTGGTTTTTCATTATTTAAACTTGTTTTCATCTTAAATTATGAAAAAAAAAATAGATTTAAAGAAAGTATAATAAATTTAATTTTTTCAAAGCTAAAAACCACGACAATACTAAACATATATACTCTGTGCACGTTGGAAACAAAGAAAACTTTTTCAGGACGGATTATAGTATTTTCTTTTAAATGGACATATGATCATATTGTAACTTTGTGGATTGACGTTCACAGACAAAACTCCTCCTTTGGCTAGTGAAAAGAGCAATAGACACAAAGAAGAAGAAGAAGAAGAAGAAGAAGAAGAAGAAGAGAAAAACAAAGAATAAGAAGAACAAATACAAGCAAGAGAAAAGGCTACCCCTATGGAAACAACCACTGTACAAGAGACAATCTCTCCATGAGGAGTCTCATTGCAGGCAAGTTAAACCTAAATCATTGCTTATTTTCATAAGCAAACTACAGAATTAAGCAACAAACGAGCAGCTTGCTTTTCGTACAAAGAAAAGAAAAGAAAATCAATGTAGCATGCAAGATTAGAGAAAGCAGGATTTGATCATGATAATCATGGTCGAGGCTGGGGTTGAGCCCCGGCCTCTGGTTCCGCAGTTTCGAAGGGTGCAACCTTGTGAGAAGTAAAGATAAATCTGATGGAATCTACACATTGTATGATTGCAAAAACCACAAAAATGACAAAATAAAAGGCGAAAACTACCAGAAAGAACGTAGCTGAAGCATGTCGCTGTGGGGATTTGGCTTGTTCCAAGATCTTCTTGTAGTCCATGATGCCAAAAAACATCAAAAGAGCTCCCATTATAAACCCACAATTAATGGCTAAATTCTTTATGATCGTTTGCAAAACACTCTTCTCCTCTCTATGAGGTGATCCGCATGTAATGGACAACATATCAAATATAACCAAATCTGCGAAATATCGTAGCTGAGGCTCTATGAAGATCATGCTCTTAGTTTTTATCTCTTGAGATTTGAAAAAAAAAAAAAATAGTTTGTGTTGAATGAAAATGGCTTTTGTTAAGAAGGGCCAGCCTGGAACGTGACAAGAGGTGCAGAGAGTTCTTAATTTAGAGTATGGTGCCAACTATCTTGTTTACCAAAATATTTCTTTATTTCAAGGCTTCGAAACATGAAGCCTTGTTGATTTTTCCAAATAAAATAATTTTGTGGTTTTTTTAGGAACGGTTAACCTTTGTTCTTTCATATACTAAGTAATCTGTCTTCTTCTCCATTGAACTTTGCACTGTAAGATGAGGGCAGTCCTTGCTTTAATCTAATCCCTTCCACTAATGTTGAAATTAAGCAAGATCTAATCCCTTTATACAATTAAGGCAAGCATTTCAGCCTTCCTGGGTAAATGCAATTTCTTAATCACTTTCAGCTTATCATTGTTTGGCATGCCAAGAATTGGCAAATTCATCTAGAATCGGATGTACACCAAAATTTACCAAGGCAATCATCAACAAACTATATCAGCATGACATAATTTACCAAGTCCAGTACACACACACAAACTCGTATGGTTGTATATAATACAGAGTACTTCTTTCCCATTATCAGATTTGTATTTGAGTATTAGTCCAGTGGTTTAAAAATAACGATGGGGCTCTTCACAATGTGCTGATTGCTTTTCCATACGAGTGAACCTGACAACATTTGAGAACTTGGCATCGGTTTTGCCTTGACCACAACCTTAAAACTTCGCTTCTGCGAGGAACGAGAGAAGGAGAGGCTCATAGGTTTTACCACGATATCTACTCCTTTAGGAGCCTGGATGGTTGCATTGTAGATGGAAGGAGAAGGACCTACATTGGTAACTGTCCTTATAAAAACACCGACGGTCGGTTCATGCTTATTTTTTACACTAAGTTGCATAGTCGGATAGTTGAGAGCATCATAGCCAATTCCAGGAAGCAATGAGGAGCAATTTACGGATTTTGAACCAACTAAAACAGCTAAGGAGGATCTGTTATAGCCTTCGTGACATAGGAACTGAATGTAAGACATCTCATCCATGTCATAGACCAAGCCAGGGTTTCTAGCTTTATCAGGATTTACTTGACCAGCACCGTAGGCAAATTCTGCATCGTTGTTCACTCTTGAGCTCATAGGTTTTGCTTGACAAAGATTGGATGGAAGTGTAAGCAGGACAGTTGATTATAACTGAATTGGGAACTACTGAAGCAGGAATATATTTTTACCTGTTGTCAGGATGGCGGATTTGATTGCTGCTGCGGTCCAATTTGGATGGAATGACTTTATATAGGCGGCTACCCCAGCAACATGAGGGCAAGCCATGGAAGTCCCTGACATAAGAGAAAATCTTGAGTGCTGTGTATCACCTTTCAGCCCGGTGAGCGACCTCAAGGGAGTGTATGATGCCAAAATGTCAATTCCTGGTGCTGCGACGTCGGGCTGTGTCACTCAAAATTAATCAAACAATAAGCTTAGGCGTCAGGTATTTATAGAAATCAATCTTGTTTGAGTTTTTTTCCCTTAATAATATACCTTGAGAATGCGTTCTGATCCTGGATTTGGACCCCGAGACGAAAAGGAAGCGATAAAAGGAGCAGGGACTTTCACTTCTTGGGTTCTGTATATCACTGCTGATGGAGATCTGTTTTTATCGAAGTTAGTCAGCCTGAGGACAATATAACAGAAACTGGGAATAGAAAAGAATAGGAATACGAATTACTTGGTGGAATGTATATAATTATTGACTTTGTCGCTGACGGTGGCATTGACTACGGTTGCTGGTGCCATAAAAATCTGGGCTGCATCAAGATATTGCTCACTCTCAAGAATAGTGCCTTTTCCTCCAATTCCTTTAACAACAGAGTCAGCACCCCATACTTCTAACTCACACAAGACAAGCTTCCCTTTCACCTTCTTAGGGTCCAACGAGCCATCGGCACAGAACCTGTGATGAAGTTTAGAACCATTACCTAATAAATCTTTCACTGCATATTGCTTGACAAACGAACTAGCAGAAACTGTAGCAAATTGATTTAAAACACGGTTGGTCAGATATATTTATTTGAGGTTAAACTAAATGTGAGATCCATTTAATTACATTTGTGAAGTATTTATTGAAAATTGACCTTTAATATAAATATTTTAACATAAAATATTCACATATTTTAAATTAATTATGTGTAAATAAAAAAATTAATTTCAAATAACTTTTAACTGATAATTTTTTTCAAATCCAAAACCTCAATCTCATATTAAAAAAAAAATTAAGATTTATGTGACTTAGATAATGGTGGCTTGAGAAGTTAAAATTAGGCCTATAAAACAACGAAAACTTTAGGCTTTGTGGGCACCAAAGCTTAAATTTAAGTTAACTGTAAAATAATTTTTTAACTCAAAAAAATTATTTTTTATCAGCTCATTAATTAAGTAACTAATCTAATCAAAATTAACTTCCACTACATAAACTTTTATTTAAAAAAAAAGGAAAATGTTAGGTTTTATTTGTATATATTTCCACCACCTAAACTTCCCCCCTTTTTTTATAAAGGAAAATGTTATGTTTTATTTGTATTTTATGGCAAGTATTTAAAGAGTTAAAATAGTGAAACTAAATTCTATTTAACAGAATTAAATTCATACATCATAAAAAAAAATTCATAAAAAAACAGAATTAATTCATATATCATCCCCCCCCCCCCCCAAAAAAAAAAAAAAAATTCTTGTATAAATAGGTGCTCTAGGCGGTGTATCTACTAAACATCATAGCAAAACCATTCTGCTACCTACAGCTTTTTGATTCCTTCAATTTTCCTTTCCTACTTGCTGTCTACATTATAGAACTTTGGAATTTGAGTGTTTTTTTAAGTTTCTAGGATGTCGTTGGAATTCCAGGAGATTAGTTGCATACAAATTGTTTGTAGCCTTGAAGATAATTTTTTAATTCTTGACAATATTGCTTTTAATTTTGTTATTTCATCCAAAATTCATCAACAAGTAGATATAATTTAAACATTTGGTATATATTTCATTGCATATATATAATTATACGTAGTTTGGTGATTTTATGCTCAAGATAATTCTACAATTTTTTATCTATAAATCAAAGAATTTTTGTGCTCATTTAATTTAATATATACTATTCTATGCAATGTACATACACATGCAATTTATTCTGCTAGCTATTAATTTACAATGTTATATTTATATAGAATAAGGTGGCTACGTGAACTAAACAGTTAGCATTTATTTTTTTTCCAAACAGTACCTTGCACCCTCATCGCTTCTAGAGTAACCAGCATCTGCCCCACTGACAATTGGATATAATTTTTGTTTTGGTTCAAATGTGTTCACTCCAATACCCTACGTCACATTAAATGCAAAAACATCATTATAATCTGTTGTCTGAAATATATTCAATCTGAATTTAGTATTCTGGGATGTTGAACAATTACCGAGACAATCTTCCCATTGCCTAACTCAACTTTGCTCCTGAACTCCCTGTCAATGCCACTAGCTGCAACGGTCAAGAGCCATGGCGCATGGTTCGCCACGGAACTTGAAGATGGTCCATCATTTCCACCTGAGGCCACTGTGATAATTCCGTTCTTCATGGCATGGAATGCACCTATGGCTATTGCATTTGATACATAATCAGCGCTCACTCCACCAATGGATATTGATAGAACATCAACACCATCATGTATAGCAGCTTCAAATGCAGCAAGTAGGTCCATATCTGAGCAACCAGAGCTGACCCAACACACTTTATACATGGCTACCCTAGCGTCTGGCACTGCACCACGAGCAACCCCTCTTGCTAGCCCAAATAGGCTGGCATCTGGAACTAGGTTTCCTGCTAGTGTGGATGATGTGTGTGTCCCGTGGCCATCCACATCTACTGGAGATAAGATGTCACTGGGATCCGGATTGCCGTCGAGCTTGAAGTATCTAGCCCCTACAAGCTTGCTTTAAGATCCGAGATGAGGTGGGGAAAAAACAAGAAAGAAAGAACTCAGAGATTAAACCAATGCAACTCCTATCAACTAGTGATCATCAAAGATTGAAAGAAGTACCGGAACGAATTCTAAAAATTTATATCCGTGTGGGAGGGGGAAAAAATAACAATTCTGTTTTATTTACAATACAGAAATTTACTTGTTGCATCCTGAGAAATTAGCATAGTGACTGCAAGTGCCTCTCCATTTTCTAGGTGGAGGGCCAAAACCATCATCCTTAAAGCTCTCAGACTGCGGAGTGATCCCTGTTATACACCCCAAGAAACGGAATTTTTTTTTTATATAGTAATAACTGTTTTGCTGTTGTGAAAAGAAACTTAAAACAGAAGTTACTTCAGTCATCAAGAAGATTCAAAAACCTGTATCCAGTAGACCCACAACTATGTTCCTCTCCATTTTCAGGTTTCTTTTTGCAGTGCTAGGAAGCCCAATAAAATCCCATGATTTGGTTGTGTGGAGTTTGTGATACCGATTTGGAAACACGGAAAGAACTTCGTCCAGGACTGAACATTAATATTCACACCAGGAATAAACTGGATCAAAATCCAAAACTGGAATCTATAATATTACCAAGGAAACATACACGAATGGAGCGTTACACATACGTGACAGCTTTCTGGCTTCCGCTTTAGATAGCTTTGCAGCAAATGCATTGAAGATCTTTGTGTAGCTATATATGATGGACTCCTTAGCTTCTAGATCACTGTTTCACATAAAAAGAATAAACATCTGCAGGTATGGCTATTCCACCCTCAAATCGAATATCAGACGATTATATAAGGCCATGTATTAACTGCACAATCAAGAGTGAGCAGTTTGAAGGGAGCTAGAAAGTGGACTTACCTTCTCTTGATGGACGACAGAACATCAATATGTGTTTGCACCGCAGAGACATTATTGATCACCGGTTGATCTCCAAGATAAACAATAAAGAATTCCTGTTCATTTAACAAGATTCAGAATTATTGCACTGGAAGATGAATGACACGTTAGAAAGTGAAAACATATATAGAGATGTCTATTATGCAGGAGATAAATCAAAACCTTCTGTTCATCTTCAGTTGCAGCAGAAAAACCTAGCAAGATGAAGATTAGAACATTTGAAAGAAGAATGGAAGGAATAATCAATTTCTTCCTTGACATGCTGTTGCTGGGAGGATTAATTAAGGTCTTGGTGCAAATCTTCAGGACTTGTAATTTAGTTTATCAATAGCAGCACTTCAAACAAGCTCCAAAGATGATAAGAACCAGAAACGTGTACTTATTCAGTTCTGTTTGATGAGGTACTAGGTTGGGAAACCTTAAAAGAAAGAAAACAAAATCATGGTGCTCTTATTCTCTCGTCAATCAATGTCATAGATAGCTCAGTTTGGGATTGCTTCTTTTGGAGGGACTTTGTCCACCATTTCCTTTTCCTTTTTGTATGCTATCAATCCCCAAAACCCTCTGAACCGTACATAACAGAGTTCCTATATTAGAAAATGAAGAAACCCTAATACTACTAAACTTGGAAAGTAAATAAAATAAAATATAGTTACCTAATAAGATTCCTGGCCTAAATAAATTAAAATTGCCTGTATTTCGGAATTAATAAAGATACACAGATTACAATAAATATTATTAAGGCAGAAACCAATTAATTGTAGCATTGATTGCCATCCTGATTAGTCGATATGAGGCATAACATCTCAAATGGCCGCACTTCAGCTGAGGGATGGTATTATCCATAAACTTTCTTACACTACAGTAAGCTAGTGTCTTGGCTAACCTGCTTCTGCCACACCATCTGTTTGGCATAGTGGAAATGACAGATATAAAGTTTAAAACTAGAAATCTTCGGACATAAATGATACATAACCTTAAAAGATCATTGTCAAATTAGGAGAAGTTGCTTGAAAACAAAGTGCCAATAACATCAAGACCCTCCTTGAAGTCCAATTCAAGCAATTCAACTCTTTCAACATATGAGAATAGAATTTAGGATATTGGCTTAAAGTTTCCTTAAGAGACAGTTTAACTGGAATGGCCCTTAGTTTTTTTTTCTTACAGCAATGCAAGTGGCTTTAGTTTATCTTTAGAAAGACATCCCCATCAGGCTAGGCCCAGGACTGAATGAAGTTGATGCTTAGATTCATAACCAAGATTTGGTCTTTGATTTAAACAAATACAAACTTGAACTTAAAGAGAAAAAAAAGTACTTGAAATAACCTTAAAGAGAATAAAATTAAAGAATAAACTTGATTTACTTGAAAAGCTTAACCAAGTGTTGGTCTCGGGAGTAGGTAAAACTAAGCAAAGAAAAGGGATTTGGAATTGAAAGGTTTAACCTTGATTGAAAAAACTAAAATGGATTCCTAATCCCATATTAAGACTAACATTTGTAATTTTATAATTAAAATCTTTTTTTCTTTCCATGCTGATCATTTTTATAATCGGAAAAATATATATAATTTTTCAATAAATATAAAATATGCTTAAATATAAAGTAATATATAAAGTAATGAGGTTTGGTATAAGTCGGCAAAAAAATACTTTTATATAGTAAGTGTTGCACCAACTTATCAAGAGTAAGCCATATAAATGTATTTTCAATCTTAGTTATAAAATTTGAACTAGCTATGTGGATCGATTTAAGACTTGGCTATCCAAGACTTAGACTAGTTCAAGATGAAAAAACAAATAAATAAAGGATTGACTTGATCTGACCTGACAAAAACCCGAGTTGATCCAATTTAGTCCTTAATCAGTTGACTATTTTTGAAAAAAAAAAGTTAAAATGATGTTATTTTAATTTTAAAAAAAAATTGAGTTGAAGTAATACATAAAGTAATGAGGTTTGGTATAAGTCGGCAAAAAGATACTTTTATATAGTAGGTGTTGCACCAACTTATCAAGAGTAAGCCATATAAAGGTATTTTTAATCTTAGTTATAAAATTTGAATTAGCTACGTGGATCGATTTAAGACCTGGCTATCCAAGACTTAGACTAGTTCAAGATGAAAAAACAAATAAATAAAGGATTGACTTGATCTGACCTGATAAAAACCCAAGTTGATCCAGTTTAGTCTTTAATCAGTTGACTATTTTTGAAAAAAAAGTTAAAATAATGTTATTTTAATTTTTTAAAAAAATTGAGTTGAAGTAATACATAAAGTAATGAGGTTTGGTATAAGTCGGCAAAAATATACTTTTATATAGTAGGTGTTGCACCAGCTTATCAAGAGTAAGCCATATAAAGGTAATTTTAATCTTAGTTATAAAATTTGAATGAGCTATGTGGATGGATTTAAGACCCGACTATCCAAGACTTAGACTAGTACTTCAAGTTGAAAAAATAAATAAATAAAGGATTGACTTGATTTGACCTGACAAAAACCCGAGTTGATCCAATTTAGTTCTTAATTAGTTGACTATTTTAAAAAAAAACGTTAAAATGATTTTATTTTACTTTTTTAAAAAAATTGAGTTAAAGTAATACATAAAGTAATGAGGTTTGGCATAAGTTGACAAAAATATACTTTTATATAATAGGTGTTACACCAACTTATCAAGAGTAAGCCATACTTATAAAATTTGAATTAGCTATGTGGAACGATTTAAGACCTGACTATCCAAGACTTAGACTAGTACTTCAAGTTGAAAAAATAAATAAATAAAGGATTGACTTGATCTGACCTGTTAAAAACCCGAGTTGATCTTGTTTAATTCTTAATCAGTTGACTATTTTTGAAAAAATAAATTAAAATAATATTATTTTAATTTTTTAAAAAAATTGAGTTGACCATCCTTACCTATAATCCCGATAAGAATTTATAATTATGATTTTAATAACACACTTGTATAGAAATAGTGTTTTTGAATATTTTTGTTTATGTTTTTTGTTTAATAACTTTAAAGTAAGGTGATTAAAAAAGTTTGATATTCAATATGTATCAAACCCATGTAAAAGATATATTTGAAAAAAATATGATGAAATTTAAGAATAAAAGTAGTTATAAATAAGGAATGTGTGTACTTTATATTGAATACTATTTATCTTTCTAATTGATCAAAATTCAATATACCTCGCATTGAATATAATAATAATAAAAATAATAATAATTTATCATTGCATGATAAAAAAAAGAAGAGAAAAATTTTATTAAAGGAAAAATATTTAGTGTTGAAAAAAAAAAAAACTGGTTAGAGAGTTTAAATAATCACTAGACCATCTTCTTTAACAAAACCCAACACAATTCTAATTATAGAAATTATGTTTGATAACATGGTTCAACATGTTTTTTTTTTAATTATTTTTTTTTAAAAAAAATATTAAATTGATATTTTTATATATTTTTAATAATTTTGATATAATTATATTAAAAAATTTAAAAATCTATTACTTTAATTAAAATCTTTTAAAGTAGCCTAAACCCTACTAATAAACAAACCAGGAAACCCTACTCTCCATGTTCCTCCTCACACATCTCTGCCGCCAAAAACCTTTCTCCCTCGCGCGCCACATCTTGTCCTCCACAGCCTCTTCAAAACTCCACGACATCTACTGCTACCATAATCAATTGTAAAAAATATTTTTTTAACACAACATAAAATATAAAATATACGATATAAACTCAAATAATAATTTCATATTATAAAATTATAAAAAAATATTTTAACTAATTATATATTAATAATTTAATAAATAATGAAATAAACAATATAAATATCCAAACACCTTAAAATACATAATTCAAATAAAAATTCATATATGGCTTAAATAACTTAAAAATACAATATAATATAATTATGTCCATAAAATTTCATTAACTTAAAAATTAACAAATCTAAAACAAACAATCTGTTTAAAAATCAATATATGCATTAACAATGATGTATAGTGTAGAGAGTTGGGCAAAATACAAAAAAAAAAAAACATACATGTATATAGTTAAATTCCTGATTGAATCAAGTTGAGTTGAAGTTAAATAAGCTACTAAAACCCTGATTGAATCAACCTGATTTTATTGTGTTAATATTTTATATGGTTAAATTAGAAATTCAATTCTAAATTAAACTTTCAAGTAATCACATAATGAAATGTAAAATTAAACTTTCAATCACAAATTGTGAAGTGATGGTTAAATTAGAAATTCAATTCTAAATTAAATTTTCAAGTAATCACATAATGAAATGTAAAATTAAACTTTCAATCACAAATTATGAAGTGGAGTGTCAGGGAACTCAGACAGGAAAGCAGTAAATTTTTTAATTTTTGTCAAACTTGTAAAATCGGTCTGATTTTACTGAGTTTGACCGATTTCAAATTTTTAACTTGATTTTACATATTTTATATATATATATATATATTAACTCGTAAAATCATATAATTTTACAAATCAATTTGTAATTTTAACAACAATAACCACCACCACCTTCCCTCTCCCCTGAAAACTCCCAAACCCCACCAAGAATAAAAAGAGGCAAAACTTTTTCTATTTTCTTGATCAAACCCACAAGAAACCCCTACTCTCTGACTTGGCATTTGATTCCCGTTTCAGTCACACAGAGAGTAATCCAAATATGAGGCCCATCGGGCTTAGAGATCCCAAGTACTCACCTTTGGGTAGGGTCGGTTGGACCGGACATGGACTGTAGTTTGTGTGTTGGTTGTGGACCGTGAAGCGAAGACCTCGTTTGGAAATGTAGCGGAAACGAAGATTTGCCAAAATTTAGATTTGTTTTTTTGTTTAAAATTATTTTTTTATATTTTAAAATTGTTTTAATATATTAATATTAAAAATAAATTTTTAAAAATAAAAAATATTATATTGATATATATATATATATTTTAAAATATTTTAAAACAAACCACGAATACAATCTTAAACACTCTAAAATTAGTTATTGATAGGGATAAGTAATGATGATCATCGGGCCAACCTCAATTTATTTTTATAAATCAAAATGATGTCGTTTTGGTTAAAAAAATAAATAGTCAACGGGTTACAACCAGGTTACCAGGTTAACCCGCCGTATTACCTGGATTTTTAACTTTTCTTATTTTTTCTTAAACTTGGTCTGGTTGCGGCCTCAGGTCAGCCAGGTCTTGGATCGACCCAGCAAGCCGAGTCGGGTTTTAAAACTATGAACTCAAATCGACTCAAATCTTTATATATATAAATTTGTTTTTCAAAATTCATCGCTGAACAATTTTTTTATTGAGAAGTGTACTTTGTTGGAGTTTTTTTTATTGTCTTCTATGTAATCAATCTCAGCCTCGTGAACATTGTAACACAGGTTGAATTTCATCTTCTTTTTTTTTTTTAGGTTTTTTAAAATTTTTTAGTTTTTGTTGCAAATTGATATTCTGCCTCTTTGTTTTTTGACAGCAATGAGCAGCGGCAATGATGTACATCATGGGGGCTGAGATCTAAATTATTGTGACCACTCTCTTCCCTTGATGTCAAAACCTCCAGAGGAATTGGGAAAAATAAGATTACGCTTACTCTGCTGTGAATCAGATGGGTTTGGCAGGCTGTTTATGATACAGATATCACTGTCATATGAGAATCTCAGGCCATTTATCTAATATTAGATATTTCAGAGTTTTGAAGCAGAACATGCAGGACCAGTACCGAGGAATCTTGTAAATCTAGATCCGTAAATGAAGGTATTCTTTGAATAACTGAGATATGTCTTCCACATGATGGCTAATGATTGATTTTTTCATGTGCAAAATACTGCTCGCCACCTTTGAATCTGGAAAAAGTTAGCTGAGTTTAGTTCTCATTTGAAGACTCATGCTGTTTTTTTTTTTAATACATGTCCGGGCTAGTTTATATGTACCTCAACTAATTTTATGGGTTCTGAAGTTAACGATCATGTAAATCTCTAATAGCTATGAGATTTGTAAAACTCGAACCGATAACTTTTAGAAAAGAAACTTAAAACTTGACTAATTAAATATACCCTTCAGAATTCTCATGTGATATTTTAAGCAGACCAACATTTGCTCGTAGTCTTTTAAGAATATGAGTTTCGCTTTGGTTTTCTCACTATCATCAGAAGCTCTTGTCTTTTTATTTTTTTCCGATGATTTCATATAATAATTATTAGTTTTTAAAATTGTAGTTACATCACCTAAATTTTCTTCACCGAATATTTACCATATATATTATTGATTTTATCAAAAATAAAATTTTAAAAATAAATAAAATATTATTTTAATATATTTTTAAATAAAAAATAAAAATTATTCTATTAAACTAACTCTAAATTGATTTCGGTTTTGCAAAAGACACAAAAGAACATAAAAAAAAGAGAAAAAAAAAAGAGCCACATGAGGACATCGTGGGAGATAACATTAAAAAAACAAAAAAAAACCCATTCACTCGTTGCCTTTCTAAGAAACCAAACAAATAAAAGTAAACAATCCATCCACCTCTCCGTCACTCCTTCCACCTCCAATTAGCAAAAAAAAAAAAAAAAAAAACCAAAAAATTCCTTCCCTGAAACCCCTCACCTCACCTCACTAACCATCAACAATGGCAAACCATGATCTTGAATCCCCTCTCCTCTGCTCACAACTTTCTGATTCTCCACATCTAATCCTCTCCGTTCCTGACTCTGACTTCACCATTCAACAATCTAATAACAGCCACCACAACCACAACCCTAGCCCTAACCCCAATACTTCTTCTCGCAACCCTTTTGAATTCCTCGGCTCAGATGGACTATCAGTACCCGCACCATCGACCCTGGATCCGTTTAAAAATGATACGCCTTATATTGAGGGATTATATGAATTGATTAAGATTGTGATTTGTTTGCCAATTGCAATTGCAAGATTGGTGCTTTTTGGGGTTTGTTTGGCTATAGGATATGTTGCAACAAAAATTGCATTAGAAGGATGGAAGGACATGCATAATCCTATGCCCAAATGGAGGTCTAGGTTAATGTGGGTCACTAGGGGTTGTGCTCGCTGTATTTTGTTCTCTTTTGGGTATGTTAAATTTCTCTTTTTAGGGTCTGTTTGATTGCTTAAAGGATTTTTTTGTGCGCGAGCGATTTATTAGGGTTAGTTGTTTTCAGTTTTGGTTATTTAGTTGACGGGGATTGAGGTTTTTTTTTTTTGGAGGGTTATGTTGAATTAATTTTTACCCTTTTTTTTAATTAATGACCTGTTTTTTGTAGAAGTTTGAAACTTTCTGGTCTGCTTAGTTGTTGGAAAAAAGAATTGATTTTTTTATGTACTTGATGGGGTTTTGATTATTAATATTGCGGGCATTACTTGTAGGAAACAATGGGGATTTTATATTCTTAAAGAATTGACTTTTATGCGATACTCGATTGAAGGTAATTGATGTGATTTATTTTGTGGTTTGGTTGGTGTTGCAGTTATCATTGGATTAAAAGAAAAGGAAAGCTTGCTCCAAGAGAAATTGCACCAATCGTTGTGTCTAATCATGTATCATATATTGATCCAATTTTTTATTTTTTTGAATTCTTCCCTACAATTGTTGCGGCCGAGTCACACGATTCTATGCCCTTTGTTGGAACTATTATTAGAGCAATGCAGGTAATCTTATTGCAAAGCATCACATTAGGTGCAATTGACTGGGTTTTTTACGCGCCGCCCCCCCCCCCCCCAAAAAAAAAAGAGTAAATAAATAAATAATTGCTTTTAATTGGCACTTTTCTTGTTTTGCTGTGTTCACAGGTGATATATGTAAATAGGTTTTTGCCATCATCAAGGAAGCATGCTGTTAATGAAGTAAAGGTAGAAAGTTTCTATAATATTTACTAGTTATGCTTCATTTATTCAATAATATTAGTGGTTAGTGAATAACATTAATTATCTAATGCTCAGATTCATGAAAATGCACCTAATTTGTGAATGCTCTTTTCTGTCTGGATGTCTTAAACTTGTCACTGTGTTGTTTCAGTAGTAGTCCCAGTAGATCTTGAAAACCTAACAAGTCTATAAAATTGGGAAATGCAGCAGGGCATATTATGCTTAGTTTGCAAAATAAATCTAAATAATTTTATCAATTTATAAGCTATTTGATACAGAAATGTGCTTTCAAGATCTGAATACAGAGAAAAGCTTCATGTGATAAATTTCCTCGAGTGCTTTTGTTTCCTGAGGGAACGACTACTAACGGAAAGGTTCTTATTTCATTCCAACTTGGAGCATTCATCCCTGGTTATGCAATTCAACCCATAATTGTCCGCTATCCCCATGTTCACTTTGATCAATCTTGGTATGGCTTTCTTCATTCATGGAAATTCCTTATTGACTGTCTAGCCTGTCTCTAATGGTGTTTGGTCAACCTTACTTACCATGTTTTCTGTTTTTATTAGGGGGAATATTTCTTTGGGAATGCTCATGTTTAAAATGTTTACACAGTTTCACAATTTTATGGAGGTATGCTTTCTTGTTACCTGTTAAATATGATCCTGGGTTACCATGTAATACAGTGACCTTAAGCTCTTATACATTCAAATAATTGTAATGATTCATTTTAAATTGAACAGGTAGAATATCTACCAGTTGTTTCACCCCTTGACAATTGCGAAGAAAATCCTGCTCATTTTGCCAAGAGGGTAAGTAATTGATTTAATTCGTTTACTTTCAGTTCTTTGATTGATTGGACTTTTTTTTAATTTCCTTTTCTTTTTTCTTGACGTGCAAATGCTCAGTATACTGTTGCTCGTTATGGACCTGTATTGTTTTTTATTTTTCTGTACGCATCTGTATTCCTTTGATGTTTGCAAATGCTCAGTATTCTGCTGCTCGTTATGGACCTGTATTGTTTTTTATTTTTCTGTCCGCATCTGTATTCCATTGATGTTTGCTAATACTGATACATTGATGAATATGAATCGATGCAGACTAGCCATGCTATTGCTTCTGCTCTCAATGTTGTTCAAACGTATCACTCTTACGGCGACGTGATGCTTCTCATGAAAGCATCCGAGTCGAAGCAGGTATAACATCTCTTTGTCAGCATCTGCCTCTCAAATTATCTTGCTTATGGGTTTGCACCACATTGTGAAGTATTTGATTGGTGTGTTTAGGGAATGAGCATGAAAGAGTAATGATACAGGTTGACTTAAGAATATCTGGTTTGCTTTGTGTTTCCAGGACTTAACATCTCACACTGCTTTTAAGTCTGGAGTTCTAAGCTTACACCTAATAAGTCATAACTTCTTTATGTGATGATTAGACATGAAACAAATTAGAAAGAAATATTGGTGTTGATCCGGTGTGGCCTTATCTCGAGTTCCTGACACTGAGGGACTGGACATCTCAAATCCTTTGATACTCTTGAGCTGAACTGGACATTTTCCTCATTTATTGGCAACCATGTCTTTTCTGTTTGGTGTAAAAACATGTAGTACATCAAACTGGCTCTATTTTTCTTCTGTGTATATAATGTGTTTGCTGCATCTTGCTAGCATAGTTATTGCATGATGGAGCCTTACATATCAATGTGTATTAGTCTGATTAATTTGTTTAATACAATAAGAAGTTGACATTGTTGTCAGAGGAACTAAAAGGTAGTGGCATTCGTGCTGATATTTCATTTTTCTCGTGACATTGTTTTACAGGAGAAGCCCTCAAGTTATATGGTTGAAATGGCTAAGGTGGAATCAGTAAGTATTTTGATTCAAATGCTTTTAATTTGAGTTTCTTGTTAATTAAGAAAATTGAACCAGAATTATATATCTGATCTAGATAAAGAAATGGATTATTTTTCTGTGTTTTTGCCTTTTGTCTTTGGTTATGCTAAAATGCTCGTGTTCTAATTTTGAATTTTCTTCCTTGTAACTGTAGCAAGACACCTGTGGGTGCTTGTCTGATAAGCTGGTAAAGTCACATGTGGTTTTGATACTAAAGACCCTTTCTCACCTCTAGTTGGGGTTTCCAGTGAGGATGAGTGCTTTCATAGAAATAACACAGTAGCAAAATCATTTTCAGATATTGCTCTTACCTGTAGTTTTGAAGTAATTGACAATGCAGGACGGATTTTCCTGAAGATTTCTGGGGAAAAAGAAAGAAGAAAGAAAATCGATCCTCATATTTCTTGGTTGGGATTGTAGTATAAAAGCTAACTCGTGTTTTTTGGGTGATTGTGTGTGTGAGTTTGAGAGATCAAGATGAATTGGTTGCTGCTCTTTACTCTGAAAGTAGCTCACGAATTATTCAGATAAATTGTGCTTGGCCATGTTTTTGGTAACATGAGTTTCTGCAATTTGAACTATGTAGCATTTGCACATCTTTGCTTCATTCTAATGTATCGTTTTCTTAAACCCATTGAGTTGCCAGAGCATGTGGTTTCTGCAATGCACAATTAAAAAACTAAGTCCTGTAGTTTTTTGAAAAAAAAAGGCTTTGCATCATTCTTATTTCCTATTCACAGCTTATCTTACCATATTTTTACTGATGTGGTTATTTTGTTTTTTCAGTTGTTTCATGTAAGCAGTTTGGAAGCTGTGGACTTTCTCGACAAGTTTCTGTCTATGAATCCAGATGCCAGGTATTGAAGTTTTCTGAACTGAGGAATTTATTGCATGATTTAGCTTTTGATTGAAGGATACTTGAATTTAGAGGCTACTGTCTAGTTATGGACCACTAAAGTGGGATCATATGAAGAATTCGATGACAGTTCCACCCTTTAGCATTCAACTACTCAGACTACTCAATTCCCTGGCAAGCACCCCCGGGTGGAATTCTTGCACCTCTTGAACTGGCAAAACTGAAGACTGTCAAGTTCCCTTAACTGTATTGTTAGATAATTTGATGCAGTGTTTGAATTGTGGCTTCCCACTTTCCTGTGTTTGATTTGCCATACTAGCTCTCTGAGCTGTTAAGTGATCTTGTGGTGATTGCTATTTTCATTTTTCTTTATTAGGATGAATATCATGTTTATTTGATTTTATATATGACTGCCTGCGCTCCTTCCAGGCATTGTAAGTAGGCTTCTCTTCTCATCTGTCTCTCAATTCTAGTTGTTCTACAAGTCTGCAAGTTACTGCGGGAACATGCTTCCATGTTATGCTGTCCATAACTTTGGGTTTATTCTTTTATGTTGTCCATAAAATATGGTTTATTCTTCTTCTTTGTTGCTGACTGCTATGCTTAACATTGTAATGGTTTGATGATGCATCTAAAGTTTTAATTGAAAACACTGAAACTCTCATTCGTGACTATGATCATTGAAGTCCTTTTGTTTTTTCTTACTGTGATAGCAAATGCTTATGCTCTGACTCTTTCTTTCTACAGTGGTCGTGTTAAATTCCGTGACTTTTTGAGGGCTTTGAGAGTGAGGACTTGTACACTTTCAGAAGAGGTTAGTTATCCTGAAAAGTAGATTTTTGTGTAGGGCACTCAAATAAAAAAATTGTGATCTAACAATATTTGAATTAATGTTCTTGCTCATGGCTTTCTAGTTTATCTCTCTTGACTGGGTTGTGTTAAGGGTAAACAAATTGAAGATTATTATTGTACTGTGGAATGGAAATTGACCAAAGCAGCAAGGCTATATCATTTAATCATTGACAAGAAACAAGGATAGTCACTTGTGCTATATGAAATTTTTTTGAACTCTTAATATATGAAGTTTGATGTATGTAATTTATAATTGAACAGGCTGCAGATCATGATTTTTAAACTATTCTCACGCACATGATTCTGCGCTTTCTTGAGTAATAAGTGAGTTTTGTTGGATTGCAGTTATTTGGGTTCCTTGACGTAGAGAAGAAAGGATCAATTACATTCAAGCAGGTAAATTTGCCCTTGTTTGTTTCATCTTTGCCATGAATGCAGTTCACCTGCTTGAGTTAATAAGTTCAATTATCATTAGAATGGGTATTGTAATCAATTTGCGATCATAGAGACCTGAACAGCTACCAGTTGTGTGCCCATATCAGTGACTGATTGCTAACTTTTCTGGCACAACAAATCTATGGCACATTGGTAGGCAAATGGAAACCCAAGCTTCTTATCTCTCACTGAACTTAGAGATCTATGAAGTTTTATTTACAGATATTTGGCAATTCATGATCTTAAGACCAAGATTAAAGTGCTCAACCACTAGCTTCTGATGGATCCTTGAATACTCTTAACTTCATCCACTAGACTCACTGGAGTTTTACTCCATTTTGGTGGTGCAAAATTTTGGGTTTTGTCAAAAAAGATGCAAAAGATTAAAGTGCTCAACCACTAGCTTCTGATGGATCCTTGAATGCTCTTTAACTTCATCCACTAGACTCACCAAAGTGTTACTCCATTTTGGTGGTGCAAAATTTTGGGGTTTTTGAAAAAAGATGCAAAACAATGTAGCTTGTATTTTGGCCGCTGTGAACTCAATGTAAAAATGGTCCAAACTGACAGCTTTTGGCTGCTGTTTAACCCAATGCAAAAAGGGTCTAGAGATAATTATCTGCTCCTTTCTTTATCCTTTTCCAGAATTTCTTACATTTATTGGATTTCCAAATACTTTGCAAGAGCAAAGTCAATGTAAAGTGGTTCAAATTTTCAAATGTATTGATCCGCTACTTTTTTATTTTAGTTTTTTTGAATTATTTCTGTACTAATTGGAGCTCCATTTGATGCAAGAGCAAACTTAATGGATATTTAGCAGATAACACACTGTGCTTAAACGAATAAGAAAATGCTTGTGGTATGGGCCTACAACATATATGTGCTACTTAAATGGAAAAGGAACACTTTTTTTAGACTTCTACAAGGATTTCCATTGCCAGGAATGACTGAAATCATTGATATTATAGTAACTGTACACTAATAATTTTTGGCTGAAGGGATTGTGTGAAACTATGTTTTGATAGTCTCATGATATGCGGCTGGCTTTACAAGATCATATAATTTGGTCCTTGCAGTTTTTGTATGGATCAGCACATGTCTTGAAGCAACCACTATTCCGGCAAGCCTGTGAACTAGCTTTTACTGAATGTGACACCGGAGGACATGGTCTAATTTCAGAGCAAGAAGTATATTAATCCTTTCCTTTACTTGTCAATTTACTTATCTTTCATTCGGGAGAATCCTTGCTCACATTCTTGTTTTCTGTTGTGTTTTGATCAGTTGGGAGACACAATAAGACTAGCAATCCAAAACTTGGATGAGGATGAGGTAAACAGTTAGCTGATCTGTCTAATTTGTTGTAAATGAATTCCTTTTTGTGGGATTATTAATCGGATTATTATGGTAGCTGCATTCAAATTTTTGCGAAGAGACTTGTTCAATTTGATTTGCATAATATCTTCCATCCAATTTGTCTTTATTTGTTCTCTAACAAAAAAGAAAGAACAGTTTTTCATAACAAAACGTGTATTCCCTGTTTACTCGCAGATCCATGAGCTCTTCAATGTATTTGATACCGATGGTGATGGGATTGTTAGCAAGGATAGTTTTATTTCTTGTCTAAGACGGAATCCTTTGCTGATTGCACTTTTTGCACCTTGTTTGGTGCACAAGGACTCATCACAAGGTGGTCACAGGATCCTGGAGATTGTATGACAGCATGTGTTTCAGCCTTTCAGGCTTCATGTTGGGCTGTCTCATATTGTGTGTCAATTCATACCTCTTGATGGCTTGGTTTTGTTCTGAAGAGGATTTCAGGTTTAGAAGGGGTGAGAGAGGCAGGGACTGTTTTTAACCTTGCCGATGAATACAGTGTCCTCGAGAGTTTTGACTAGCCAGAAAGGTTCCTCTGTTGTATTTTACTTGGTTGTTGAACTTTGTTCTCTGTCTACCAGCGGTAGAGAAATGAAAGCATTTGCATTTTTTTCCTTGTTAAAAGCTAGCAAACTGAAATTCATCCAAATTGAGATGGTCGGTCAACTTTCATATCAATAGATAGATGTACGTTTGAAATAAAATGATTTGGTCACGAGGATGTAGTAATAACTAAGGCATCTAGTAGCCATGACTGATCGTTTGAAAGAATTTTGGACGTTCTGACAAAAAGAAGAAAAGAATGTTCCATTTTTTTAAAAAAGAAGAATTACCTGACTGAAAAATCTCTTAATTTATCTGGGCCTGGTGTTAATAGCCACCACATCGTCCCATTTGTGGATTTTATGCATGAAAAGATAAAGAGAACAAAAGGCAACCGCGTGAAAAGCATAGACCCGTCAAGAGGAGTATGTGGGCCTCTCTTTGGTGTGTAGGAATATATAGGGTATTGGCTGCACTTTAAGCCAAGACAATACCTCATTCATAGCTTCCTGTTATTTTCGTTCACGTGTTTATGGCGGGCATGTTTTTCATGACAAGGCGAGGGAGGAGGAGCAACTGGTCCCCAATGGCGAGAATCTGCCTTGCATTAGCATGCCAATCACTTCCTTCGCTATGCCCTTCTTTGTTGACTTATGTGCTCGTCTTACCATCAATTATTGTGGTTTAACATTTATTTTGGCTGATAAGTTCAACATGCATTTGCACATGTTTAACGCATAACTTCAGTTCAACAACTTGGAAGTAATTATGTGAATTGAGGTTGATTGTAGCTTTGATATGCAATTAACATTCATTGTATTGGAAGGGAGGGCTCGGATCGATCATGGTTCATGTATCTTTGACAAAGTTAGCGATTTTCTTATATTAACAAAAACTAATTGTGCATGAAAAAAACACTGTAGACCGTACTCATTTGTATTGTTTACTGAAAGAGTGCAATAAAGTCTGTCTTTCCTCTAAAAATATCAAATGCCTTGATATTGAGGGTATTTAGATATTTTCAGAGGAATCATTGATCATTAAATGATTGACCAGAAATGTATATATATTTTATTTTTATTTTTTAAGCATAGTAAAACGACAAAAATATTATTGGAAGAAAAAAAAATTGTCCTCAATAGACTTTTTAGTCTTTTCACAATGATTTTCTTGTAATTATAAGGTAAGTTAAGGAGGAATTTAGTATTTGATTAAATATAAAAAATAAAAATAAAATACACAATAAAACAACCAGAATACCCTTAGAATTAATTAAATTAAAATTAGCCTTAAAGGGTTTTTTTTTTTGGTATTTTCACAATGGTTTTTTTCCGCTATTATCAAGTTAGCTAAGAAGCAATTTGATCTTTGACTAAATATATTAAAAAAAAAGTGAAGCACCCACACCCTACAAGTGACGTGGGTGACGTATCTTGACAGCCAAAACCCACCTTTGTTAAAGACCAAGCAATAATACATTGTTTACTACATTTATAAGAGATCAAGTTTTGACCAAGAAAAATAATGTAGCCACTCTTAAACTCTTTATTATCAACACTACTAATCCATTTAAAATCGCTAAACTCATCGAGAGAGAGATCACTATGATAATTCAAGTGCAAACAAAAAGATGAAGTGTCATATAGATAACACAAGGTATGATTAATTACCAACCAATAAATATTGATGGGAGAATGCATGTATTGACATACCTTATTAGCCATGAAACATATATTAGGTCATGTGAATTTGAGATACTAGAATACACCCACTAATTGTTGGAGTTGGGTAGGATTGGGATAAGGGAACCAGTTGATTTGGATAAAAAAGAACTCACTACAATAGGAGCAACAATTGGTTTACACTCAAACATTCTAGTTTTCTCCAAAAGTTTAGCAATATAATATTGTTATGAAAGAAAATAAACCATATATAGTGGAAGAAACCTTAATGCTAAGAAAATAACGAAGTGAACCAAGGTCATGAATGAAAAACTTAGTACAAAAAAGAGTAATAAGATGCTAAAGAAAGACAATATTATCACTAGTAGGTAAAGTGTTATTAACATTAACTAACATAAATATTGTAGCCTCGACAAAATAAAGAATGAATAAGGAAATATCAACTTTGAAACTATGAAATTCAAAGAAACTAAGAACTGATCTAATCAAACCATACACGGGGTGCTTATTTTAGATCATAAAGAGAATATTTTAGTTTGTAAACATGGTTTGGGTAATTGAGGATCAACAAAGCTATGAGGTTGAGCCATAAACACATTCATATCAAGAAATCCATTAAGGAAAACATTACATACATCAATTTGATGAACCAACTAACCTTGACTAACATCAATATTGATCATTGTCTGAATAGTGCAATGCTTCATCCATCTACAACCTACCATGTTCATAGTCATATCATATGATATTAGGGGCCACATGTCCTTAAAAGACAAGGCATAAATTTCAGCAACCATAACATATATCTACTTAGGTCATTATTTAACCTTAGTAAAACATGATGTTTTCAGCACGGTATAGATTACTACCCTTTACGAATTTAAATAATCCATGGACAATTAAAAAAAGAATAAATTTAAGATTTTTAAGGCATATAGTTGTTCTTTGTAAGTTTCAAATATAGATAGTGGTAAGCATGTTGAAGGTTGATACGGATAAGACCAATGCCATTAGGATTGGTAGAGGGTGGATAGATTTACCATGGTTTGTGATATGGAAGACATGTTTATGAAGTAGCCATGTGTGCAGTTATGCAATAGGCTTAAAATAATAGTTGCGGGATGAGAGAAAGAAGAGAAAAAAGTAAAATAAATATTGATATTGCAAAGTGGTTTTGTTTTGATGCAAAGATTAATGGTTCAAATGTTTTAGAAATTAGACTTTATTACCATTATATAATACGAGAGAAAACCAATGAAAAGAAAGAGAAAAGAGGCATTGAGAGTTTCAAAGAAATTTTGGAGGCAAGATCTAGAAGTATCTAAAAACAGATGTCCCTTATTTGGACTAAAAGTGATGTAGTTTCAAGATAACAATCTATAATGCTTTATTTATCCTAAAATGTATTGTTATATTAACAATAATATTTATTGTTTTATTTTTTTATATCGTTGTCCTCGATCGATACCAATGCATACCAGTTTATCATTACTCATTTATGCATAGATATTGTCAGTAGATAATCATTCAAGATCAAATATTATGATTATTATCTTTATTTTTAATAATCATTACTTGAAAGGAAAGAAAATTTACAAATAAATAAATTGACCAACTTGTTACCTTCACTCGACACCTAAGAGTAATGACTTATAAATGTTTATTCACATTATGATTCATTGATTAATATTTGATTGAGACACTTATGTATTTTGCAAGAAAATTTTAATTTTAAAAACTAAAGTAGAATAGATATGCTACCCTTAATCGATACCAAAAGTAACAACCTATGATGATTCATTTATATTTGACACCATAGGTGAGTAACAGACTAAGAACTAATGTTTTTTTTTATTTAGAAAATGAAGTCTTGATGATTATTTTTTATATTAAAATGGAATATTTGTTTAAAAGGTTAGAATGTTTGTCTTTTCTAAGTAATGCATTTTAATATGAGCCAAACCTTTCGTGTGATGAGTCTTGTAACCAAAATACAAGACTCGTCACAAACATGGAGAAATTAATATGTATGCATGATAAAGCGTATCATTTATATTATTTGAACTGAATAATGATATTAATAAATACTTATGCTATTGTGATGCTAAGGATGACATTGAAATGATTATATATATATATATATATATATATATATATATATATATATAGCTAACCTTAATGGATTCGTAAAATAGACCAAAATATAATTTTATTGAGCCTAGAATAATGTTTAATCATGTTACTTTAATAAAAACCACCAATCTCGCATGGAATAAATGAAGAATATAAGAGTTTTTTTAAGTAACGATCTATGATGGTTTATTTACTTTTGACACCATAAGTGAGTAACGAAATAAAAATAAAGTCTTGATGATTTTCTTTATAAAAAGGAATATTTTATTAAAAATGTTGGAATGTTTGACTTTGCTAAGAAATGCATTTTAATGTGGGCCAAGTTTTTTTGTGTGATGGGCCTTGTAATCAAAATACAAGACTCATTGCAAATATAGAGAAATGAACATGCATGTATGATAAATTTATTTGTGCTTGTAAATATCTCATCTATTTTTATCAATGTCTACAAATTTTTGTTATAATTTTTCATGTGTTGGGACATTATCCCACAAGAGAATCTGCCTTAGAGTGTAAGTGAGAATATTTGAACTCATTTTTAATGTAATTAAGTAGAATAGGCCAAATCTCAAATTGTTTGTTACCATCCTCTTGAGTTCAACAACCATATCATAAAAGTGAGGATTGAGTTTTGATGTTAGAAGCAAATCCCAAATCATTATTTTGTAATTAGGAATAGTCTAGTTAAATTTTTTTTTATAAAAAGCACAATAAGTATTTTTTTTTCATGAAAAATAAGCAACAATACAATTTACATTAGGTATGATGTTTTAGGGTGATTTTTTTTCTTTCCTCTAGCATAATCAACCCTTATATAGAACTCTAAATACTAGTTAGAGTTTCTAGTTACTATAAAATTAGATAGTGACTCCTTATTTCTTTTTACATTTTACTTTTCTGAAATGTCCACTACAATAGATTAATAAAATTAAGCTTAAGGTAATTATAGCTTTGTGTACATTTCAAACTCAAATATTCATTTGAGGAAACATGTTAGAAAATTATATGAATTATTTATTGAAATTTATCTAATAATTTAAATTCTTGGGTTTAATTAGTTTTTTTTATAAACATTAATATCAAATAAATAATAATAATAATAATAATAATAATAATAGTATAAGGTCAATCTCGATAGATATGTTTAGATAAGTAAGTAGGGGGTCTTAATACATACATAGATCTTCCTCTTTGTCCTTAAAGCTACTAGTGCGTTGAGAAGTAACGACAAATTGATCTCAAGTTCCATTTGTCTCATGTTATGGTGACGAACTCTCTATTGCTGTAAAGATGATAGTAAATTCGTAACTTTTGTACAAGACCACCGTAATTTATGTCCAGGACAATATTGCCTTGATTAAAAAGAAATGTGCCTAGGTTGGTAAATTAGATTTATGTTTGGTGTGTGTGTGTGTGGGGCCTGGACAAATAAAAATTTAGCAAAAATAAATTAAAATATTAATAAGAAGAAAAAAGAAAAAATTCCAAGCATGAATGGTGGATACAAGTGCAGTGGTATATCGCATATTTCTCTATTCGTGTGCATCGTACGTCGGATAGTTGTCTCTGACCATAAATTAATATCAAACTTATTAAAGGTAGATGCAATATAAAGACAACGATACTTGCAAGAGAGGAATAACTTTAAGCAATCCATAAAAGCAAACCAACCTTTACAAAATTAACTCAACTTTTATCGACTCCTTTAGGCATTATGCATTGCCCCTAATAGGCTTAAGCAAACTGCATGAGCCAACATCCCTTGACAAATTTTTTAAACCTCCGTGTGGATCTTTCAATATTTTATATTGATCTAATACATATTATTTTAAGTAAAATACATCTCAAAATATCATAGGAAAGAAATAATTCTCCAACCTCTCTTCTCTATATAAAATAAAAGACTCATTAGCTAGAAATACCTCACGAATCCTTCAATCTTCATGTTCACAATCTTTATTCTCTATTGCATATATATTTTCAGAGTCTATTTCTCTAGAATATTTTTACACTTTCTCTCTCTAAAAAGATACTTAGTTAAGCATTTGAGAGTCTCTAAATCTATAAAAATGGACCTTTTGCAGGTACTGGTCACATTGACCTACAAGGCACGAACTACAAGTCATCTTGGATAGGGAGAATGAATCAAATTGTTAGAACCATGAAATTAATCGATTATCCAACATATAAGTTTTGCATCTAAGCAGCTAAGTTGCTTAAATTTTTTAGGACCTCATCATGGACGCTGTTTATGAAAACCTAAACAAAAAACCAATTCATTTCTATTTCTTAAAAACTTTTTTCATGGTTGACAAAGTCTCAACACAATTGTAGTTATATCAATAGCTACGTCTACATCTATGTTTACGACTATATCCACAACTACGCTCCACGACCATGCCCCAAGACGACGACTATAATTTGTGTGGTGGCTTGTACACGTCAAAAAAATGTCACTGAAACTTGAAAGCTTTGATAATATACAAAAAGTGAATTCCAGCTATTTAGGTGAGTCTCACATATCAGACGAGCTTTATTTACTGGATGAGCTCCACCTACCAGGCAAACTCCACCTAAAAGTTTTCTAGTATCATTATTTCACTCAAATGATAGTAAAAGTCATCACAGAACAAGACGAAACTATCCTTTAATTTATATCAATTGCAACAATTTACTAAAGATGTTGTGAATTTATTAGCTCATCATCCGCTTAAGTATAAGAGGAGTGAAGGAGGGTGTGTAACGATGAGGTCGCAGGATCAAGACTGGGAGGCATATTATTAACTTTGAGGTGTTATCTATAAGTTTTATTTTTAAAAAAGAACTCACCTGATCTTGAAACAGGCCTAGCCGTGCTCGGCCACCCAGGCTCCTGTTGAACTGAGAAAGAATATATTTGATTGTTATTTCAGTACAGAAGTAAGAGCAGAAGAGGCTCTTATATATATAGCCTATACAGAGACTAATTAGGAAAAACTCATTACACTAGTCTAGGAAATAATCATGGACGATTTACAATCAAGTAAGGCTAATTAGGAAACTAAATATTCTATGATTCCTATTCTGTGATTTCCATATTTATTCTTCACGTTAACACTCCCCCTCAAGTTGGTGCATAGATATCAACAATGCCCAACTTGTCAAGTGAGTGATGAAAGATTTTGCCCGAGACAACCTTTGTAAGTATATCTGCTAGCTGATCTTCTGATTTTACAAATGGAAATTGAATCACATTGTCTTCAAGCTTCTGTTTAATGAAATGCCGATCTACCTCAACATGTTTGGTACGATCATGTTGAACTGGGTTGTGCGCAATTGCTATGGCTGCTTTATTGTCACAAAACATGTTCATTGTATCTTGAGATGAACATCCAATTTCTTCCATTAATCTCTTTAACCAAAGTAGCTCACATAGTCCTTTGGTCATACCTCTGAATTCAGCTTCTGCACTTGATAAAGCAACTACCTTCTGTTTCTTGCTTCTCCAAGTGACTAGATTCCCGCCCACAAATGTGAAGTAGCCAGATGTGGATTTCCTGTCAGTGATGTTCCCTGCCCAATCTGCGTCAGTGTAACCATTGATGTGCAGATGTTGATGTTTCCTGAACATCAGTCCTCTGCCTGGAGAAGACTTCAGGTATCGCAAAATGCGAATCACAGCACTCATATGATCTTCGCTATGGTAATGCATAAACTGACTTACCAAACTCACGGCATATGCAATGTCTGGTCGAGTATGAGATAAGTATATTAGTTTTCCCACAAGGCGTTGATATCTCTCTTTATTGGTGGGAGCCTGATCAGGAAATTCTCCCAAACCATGGTTTTGAACTACTGGTGTATCGGCTGGTTTGCAGTCAAGCATTCCTGTTTCAGACAGCAAGTCAAGCACATATTTCCTTTGGGATAGAAATATGCCTTGTCTCGATCGAGCCACTTCAATCCCCAAAAAATACTTTAATCCTCCGAGGTTCCTCATCTCAAACTCGGTTGCTAACTGCTCTTGTAATTTTGAGATTTCTTCTCTGTCATTTCCTGTAATTATCATATCATCAACATAGATTATGAGAGCTGTTACCTTTTCTCGTTGGTGCTTCAAGAAGAGAGTGTGGTCTGAATTACTTTGCTTGTAACCATATCTCCGCATGGCAAAACTAAATCGTCCAAACCATGCTCTCGGGGATTGTTTTAAGCCATATAACGCCTTTTGTAGCTTGCAGACCACCTTCCCTTGCATTGGAGAAGTAAGGCCAGGTGGAACATCCATGTACACCTCCTCCTCAAGATCTCCATGGAGAAAAGCATTTTTCACGTCAAATTGGTGCAGTGGCCAGTCCAAGTTTGCAGCAAGAGAGATCAGTACTCTCACAGTATTTAATTTTGCTACCGGCGAGAAGGTTTCTTGATAATCTATTCCATATGTCTGAGTATATCCCTTCACCACCAGCCTTGCTTTATATCTTTCTACCGAACCATCTGCTTTGTGTTTGACAGAGAACACCCATCTACATCCCACAGTTTTCTTTCCTTCAGGTAGTGGTACGAGCTTCCAAGTATTATTTTTCTGCAGTGCTTCCATTTCTTCCTCTATTGCTTGAATCCATTTAGGATTATTCAAAGCTTCATTCACTGTATTAGGGACATCTTCTGTAGATAGTTTATGCGCCAATGCCTTGAGGGGTTCAGATAGCTTCTGAGTTGAGACATGGTTGGCAATTGGGTACTTGGATTTGCTCATTCCATGATCAGGTGAATATCGTTTTGGAAGTTGTCCACGATTATGTCTGAAAGGCAAGTTATAGCCAGCAGAAATATTTTGAGATGAGTTTAGAACTTGTACCTCATGAATATTCTCAGGAGATTGAACTGATTGTGGTACTGTCACGACATGGAAGGGCTGTTCATTGGAGACTTCTCCAGTTGCTTCCATTTGCTCACTAGTTTCTGCACTCTTCTCCACTGTCTCGGTCTCAACATGCTCATCATTTTCTCCTTGTTCCCTCATTAATTCTGTCTCTGTATCAATAGCAACATGCGGCTGGATAGTATTAGCTGAGATCTTACTTATCATATGCTCATTATCTCCCCCTGCATTCTTCACTGTACTGTCAGTAAAGCCCGACCAATATTCCCAGGCCTGCTCTGCACTTAGGAGCTCCCCCTGACAATAGGGGCTAGAAGATGGGGAAGTGAAGAAATGCTCAGATTCAAGGAAGGTAACATCCATGGAGGTATAGAGTCGTCTTGTAGTTGGATCATAGCATCAGTATCCTTTCTTATGAGCTGCATACCCAAGAAAAACACAGCGGACAGCACAAGGGTCGAGCTTGGTTCGTTGGTTTTTGTGTATATGAACATATACAACACAACCAAATGTTCTGGGCGGAAGCATGAGAACTGACGGTAGGATCACATGGTGGCCTAGAACTTGAAGCGGGGTCTTATAGTCGAGAACTCTTGATGGCAGTCTATTCAGCAAGTATACTGCAGTCACCACTGCATCAGTCCAGAACCGTTTGGGCACATTAGCAGCTGTCAAGAGAGCTCTAGTGATCTCCAAGATATGTCGGTTTTTACGTTCGGCAACACCATTCTGTTGTGGCGTTTGTGGACAAGATGTCTCATGATGCATACCATGTTCCTGAAAGTATCGGTGGAATTGTTTGTTATCATATTCCCCACCATTATCGGATCGCAGAATCTGTAGTGTTGCAGAAAATTGTGTTTGAATCATATTATGGAATGAGTGAAATATGTCAAACACTTCATGTTTCGTTTTCATCACATACAACCAAGTCATTCGTGTACAATCGTCAACAAATGTGACAAACCAGCGAGCTCCAGAAGAGATAGTAATCGGGGCAGGGCCCCAAACATCAGTATGAACAATTGCAAATGGAGTGGCACTCTGATTTAAACTTATTGGGTACGATACACGATAACTCTTAGCTTTAATACAAGTTTCACACTGAAAATCTGCTTCACGAAGTTTCGTGAATAGTTCTGGAAATAAACAACGTAAATACCGAAATGAGGGGTGTCCCAGTCGATTATGCCATAACCAAATCTGTCGTTCCTTATTGTCGATGAGGTGTATGTTATTTGCTCGACCACAGCTGAAGTCATCCATGTAATACAACCCTTCCCTCTTAGTACCACGACCAATAATCTCCTTGGTGAGAATATCCTGAAACAAGCAAAAACTAGGATACATTAGTGCACAACATTGTAATTCCGCAGTCACTTGTCCTACAGATAACAACTTATTGGACAGTGATGGAACTAGCAGGGTATGTGGTAATGAGAAGGAAGGAGAAAGTGCAACTGTTCCAGCCCCAGTCACTGGATATGTCACTCCATTAGCATTAGCAATGCATAGCCGTTTTGGTTGAGTGGTGTCAGACAAATCACAGGGATCATACGTCATGTGGTCTGTTGCTCCAGAGTCAATGATCCAGCCATCATGATCATGTCTTTTCTTCTGAGAGCAAAAAACATAACCTTGATTACCTGGGTCATTCTGATCAGTCTGTTCTTTAGCCGAGATAGGAGATTCTTGTGCAGGTACAAGTGATAGTGTAGGTTCCATGCTCATAAGGGCTGCACGACCAGGATGTTCACTACGCCTGGCTTCTGGTTTTTTCTTCGCCTTGAGTTCGTGCCACCAATCTGGATAACCATGTATTTTGAAACATGTATCTTTGGTGTGTTTTGTATTTCCACAGTGTGTGCAACCTGCCCCTTCCCCATGTGATTTTGTAACTGGCCTTCCATTCGCTGGCATTAGAAAGGATAAACGATGCTGAGGTTTTTGTCCTCCCCTTGACAGCATAGCACCTCCAGATATGACTTCTTCATTTTTCAGCATCACAGATTGCCTTAGATCTTCTCTCCTGACTTGCACATAGGCTTGTTCTACTGTTGGAAATGGCTGCATCTGGAGCACATCTGCTCTAATATTGTCAAGTCTGTCATCAAGCCCGTCTAAGAATATATAGACTCTGTCCTCTTGCAAAAGTGAATTATATTTCTGTATGTCAGTATTGCACTCCATAGGGTTTGGACGCCGGAAATCAATTTCTCTCCATAATCCCTGCAGATTGTTGTAATATGTTTCAATAGATCCTCCTCCCTGTTTCAGCCTAGTAACTCTTTTTTTGAGTTCATATACTTGTGATGTATCAGTGCCATCAAAGTAGGTTGTTGCAATGTTATCCCAAACAGCTTTGGCTGTTGAAAATCTGATGAAGTTGCTTACAAGTTTTGGGTTCATAGAGTTGATCAGCCATCCCTTCACCATTGCATTTTCAGTTCTCCACTTCCTGAATGTTGGATCTGTTTGCAGAGGTTGTGGAAGGTCTCCATTTATGTATCCCAACTTGTCTTTTCCTGAGATATACATCTCAACAATTTGGGACCATAATGCATAATTGTTGTCATCTAACTTGATTCCAATCGGTGTAGCAGGTTCATGGCTGGCAAGTTGTGTCATCCCTGCTGTCAGATCTGCAAGTATTGAGTTCTCCCCTTCATAAGTTTTCACCCCAGCAGAAGGGGTTTCCATTCTTTTTCAGAAAAAATTCTATGGCCCTAGAATCTCTGCTCTGATACCATGTTGAACTGAGAAAGAATATATTTGATTGTTATTTCAGTACAGAAGTAAGAGCAGAAGAGGCTCTTATATATATAGCCTATACAGAGACTAATTAGGAAAAACTCATTACACTAGTCTAGGAAATAATCATGGACGATTTACAATCAAGTAAGGCTAATTAGGAAACTAAATATTCTATGATTCCTATTCTGTGATTTCCATATTTATTCTTCACGTTAACAGCTCCCATGTCCGGGTTTTTGTTTTTTTTTCTTCCTAATTTCATCTTTTAATATAGTTTTTTTTTTAATTTATCATTCAGTATTGAGTTAATGATAAATTAATTTTGTATTTTTTTTATCATATCAAAAAATAAAAAAAATGACCTACTAGAGTCAATAACTCGAGTCGCAGATTTAGCAGGTTGACTAGGTTAAACGTGATCTATTTCTTTTGTTTTTTTTATCCTTTGAACCTAATCAATTGGCAATGTCACATCGAAACAACTCTTATATAATTTAATTTAAAAATCGGGCTAATAATAAAGTCAAATCAAGATCTTTCAAACAATTGAGATGCTGCATCTTTTTTAAAATTTTGAATCAATAAAATTACTAAATTACCACCCAAGTCAATAAAATTTAAAGTTGTTGATCGAAGGTGTTTCTGTCATTTCGCTTTCTAAAATACAATAAAAGGCTCTGTTACCCTTGAAATCAAGAAAAAATAAGGTTTGCATCTAAGGGCATTTTTTTTTTAATTCTAGAACCATGAAAGACAATTTGGTCTTTCTTGCTTGATTAATTAATATTTAAATTTAAAAAGTTGTTGGTGTATGTTGTCCACTCCAGCGCTTGCAGCACTTCTCGGTGTTTCATGTTGTGAGATCAAATATATTAATTTATATCTATCTCTTGATTT
Source organism: Populus trichocarpa (assembly GCF_000002775.5). Classification (NCBI taxonomy): domain Eukaryota; kingdom Viridiplantae; phylum Streptophyta; class Magnoliopsida; order Malpighiales; family Salicaceae; genus Populus; species Populus trichocarpa. The sequence continues at coordinate 11,608,858 of NC_037286.2, read as the reverse complement.
TTTTTATTTTTTTTAATTATCGTTAATGACTTTTTATTTATTTATCTATATGAATGATTCTTAATTTATTTAATTAGATGCTTGCATTGGTTTCTCAATTTATCTTTAGAAGTTTTTTATGTGTAAAAATGCATCAAAAAAATTTATATATCTATTTTTAATACACACACATACACACAATTTCATGTGGAACACGAGTCAAATAGCTATCGTTGAAGACTACAACGCATTGGCCTCGTAGGCACTTGAATCGCTCAAATGAGGTTTTTCGCAAAGTGCGGTTCCTAGCTTTCATTTTCTAAACAAAGAGCGTGTTTCCTTGATAATTATTCACTTGGCCGAGTCAAATGTTCATTCACTTCTAATATCCTGTTTGTTTTTATGTTTGAAAAGTATTTTTAAAAAAAATGAATTTTTTTATTTTTATTTTTTTTTATTTTTAGATATTTTTAATGTGCTAATATCAAAAATATTTTTTTTAAAAAAAATATTTTCATGTATTTTTAATAAAAAAATAATTTAAAAAATAATCGCTACCGCACACTTAAATATTCTTAAATATTCATAGGTGTGTAGCAGGGCACGTGATAAATTAGAATCATTAATCGGAGAGAAATAACTATATGGTCGATATGCAGGAAAACAGCTTGTCAAAATCAATATAAAGGCTTTCAAAGACCAGAATCCAAACAACAATCAGGTTGTTCTTCCTCTTCTCCTTCTTGTATGAGTCAGGTGACTTTCCCATAGTATAAAAAACAATTAATAGTCCCTTAACCATCATTAATTGTCATTGATATATAATTTGTGTCCAAAAAATGTATTTTTTTATCAATCCCATTCTTCCCACTTCTCTTTTTTCCTTTTTTTTTTATTTTTCAAAAGAAGAAAAAATCAGAAAATTAATTTGAAAGGACATAAATTAACAAAAATAAATAATGTTATAATCATATTTAACATATGGATATTAAAAACATACTATCTAAACCTGCAAGAAATAATTAATTAGTTTTGTTATATTGAAAGAACTAAGTTACAATTAACTCAATAAAACTATTTAGGATGCCATAACCCATTTCTCGGTTATTCTCTGAATTCACTTCTTTTTCCAAAATAAAAAATCAAAAAATAAAATAAAAACTAGAAACATGAAGAAAGCAGACCGAGAAGGATTCCAAAAAATACATAAAAATTAAGCTGTAATTTTAGATGAAATTCAAAGCCTAATTGTACCCCATTATACCAAAGACTAAATAAAGAATGCAGATTCAAGGTCAAATTAAATGATTATTGGACGAATTTGCATAAACATTAAGCCTAAGGATATAATTAAATTTTTAATAGGCCAATTTAATTTAATCATGGGTCAAATTAAAGTTTAATTATGTTTAAGAATTAATTTGGGTCTAATTGAAGGATTTAATTAGGTGCAGGACTTAGTTATACTTTAAATGGGTCGAATTAATTTTATTAGGGGCTTAATTGGTGAAAAAATAAGTTTGAGAGCCTAATTTGAGCTTAATTAAGAAGATTAGAATTTTAAAAGATCAAATTTACTTTTTACCAAGTCAATTGATAGAAATCAAGGGTAAAATTACAAGAAAATCAAAATTTTGGGGTCAATTAGGGGTTAAATTGAAGAAATTTGCAGCCAATGATCAATTTGCAAAAGGCGTCAAATTTTGAGGACCCGATCGGTTGAAATCAAAGGTGAAATTGAAGAAATTAAAAGTTTAATGGTCAATTAAGGATCAAATTGCATAAATTCAAAATCAAGGATGAAAGAGAAAAAAGGCACGCAAATCCAAGGCTGAAATTGAAGTTTTTTAAGGGATGAAATTGCATAGAATTAAAAGTTTGAGTCAATCAGGGGTGTCATTGAGACAAATCAATAATCGAAGGACTAAAGTGAACTTTACCAAAATAGTGTCGTTTTGGTTACTGTTCTTCTTCCTTATTTTCTCTCTCAAATAACAGGTTAGGGAGGCTACTTTACAGATGCATTTAATGCCTCTAACCTTCACCAAATTTGACAAACCCTGCACGCAAATGATCACCTGACATCCCTTTACACCCCGATATAGTCCTCACTGGTTAATTGACACCATATCAGCTATAGAGTTAGCTTAAAGAGGCCAACTCAGGCACCATTTAATTGTCAAATTTGACAGTTCATAGTATCTACTTTAAACCAACGATTGAGATTTTTTCTAACTGAATTAAGGGCCAAATTTTTTTCTCAATGAAGACAAGATTGCCCTCTTCCATCCCCTATAAATAAGAGTGGATTTCATGACCCAAGCATGAAGAAAATCGGGTTCAAAGTTGGCAAAAAACCAACTTCCCCCTAGTTTTCTACCATTTTTCTCTCTCCACTGTGGCCTTCGGCCACCGCCACTCTCACCATAATCTTATGCACCACCATTTCCACCATAAGCAGCCACCTAACCACCTCACATGGTGGTTGCACCACCTCTCCCCTCTGCAAGCTTCTTCCTCTTTTTCTTTTTCCTGCCTCCAGCTCCGCTGCGAGCCACCGGCCTTACCACCATCCTTAGCCAGACTAGTGATGACAGTCGTGACCCCTGAGCCAGGTAAGCTCCCCTTCCCTTTCCCATTCTTCTTTTTCTTCCCTTTGTTCACCACATGAACAAGGCGTGAATTATATATAATTCACATCTTACTGTTCATGCATGAATATCGGGCATGGATTATAATTCACGTCCATTGTTCATGTAGTGAACTTTGGATGGGGTCGGGCCCGGCCCAGAATAAAAAAGAAGAAAAGAAAGATTTGTTGGGTCGAGACCAGCCCAAATCCTGGTTAGGCCTAGTCCAATCCAACTTGTTTGGGCTGGGTCCGGCCCAGTTGACTAGGCCAGCTCAACCCATATATTTAATAATATATTATAATATTATATATTAGAAAAAAATGAAAAAATTACATGGGGCATTTCAAAATATTTCTAATTTTCTCACGTGTTTTTATTCTAATTTTGCATAATATCAGGCTGTATATTTATACTGTAAGATGCATATCCGGTATTAAAATACTAAAGTTTCTCCGCAACTTTTCTTAGAAAAATTAAAAAAAAATCTCAAAACTTTTAAATTATTTTCCCCTTCAAAAAAAATATATTTTTTGTTTTCATGCATACGGTCAAATCCTAAAAAAAATTTTAAACATATTTTTATAAAAAAAATTTCATCTTTCTCATGTTTTAAAAAGGAAAAAAAAATATCATAACCAATTTATAATTTATCAATTAGAATTTGGCCAAAATGTCAAAAACCCTTTACCCATTATTTTTTTTATTTCATATTAGGGTTTAAATGTAGACTTTAATATCTGTGGAGTGTAAAACTACACAATAGAGTACACATTCGGGTATTAAAGATACAAAGTGTAAAATAAATGTAATGCTAAATTTCAAACTTTAGAACGGTTAGAATTTAACCCGATAAGATGAAGACTCTCCACGAAAAGAAATTTACCTTGAACTGTAAACAAGACTAACGAACAGAAACTTCATCTAAAAAAACAATCAAACAACAATGCAGCTTATCTTAAACAGAGTGCACTAAAAATGATATATCTTCTCCTTACATAATTAATCCCTTACTTAAACTATCATAAATCATAGATTTCTAGGAACTGTAATAATAAATAAAAATTTCTAAATTTTAATTATAATTTTATAATTAGACTCAAAAATTTTTCTTTCTTGACAACAATACCTTATTAAAAGATACAAATAGCTCGCCAGCATCTCGACATCTCCCCCCAGCAACAAAGGAGACACAGCAACCCGCCAGAGTGGGAGAAAAAAAATCGAAGTCGCCAAATTTATGGGGAATGGCGATTGGCTCTTGATCTTGATGTCTCCATCTCCCAAATCTGGACCGTAGGATCACTATCCAGTTTTTAGGGCAATATATATATATATTAAAAAAATAGGATCAGAGCATGCCGTGTGGGTCCATTGCACTCAAAAACACACACCATACCTTAATTTCCTCGGTTAAGACTGAACTGAACATCATCCCCCGAAAAAGCCAAATCTAGATCAAATAAAGACAATGACCATAATTGTCATGAAATCCACAACTCACTGACAGGTGTCGACATAAGATATGTGAAAAGTATTAAAAAGTTGGTCTTTGGTAAACATTGGTGCTCTCAATAATTAAATTTGATGAAATTATTGGTTGTTGAATTCTTGTTTGTTAATGAAATTAGTGGTTGACAATTGATTGACATCTCTCAGCAACAACCGCCTGCTGGCTTCTTTTCCTGCTCAACATGCTACTATCAACATTTCATTAAAGAAGTGCAATTTAACCTCAATTTGCCGGCTGTCTTGTCACTAATAAGGTATTTGATTGTGCTATAGTGGTTCTCACAATGTTAAAAGGAAAATTCTGGCCATAGACTGATACTTGGGTTCACATAATAAAATAAAATCATGTTGACATATTTCAAGTATTAAAAAATAAAAATTTAAAGTGAAAAAATATGGTAAGCTAAGATAAACAAGTAATGCAAATTGATTGGTGCATGTGTTTCACGCATATCGACTTTTAGAGGCTAGCTTTCGTGTTCAGACAAAGCGTGTCGCTGCCTCCGATTATAGAACACTACCATTCATCATTGCGTTGAAAGCGATGCAACAAGATCTTTCTCGTGGTGTAGCGCATGTCGTCCCCCGCTCCTTTTGTTTCTTTTCCTCTCTCATCTGTTAGGTATCAAACTGCTTTACAAAAAACCAAAATTTTCATATCATTTTGTTTTTGTTTTAAATTTGATCTTTATTTTTTAAAATTTTATTTTTTCTTACTTTAGGTCCTTTTTTAGAATTGAACTTGTTTTAAATTTCATCAGTTAACATTGAGTTGGTTAGGAGTTGGTCTTCTTGACATTTTTTATTGGTGATCTCGGTCTCATGACCCTGGTTACTATTTGAAATATTAACCCTGGTTGACACCAATATTTTATTTTTATCTTTTTTTACACCAATTTGTTTTCCAGTTTCATCCTGCAATACGATATTTATTGGAAATTGAGTTTCATGATTTTCTTTGCTTCCATTTATAAGTTGATTATTCTAGTCTCATGACCTAAGTCGTAGGTTTTTTGAGTTAGCTCATGTGAATCGAGATATTTTTTTAAAGATTGAATATTTTCTGATTTTGTCCTTCAACATTGAATTAGTTTGAGAATTGAGCTCCATAATTTTTCTCGTTTTACCTTTTATTTGCATGGTTTGGCATTCTTGCTCAGGTTTACTAATGTTTTTTATCCTTTTAGTTAATTGATTTTTTTTTTAATTTTATTCTTCTATATTTTAACTTTTTAAAATTAAGAATCGTAATTTTTTTTTCAATTTGCTTTATATAGGATTATTCCGATCTCATGATCTTGATTGCAGGTTTGACATGCTAACTTGAGTTGATTCGGATCAAATTTTTTTATCCCCTTTTAATTCTTTTTCAATTTCATTATTCAACATTAGATCATCTGAAAATTGAGCTTCATAATCTTTTTTCTTATGGTAGGCTCTTCTTATATGTAAGTCATCATGATCGCACTTTTGTTTTTCAGTCCATGTACTATCGTTATTTTTTTCCTATCATATAATCAAATGAAGTCATCTTACTGGATCCCATTGGGTTTATGACCTAAATCATAAAATTTTTTTATCTTTTTTACACTAGAAAGAATTTGGCCCGGCCGAAGATCAGTGCATTAAGGTATCATTGGACTAGTTTTTAACACCAAAATTAAGTTTTTAGATTGATTTCTCCTACGCAATTCCTAAAATTCAAACCAAAATTGTAAAATAAGAAGCAAAATCACTTAACAACTACATGGATCAATATCCTCCCTTGTAACAACCTTGAATTTCTACGTTCTTTTCCACGATACATTGAAAATTTTCAGGTAAATTTATTTTTTATATAGGATCCACCAAAATTTTAGCAGAGTCTTCTCTATACTAGAAGGTCCCAAGTTATCGACAAAATCATATTACACTTTCAATTTTATTTCACATCCTGATCCAATCATCCTGGATCTCAACCTAACTCATTATCATCAACACAACACATCTTATTCAATAACATCATAGAATGTAATTCAAGTAAAAGATTCGATTTCAACTATAAACATGCATGGTTAAATAGGTACTTAGAGTTACAAACATTAGATTAAAGTTATACATTTAAATTTACAAATTAATATTACATTTTAAATTTTAGAAGATAAGACTTTTAATTTACAAATAATTTACACATTCGTATAGTTAAATTATAAATTTCTAGAGTTTCACTTCCCTAATTAAATTACACAGCAAATATATCTCTCATTAGTTTAATTCTTTTTATTCTAAATTTTATTCATTTTACTAAAATGGAACACAATTATTATAAATAAATAAACACGAGTATATCATTTCATAGTCTTCTCAACTGGCATTAAATAATAATCTTATTATCTCAACTATGGGTGCCCACGTTGTTTTATAAAAGATCCATGAAGAATCAAGATTTTAAGAGCCTATTTGAGATAATATGACAGATGTTATTTATTAAAGTATTTTTTATTTAAAAATATATTAAAATAATATTTTTTTATTTTTTTATTTTTAATATTAGTACATAAAATAATAAAAAATTTTAAAAATGATAATTTAAAATTAAAAAAATTAATTTTTTTCAAAAATATAATTGAATTACAGTAAAATTCGAGACCTAAACAGTAGAACCTTTTATGGTGATGTTGTCCCCCCCCTCCCCCGTTTTACGAAATAAAAATTATATTTCCACGCATAAAAACTATCCAGACAGAAAATGAGCATTAAATTCGAAGTATGAATAATAATATAATATAGCTTATCATTAATGACAACAACCTTTAAAATTTATATTTAAATTTATCATTAAATTCATAATTGTTATAACTTACCTTTTAATTTTATAATCAAAAGTTAAAAAAACCTTCCAAATCACTTCCAAAAACATACATTCAACAACCACACACGAAAACTAACAGTTAGCCCTGTTAAAAGAGACCTAAACATTTAGGATTTTTACTATAGATCAACTCATATATTGTGGATTGTGATAATACTATTGTTTTTCTGGTTGCTGAAGTTTTCTTTTTTCTTTGATTTAATTTTTTAAAATCAAGTTGATTTATTATTGGTCTTTATTTTCTATTTCAAATGGCTTTTTATTGGGTTGTCAATAAAAGAATTTTGCGCTTGATTAATGCTTGATTTGAAGAATAATAAATCAATTTCATTGATTTAGAATATTTAAAACTTTGGGAGCTGCATTTAAAATTGAAACAAGGGTTAAAGAACTTAACTAAATTAAAGATCAAGAATAGGCTAACATGTGTATTATACGCGTTAACGAGTGAAATAGATCGCCGTACTTGGAGGGCGCGTCCAACATTCACTGAACCCTAATGATGCCCTTTCTTGATGTCAGCCGAATCATCTCAATGTCCTCTTCATGTAAAGGCGGCACGTGCTCCAGTAGAAGATTCAATTTTGTCTTTGAACCCTTTTTTCATTTTTTTACTTCTCATTTCTCTTTTCTCTCTCATCTCCTCAGTTTTTGCATCCAACTCTCTAAAAAAAAATCAAAGTGGGCTATCATTTAATTTCTTATATCAATTTTGATCTTTTTCTTTGGATTTTTATTTTTTTATTTCATCCTTGAATATTAGGTTAGTTAATTTATTTTTTGATGTCAAATTTGGTCTTTATTCTTGGAATTTTTTTTTTAATTTTATCTTTCAATATTGAATTAGTTAAGAATTGAGTTTCGCAACCTTTTTCAATTTTCTTTCTATAGAGTTATCACTATATCATGACTCGAGTCGAGGACTTGGTAGGTTAACTTGAGTTGATTCAAATTGTTTTTTTAGGTTATTTTTTTAATTGAATTTATTTTTCAATTTCATACTTCAACATTGGGTTAGTTGAGAATTGAGTTTTGTGATTTTTTTATTTTCTTTTCATGTGGTTATCTCGGTATCGTGACCCCGGTCGCGGGCTTGGCAAGTTAACCCGTGTTGACTAGGGTAATTTTTCTCGGGTACTTTTTGTTAGTTGTTTTTTTTCCAAATTAATCTATAAATATTGGGTTGGTTGAGATTTAAGTTCGCGATATGTTTTATTTGCTTTTAATAGGCTTATTCCATTCTTATAAACCGAGTCATGGGTTCGAGCAGGCTGACCCAAGTCATAGGTTTGATAGGATAACTCGAGTCGACTCAAATTTTTTAGTTTTTCAATTTTGTTCTCAACATTGGGTTGGTGGGGGAATTGGGCTTCTCCCACCAACCCAATTCAACATTGAGTTGGATAGGTCATAAATTTACTTTTTTTCAAATATAATAAAAGTAAATTTATTTAACATTTTATATTGCTAAAATTGTTTGCAAATAGAATATTATCCATATTTTTAATTTTTTAATCATTTGTGAAAAGTAAAAAACTTGCCGAGGAAAACATAGAAACCATGTTTTTCTAAAACTTTGGAGAACTACAAGATATGGATATATTTTGCGTCTTTTAATGAAAGACATGAATGGGTCTCATGTTCTTAAGTCAAAGAAGTGAAATATATTGTCGTTTTCGATCGCAACATCATATCTCTCTAACAACTTTTATCTTCTATTAAATATTTGTCCAATTGTATTAGAAAGAAAAAACATCCAATAATCTTCAATGGAGTGTGTATTAACCCCATTCTCAAACCCATCAAAAAATAAATTGTTAAAAATCTATTTTTCTCATTAAAATTTTTTTAAGACCGCCGAGACGTCCCAACCGACAAGTGTAAACAATATTTTAAGGAAATCACATAAACAACATGGTTTTTTTACTAACTTTGGGCATTAAAAATGTTCTAGCATGTGGAGACGGAGATGCTTTTAACACGTGGAGAGTAGATAGCTGGCACTCATAGTAAATTCCTAGAAGTGGTGTGTGGATGCAGAGATCCTTTCCAAAATAGTGAAGGGAAAAGAGTAGTACCAAAACCACTTTTCATTTTTCTTCCTTTTTTTACCTGTACTGAGGCTGGACGCACCATACAAGGCAGAGAGTGAGGAATGAGAGAGAGACAGAGAGGAGGGAGGGAGAGGAGGGCAGGGAGGGTCCCAATATCCACGTGCAGGCAGAGCCTATGTAGGTTTGGCAGAAAAATAGTAAAAGAAGTAATATCTCTCCAATGCGTTTTCGAATCCTCATTGGCTCATAGGTTACGTAATCATACGGATGGATGCTGAAATGTTTCTATCATTGTACTATGGAAGCCCTCCTTTCCCTTTGAATGGTATCAGTCCCCTCTTTTATTTATAATAATGACTGTTCAAGATTTTCACTTCTTTAACGCATTTTTTTTTAAAAAAATATCAATAAAATAATATGAGAAATCAAGGCTGAAAAATCGCAAGGAATTTGAGTGCTGAAAAACATATCTAATCGCTAAAACATTTAAAAGCTTGATATGATAGAAAACTCAAAATCAAGGCTCACTGTGTTTTAAGGCACCAAAAACCACACAAGTAAGATCATGAGGAATACCATCTTTAACTCTTATCGGTCATCAAGCACAAACAAGAACTTTTTAATTCTCGGTTTTGTTGCTCAGAGAATACAAGAAAAATAAAAGTCTGAGAAAAACTCCACTGAAAAAGAAAAAAACAAAAAGCTTCAAACACTTCTAAACCTCTGTTTATTTCCCCACTATAAGAAAAACTCTAGCTATAAGATCTTGTTTGATATTGCATTCTAAATAAGAGTTAAATAAAATTTGAATTTTTTTTTTTGTGTTTTCTGATTGTTTTAATGTGCTGATATAAAAAATAATTTTTTAAAAATAAAAATCATTATTTTGATGCATTTCCGAGTGAAAAACACTTTAAAGCAACCGCTACCATACTTTAAAACACCCCCTAAACCTTTACAAGAAACTACTTGATTTTTTCTTCTCTCTTTATATTTCTTATAGAAAATACCATCCTAGAAGTTAGAATGAGTGATGGATCGATATATTTTATATGACTCATGCCCACAAATAGAAGGGTCAAAGATACGGTGATGACCTAATATGCATAAACTTGACAAGATAACAAACTCGGGCGATGTGGGTCCAATTCTTTTGCCAAACCTAACACCCTTGAGCTCAGTTGTGTGTTGAGCCCAAACGCTTGAGAGTCTGGCAAGATGCCAGACCTGACACTCTTGGACCCGACTACGTGTGGAGCCCAAACGTCTGTGGGTATGACAAGATATCAGACCTAGCACTCATGGGTTCGGCTACGTGCTGAACCCAAACACATGTGGATCTGGCGAGATACCAGATCTAACCCTTTTTGGGCTTGGCTACACGCGAAGCATAAATGCCCGTGAATCTGAAGAGATGCCAGACCCAATGCTTTAGGGCTCAGCTACGTGCTGAACTCAAACACTTGTGCGTCTGGCAAGATGCCAGACCTGTCACTCTTGGACTCGGCTATGTGTGAAGCCCAAGCGTCTGTGAGTATGACAAGATATCAGACCCAACGCTCTTGGGCTTGGCTACGTGTTGAACCCAAACACATGTGGATTTGACGAGATACCAGATCTAACCTCTTTTAGGCTTGGCTACGTACGGAGCACAAATGCATGTGAATCTGAAGAGATGCCAGACCCAACGCTTTAGGGCTCAGCTACGTGCTGAACTCAAACACTTGTGCGTCTGGTATGATGCCACCAGGCTCAAGTGTACGTGGATCTGACACAATGATAAATATTAAGATGCTCATTTCCTTGCACCCCTAGTTGTGTGAAGGTCCTCTAAGAGCTGAATATATTTCAATCGACATTTATGCTTCAAAAGAGTTATTCTCATCCACATTAATCTTGCATGCAAAATAAGGCATAAAAGTCTTTTATAGCTCTACTATTATCAACATCAAAGATGTGAAAAGGTAATTCCCATCAACATTAATGTTGTGTAAGAGATATTTTCATCAACATTAATGTTGATATAAGGGAATTTTTCGTTACTAAAACATTTGAAAGGAAAAAACTTTCGGCACCTTGAGAAAAAGGACATGGTTCATAGTGTAAGGACTATAAATACTCTCCAAACCATCCAGGTAAACGATTTATGATCTTTATTATTTTATCATATATTATCAAAGCATTTATCACAAAAGACTAAGAACAAAAATTCTTATTCGTAGAGTTTAATGCTTATTTCTTCATTTATTATAATTCCTTGCTATAAAGTCACTAAATTAATCATTAGAGGGTCTCAAACTTCCCCACAAAAGGGATTGTTTTGCAGGAACTGAGACGTTAACCACCAATCCTCTACTCTTCCAGTTTCTAAAAATGAAATATTGACGTGAACGTGTGATCATCCATTATCCAAACACCCAAATCCTATTCCCAAGCTTATTGGATACTAGGAGATCATCAACAAGATAAATATAAATCACCAACTCGGTTTTAACACATGGACTATCCAAGTACTATTTAATTCGGTTATAAACACACATATCCCACAACTCAACTCCATTAATCCACCATAGCTTCGAATCACCAAAGTCCAAAGATATAATATACCAAGCTTCAGACTTTAACAATTTTAAGGATCTAATATTTTGATGGGAAGAATTCCAATGCATCACCAAAATGCATAACTAAATATCTAGTGCAAAAACACCTTGATTTTCAATCAAAACATCAAATTGATTACTAAAATATTCAAAACCCATCTCCACACTAAAATTATAATGCATATTTTCCAAATTTCTACTAACATCAAAGGCCAACATAAAAATAACATCTTGCAAGTTCACATAGGCATTTTAACAAACACAAAAAACCCACAACATCATTCCTTTAACACACACATCTACGAATAACAAAGTGTAAGCAAAATGATACTTTCACATACATAGCTCGGAGATGCCTTAAAGGTTTTTTTTCTTTCTCTCTCACATCTTTTTATTGTAAGTGCGCAGTTGTCTTTGGACGAAGAGTGTGCCCACTCTTGTTAGCAACCTCCCTCGATGTCATTAGATTCGTTTTGTAAAGATCTTTCTGATTGTTTCAGTGATGTCATAATTGAAGTTTTGATGTGCCTCTAGAGTCTTTTGTAATTTCCAAGATCCCATTTAGTACTCATTTCATAACAACCCAAATTTTAATTTTGATTGATAAGAAGCAATAAAAACTCAGATTCAACAAAAACGCAGCCTTATTCTCCATGTATTCATAAATCTAAAGAAGAAAACCAAGATGAAAACGAGGGTATTGAGAAAAAATTCTTTAAACGGGTCTTATTCTTCGTGTATTTATAAATAAAAAAGGAACAATTTTAATTTTGACTGGTAAAGACATAAATTAAGCTTAATGACTTGAAGAAAAAAACCTAACTTGATATCAGAGCACGATTTCTTTCAAAGATCAAATCACGGCTAGTGGAAATCTTGAGGCCTCTAGTATAGAGGAGACCAAATAGGAAAGCATTATGGAACGCATGAAGCAGATCGTCGAAGCAAATTGGAATGCCTAAACCTAACTCGAAATATCTTAAAAAAGATAAGTCAAAGCAATTGGCCCTTGCCAACCCTCTCTCGTCTTGTTTTTTTCTCAGCATCACCAATAATAATACAATTATCAAGTGTTAAATCTAAAATCAACCCTCCATTTTAAAAAAACCCTGTATCAATCTTCAAATTCCAAAAAAAAAAAAAAACCCTTTTCAAAAATCATCTTTGATACCAGGTAGTTAATCAAGATCTAAATAAAGAGAGCTCATCTTTCTCTGATGTTTGATTCACGAGGAAACAAAGAAATGAGTTGTTATTGTCATAGAGAGAGAGAGAGATGAGAAATCAATTTCAATGAATAGTTTTCAATCAATTCATGTTTGTTCTACTATACATGAGGGTATTTTGATTATTTTCTCAAATTAATTTTTTTTGATCTAGTATGTAAATTTTAATTTTTCAAAACTTGATAGGTAAATGTAATTTCAATTAGCAATAATTTCCTCTTATTTTTATATGATAGTAATAACTCTTTAAATTTTGCTACTCTTAATAGGTGGGTTTTGAGGAATTTTGATAAAGATAAAAGATTGATGAATAAGGAAAGGCCTTGGGTTGTTTGTGCGAGGTGTTTGCTGACTCTCTGGGTGGTGACTAAAAAAGGGAATTTGAGTATCCATCAATCACAAAAGAGACTAAAAAATAGTAGCCAGACAAAAATCTTTCCGGTTTGGCCATTACCCACAAACCTCAGGTTTTTACTGTTTAGCAAGTTGCGTTCCTTTTTTGTCACCTTTATTTCTTTCCGGTTGCTCCTCTAGTACAGGCCACTCTGGGTATTTGCCAATTCGGTAAGATTTCCAAATCTCCCCTCATTGACTCCTTTTTTTTCACCTCTCCCGTGCTATATGAATTGGAGAGCATGCCTTGTGGTTTGCCTTGCACATCTTCTTGAGCAAATCGACCGCATCTTTACTTCTCTCAGTAAAAAACTTATTGGCTGTTTTTGGGTATTGCCTTTTATCCTCAGATTTCCTTAGCTGCATCCTTTTCTGGCTTGTAGCATTCTCTTCATGATTAAATATCTCGTGGGTTTTTTGCCTATTCGGTAGGTTTCTCTCATTTTCATTAAGGTTCTGTCTATTCCTTTGGCTTCTTGAAACCATTTTTCAATTGATTACTTCCCTAGCATTTACTCTCTTGCATCCTTGAATCAATCCATCAAGAGTACTGTTGCTTCTTCAACAGGGTTGTCTGGTCGTTGCTTCCAAAGTCCAGATTTTTGTAGTTCTTCCTCCTCGTTACCTAGAAACTAGAAACCCTTTCATCTGGGTGGAGTTTATTTGGTAAGCTTAACTTTTCTCGTTCCCTCTTTGAATCAAATCCTTTTTGCTTCACAAGCTCTATTTTTTTTTTTTTTTTTTGAATTGAAGAAATCTGTAAACTAAGCTAAGTCTTTTCAATATGTATTGGTCTTCACATGCTTGAGAAGGTAAAGAGAAATGGTGAGAGGAAAGACTCAAATGAGGCGCATAGAGAACGCTACAAGCAGGCAAGTCACCTTCTCTAAGCGGAGAAATGGACTGCTGAAGAAGGCTTTTGAACTATCAGTTCTTTGTGATGCTGAGGTCGCTGTTATCGTCTTCTCTCCTAGAGGGAAGCTCTATGAATTTGGAAGCTCAAGGTATCATCTTTTGCACAGCTTTCCTTCCATGGTTTATACATATATATATGTAGAGTTAATTCATGTATCACTCTCTTCTTCTTTTTTTACCAAACCACCCTCCTCTTTCCATGAAAGCTTTTGAGTTCCTGCATTGTTTTTCCTTTTCACTTTCATGTACCATGCTGGTATGGTTCCTGCACCCTAGGGTTCTATATGCAAGATCTCATTAGTGTGCCTCTCTCTCAGAAACAAACAAGTCAGACACGTGTACACATAGTAGCACAGACCTTGATCCTTGCAGGACTTTGGGATTCTCTTGTTATCCTCTTCTACGATCCTAGTGATTCCTTTTCTCATACCTTTTCCTTTCTAATTATTTTTCTCTCTGGGATTTGAAGTTTTTGTGTACGATATAGAGGCATATAGAGTTAGTGAAAATCCGTATTATAAACTCTACTTCTCGTGCATATGGACCTCAAATAAATCTGAATTGTGCAGATAACGGTCTAGGCGCCCAAGTCAGGGTTGAGTGTTTTGGTATACTTGTAGAGATAATATTATGACTGTAGGCTTTCCTGTTGATCAGATTTGGGTACCATGCCTAAGGAATAAAACACTTTAGCAGTTTCACTTCATTACTAACAAAGTGAACAGAGAGTGCTATGAGTTCGTAGATCAACTTGTACCCATATATCCTATAAGTTTTCAAGTTGCAAAAAAAAAAAAATAATATATAGAAAAAAAAAGCATCCAAAGGGGTATTATTTCGGTAATTAGATTAGCGGAACAAAGCCTATGCCAAGTTGAAAATTACCAATTATCGATTAGTCATAGAAAAAAGAAAAAAAAATCATGCAATATTTATGATGCATGCAAACACCTGTTATATGTGGTAGGGTCTCTTGTCCATTAAAAAAAACAGAAGATGTTAGGATCCCTTGTAATAACAATTCGTGATCTCTTATATACATGAAGTAGCATCACTTGTCAGTTCAAAACAAAGAGGTAGCATCCCTTACAGTAGTTGTTGATGGAAGAAACAGCGTATTTAGATTTTATAGTCAATAACAATAAGGTACTTCAATTCTTGAACCAACTTGGATGTATGTTGAAGTTAAGTTTTTCTAGTTTAGCTTGAAATAAACTATCTAGGGATTGTCGAGGAAATTTTTCAAGTGCAGTCTGTCTTAAGAAATTGACGGTATATGTCTCTCTAGTGTGCTTAGAGAAAGAAGGACCTGAGGGTACCATGGATAGACTTTTTCGCAATAATAGTCTTAGAGGCTGCTCAAGTGCAAATGTTCCTAATAAATGTGTACATGAACGTTTCAAATTCTTTTGAAAGAAGATTAGCACGAGCTATTTCTACAGGAAAGGGAAGAAAAAAGGTTGATAATTAGATTCCGTTAGTTGTTTAGTAATTTTTTAATTGAATTTATTACTGGAGATTGGATAATATACCCTGGTTTCTGGTTTTAAGCCGTATTAATCTCTTTGAAGTCGAATTAATAGATTAAAAACGTACAAGTTTGAATTTGGACACTATCCCTCCTGAAGAAAACCTTATCTTGATGCATGAAAACTATCCCCAAAAATACCTTGATCATTACAAAAAGTATATTTTTTTTATTCATTTCAAATATATAACAAGGGTACGGTTCTCGTAATCAACTGATGCTTTCACGTCCGTTGGTTTTCCTTTTAATTTTCTTGCTTGAAAGTATGTTTATGATTCCATAAAAGCGTTATCCTTTTTCTTTTTTCTTTAATTATTTTCTTGTGTAAGTGCTCATAAGTCACATATTAAGTCCTATAGTCATATTGAGAATTTGGTTCGCATTCTATTTTTGCAAGGCTTTGCCGAAGTATCCACATTTGTGGTAATGTAGTGAATTTCCCAAGTTAGAATGTCATCTTAAAGTGATATTAAGTTCATGGAATCGGGGAAATAATATCGTAAGATTATGAATATTTTTGTATTTGGTTTATTTCAGTTTAATTTCCTAAGGAATCTCACATTCTAAAAATGTCGCCTCCCCTAGTTTTAATTCCTTCTATGGAATGGAATTGATTCCATCACTTAATTTATGGAATCCCACTCTTACAAGTACTATAAATTAGATTTAATAGAATAATGAATATATGCTTATTATTTATAATATTATGACAAAAATAATATGAACTTAATTTGTTTTTTCATATGCCTCAATATAAAATGATTTAAAAATAATCAAGGAAAGAAGTAAAATATAATTTTAAATCTCAAGATTTTTTTTTAAAAAAAATCTTATATTTTAATTTTCATAATATCACTGCGTGAGAGCTTTCATGATTTTTCATACAAATAAACTTTCAATTTCAAAAGACTAGATTTCATTATAACACCTGATGACTTGTAGTAAGGGTGTTCCATAGTATTATGCTAGTTACCTTAAGAATTTGTAATAAAAACAAAGTTCATCACAAACATCGAAATACAAGAATATTGAATTCCAGAATCATTTCTCCAATCTCGTTTGATAAAGTCTGCAGTTTACTTTTTTCAATTACCGAAACTTGTTTCTAGTTTTCTAAAAATTGGGCCTTGTTTTAAAAAATATACCTAAAGGAAAATTTGTCATTTAGAATTAGCATATGAAATATAAAAACATATTATTATTATTATTATTATTATTATTATTATTATTATTATTATTATTATTATGACGTGATAATAATTGTAACGAGGTGACAGTGTGAGAAACTAAATCCTAGGAATAATATGTTGAAGGAAATTACCTCATGACAAATAGAAGTGCGATATGGAAAAATCTCGATTTGCCAATAGACGCCTTTTATTGAATTCACCCGACCCGATAGTATCCATTTTATTTTGATAACATAACATCCAGTGCCAAAGTCACTGAATGGATAAGTCGTCAATCCCTAAAACGGACTATGTACCGTACTTTATCTGTTGGGTTACGGGCGAGCATTTTCCAGGGGTTTCTATTGTATCAATCTACTCTCGTGCAATTCCTGTTGAAGACATAGACTCGGGGGTGGTTCTAGGGCAGACGATTTCAAAGCAGACTCCCCTATTCATTATTCATTAAATAGAAAAGATCACCAAGATTTCGTGATTCGCGGCCGAACTTATTCCAATTTAATAAGAGATCTCGGATCGAATCGGTATGTCAATATCGATTCGATCCGAGATCTCTTAAAAAATAATTTTCAATTGATATAATGTTGAATGATAAAATTAAAAGAAAATATTAATTTAAAAAACTATCAAAGTAAATTCAATAAAAAAACAACAAGTAAAAAGACCCAAAATAACGCGAGTTATTTTGAAAATTTACAAAAAATTCTTATAGAAAATAGATAAAAAAAAAATAGATCTTAATCATTAATAATGTAAATACTGAAAGATAAAACTGAAAAATATATGAGCTTAAAAAAAAAAAAAACTAAGCAAACTCAGGTGAATCTTTAAAACCTGAACTAATATTTCAAACTCGCAACTCATGAAGAAACTCAATTCTTAACTAATTTAATATTGAATCAGAAAATCAGAAAAAATATAAAATTTAAAAATTAGCCAAAGAAAATTCAATAAAGAACAATAAACAAAAATACCCGAAATAACCGGTTCATTTTTTAAATTAGTGAGAAATTCAACAAAAAAACAAATAAAAAAAATATCAGAGCCCAGTCTCTAATCAAATAAATGCTGAAGGACGAAATTGAAAAAATATAAGCTTAAAAAAAGAAAGAAAAACCAAGTAAACCCAGACGAACCTCCTAAACTTGAGTTAACTTCTAAAGCTCGCAATCCTTGAAATTCTCATTCAAGAAGTTTAGTTCTCAACTAATTTAATGTTGAAGGATAAAATCAGGAAAAAAATACCAATGTTAAAAAATTTATATAGTAAAAAAAAAATATATCAAAAGAATGAGGATCAAGTTTAATAGGAAAAATAAACTTAAAGAGAATAAAATTGTAAAAAAAGCCAATTTAAGAAAAGATCCCAAATAAAATAAATAGCAATCATAAAAATAAAGACCAAATTTGAAAGATAAAAAAAATAGAAGAGGGGTGAAATTGAAAAAAAATAATCTAATTTTATAGATTATTAAAAAAAAAAGAAATAGTAATAAAAAAGACAAGGATCAAATGTTAAGGAAAAAAAAGAAAAAAAAAAGAAATGGTCATTGATGCCAAACCAAAGCTGTGTTTGGTGCACACATCGCCTCATCGCGAAGTGGACGTCGAGATCTTTTTAATGCCACTATGAAAGGTAGTGTTTGGTGACTGGATGGCTCGACATGCGCGCGAGAGGGCTGCCCTCCTGCTAGTGTAGGTGTGACATGCACCAATAACTTTTTTTTAAAATAATATTTAATAAATACTTAAATACAAAACTTTTCCTTAGTCTCCTTAATATTAACCAAAAAACCATAGGACAACTATGTAATTTTACCGTGTAAAAAAATAAAAAGACTAATCTACCACTTTATAATTTGAAAAAAAGACAATTGTATCATGGTGAAAAGACTACCTTGTTCCTAACGCTTAATTCAAAAGTTTTTTTTGTTCAAGGGTAATTTTGTTATTATACTATTACAATGAATAATATTGCGAGTCTTGGTGAACAATAACTTAGCTAGTAGACTTGTTTTTTTTTTTTTTTTTAATATGATACTTATGGTGGCCATGTTTGATAGTGATTATGGTGAAGAAAATAGAATTAATGATAATTGCTCTAATAACAAGACAGATGATAGCGATGATGAAGTAACAAGGAGAATGGTAATAGCTAGTAATGGCAACCGTATAATCGATTGTAAGAGTATTAGTGGTAAAGAAGGTGGTGATGGTTAGGAATTGAGTCATTTAAAGAGGAGAATAGTCGTAATAGTGTATAGTAATTGTAGTTGTTGTATAGTAGTGGTGCTGGTGTGAGGATGTTGGCATGTAGTAGCATGATTTCAAAGCAAAAAATGAAAAACCAAAACGTAACTTTTTCTTTAAAAATTTGATTTGATATTTAAAATTGTTATTTAAAAAAAAAAAACCATCCTATCTCATTTTTTAAATAAAAAAACTCGAAATAAAAAATCATAATGGTAGCTAGCAACAACTTGAATTTTAGATGCTGAACACGAAGCCATTGAGTTAATCGATAGAAAATTAAATCATAAATTTTATCTCAATTAAGATCAGTAGTATAAAAAATTAATTTGTTACGGATAATCCAAATAAACCACAAAATACCACAGCAAAGTGTATAGATGATTTTGCACTGAAATTTCCTAAGTAACAAATGATTCTATTCCTGCAAAAGAAGCTGAACAGTCTTTGGCATATACCCATGATGATATCCAATTCATTATATAAAACGATTCCAAAACCTCTAAATCACATAGCAATGAATAAAAAAGTGATCAATAGTCTTAGTTTCCATACGAACGTATACCACAAAAATAACAATAAGCATTATCATAAATAATAATTCTTTTGTAGACAAAAAAATCCCCTGGTTTAAAGGTTTTAAGTTAAATACAGGTGAGATGTATTTTTAGAATGGTAGAAGAACTACCAAGTATCACCGAGCCTCCCGTTGAAAAAAAGAGAAATTGAACAATGGAGGTCATCCTTCTTCAAGTATCCAAGTTATTATTTTCCTCCTCATAATTGCAAGAATCTATGCCTCGTCTAATTTTTTTTTAATAGTTTAAATTTGAGATTGTGTTTCTTTTTCATGTTTAAAACATGCAATAAAAAAGAATATGCCTATTTGTTGGAGTTCGATGATCTTTCCACAATCATTGGATTTCAGACTTTGTATTTTTATAATCTAGAGTTTCCCTGTTTTCTTGATACCGTTGTTCTTCAGCCCTTGAGGAAAACTTTCTAACTCCGCCACTAGCTGGCCATAGTTAGAAGCAATACGCATATGTTTTGTTCAGTAGTTGGATCTGTAGAGAGGAGCACTCATTTATTTCGTTTTCATGTTGTTTTGTATAAAAATGCAATATGTATTCATAGCGTTGTTATTGGACTTCAGCGTGCAGGAGACAATTGAACGTTATCAGAGGCATGTGAAAGAAAGCAACACAAACAAGCAGACAAGCGAACTGAACATGGAGGTTATCCTTCCTTTCTCTTCTATCAAACCAGTGATTCTAAGCTTCAGTTTCTATGAAAACCTGCAGATTGTTTTTTATTTATTAAACTGCGAGTCATAAGTGATCAAAACACTCTAAAGAGGCAAGTATATATAAAAAATAACAGCGAGGAATCCGTTATTACATGCACTAGGATACATGGCCCCATGTAAAGGATATTGCTACATCTTGCAGATTCTTTGGTATTTGGTATCTAGTAATAAATAGACAGTGTTATATCTTGCCTTCTTCTTGCCCCCTGTCAAATAAGCAACCAAAGTGATATGAACTTGTCTTGTTCAAAAATGGACTTCTGCATTTTTGAGATAAGAGTTCATTGCATAGAAGAATCTCTAAAAAGGGATATGTATCTTATTGGTTTTGGTTCTATGCTGCTTGCATAGATTTATCCGTTTAGGCATCTTTAAGTGTCAGTCAGCATTTGCACGTTTCTGAACAAAAATATTTAACATCGATTACTTTCCCTTTTCTTCTGCTTTTAGTCTCTTTGGCTGCCAACAAAAACTTTCGGTTTTTCTCCCTTAATTTTCTCATGTATATAAATTTGGAATGGCAGCAACTGAAGGGCGAAGCAGCTAGCATGATAAAGAAGATAGAGATTCTTGAAGTTTCGAAACGGTTCAAAGGATTAGTTTAAACCTTTTGTGCTTATAGTATAGTTTGATGAATTGATTGACTGTTGGAATTAAATATTATACGTAAATGTTTGAAAATTAATTTTAAAATGCTTCAGAAAGCTACTGGGAGAATGTTTGGGATCGTGCACTGTTGAAGAACTGCAACAAATCGAACAACAGTTAGAGAGGAGTGTAAGCACCATCCGAGCTAGAAAGGTTTGGCCATAAACATCATTACCACTTTGTTTTTGCTTCAAGTCTTATTCAGCTGATAACCTAGCTAACATTCTCGTTCTTTGCCTATGTTCAGAATCAGGTTTTCAGAGAACAGATTGAGCAACTAAAACAAAAGGTATATAATCACTTCATTTTTATGCCAAGAACTAGTGAAAAAAGAATTCAAAGGCTGTGGAGAAGTTGAATTTCTGTGAATCCAAATTATGTTTCAGTAAGGGTACTTGGCATCTTTTCTTCTCTTCCCCGAAGAATTCCTTGCAAACATATATGGTGACGTAGTAAATAAGATTTTTTGAAGAGTGTTCTGCAAATTGCTAACTTTATGTTCCATGTCCTATACGTATGTTTCAGGAGAAGCAACTGACAGCTGAAAATGCAAGGCTGTCTAACAAGGTGAAAAAATTTATACTTGTAGTCGCTACTATTATTTTTTGGCCATGAACTTCAATTATTTCTCATTTTGCTGTCATCGTCATCAGCAGTTGCATGTCTTATTACCCTTTCTCGGTAGCTTTAACTAAACCGTTATCTCTAATCTAGTTGTTGTTGGGCTATATTGGTTTCGATGTTGAATGCATATCTAATTATTTCTAACAATTCTAGGATGGAGAAGAATTTGAACTTCATGGAAGTTTTGAAAAAATTCGATTTGCTGGCATAACCTTACTCTTTTATCATGGAATTTCATTTGAGAGACTACGTTCTTGCCTGGAACCATGACCATCCTCCACATGAAAATGATTTGGAAAATCTCACTTTGAGAAACAAGCTCCTTTATGAAAAAGAAAAGGAGTCAAATTGTATTCGTCACATTTCCATCAATTCAACCCAATTGGATTGAATTATAAATAATAAAGTGTTTACCTACAGCGTAAACTCGTCATACTTTGTTTACAATTTAGTCCAATTAATTTGAATCGACAACTTGTAACAAATACAGGTAAATTCTACGAAATTTTTTCCTCCGGAAATTGTTTGCCAAATTAATTAGCACAAACTCAGGGGTTTCATTGGGGGGTTGATCTTCTTTTTCAAAGTATTTATAAACAACAAACTTGTTTATATGCCAATATATATAATTTTTCCTTTTCAGTCTGGCGTCCAGCCATGGCGAGTACTCTCAAGGGAACAGAGAGAGAATTTACCCTGTGAAGAACAGAGAGATAGCAGTTCAATTTCGGATGTGGAGACCGAATTGTTCATTGGACTACCAGAAACAAGAACAAGGCGCCTCCCTCTAAGAAACTAGTGGTGAACGCCATCTCTTATTGTGAGACCAACCTTCTCATATTCATAAATATTCATAGACTTTAACTGTATTGCATTTGCGCAAGCAACAACCACGGCAATATTATTATTCTAAGAGCAATTTATATGCTGTCTGTTAAAAAAGCTACCAGCCTACCATGAAGGAGATTAACTAAAATTGTAAACTGATACATATATTTATTGCATATCATTAGACTTTCTCTGTGCATTTTTCTGCCGCCGATTTTCTTCAAATATGTTCACTAACGGGTGTAGATGCCCATTAGACATCATGATCATTATTGTGTCTGCATTTTGTTCAAACATATTTGGTTACTTGATGGGATGATGATACTCATCCCTCAGGCACTTCATTCTTGTAGTAATTAACATTTGATTCTGGGCATTTTAGGACAATTAAATCATTTTGTTAACAGAACTAGTACGAGGAATAGGAAATATATAGATGTAGCTCCTAAAGGGAGGATTGTCCAGCATGAAATTAAAAAAAAAAAATTGTGCATATAAACTAAAACACACCCGTACGCATGCGCCAACATATATGAAATATGATCGAATTCTATAGCTTTCTTGACAAGTTATGGGAACCGAAGCTATTCTACCGAGGACATGGCAATGGCTAACATGTGTGCCATGCTTGCATAAACAATATAATAATATTGTAGTGAAAGCTGTTTTTTCTTGAAAATATATTAAAATAATTTTTTTTCAAATTCTTTTTATTTTGTATATTTATACATCAAAATAATTCCGAAAACACTAAAACCTTTCCATGACAAATGTATTTTTGAAACGCAACATGCAAGGTGGGTTTGGAATATTTCAAACTGGTGTATTAATGTTTGCATTTAGAACCAATTGGAAGGGTTTAAGTTCTTCAAAACAGCCTACTTGTAAGTTATAACCTACTTACATAGAATTTTTACAGTTAGATCTAGGTCTGCAGCAAAGATATTCTGTCTTCTACCCACACAAAGGAATCACCAGCACCAGTTGTATGAACAGCATGGACTTTAATACCAGAAACCTAGCCCTTGAATTCCAGCATGAAGTTCCGAAAAGAAGTAATTAATTAGTTCGTGCAGCTAGGCATAAAGAAAAGGAACTGAATGTCGTTCTGCTTGGACTAAACATGTTGTGAAATTAATTTACACGGTCTCCTGAAGCAAAAGTAAACACCCCGCTGACACTATTTCCGAGAATCAAGAGTTTGAGACCAAATGAGAGCGTAAATTATCCTTAACATCGGCGTAAATTCTAACCTTTGTATAGTATCTGCAGCCATCTGCGCCTTCAGTGACAAGCAAAGCCTAAAATTGGGGTGGAAAAACTTCTCTAACACTACATTGTCGTCCTGCGGATCAGCACCTTCAGTCAAGAATTCAATTTCCTCCTCTCACTTATCTGCAAATTTAAATGAGCACGGTTCCACTATATTATTCACTTTCATGATATGAAAGATGATATTTCATATCGAAATCTCAAATTGTTCAAACATGCACGTTTATAATGTCAGCTTCATTCCATATGCTCACGATTCCTTTACGCAGCTTCTTCAGATGGCCATAGTGGCAGTCTCAAATTTGGGTCATAACAGAGGAGACAACCAGCCTTCTTATTAGCAATGTCCAAGGCAGCAAGATGAGATGACTTACAAGGCTCCTCAATCAAACTAATTTTAAGAAAGATAGCAGGTCTCGAGTTCGAGTCAGGGCGTGCACCTCTTATAATAGCCTGAGACAACCCAGGTTTTACTCGTTCACCTGAGCCCACAAAGTGCGCTTTCCGGGGGTAGGGTTTCCTCGAATAAAAAAAAAAAAAATTAAGAAAGAGCAAATGGTTTATCAACTTATACAGGCTAACAGCCTATAGCAGCAAGACCTGCAAGATACTGAAGTGATAAATTGTGACCCTTGGGTTTAAGCAACATGCCAAAATCAACATAACAATTTAAGAAAGATTGACAACAAAAGCTTGTCTAAAATCCCAGAACAATTACTGGATCAACAATCTTGAAAATTCCTGTTTCCAATATGCTTCTACAAGGAAACTTAACGCCTTTTTTTTTTTTTTCAAGTTCTGTTCTTGAACAAGCATATCAGCACTGTGGTTGCGGAAAACATGAATTCACGCTCACCCTCAGCTCTCAGCTTCACGAATGCCAGTGCAGTCCTTGCATTCGGATCAAAACGCATGCCAGAGTTGTCGACACTATTTTGTTTCAAAACATCAGCTAGCATGTAGCCAAATTCGTCATCACCAACCTGATAAGCAGATGGCTGAGAACTTGGTGCTTAAATATATTGAAAACAAGAAGGATTTAAAAGGCCACGGTAAATGAAAAGAAGAAAATCAAACTCATTGAATAATTAGTGAAACGGATGATACGTCAGACAATTTCAATTAAAATTTCGACTCATAATTCTATTCTATACAATTGTTGGACTTTAGGGTGCATCAATATGTTGGAAGAAAGATAAATGTGGTATAAGATAAAACCATTAATGCAAAGTTAAAAAACTTCAGAACAAGAAGAAGATGGAGAGGAAAGTATACTTTTATTAAGTGTTTTTCTCTAAGCTTTTTTAGTTATTCTCTATTCTTTTGTACTACTTAATAATACTACATCACAAGCTTTTTATAGGTATAAAATTCTAAACAATCAAGGAATTAAACTCTAATACAAAGAAATTCTAATTTGAACAAAAATTGTAGTTTGCCGACTGAACCGGTGGACCGATTCTCAACCGGTGGACCGGTACCTCTATTCTTCAAAAAAACCAGAAATCAAGTTTAATTTTCAACACTCCTTCTTAAACTTGATCCCTTCATAACTCCCAACATCTCTCTCATTTTGATAAAAACATCATTTTTTAATGGCTTTGTGAAGATATCCACAACTTGGTATTGTGTCTTCATATACTTGACTTCAACTTTCTTGTTTGTAATGCAATCTTTTAGATAATGAAATCTTGTATCAATAAGCTTACTTTTGTCATGAAAACTGGATTTTTAGCTAAAATAATGGTTGATGAGTTGTCCATATAAATTTTCATAGGTTCTCTTCTGGCATTCACAATTCTTTCAATAATATTCTTAGTCACATGGAATGATAAACACATGATATAGTAGCTACATATTCAGCTTCACATGTTGACAAAGTGACTATAGATTACTTATTTGAACTTTATGTTAATGTTGTGTCTCTCATGTAGAAAACAAAATCGGTAGTGCTCTTTCTATCATCCATATCTCAAACCCAATTATTATCATTATAACCTATAAGTTCAAAGCTATTAGAATAATCATAGAACAAACCAAAATCAATTGTACCTTTGATATACTCAAGAATTCGCTTTAATGCTTTGAAGTGTGTCATAGTTGGTGTCTTCATAAATCTACTCACAAGTCTTACTCCAAAAAGAATATATGGATGAGTACATGTCAAATATCTCAAACTCCCAACAAAGCTCTTGAATGTTGTAGAGTTTATCTTCTCTCATTCATCATTATTTGACATCTTTACTCCACACTCAACCATAGTATTTACTCTTGCACAATTCTCCATCTTGAACTTCTCGAGAACCTCCTTTGCAAACTTCTCTTTATTCACAAAGATTATATCTTTTCCTTGTTTGATCTCAATCTCTAAGTAGTAGGACATGAGATCAATATTCATCATCTCAAACTCCTTAATCATTGGTTGCTTGAAGTTTCCAAACATCTTTGTTATGACTACCTTTTAAATTATAGCTCCTTTAGTGTTAAGTAATGTCAAAGTATAATTTTGATATTAATCTCATACCCCTTCTCCAACAATTGTCATAAGATCAATATATTGCTTTTCATTGTTGGTATATAATAGATATCACCAATAAATTGATGAGTTCCATCTTTCAACTTCATCAAAATCATACATTTTCCTTTGATTGCAACCTTTGAATGATCCTTAAAGGTGACAGTATCTCTAATTGCTTCATCAAACTCCATGAATTTGTCTTTGTCTCCACACACTACCACAATCTTTATATTTATCGACGGAATTTTCTGTCGGTATTTGTACTATCATTCCATTGGTAATTAATTTACTAACAAAATCACCGACGAAAATGTTATGTCAGTGAATCTTTTGTCGGTAATTTTTTGTCCGTCGGTAAGTTCGTTGGTAATAAAAAAAATATTATTAGCGGTAGATTTACTAACAGAAAAAAAAGCATGCAAAAAAAATTACTTCCGTATGTAATTTTGTCGGTAATTATTTAAAAATATTTTAAAAAATCCATTTTACAAAATTATAAAATAATTAAATTAATATAAATCAACACTCTATAATACTCAAAACGCTTGGAAAAAAGAAAAACAAAATCAACTCAAACAAATTTGCAACAAATAAATAACATGAAAAAATAAATTCAACTAAAAAAAATCAACTAAAAATTGATCTCATATAAAAATAAAATTCTATAACAACATTCATACAATTATTAAGAACAAAAACAATTAGAAAAAACAAATATAGTGAAAAAAAAATCTTACCTTAATGTAGTTGCAAGTGAAACTAAGAAGAGAAAAAAAAAATCATAAAATATATTAATTAAAAAAAACTAAGAATGAGAAGAAGACATACCTAAGCATGGAGAAGAAGAGAAGGAGTTGAGGAGAGAAGAGAAGAGAAAGAAGTAGATATTGATGTTTTTTACATATGGGGAAGAAGAAGAAGAATAAATGATCCCCATTTGTTGTGAAATTAGGAATTTTAGGCTTTTTATTGGTGCGTTTTACCGACGGTTTTACCGATGAATAATTAAATATTAATATTTTTAATCATTCCGTCTGTAATATTTAATTTAAATTTTCAATTTAATAAAAAAAATTTCAGAAACCGCCAAATATCACCAATGATTTTTCAATCCGTCGGTGATTTCGTCTGTAATATTTAATTGAAAATTTTCAGAAAACCACCAAATAACACCAACGACTTTTCAATCCGTCGGTGATTTTGTCTGTAAAGAACAACAATTAACAGTGCAATTGGGAAGTGAACAGTTCCAGAGCTCTTTGAAAAATACCAACAGAATTTTCTGTTGGTGATTCCCTTGTAATTGACATAATGAACAGTGTTCACCGTTTACCAACGATTTACCGACGGACATATTCCCTCGGTATATACCGAGAAAATTACAGTGGGAAAAAAATAATTAAAACAAAGTAAAAAAAATGATGACGTGTCATTTATACCAACAGAATTACCGATGAAATAAACTCCGTCGGTAAAATCCATCTATAAAATTATTGGTAAACTGTGAATATTGTTCATCATGTCAATTACAAAGGGAATCACCAACAAAAAATTATGTCGGTTCCAGAGAGCTCTGAAACTGTTCACTTCCTAATTGCACTGTTAATTACTGTTCTTTACAGATAAAATCACCGACGGATTGAAAATTTGTCTGTGTTATTTGGCGGTTTTCTAAAACATTTCGATTAAATTAAAATTTTAAATTAAATATTACCGACGGATTGAAAAGTCGTCGGTGATATTTGGTGATTTCTAAAAATTTTTGATTAAATTGAAAATTTAAATTAAATATTACAGACGAAATCACCGATGAAATGATTAAAAATATTAATATTTAATTATCCGTCGGTAAAACACCTCAATAAAAAGCCTTGAATTCTTAATTTCATAAGAGACGGGGCTCCTTTGTTCTTCTTCTTTTTCATATGTAAAAAACATCAATATCCATTTCTTTCTCTTCTCTTCTCTCCTCAACTCCTTCTCTTTTTTTCCATGCTCATGTATGTATTCTTCTCCTTTCTTCTTTTTTCTTCTTAGTTTTTTTAATTAATATACGGTATGAATTTGTTTTTTTTTTCTCTTCTTAGCTTCACTTGCAACTACATTAACGTAAGATTTTTCTTTTTTCTTCTTTTTTCGTGTTTTTTTGTTCACTATATTTGTTTTTTTATTTTATTTTTTATTTTTTTTGTTCTTAATAATTGTATGAATATTGTTGTGGGATTTTTTTTTCATATGATTTTTTTCTTCTTTTTTCCAAGCGTTTTGAGTATTATAGAGTGTTGATTTATATTAATTTCATTATTTTATAGTTTTGTAAATTGGATTTTTTAAATATTTTTAAATAATTACCGGCGGAATTACATACAGTATTTTTCTGAGGGAAATACCGACAGAATAGAGTGGATAATTTTTTTACGCGCTTTTTCTGTCGGTAAATTCATCGGTAATAATATTTTTTTTTATTACCAACGGACTTACCGACGAACAAAAAATTACCCACGAAAGATTCACCGGCGGAGCATGTCCGTCAGTAATTTCATTGGTAAATTAATTACCAATGGAATGATAGTATAAATACCAACGGAAAATTCCGCCGGTAAATATAAAAATAGTGGTAGTGTATTATTTTATTCTGATATCTTTCTATCACAGTAAAAATCTTTACTCCTTTACATGAAAACCTAATCAGAACCAATCAATTGTGTGTATGCTATTCAACGTGAAATTAAACCAAAACCAGAAGAGTTGCAAGTTTTTACAAAATCAGATTTTCTTCCACGAATAATTTCATCAATAGGCAAGAGTGGCCAAAGCATGCAGCCAGCATAAACCATTTACGTACTTTTGACCGTCTAAAGAGAGGTTTTTCGTTACTTCTCTGAACTTGTTTGAAGAATTGCATTGCAGCAACATTAATTTGTGGTATACTTATCTTTTCTCTATTATGCTGGCTAAAACTTTGAAGATGGGGCAAAGAATTTGATATGCCACTTAAACTGCCCTTACTCTAATCAGTTTATTATAGAGTAGACATGAGAGAGGAGCAGCATTGATAAAACCAGAGGATCGATCAAAGGATGGAAAGAGATGAAGACAAAACCGAAAAGGAAAATAAAGGAAACACGAGAGAAAACCCTAGATCTTGCACAGTGGTACAAGAACGAAACCTAATTCACACAACAAATTTTCTGACTCTTTTTAAATCATTTACAGATTGTTTGGAGCATTGGGATTTGACAAGAATTTATTTCATTTCATCTATTCGAAAAAATCTTACTTTTTAAATCAAACTGCTTTCTGCCTGGAGCTACCAAATTTACCTGATTTATGAAGGGAGAATGGCAGAAAGATGCCAAGATGGGTTTATGGGCTGTGTAGCAGCTTGGCTGGATGTAATGTTCTGAGAGGGGTTGGCATCGTTGTTGTGTATTCATCATGAGAATAACTGTACAGTAGGTGAGGGTCTATTCCATTACACCATGTATTCCAAGCGGCTCATATTTCATCAAGTAGATGTTTGTCCCTCTTGGCTGGGAAGCAACGCTTCTTGTATCCTGATCCAAGGAATTAGAAGGTGTTGCCTGCTGGGCTTTCGCCGTAACGTCGATGTAAATATTCTCAGCATTATTTCTCAAAAGAAATTTCGCTCATCTAGTTTGATGCAGCGTCGAGTTATCTTTCCCATTGTGACCTACTCATTATCTGCTGGTTTTTTTAGTGTTTCAATCAGGTTTAGTTTCAATAGGATCTAAGGTAATATAAACATGAAAAATTTTATATTTTAGGTAAAATATATTGTTATTTTAATATTTAAAAAAAATATATTGTTTGATAAATCACCTCTAAATATTTAAAAAATATCATCTGATATATCACCTCTAAATATTTTTAAAAAATGTCATTGAAAATACATTAAATTTTGATTTCTTGATTAAAACTTTTTCTTTATTTTAGGTAATAACTTGATATTTTTTTCCTTTAAAAAAAATTAATTCTACCCCCAATGGAATGCATGCATGCCGATAATGATGTAGTTACTTTTCTAAAAATAAAGTCACAGATCCAATGGGCTAAATTCGAAGTAGATTTAGCTTATCGAGAGACTTCTCCAGCCCAGACCCAAAACCCAAATTATATTTCATACTATCATTCACTTTATCAATTCGAAGGAGCAAACACGAGGAAGCTTCTCTACTGTTCTCTTGAGAGTGTCTGCAAGGGGAAACAAAAAAAAAAAAAAAACGATCGATGGCGGGAATGGCAGAAATGCAGAGGAGACAAGGAGGTAGACCATTTGCTCTTACTGCAAGAGCTTTTCCTCCTCCTCCTCCTCCTCCTCCTCCTATTGATCGTGAGAAGGTACACGTTTCTTTCTCCCTTTCTGGATTTTTCTAGGGTTGCAAATGTACTACACCTCTCTAATTATTATTTTTGTTTTTTTTGTTTTTTAATATGCAGACATGTCCCCTATTGCTTCGGGTTTTCACTAAGGTATTTTTAATTTTTGGTACAAATTGTAATAATCTTTATAGAAATTGAACTGTACCTTGTGACTTACTGAATTTCCTGGCAGATTGGAGATCATCATAGCAACGAGGATTTTGCAGTGAGAGGCAAGGAGCCGAAAGATGAGGTTCAAATTTATACGTGGAAGGATGCCACTCTTCGCGAGTTAACTGATCTGGTAAGTTAAGATGATGTTGTATTGCCTTGTTTATACACGTTGAATGGGAAGTGGCTTGTCGTTTATGGGCGATGGCCTAGGAGTGAATGCTCTCCCAAGGTTGTGAAGCATCCAAATGCTTTTGCATTGGGTTTCCTTTCAGTATGGGCTGAGGCTGAACTTAAGGATTTTTATTTATTTTTTTTTTTTGGGGGGGGGGGGGGGGTGCGTGGACAAGGAGATTGCATAGTAGAGTTGGAGCAAACATGCAGTCTGTTCTTATTTCTTTATTTGCAGATGTCATAAGTTCTTAGAATAAGATATACATAAAAGACAATCAGCTTGGATACTTGATACTCGCAATTGGAAGTTTGAAGCTCTTGTCTTTCCTTTTCTAAGAAAGGGGAGGGGTTCTACTACTTTTTTGGGGATAGCACTGGAATCTTATGTGATAAATTTCTTTTTTTCCCCGGGGCAGTTTCTGATCTGCTGGTCTCCATGTGGGATCTCATTGTTTTTTCAGAAGCAATTGTTCATAAGATAAAACCAGATTAGAAATTAAGGTTGTAAAACTACCCATTATGGTTTTCTCTAAGGTCCTGCATCCTGGAGGAAGTGTGGTTTAGCTATCCACAGAGCAGAATCTGTTTCTTTGCGATATTATTCTGTGCAGAGATGTAATGAGATTAGAAATTGGGGTCATGGATGCTCTTGAAATGGTATTGACTAAACATATTTGGTGTTTGAGAATTCATGAGTACATCAGAACAGTCTCTTAATTTTTGTTTTCTTCCATGAATGCACTATTCATGCCTATGCCAAATCAACTGTTTCTTATTTTCAGTGGTGATGCATGCTATTTTCTGCATTGAGTGTTTTAGTTCTAGTATTTTTGGCGCCATTTTTATCCCATCTCTTTCACAGGTCAAAGAGGTGACTCCAGCAGCTAGGAGAAGAGATGCAAGACTGTCCTTTGCTTTTGTATATCCTGATAAAAATGGTCGTTTTGTAGTACGAGAGGTTAGTTCTCTCTGTGCACTGTGTATGCGAGGATATTTTTTCTTTTTCTTTTTTGATTCATATATGCTGAATGCACAAGCCATCTCCTATCGCCTCCCCCATCTTTCAAAAGCTTATGGTGACATCAACCCATGGCTTGTGCAAAAGCATCATTTCAATGTTCTTTGGCTACAATCATGTTTGTCATCTTTTCTCGATGGGTATCACCAAGAGTAAGAACAAATCATGCTATTTTCCTTGTTTCATTTCAGTGCTATCATCCCAAAAAATTATATGTGAAGATCTCATATCACATTTATATGTTACATGACCCCTTTTCTCCAGAGTCAGTTTATGTCCTTGTATTTCATTTTTGCATTTAAGCATCTGTTGGATGGGTGAATATAATCTTAATATTCATTTTAGCATTATTAATGCTTGCCTGCTGTCCTGCTTGAGGTATAATGAGACCTGCTGTAAAGTTCTATTTTCATCTGATTGTGAATTCTACATTGCTTGATGAAGGTGGGCAAGACCAATTCTCATAGAAATGGGAAATTCGATGACAACAAAGCATTGGCTCAGCTTGGCTTCCAGGTAAACCAAGATGGCCCTCTCTCACAAACTGTATCATAACCATATTTGAATGTCACTAACTTGTATTTCACTTATGCAGATTGGGGATTACTTGGATGTGGCAATTTTTTAGAGTCTCTATTATGTCAAATTGAGGTAATTAGGTTGCACATTGTTTTTTTTTTTTTTCAGTAGGCTTGAGGTGCATGGGATGAGCAGCAGGACCTAACATCTGCTTATTTTGTATTATCAGAAAGGGATGGATAGACAGTGGACTAATAACCATCGTATGCAAAGAGCTTCAACATTTTTGGTTGGACAAGATGGTATGTAGGGTAATTTGAAGAATAAATGACAGAATTTGTGCTCTACATCACATCTACATCTTATTCCGCCATGTTCGGCGGTACTCCGAGTGTTTAGGCTTTAGAGATCTGTGAATGTACCAGGAATGAGGTTTTAATTCATTTTCTTTTTTCCTTGGTTTTAATTCCACTGTGTTCTGGATTTAATCTTGGCATAAACGATTGGATCTGCTTAAAGGTCAATAATTACACCTCAGAATGGCTACCCTGTCCAGAATCCTACAGGCTTACCAGCTAGGAAAATGCTTTAGAGATTGAAAATGATGTGTTGTTAATGAGCTTGCTCTACTTTACATGCCGAGAATTATTTTGACTAAAAATTTGTCCAACGATTGGGCAGCTGATGCCTGTTGTCCAGTTACGCAGTCTTTTAAAATCCAGATGCCTGTGAAGGCTAGCTATTTATGCATGATATTCAATGTAAGTCGTTATCATCGTGCATGATCTGGAAGTTCAAGATATTTTATGATTTTTTAAAAGTATGTTAAGGTCTTGTTTGCTGGAAAGTGTTTTTCTATAAAGTACTTTCCTAGCTCTTTCATGTTTGATTATATTATGAAAAACTGGGTACTGAAGTTTCCTGTTTTAAGAAAATCAAGAAAATAATAAGTTTTAGATGGAGAAAAGTGTTTTTCGATTTAAAAAAGCAGAAAATATTTTTAATAAAAGATTTAAAAACTAAAATGGTACAACTATTTATTATTTTTATATATAAAAATAATAATATATTAATAAAATTTTGAAAATATAATATTATTAAAAAAAATAACAAATTACTAGTATATTTATATAGGAAATAATATATTAGGACATATTAATACACAAGTATATTAATTTGATATATTATTACTTATAGTACTTTAATTTAGATACTATTACTAAAAAATATATTTGAATACAAAATATGTTATATTATACAATAATCATATATTTTAAATCATATAAATTGTGTTATAAAATTAGGATATCATAAAAAAGAAATTTATTATCAATGTTCTACAAACACTAAATTTTTTCTTATAAAAATAAAAACTGTACTGTTTTAAAAAGATAGTAACTCAAAAATGTGTTATTTATCAACTTTTATAAATATACATGTAATGAAGTCTATAAAATGATTTTTATCTTATTTTTTATTTAAACATTAGAAAATAATTTATTTTTTCATAATTTATTTTTTATGATATTATCAAATATCAAAACATAATTTATTTTTCAGCAATTTAAAAAATACTTTTCGAAATAAAATTATTTTTTCACAGACATCTAAGGTAAAGAAAACAATTATTGCAGCAGCAGCGTTTATTTCAAAATTCATTTTTTATCCATTAACAAAATGTGGTTTTATTAATCATTATTATTCATTCAATGGCATTCTTGAAGTCTTGGATTGTTTGGAAGGACTTTCAGTAAATGATATTTTTGAAGTGTTAGATTGGTTTTATGATTTTTTATTAGATTGTACTTTTGAAGTCTTGGTTGGTTGAGGGGATTTTTTATTTGTTGCTATATTTTGTGTTTATATTTAAATCTTTATTTTTTTGTAGCGATTATATTTAAATGATGTTTTATTTAATTTACGTTTGAGAGAGGAGATAATTGATGAGAGAGGATGCCTTTTCTGACAATGAAAATTGATGTTATTGACATTCATGTGTTTAGAATGGCAGTGGTTAACTCCAACATGGTAAAAAAAAAAAGCTTGCATGGGCTTAGATTTGTGACCCATTCGATTTGTTTTTTATTTTAATTATTATTATTATTATTCTAAGTTTTGGTTTCTCTTGGAATTAATCATTACTTTTCGTATAAGATTGATTAGAGAATTTTGGTACTATTATATGCATTTTATTTTATGAAAATATGATTTTCCTTCAATGGAATAAAAGCTTGGGATTTTATGATATAAGAAAATTAATATCATGCAATCTACAAGTGTGTGCGTCTCTCTGTATAGAGAAATTATGGTCAACCCATTGCCCAATAATTTAATTATTCAACTATTGTTTTTATTTTTATGTTATTACTATTTTTAATTTTACCATTCAATTAAACATTTATTTTTATTTTTTATGTTAATTTTGATCTTTATTCTTTTGATTTTTTTGTCCCTTTGCAAAATTAATTTTACCTTTTAATTTCACCATTCAATCAACTATAAAATTTATTTTCGTTATAATTTTGATCTTTATTATTTTAATTGCTATTTTCTTGAATTCTTTTGTATAATTGAATTTTTTTTTTCAATATTATCCTTTAATATTTGATTAATCGGGAATTAGACTTCATGGTTCTTGGCTCTTATATTTGAATGATAACTATTTTATAATAGAATTGGTGTGTACATGTTCGTATTTCTTGATATATTATCTTTGTATTTTTATCCATTGTAGCGTATTCACTGTCTTTTATTCCAGAACTCAATCCAAGATTAGGCTATTAATTATTGGCTCATCTATTTGAATGTTGATTATTGGATAATATAATTGGTGGTTACACATTTGTGTTTCTCAGTATTATTTCTATCTAATATTGGTTGTCCTATATATATATATATATATGACAAATACATTATGTCAAATCCAATATATGTTTTTTTTCCGAAGTAAGGATTAGACTATTTTCGTGTCTAAATCCAAAATCACTTTTTAATATAAATTTAAAATAAAAATCTTAGATTTAGGTAATTACAAGAATAACAAACACATATCATTTTAAAATAAATAACAATTCAAACTTATCTTATATAAAATTATATAAATGAGGTGATAATATTTTTCATTTTATATAACTACCTAGCAACTAACTAGCTCGTATCCAACCCTTTACCTAGGGCTTTTAAAACATCATAACTAAGAGCATAGTCAAGTAATCAACCATTTCTCATTGGTGTTAAAAAATACATAACCAATTAGATAAAGAATAAGAAAAAATCTAGATTACTTCTAGAGTAATTACTAATATTTATTCTATTTATTCTAAATAAGCACAAAAATAAAAAGAAAAGGTAAAAAAAAATTAGGTAAAAATATTATGATAGATGGGATATGATTTTTATTTATTTATATAAAAGTAAATATTAAAAATTATTTTAAGAGCACTCTAATTTTTTTCAAAAAAATAGTACTGTTAGCGTCGGTGTTGGCCGTTGGGTCCCAGAGTGAGAAAAAGGAAGATCCGGCATCCCGATGAAAAAACGACATCGTAGTCCCACGCGCACTCTTATTATTATTATTACTACCATTTAATCTTTCTCAATATAAGGGGAGAGAAGAAGAAAATGAAATAATTACAGAGCCTCCTCCTCCGCGTTAAGAAACGAAAATTAGATTAGATACCCAGCGAACAGAAAGAAATCTAAAGCTCTCCCTCTGCTCTTCCTCATGTACTGATAATTTCCTTTTTAATAAAAAAAATAAAATTGACTTCACATTTTCCTTAATAATAATAATAGTATCAAATCACTGCATTTCCCTTCAATGACACGCTTTCTCTTTCTCTTTCCTTTTTATGTGTTTTTTTTTATAGGTTTTGATAGGAGGCAATGGCGTTGAAGCGGGGATTTTCAATTTCCGGCTTGAACAAGAACCGACGTGGTGGATCTAGATTGCCGATTGTAGTCGTGATATTCTTCTGCGTTTTGTCTCCGTTGATTTTCTTTGTCGGTCGAGGGCTCTATACAACAAGCTCTTCTACTGGTTAGTTTACCAGATCTTTATTTTATTTCTTAATTTTTTTATGAAAAATTATTTTTAGTTTTATTGCTAAAAAAAATAAAAATAAAAATTCCAATTCCAATTCCAGTTATGAATACTTTTTAGGTACTTTAGTGGCATTGAGTTAATAGCTAGTGTGCTTTATTAATTAAGCTTTGGCTTCGGTGCTTTGCATTCATTAATGTTGCTATGCAGATCAAAATTTGAATGCAGTTGGTTCCGGTAAGCAGGTAGATACTGTTCTCCTCTCTTTATCGTTATTTTTAGATATGATGATCTGTTTGTCTGTGTCACATTGTGTAAATCTAAAAAAAAGCTGGTGGTTGGTTTGGTGTAGCATTTGAATTGGAGAGAACGGCTGGCCTTGCTACATGTGAAATCGATTTTCTCAAAAGAGGTAAGTACAGATTGCTCATATTTTAATTGGAGATTTCGTGTATTTTAATTCACACACATATATGTGATGGTTGATAGGTTTTTGTTTTACTTTTCAATCACATGATGTGCTAATCAGAGCAATCTCTTTTTAGGTCATTGATGTTATCACATCCAGCACAACTGATTTGGGACCTTTGAGTCTTGATTCTTTTAGAAAAAACAATTTGTCTGCCTCGTGGAAAGTTATTGGCATAGATTCTTCAGTCGAGGATAATGCTGCTTCTGAGGTGAGGATGACTCATGACTGTCATGCTTTGCTTGAATCTCTTGCTAGATACTATGTTGTGTGCACCATTTTTTGTAAGTCTTATGTCAACTTGTGATTGCTGATTATTTGTAAGTTTGGATTTTCATTGCTTTTTCAAAGCCAAACCAAACAGCTACAGTGGTCAAGCAGGAAGCACCTAAGGGAAAAGAAGACAACATTTCTGGTAGATATGATTCTCTAACCAGATATTTTCATATGGTTCTTGCTTAAGTGCTAATCTGGTCTTCTTCTGTCTGTCCCCTGCAGATGATGATTCTCGATCTGGTGACACACCTGCAAAACTAGCTCGTAGGGTAATTATCTTTCCTGGATGCATTATCCGGTTACTATGTTTCCTTTCCTCACTTGCCTTAAGATCCATATCCCTGAACTAGGAAAATATTGGAGTTATCAAATTATTGTTTAGTTTCTGAGCTGTAAATTTTGTTTCTCTTGAGAGTTTATGCAGCAATTGAGGGAGAAACGACGTGAAAAGCGTGCTGTGGAGTTATTGCGCCAAGATGATGAAGCGATTGCAAGGCTTGAAAGTGCCGCCATTGAACGCTCAAAATTAGTTGATGGTGCTGTTTTGGGCAAATACAGTATATGGAGGAAAGAAATGGATAGTGAGAACTCTGATTCAACAGTACGCTTAATGCGTGATCAGATGATAATGGCAAGGGTGTATTTGAGTATTGCAAAGATGAAACGCAAGCTTGACTTGCTACAGGAACTTCAGACTCGGATCAAAGAGAGTCAGCGTGTCCTAGGAGATTCTTTGGCTGATTCTGATCTACATCCGAGGTAGAACAGTATTGGTTGTCACTGTCCTTTATTGTGCTTTATAATCTACAGCTCTTTCTTCTTTTATGTTGATGGTTATGACAGTGTCTTAAAAAGGATATTATGTTGTATGCTTGATTTATGTTTAGTGTGCCTGAGAAGATAAAAGCTATGGGCCAAGTCCTGTCAAAAGCAAGAGAGCTATTGTATGACTGCAAGTTGGTCACCGGAAAGCTGAGAGCAATGCTTCAAACTGCAGATGAACAAGTTAGGAGCTTAAAAAAACAGAGCACATTCCTTAGTCAGTTGGCCGCCAAAACAGTTCCAAATGGAATCCATTGCTTGTCTATGCGCCTAACAATTGATTACTATCTCCTTCCTCTTGAGAAGAGAAAGTTTCCTAGAAGTGAGAATTTGGAAAATCCAAATCTTTACCATTACGCTCTCTTCTCTGACAATGTCTTGGCTGCATCAGTTGTTGTCAACTCAACCATCATGAATGCCAAGGTGATGCAGACATTTTTTATTTTGTGAGGTCGATACTGTTCATTTCCCAAAATTGAAAAACAATAAAATCATTCTCGGCTATTTTTCCTCTAAGAATTTATTCCTCAACTAACTTTTTTTTCTGAAGAAATTCTTAGTTCAAACTCTATTCATTTCTGGGATTTGGATGCAAGCTGCTTGTTTCGCTAATATGCTTCTTGGTTGCACCTACAGGATTCTTCCAAACATGTCTTTCATCTTGTTACTGATAAACTTAACTTCGGAGCGATGAATATGTGGTTTCTACTGAATCCTCCTGGAAAAGCTACTATCCATGTTGAAAATGTAGATGAATTCAAGTGGCTTAATTCCTCCTACTGCCCAGTTCTGCGTCAGCTTGAATCTGCTGCAATGAAAGAGTATTACTTCAAAGCAAATCATCCAACTTCTCTCTCATCTGGCTCTTCAAATCTGAAGTATCGGAACCCTAAGTATCTTTCAATGCTTAACCATTTGAGGTTCTATCTCCCAGAGGTCTATCCCAAGTTGGATAAGATCCTGTTTCTTGATGATGACATTGTTGTGCAGAAGGATTTAACTAAATTGTGGTCAGTGGATCTACATGGAAAAGTGAATGGTGCAGTGGAAACCTGTGGTGAAAGTTTTCACCGGTTTGACAAGTACCTTAACTTTTCAAATCCTCATATTGCCAAAAACTTTGATCCAAATGCTTGTGGGTGGGCATATGGGATGAATATTTTTGATCTTAAGGTGTGGAAAAAGAAGGATATTACAGGAATATACCACAAGTGGCAAAACATGGTAAGTTGTTGAAACCCTAGTTTTTTTCGTGCTTTGTTGTGCTCTCACTACACATGTTTTTGTTCATAACATTCTTAAAATTAGTTGTTGTGGAGAAATTTGTCTATTTAAAACCTGCATTTCATATTTTTGGCACTGCTTTACCTAATTATATTTTCAACCAAAAGAGGTTAAAAAAGATGTTTTTATTTTTCCTCTTCAATCATCGAAGTAGTGGCATGTGGGTACAGTTACTGTTTGAATGGACTAAAGGTGAACATGCTCTGTTTTAGATAGTCGAGAAGTAACTGCTGTGTGATTTAGTATTCTGATTTCCGTTTTTGATTTTTTTGAATTTCAGAATGAAGATAGGGTACTATGGAAGCTTGGGACGTTGCCTCCAGGGCTGATTACATTTTATAATTTGACAAATCCTCTTGAGAAGACATGGCATGTGCTCGGATTGGGTTATAATCCAAGCATTGATAGGTCAGAAATTGAAAGTGCAGCTGTTGTCCACTATAACGGTAACATGAAGCCTTGGCTGGAGTTAGCAATGACTAAATATCGACCATATTGGACCAAGTACATCAAGTATGATCATCCATACCTTCGAAACTGCAACCTAAGCGAGTGAGCTTATAAAATGCCATGAAGGTACAGCCAGGTTCTCTCTCCCCCCTCCATCTCTGTAGTTGAAGGAACAGTTAATTGATATAGCTCAAGAGGAATGTGGTTGAATTTTCTGTGCTGCATTTCCTTCTTCTATCCCTGATTGATTATTCTTTTCTAGTAATTCATTAAATTTGTAAAGCTCTATGTGCTTTTGATCTGTAAAGAGAACCCTTCACAAGGCACTAATTCTCTGTCTCTTGTGTTTCTTCGTGGCTTTGTTTAATTTGGACAGGAGTAGTAACCGTCATACAAATGAGAATTTTCTTTATTCTGTTAACAATGGCTAATTTTTGTGCTGGGTTTTCCTTTCAATAACTCTTGAATTTATTGTTAATTTGTGCCCTAAGGGCTCGAGAAAGGAAGTTCTGCAAATTGGTCGAGTATAACCAGATTGCTTTGAAGTGATACAGTTTCTTCTTCACATGCTTTCTTGTCAGTGACAAAATTGTTATTATATTGTATTTAATGATTAAAAAGCTCTTATATTAAATAAAATAAAAAAACCCTAGCCGCTGTCTCCGTCACTCATCTTCAGCTAAAATAGATTAGTTGATCTCATATTTTGATCTTTTTTGGGCTTGTTTGATGAAGGTCAAACCTAGTCCAATGGGGTTTGATTTGACCTAACTGAGCTCGCATTAAGCTTGGTTTGACTCCTCCTAAGCTCGGTTTAATAGAACAACTTGGTCTTCTCCTTCTCTTTATTTTCCCCCCTTTTTTCTCTTTAATTTATTATTATTATTATTATTATTCATGTCAACTACCTATATGTCAAGGAGAATGTCATGCTGTACAAACTACACCTCATCTATGCTTTACCTGCACCATTTAGCTACAACGTAAAACATACGTATAAAGAGTTATGCTTGTTTTAGCTATTTATAATTCATAATAAGTTAGCTTTTGATATTTTTTCTTGAGGGTAAGCTATATAAACAAGGTAAAATGAAGAAGAAGAGAAATATTCTCATTCACAACTATATATTTGTAATTACTTTCTTTATATTTTTTTTTATATATAACAAAACACCCTTCAAATACTACAATGACTTGGCTATCAAAGTGTTATTTTGCAGGTAACACCCACATCTCTGCCCCAATATTATCCGCAAAGAGAGCTCAGATCTAAATGATGTCTTTTTGAGTATCGATTTCCATACTATATTACATATCAAAATATCTAGTAGTTGAAATAATTGATGACTAATTGGGTTTTGTTATTTACAAAAAGGAAGAGAGGAGAGCACAAAGACCAATAAAGGTGAAAGGGAAAGAGAGGGAGAGGCAAGAAATAATAGGGTTTGGTTAATAATCTAAAAATTAGGTTTGGTTATTTATAACAAAAGAAACAATTTTAAATATAAGTTGAGGCTAAAATTTCTAGGGCTTTTTAAGAGATAAACTTGAATTTTTGATCCAATTTCATATATAATATATAAGAAAGTAATTTAGTTATTTCATTCAATCTGAATAATTGGGTGAAAAAATAACTAAACTACATGAAATAAAGTATAATTATCCTTAATTTTATAATATTAACATTACAAGTGGCAAAGCATAATAGGCAAGTAAAGTTTTGGTCAAGGAGAAAAAATTAGCATGTTTTTACAAACAATAAACTAGTCCTATACTTGTGCTAGACTGCAAGTAGAATTT
This sequence comes from Populus trichocarpa, assembly GCF_000002775.5. Lineage (NCBI taxonomy): Eukaryota > Viridiplantae > Streptophyta > Magnoliopsida > Malpighiales > Salicaceae > Populus > Populus trichocarpa. The sequence continues at coordinate 11,567,123 of NC_037286.2, read as the reverse complement.
CAAATTAATTTCTAAAATAAAAAAAAGGAAGCGCCTGAGTTATGGATGCATTTCTAGGTTTCATGGAGTTTTTTAAATTGAGAAACAAAAAGATGTTGTTTGTGCTAAATAAAATAAATTATAAAAATAAATGAATTGATAAATTAAAAAACAGTTGTTAATGCTAATTAAATACTAAAGCACAATGCTAATCTTTCTAGTAAAAGAAAAAAATTAGATGCACATACAAATATTTTCTATTGATTTTTCCTTTTCTTTTATAAGTTTTTATTTATTTTATCTTGGAGATTAATTATTCTTGCTAAGAATAAACACTTATGTTTTTTTTATAGATGTGTAATGTAGATACAACTTGTTTATATAAAAATAATAAAGAAAACAAATATAGAAAAATTATAATAATCTCCTTAAAGCGTTATGAAATTTAAGAAACAACTGAAAATATTAATTTCTATTTTAAAAAAATTAAACTAAACAATTTTTAAAATAATAAGAAAGAATATTAATTAATATTTAAATAAAAAAAATATTGCTAGGCCTTGCAGGTTAGGCCTATGCATATGGCCAACCATAAAAAGCCCATGCTATAGTTTTTTTTTTTCTTTCTAAATTAGTGACAGGTCTTAAGCTATGGTATATTACATGTTTCCTACCAAATAATTTTCTGATTATTAGAAGTGATTGAAAAAATCGGATCTGATTTTTGGACACCAAAAACATATTTTTTATTTATTTTAACTTGGAAACACTTGAAAAACACTATTAGAATCTCAATAAAATCATTTTCAACCCTAAAAAGCCCTTCAATCACTCTAAAAAACAAAATAAATAAATAAATAATTTTTTTTTACAAACATTGATCTATTTTTTCCAATATGGTTAAATGATAACACTATCTCCATTGAACTCATAAAAAAAACGATTCTATTGATGCCAAGATCATCTTTTTTGTGGTTAAAAGTCAGAATGTAACAATTCATGTATTTTTTTTATTCTCAATATTTTCCGGTGACTTTCTCTTTTTTCTCTCAGCATGTAAGGACTAAAATGAAAAAAAAAATTAGAATCAAAATATGAATTGTTAAAATAACAAGGATCAAATAATAAATAACCTAAAACAAGGATCACATAAAAAAAAACTAAAATAAAATAATAAATAACCTAAAACTTAAAAGGGGGCAAAGCTAAGTTTTCCACGCCAAAATCTAAATGGGCCTGTATTGTTTTTTGTTTTGTTAAAGTTGGTCCTTGTTTTATTTATTTTTTATGACAACCTAAAGTCATATTTTAGAAATTGATTTTTAATTTATTTTAGAATATTCCTCGACACTTTACACATGCAAAAGCATGCAATTTGAAAGAAATCTAAATGCATAAAACATGCTATTGGAGCATAAAAGGATGAGATTGCAAAGAATCTAAATGCATTTTTTTTTTCTGTTATTATTTCAAGTTGGGCTTTAACTTGGTATGTAAAGTGTAATATAGCTGCAAAGGTTTAAGGTAATTTAATTTTTTTCTTTTACCAAATTAAATCATGGTAACTTAATATACGCCATGGAAGAGAAATCATGGTCTTCTTCATGAATCGTTTCAAAAGCTGAGTACGTACGGGTGTTGTACCGAGAGGCATCAAGAATCACAGATCAACTTGTGACCGAAGCCCAAAAATAAATAATTTTTTAATTAATTATAGTGAAAACAAGTAGTTAAAAAATTAATTAATGTCAAACGCATCAGATACCTGAAGGTTTAACTGTCATATTCTGATTCCCATGTCTTGCACAGACAGCCTTTTTAATCCAATTCCATTAAACCTAATTCCTTTTCTCCTGCATCTTCCAAATATCCAATATCGAAGTTGGCATCTTAATTTTCTCTGCTCCCCGGCCATTATTATCTCTCCCATTAGCAAATTAAGAAGCTACCCATGCACGGAAATGTGGGGGCGAAAAGGGTTTTGATGTTTTCGGATAAAATTTATGTGAATATATAACAAGTAAGTTTGTCTTGAGAATCTTCTTGTCTGAACGTGTACAGTAGAAAGTCCATGTTCATAGGGTCCTGTTCATATAGCATGGCCTTGTTTTGCAGAATCATGTGCTCCATCTTTTTGTTAGCCAGTATCTGTTTGGCAAACCTTCTTCTTTGTTTGCTTTTTATGTAATATTTTATTATTGTGATAACAGTTGCTTTTTAAAGTATTTTTTACTTGAAAATATATTAAAATATTTTTTTTTATTTTTAAAAATCTATTTTTCACATCAGTTTATCAAAATGATCCAGAAACATATATAAAAAATAATTTAAAAAGAAAAAATTTAAAATTTAATAACACATTGTCAGCCGCTGAAACAAACACAGCCTCAGAAAAATTAACCTTGTTCAAATTAATAAAACATCTAGCAATTGCACACATGTGCTTCAGGGCCTACAACTTGTGGAGAAGAAAACGATGCTGTCCTCGAGTAGGAGAGTATTGGTAAAGAAAACAATAATCTATCAAATGAATCTACATAAGATCTTCCAATCAAACTTGAGGATCTTAACTATATTTGTTTTGATTGACATTTCTTAACTTAATTATTTTATGATTTCAACGTCCCACACCTGTATCTGATCCAAGTAAAATTGAATAGGGTTTTTATCTCTTATTTTTACACTTTCCAAACTACGTAAAAACTCAATTCAATCTGATTAGGCGAGGTTGAAAATACCTAACTCATATCAGTATCCTCTGCTAATAACTTGCGTTTCAGCAGGCCTTGGTGGGAGTTATAGCCAGAAACGAATATGGAAGACGCTTTTATCTATGGAAACCACTGTATAGCCAAAATAGGTGATCTTCACATGTACGCTGTCCAAGATTTGATTATTATTGGTTAGCACTTATACATTGTGGCCCTTCTCTTTGTCGGGCAACAAATCCATCTATATATATATATATATATATATATATATATTCTTAATTAATTATGAACTTTTCAAAAGGGTTTATGATTATGATTTGATTCAACTCCTCCACAATTTCCAAAGTGATAGTCAACTCCAACATGTTTAGTGCGAGTATGAAAAATAAAATTAATAGATAAATAAGTAGCACCCAAATTATCATATCAAAATACCATCAACAAAGAGTTGTTTCCAATAGGAGCAGGAAAAACATGAAGATATGAAAGCAAAGAGCAAAGCCATAAAATCTCAGTAGCACCATCAACAAGAGCCTTATATTCTACTTCAGTCGATGACCGAGACACTCTTCATTGCTTCCTTGATTTCTATGAAATAGGTGTATTGTTGAAATACACTAAGTAGCCACTAATGGATTTTCTATTATCAACACTGCCAACCCAATCAACATCAATATAACCATGTAGAGAGAATGAAGAACTTCGAGTAATATGCAAATTATAGGAGCCTGTACCCTTAAGATAACGTAAGATAAGTTTGACAAGAGACCAATGACCATCGGTAGGAGAATGCATAAACTGACATATCTTATTAACAACATAACATATATCTGGTCGAGTAAAAGTGAGATATTAAAGGGTATCAACAATCTGCCGGTATCATGAGGGATTATAATACAACGACGAGAAGCCAAAAAACAACTTTGAAGAGGAGGAAACAAATGTGTCTATAGGTTTACAGGAAGACATACCGGCTCAATGAATGATATCAAGGGCATATTTATGTTGTGTAAGCACAAGTCTCATAGAGGTGTGTTTGACTTTAATTACCAAAAAATAGTGCACAAAGCTTCTAAACTCAATAAGTGAATAAAATGTTTAACCATAACTGAATTACTACTAGTAAACAAGAGGTCATTCACATACACAAGTAAGTAAAACATATCACTATCCACATATAGAATAAACAATGAGGTATCAAATGTAGATGCATGAAAACTAAGAGAAAGAAGATAATCACTAAGCCTAGTATACCATGCCCGAGAAGCCTATTTCAAATAGTATATAGACTTGTGAAGACAACAAACATGAAAATATAGAGAATGATGAGAGAAGCAAGGTGGTTGCTCTATATACACCTCTTCTTGAAGAACTCCATTCAAGAAGGCATTATAAACATCAAGATAATTAATGAACCATCCACGAGACTTCATAATAGTACGTGCTAACCTCATAATGACAGGCTTAAAAACTGGACTAAAGGTCTTCAAATAACCAATTCTTTTTTGCTGAGTAAACCCTCTAGTAATGAGACGAGCCTTGTATCTTTCAATACTGCCATTAACTCACCATTTAATTTTATATGCCTAACAACTACCAACAACATTCATAGATGAACAATAGGGAACAAGAGTCCATGTACCATTGGAGTGCAAAGCTCAAAGTTCATCTTCAATACCCTGCTGCCATGCAAAAAATTTGATAGCTTAATTGAAGGTAAAGGGATCCATGTCAGGAGAAGAAGTAAGTAGAGAATTAAAAGACAATGACATATTAAGATTAACATATTTGGGTGCCCGTGGCCGAAGGATCATGTGATGCAATTTAGAGGGTAGTGTTGTAAGAACTGGAGTACTGGCCAGAACCTGCTGCAAATTAAAGTAAGAAAAGTCAATAACCAAATTCAACTTGGGAGGTGAGCTAGGGGAGGGAGAACCCGATGCTAGACTAAACTATAGTAAAAGAAATACCACAGATGAAGAAGGAGACCTAAACTGAATGAGAGTAGTACTTGGAGAAGCAGAAACCACACCTATCAGGAAAAAAAAGAGAAAAATTGAGATGGGGTATCAAAACTATTGCTCATTGGAAGAAGCTGAGAAGATGGAGGAATTATGTGGTCTATCAACATGTTAGAAGAGGTAGAAAGTTATGGTAATGAATTGGCCGTAAGGTGTGTTATAACTAGTACAACAGAGATGTTAAAGGTGTAAGTCATCGATGAGGAATATGAACTAAGATCTGGGGTTGTGGTAGACATAAGAAGAGGCAGATGTGATAGAAAACAAGTCAAAACTAGTAGAAAGGTGGTCACAAATAGGGAAGGCATAGGTGGTGTCTGTTCAGAACATGAAAAAAACATATTTTCATAAAAGTGAACATGATGTGCAATGTATATTTAATCAGAAGACAAATCAAGATATTTATAACCTAAATGAGATGTATTATAACCAAGAGACAAACAAGGAGCAGAATGAAAAATCGAAGACAAATCAAGATATTTATAACCTAAATGAGATGTATTATAACCAAGAGACAAACAAGGAGCAGAATGAAAAATCGAGCTTATGTCTATTATAGGGACAAAGTTAAGGAAAACACAAACACCTGAAAATACAAAGAAAACTATAATCAGGAGAAGATTTAAATAGACTTTCAAATAGTGTGCGACCATTGAGAACAATAGTTGGCATACAATTAATTAGATAGATAACTTTTTCAAATGTATAACTCCAAAATTTTAATGGAGCTTGACATTGACCAAGAAGCATAAGACGAGTTTCAACAATATGACGATGATGACACTCAACAATGCCATTTTGTTCACGAGTATAAGGAAAAATTAGCCTATTATGAATGCCAATACTTTTATAATAAGTGTTTAACTTCCTATATTCATCACCCGAATCAGTTTAAATCGATTTGATTTTAGTGGAAAATTTCCTTTCAACAAGAACTTAAAATTATTGGAAAATAGTAAAGACATCAAATTTCAAAATCAATAGAAAAAACCAAATGTACTTAGTATAAGCATCTACAAATATCACAAAATAATGATAATGTAACAGCCCAGCCCAACATGCTGTATATTGTCCGCTTTAGGCCTTACCGCCTCACGGTTTTGTTCTTGGTGACGCGAGCCCACTTCTGAGCCTGACACCCCAAAACGCGTACAACATGTTAGCAACTAGCACTACTAATAAGGCCAGCAACCAACTCCTTACCCGCCGATATGAGATATTACAGATAAACATCGATTGAGAACATAAGCAAAAGTCCCCAAACATCACTAAATACAAGTCATAGAGGAGCAATAATTTTATGACTTGTAAGTCCTATAGACAGATGTGATGATTTGCCTAGAGAACAAGATGGACAATTTAAAGTGAACATTTTTTACGTACAAGAAACTTTATTATTTAATACTAAAGAACTCAAAATTTAAGGACTAGAATGTCCAAGGTGACAATGTCAAACAATAGCAAATGAGGGCACACACATAGACAAGAAAGCTTGAGGCAAGGACATTGCAGAAGACTCGGATAAGACAAAAAGGCCATCTCTACTTCAAAAACAAAAAGCACCTCCTTGGTTATTAAATCCTTAACATAAAATAGAGATGAATGAAATTAAAAAATATGTTATTCTCAATGTAAAATTTCTGAATAGATAATAGTGATTTTTTTTAATATATGGAACGTGAAAGACATTAAATAGGATAAATGTATGTTTTGGAGTATGCAACTTTGAATGAGAAATATCTAATATAACAAGTTCCTTACCATCAATAACATGTAGCTGATCACTGCCTAGGCATGACTTTGAACTCGTCATACTCGCAAGGTCCGGTGTCACATGTTGATTTGCACTCGTATTAGGAAACTAATTTATAGGAGAGACATTCTAAGGAATCTAAAATGCTAGATTAGCATTGGCTTACAGATTTTACAAGGTGAATTGTGAGCAATACTTAGTCGAGTGACCAAAGCTATAACATAATTGACACTTGAGTGACCGAGAATTAGACCACCGCTGATTTGGAGTAGAGAAACCATGGGAATTACCCTACTGCCATCCAGAACCATTATTCTTGTTGTTACCGTTATGGTTACCTCTCTATCCACCATGGTTATGACCCCTTCCATGATAATTGTTACCATATAAACTACTACAATGTTGAGGATATAAAGGGAAATGGCGTTGAGATGTAAAAACAGAAGCAGAGGGGCTATAAAGACGTTGGCAACAAGGGTGCTATCATAGGAAAACCAAGTGTTGGTTGAAGAGAGCTCTTGTGGAGATATTCATAAGTGAGCAAGTGACTATGAAAATCAGAATATGACAGAGGTTTAGTCCTTGAAGACAAGTTGGTCACTAAGTCCCTGAAGTCACTCCTTAAACCTTAAAACATATAGAGATAGAAGTCCTCTAGATAAATAGGTTGGCCAACAAGAGCCAACAAATCAAACAAGACCTTTTCTTTTTACAAATAGGCACTGACAGGATCATCTTCTTGGTGTAGGTCCTAGATAGAGCCATGTAATTGCGTAAATCTTGAATGTGATGGTGAAGCAAAAACCTTTTCAAGTGTTTGCCAAATACTATGTGATATGTCACAATCAACCACAAGATACAGAATTTCAATAGACATAGAAGAAAGAAGGGCACTTATAATTAACTGATTATGTCGCTTCCATGAAAGAAAATATGGATTAAGGACATGGGCTGCTATATCAATGGCAACAATATAAGGTGTAGGACAAGAATAAAAACCATCAATAAACATATACACTCTCTAACCCAAAAAATAAGGTTTCATCTGCATTCTCCAGTACAAATAATTGTTGTTTGTCAATTTTAAAGAGATAATCTGATGAGTATTTAAGAGAGGGACCACGAAAACACCACTAAAATGTATGTTGATTTTGATTGAAGCAATAAAATTTTGCGCAACTGATGTCGTTAACGGAAGAGGTAACATACCAGGAGTTGCAGATACCACTAACGATGCAGGGGTATGTCACAACCAAGAGATTAGATAATAGATGGTGCAATAAAGCCAGGAGGAGGAACTAGCATAGCAGCCACAACAAATGCATCAAACATGATAGAAAACTGTGTAGATTGTGTTGGACTTGGATCCATAAGATCTATTTATTACAGTAGAGCTCTGATACCAAGTTAGAGATTATAGAAGATAAGGTTTCTGAATATATTAGGAGGCTGTACAATAGATAGCATCCCTCCTTTTATATTTGTATGTATAAGGTTGAATAACAAACATATAATGCACTACACAGAATTATGATCTTATTATTCCTATTAGGCTTTCCATAATAAGTATCATCCACCATTCTTTTTCCCAATAATTTTAAAAATTCACATGATCTAGTTTCTACCCAATTAAATCAATAATATTTACACCATATACATGTATATCAACTAGGGGTGTTCAAAAAAACCGAGTAACCGAAAAAACCGAGAAAACCGATGGAAAATTAACCGAAAAAACCGAACCGAGATGAAAAACCGATTAAACCGATTACTAAAACTAGAAATCTTTCTGGTTCGGTTCGATTTCGGTTTTAAAACCAAAACCGGTGAACCGAACCGAAACAACAATAAAATAAAGGAGGTATAAATACTGCACAAAGCCTAACCCTAATAACTTAACACAAAGCCGCCAAAGACAATTTTTCTCTTCTTCCTTTCCCTTTCATCCACTCTACCTCCTGCATCTCCTTCTCTAACCTAACCCTAATAACATAACACAAAGCCGCCGCCCGGACCACATACAACTTTTCTCTTCTTCCTTTCCCTTTCATCCACTTTGCCTCTTGCATCTGTCTCTTCTCTAGCCGAACAAAAGCTCACATCTCCATCTCCTTGGCTTCTCTCTTTACTTCTACGCAAGGCGTTGCGATCCTCCTCCTCTATACTTGCAGCAGAAGGAGAGGGCTCCTTCATTAGAGAAAAAACGGCAAGGTAAAGTTTAACCCTATGCTAATTCGGGCCTTTGTGTGCTTGTAACATCTGTTTCAAACTTTTATGCTTCGATTATGTTAAAATCTTGTTTTCTCATTTCTGTGTTATCTGGTTAAAATCTTGTTTCATTCAAGTTAATTTGGGATTTTATGGTTGTCCATTCTTGGTAATAAATTCAGTGTTTTCTCATTTCTGTGTGCTTTGATTATGTTACTGGTGTGGGCTTTGATTCTGTTATTTGCGTTACTGGTGTTGACTGTGCAGGCTTTTCTGGGGTTCTTGGTTTGTTTCTGTGGTATCTATGAGAGAGTTCTTCAGCTGTGATTTGCTCTCTGCTTGATTGGTTTCTTCAGCTGAACATTGTAAATTTTTAAAAGCTGAACATCAGTTTGCTTTAAATTTTAAAGCTTAATTTAATGAAAGGCTAAGTCAATTTAACAAAAAAAAAAAAAAAACTCATATATGATGGGATTAGGTTTCCTGGTTTTTTCCTAAAAAAACCGGATTTTACCGAACCAGACCGGTTCGGTTTGAATCGGTTTCCGGTCCGGTTCGGTTAATTTTTTAGAAAAATACTGTAATTCGGTTCGGTTGGTTTTTTGGGTCTAAACCGAACCGAACCGAACCGTGAACACCCCTAATATCAACAAAGGAACCATGATAGGATTTACATCAATATTAATTAAACCATATATACACTTCAAATATGACAGATTCTCGTTGTTTGAATTATTGGATTCCACACATAAAAAGAAAAAAACAGCAACACATCTGGTATGGACACCAGCATAACATTTGCTTATACTAATGACAAGCAAGATAGGCTCCCACTTGCTTATACTAAGGTGGGGTGATCAAGTGGATACTAATTAAGAGCCCTAGATGACAAAACTGAGTGAGGATAAAACTAAAGTCGCTTTCAAACAAGCTATATATATATATATATAGGAGAGCAATCCAACCAACTTTCTATATAAACACACTAACACACACATGTTAGGTGTACAGCTCTAGTGCTCCTACAATATTGTGCACTAAAAAACATTGATTGCGAGCTTATTGAGTGTAGTGCTAGTACTAGTTTTGTTTTGATTCATTTTTTAAAGTTCAATTCACAGTTGGCATCCTTGAGGTTGAAAATGAAGAGCGAATTATAGCCCAGAACTGGCCTTTGAAACTCTCAATTATTTGGCAAATATATATATATATATATATATATATATATATATTGTCTTCCATGGAGTGAAGAATAGCTGGCTAGGTTCCACCAGTTGCTTCCTTCACCAAAACCCTGTTAATTTAGCTGACCTCCTTATTAAGTCATCTATGATTAAATAATGACAAAAAACGAATAAAGCTATAATGATAGATAGGGCAAAAGGACAACTTCGATAAGTTAAAAACTTTTTTTTTCTTCTTCCAAATTTCAAGCCCTCAATTTTGCATGTGAGAATTAACTGGCTGTACCCAACTTTCCTCTTTTAAATGAAACCTTGGATGAAAGTAAACTTGAATAATGAGAATTTTCGTCCGGTTTGTAAGGTTCTTTTGTCGTACGCATTAAAAAAATTAAGAAGAAGAACAAAGACAGCATTTAACATATCTTGCCAAAAAGAGAAAAGTTTATGTTCTTTCAGTTACACTAAGACTCGTCAGCTAATTTAGATCACACAACGATAGTAGTAAAAAACTATTAGTTTTCGTGTATTAATTAATATGTCAATAATTGAGCTTTATAATGAGATTAGCTTTCACTCCTCACCTTATTGAACAGAAATTTCAATTTTAAATTCAAACCAATAGATAACCCGATAGAAATAAAATCAAAGAAAATCACAAAGTTTTTTTTTTTGTTAAAAAAACAATTTTGAACGATAATATGAGGCAGCAGACCAGGCGCAACTCAGGGCTGGGCAGTGGTCTGGACAGCAGCATGTCCGCTGTCAATTGTGCTCCAGTTTCGGTCACACAACTCCCTATTGTCCCCAGTTTCGCAGTAGTACCCAGCAATCCTCTGCTCACCTTGCTGTTGGAAATGCTTCTGTTGCGACTTGGTTTCCCGACACCGGCGCAAAACAACACGTCATACCTGATCTTGCAACTTTGACCGATTCTGCACTCTATCTTGGTAATGATTATTTGCATGTTGGTGACGGTAAGGGCCTTGACATATCCCATTTTGAATTCAATCGTGATAATCAATGTTGAAAATCTCTATATCAAGGCCATTGTTTTTTTTAAAGGGCAAAAAAAATAAAAAAACACTGTAGAAGTGAATAATGAAATGTATATATGGCCACAATAGTTTTACCTTCAATATCTAAAATGAGGAAATATTTTTTATATACATCAAGTTTAAAAGAGATAATTATCAGTCGAATGACTATCAAGTTGAGTCCTAAATATCATTGTTGATCAGAGGGATAGCTCAAATATATCCAAGCCATAGTTTTAAATAACGGTCGGCCTTTTGATGAAAAAATTCCACGATTTAAAACCATGACCCAAGCACTCATGATGAGAGGTTGAATGTAATTAATGCATGCCTTGGATCCTACTAATAATGGCCGTATCAGTTTCTAGTTCTACTGTTGCATTGAAGACCTAATGTGTCTTGAATTACTTATGTTATTGAGAGTAACCTTCTACCATTGCCTATATCTCTACTTCCATCTTTTCCAAAATTTGAAGCAGCTGTGAGATGGAAAACCGAACTGGGATGTTAGTATGTTACTGTATAACTAAGAGTGCATTAGCAGCCATTTATTTCCCTAAATTAAAATAAATTTAGCAAATGGAACCTCAACGCATAACATTTTTTCAAAGAAACATATAGGAATGTTATGAAAATAGGCCTTCAAAGCATTGGTTTTTATTGAATGCAAGCCCCATTACCACTAAGATTATGGTTTAAAGCATCAAATTTGAATATTGCTGTGCACTATAACCTTGTCATCAATTAATACAGTACTTCAGATCACTGCTTATCAAACAAAAAAAAAATACAGTACTTCAGATTTGTACTATCAGCGACAGATTTTCGTCTGGGAATCTAATTACTGAATATTGTTATCTTTCATATATATAGAAAGATAATCAAGGCTACCAGAATTTGGCGGTGGCCAAGCACATAAGTACACAGAATCTATGTCGTGTTAACAAAATGAAAATAGCATAACAATACGAAGAAATGCATGGAGCCCATTTCAAATCTTTATTCCTACAATTTGCTTCTTACATGCATTGATATGATTCTCGCCAACACTAACACACGACCAGCAAATTACAGGGCTGGCCTCTTTTTTTGGTTCTTCTGTTGCCTTTTTCTTCTAAATACACACCATGAAGAACCAAGTCCCTCCTTCACTGCACCTAGCATTGTCCACTCCTATAATCTCACTTTCCTCGGCCTAATTAACAGGGGAAAAAATAAAATTTGGTACCCTCTAATTGTTTTTTTGTTGAAGCCAGGTTGTGAAGACATCTAGGGTTTTCATGTCGGCCCTATAATGTTTCTGTGTGAATTCTGACAAAGTTGGCCATGTGAAGTCCGGATATACCCTCGGATTCTTAGAGTCGATCAAGGTATTTGGTGGCTTCACCACCTTATCCAGTTTTGGACAGAGAAAGAAAGCAAGGGATTTCCTTACTGTTACATTATTTACCACCGCTCTATGCAAGCAACTCTTGAAAATGCCATTTGATAGAGCCTGAAACAACACAAAGTTTATTAGTTTGTCATATTAATCGTACAGTAATTCTTTGATTAGACACGTACTGTTTTGGGATAGCCTCAAAATAGTAAGATTGACTCTCTTTATGTGACGTAGGAAGAAACAATTAGAAAGGATTTTGACTACCCTAGTTGTTAATTTTTTGATGATTTACCGTGAATGTGTCACCGATGTTGACGACGAAAGCTTCCGGATCAGGACTGACGGAGTGCCATTTTTCATCGACGAACACTTGAAGGCCACCGACATGATCTTGATGGAGGATTGTTAAGGATGTGGGATCACAATGAGGCCCAGTGCCAAGAGTTAAATCCGGCTTTTGGCAAGGAGGGTAGTAATTCAGTCTCATTATCGAATCGTTTCCTTCGAAGAAATCTCTAAAATATTCTCTTCCAACTCCTAGACTTACTCCTAATAGCTCCATAATTCCAAGAGAAAGAGTGTTCATGGCTTCACAATATTCTTGGTAAACCTTCCTATTCATAACAAAATCACAAATTATTGTAGTCTTCACTGGCTAATATTATAATAGACAACATTGTGTAATATTTTCATTAATTGGAATGAAAGATATTATGGTTTCTTACCCGAATTGTTTGAAATTTTCTCCCATTACATTCAAGAAGTATTCTTGGACGATGTCAGAAGACTGATTGTCAGCACAATATCGGAAAGAAAGTGTTTCTTTCCATGGAAGTTTGGAGGAGAATCTTCCAGTGAAGCTACTAGCATACCCATATTGCTCTCCTATCTTTCTTTGAGCTCTTTGCTTCTCTGAGAGTTGTATGCCAAAAAACATGTTCATATACTCATGAGCTTTAGCTATAAGCTTTGAATCAACTCCATGGTTAACAACTAGAAAGAATCCATGCTTCTTGCATGCCTCATTTACTAGCTGAGTAGCTTTTGAGACTGCCAAAGGATCTCCAGTGAGGAAGCTTCCAAAATCAATAGGGGGGATTGCAAGTTTTGGGGATTCAAGGCATGGTTTTTCGTGGTCAGGCCAAATGAACTGAGAGGGTATATTGGCTTGGTGTTGAAGAATTGAAGCATCAAATACTAATGGCTGTCGAGGAGGAGGAAGAGTAGGAGGCATTACCATGTTTGTAGCGAAACAATCAACGGCATATCATGATAAACACACACACACACACACACGCACATACATATGTGTGTATATTTCAATTTCCACGTACTTCAGAAAAATATATATTATCGGAACTAGAAGGACTTATCTCTTGTTTAGTTGATGAGAGAAATTGAGAGGAGATCGTGGATCATTGAGAGAGGATAGAGGTAAGTAGAGTTTAATAGGAAGTTAGAAGGCAGAGGAGGGAAAAGCCAAGGCCAGTCGTTTGTGAAGGTCAGTGAACAATATTGGCATCTCATTGTTTTCACTGTTGCGTCATTCCTCTTTAGAGTGTGTCTACTCTACCCTACTTAATCTTCATATTTTACCCTCATTAACAGACACACACACATACACACGACCCCTGATGCATGTAAAAACCGATGCCCTTGTAACTTCTTTTTATCTCTCGGAAATTAAAGCACTCTAGAACAACCCATGTTTGAATAAAAGCTGACCGAAATTTTTTCATAAAAAAACCTGAAAATTTAACTGAAAAGGATAGAAAGATATATAATATACTTGAGACCTTATAATACACAATAGTTTATATATAGATGAGTAGGATCGATTAAAAAAAGAAAAAAAGAAAAAAAAATGAGTGAGGACCTATGATAAAAAAGGTTCTCTACCTCGGATACTCCCACTGAACTAGAATCTAGTTAAGAATTTTATGTTACTTTGTGTAATGGCCCTACGTACTTACACTTCATTTGGCTATATGTTTATTTTTGGGTACATGCATGTGATGTCTTTGTGTGTATAGTTATTCCATGAATAGATATATATAGCTGTTCGGTGTGTGTAGCATGGTAATTAGCCTAAAGGAAGATTCTAATTAGACCGATTTGCCGAGTCCCACTGGCTTCGGTCGCTGAAAGCAGTGAAGAGATAGATCGAGAGAGATTTGAAAATATGTGTTTCATAGGAAAAATCAAGAAGGGTAGGGTAAATAATTGAGCTAAATACCTGGTTTGTTTAATTAATTCTTCTTCTACCCAAGCTGCACGAGCTGTCTTGTTTCCCTTCTTTTTCCTAGTTTCCTAGTGCATGTAAAAATGCTTGATGAAAAATGATTTGCGTTAAAAATCTCTATTTATTTAATTAGATTATAATTGTTAGTGGTATATATAATCTCAAGCCAATATATTCATAATTTTAAGAGTGGTGAATCAATCATTAATGCTTAGAAGATTATAAATACTTGTTGTGTGTTTTGATTCTAACATGGTATTAGAGGATAAAAAAACTGACTGTCAGACTTCCAAGCTTGATTCTGCTGTCTCAACTTAGGACACTGAGCATTCCAATGACCTTTCTGCTTACAGAAACTGCACTCATTGAAGCCAACCCTTGTGTAAGGCTTGTTCTGATGATTAGAGAATGACTTAGAAGGTATTGCTAGTACAAAAGGATTTGAAGCAGAAAGAATTCCCTTTTCAGAATAAGACTGAAGACGTATTTCTTTAGCCAATAACTCACTGACAACAGAAGGCAGTGGAGAACGATGCAGAATTGAACCTCTAAGTCCTTCGAAATCACTGCGAAGTGCTGTTAAAAATTGTACCAATCGTTGCTGCTCTCTACGTTCAATATAAGCATCACATGCTTTTAATTCTACCGATTCTGTAAGAGCCAATTGATCCCAAAGATCTGTCATGGCAGAATAGAACTCCTGAATACTCATATTCTCCTGGTGAAGAGCTCGTATGTCATTCTCTAACTGATACTGTTTTGCCAAATTTGATTGCGTGAATAACCTTTGCAGATGATCCCAAACCTCTTTTGCTGTCTCATACTTCGCCAACTGCGTACCTATCGAATGCTCAACAGAATTGTTGATCCAAGTAATGATCTTTGCATTATTTGCTTCCCATGTATCTATCAAAGCAGAATCCCCCTCCTCAATATTCTTAGGTATCATATAAGCTCAACTAACATACCCCCACATCTTCTTTCCCTTAAGAAAATTTCTCATTACATAGCTCCAATACGAATAGTTCTTCCCATCCAACCTCACACTCACAGACTGAAGCGAATCATCTCTTTCAGTAGCCATAATCAACAATCACAGAGAACCAGAATGCAAAAGCAGCGGAAAACAAAATACCAAATTGCAGAAACTGAATAGAGATTGCAGAAACTAAACAAATATCTTCTCAAACTTATACGATTACTCTGAAACACAAAACAAATTTGCAGAAACTGAACGGAAATACCAAATTGAAAAAGCTGAAGGGAAGACGAAATATCAAAATAATTGCAGAAACTGACGAAATACCAAATTTTGCAGAAGCGAAAGACAAAATCTCACTCCAAAATTTTTTGGATCCGCGAAGTTGTGTTCGGGATTAAGCCTCGTTTCATAAAACCAGCTCTGATACCATGTTAAAATAATTGAGATCAAATACAAAAAGGAGGCTAGAATTCTGAATAATCTGTTTATTATGAATGCATTGTCTTAACCTAAATACAAATAAAGTATATATAGGTTAAACTGAAAGTACTATTCTACCCTTAATAAATAAGACTACATAAATATTATTTAACAAGGTTAATTAGAATTTAGAAGAGCAAGGAAGTAAGAAAAACAAGACGTACGTAGCAGCAGTCGAAGTTACGTAACAACAACAACCCCTTCCACGGCATCAGTTTTTTATCAATTCCAACAGCACATACGAGGCAACAGAACTCCAAGAATGAACCACCAGCAGCATAAAAATCACTCTCTAATATCAGCAGCTTGGAACAAGACACAACAATAGTTTCTCCAGCAAGCAGCAGCAGATAAATCAGTTGTAGCAGTCAGCGATTCCAGCTTCAATTCATGTGACAGCAGGCCTCCATCATAGCTGCAAACCTTTTTAAATTTGAATAGGTTTGGTCATCCAGCAAATTATAGTAGCAAACTAATTTCAACGCAGCATCCAGCAGATCTCGAGCACAGCAGCGCCAGTCTCTTTTCAAAGTAAACAATAGCCTCCTTGATCAGGCAACAGCAAGCAACAGTATAATTGGTTGCAGTTTCTCAGCAGCAACATAGTACAATTGAAACAACAGTTGTTCAGTTGAACAGCAGTAGCAGAAACTTGGGATAAAATTCGTAAAACAATTCATCCTAAGTTCAAAACAAAAACCAACACCAGCAGCAATAACTTCCAGGTTGAACAAAAGCTTATAAGTTGAACAAGTAGCATTGACAGTACGTATGGATGGAATTCTTGGATTGGTGGGGGGGTATTAGTGGTTGTCTTCCTAGCTGTGTGGATGATCTATTACATTAGTGGCCCAATCTAGTATTTGGAAAATTTAAATGTAAGGCTTGGTCTATGATTTCTTGTTGTGTTAGCTAGAGTATATGGCTTATGAGGAACAAGGTTATCTTCAATGATAGAAATGTGACCTTCGAAGACAACTTCCCCTTGATTCTATATCATTTCTTGAATTGACTCAAGTCTAAAGATGAGTTCTTCATGGTTACTGGAACTAATTTACTTATAGGGCTTCAAGGTATTATAGATTGGTCTAACAACACCAAATAAAAGTTTTAAGCTTGACGCATTAGCTCCTTCAGTCCTGATGCCCTTTTTTTATTTGTATTTGTTGGCTTTTTATTTTTCGTTGTTTGCTTTCTGTTTTTGTCTTATTCTATTTTCTTCTCTATTTTTCTTTTTTCTTATCCCTTGCTTTTGGCTACCTTCTGATCAGCCCCTTCAATATATTGACTTCTTCCACAAAAACAAATAGCATTGACAATAATTTCTTTAATGCAAGAGTTCCAATAAATGTTTTTATCATGGCTTCTAATAATTTTGTTCAACCTGCCATTCCATGCTTTGATGATCATTATAATTATTGGAGTATGCTAATGGAGAATGTTTTATGGTCAAAGGAGTATTGACAAATCATTTCTTAAAAAATAATTGAATCGTCATCTAGATCAACAATATTGGATGTGGATACAACAGAGATAAAAACGCAACGATTGAAAAATTTTAAAGAAAAGAATTATCATTTCTAATTAATTGACCTATCAATATTGGAAACCATTCTTTGTATGGAAACTTCTAAGAATATTTAGGATTCGGTGAAAAAAAAGTATCATATAACAACTAAAGTAAAAAGACAGCAACTTTAAACACTTCAAAAATAATTCAAGTTGCTTAGTATGAATATGGGAGAGTCAATCACATTAATTTTCTCGAGCAATGGCAATCATTAACAAGATGTGAATCCATATAAATAAAACAGAGGATATTACTATCATTGAGAAAACTCTTTGATCGTTGACACCAAAATTCAGTGTTGTAATGTGTTGAAGCTAAGGATATTGATAAACTTTTCTTTGATAAATTGCAAAGTTCCTTCCTAATTCACGAGCAAAAATTGAATTGACAAGACAAGAAAGAGTAAGCTTTACAGTTTTCATCTAATAATCATTTTTCTATCTACAAAGAGGTGGACAGGGAAGTGGAAGAAGCACAAACAATAATAATGTTAGATTTTCACACCAGAAATTTAAAGATAATTACTTTTCTAATTTTTAAAGAAGAGGAAAATGATATGACAACAATTACTCAACCTTTTACAAGCCAATGCTGGTGGACAAATCAAAAGTTAAATGCTTTAAGTGTCACAAGTATGACATTACAAATCTAAATATTAAACTAATTTGAATAGGAATGGTGGTAAAAAAATCTAATTTTATAGAGAAGAAAGGGGAAATGTCTTTATCGATGGCTAACCATATGAATGAGAAAAATCACCAAAATTTATGGTACTTAGACATTGAGTGTAGCAATCACTTGAGTGGAGATAAATCAATCTTCTCTAATTTAGATTAATCTTATCAAGATTTTATAAAGTTTGGTAACGAGTAAAAAATTATCACTATAGAAAAAGGAATGACAGTAATCCAAACCAAGAAGAATAGTGCTCATACCATTTTCAATGTTTTCTTTGTTCCAAAATTGAAAATAAATTTGTTTAACATTGGCCAACTTTAAGAAAAAAAAGGTATGAAGTTTATATCAAAAACAAAGTGTATAAAACTGAAGACGACAAATTGGGATTAATTGTTAAAGTTAATATGACAGAGAATTGATTATTTTCTCTATATCTGCAGAATATTACTTATTCATGTTTTTTATGAGATTAAAAGAGAAAGCATCATCTTCGAAAGCATGGCATCTTCGCTATGGACATCTTAATTTTGATAGATTGAAAATTCTACATCAAAAGAATATGGTGACGGGTCTTCCTAAAATTTATACTTCTTCTCAAGTTTGTGAAGAATGTATTTTTAGCAACAACACCAAAATCAATTCCCATAATTAAAATTATAGAGAATAAGAAGGCCATTAGAGCTTGTTCATTCCAATATTTATGGACCAATAACTCCACTTTATAATGGAGGTAAAAGATATATAATCATCTTTATTGATGAAATTAAATGTGAGAGCCCCCTACTAGAGAGAGATTGTACCTAAGAGTGGGAGACCCAAGATCATCTATGAAGATAATATAAAGCTTATGAGCCCCACTAGAGATTCGTGCCAATCCGAGACTGTATTGGAAAGATGGAGATCAAAGATCAATCATTAACAAATTAGTGAGAGGTTTTTTGGCATCGATTAGAGAATATGTCAGTCTAAAATTGCATTGGATAATGGGGGATCATAGATCAACCCATGGTGAATTGATGAGAAGCTCTTAGACATCAATTGAAAAATATGTCAATCCGAGACTAAACTAGAGAATGGGGGATCCGAGATTAACCCTTGGTGAATTGGTGAAAAGCCCTTAGGCATTACCTGGAGAATGTGCTAGTCTGATACTACACTAGAGAATAGAAGATCCAAGATCAACCCCTAGCGAAATGGTGAGAGGTTCTTAAGCATCACCTGGAGAATATGTTAGTTTGATATTGCACTAAAGAATAAGATATCCCAAATCATTCCATGGTGAATTGGTGAGAAGATTTCAAGCATCACCTAAAGAATGTGTTTGTCTGAGACTGTACTGGAGAATAGAGGATCCGAGATCAACCCCTAGCAAATTGGTAAGAGGTCTTTAGACATTACCTAGAGAATGTGTCAGTCTAAGACTACACCAAAGAATAGGGGATCCAAGATCAACCATAGAAAATTGGTAAGAGGCTCTTATGCATCACTTGTAAAATGATGTAATTGAAATAGGAAGACCTCATACCTATCCCTTAGAGATTGTGGGGTTTTTTCCCTAGGAAGACTATGTCAATCCTATTTAATAAGAGTGGTGTTATTGCACTAGGAAGACCAAGTCAATTCCTTTATTGAAAAGTGTCTGGAAGCCCCCACTTGAGATTTATAGATAGGAAATGAAATTCAGATATACATTATTTTTATTTAAAAAAAACTTACATTTTTATTAAGGATTATGCATCCTAAGGTGATATGAGTGATAAATACGAGGGAGGTTCTTAAAAGGAATATGTCTTAGAGTTGGTGCCAAGGTTTTTGTTTTGACTGCTCTGATAACTTTGAATGAGTGATCTTATTTTGATTCAAGGGGGTTATAAATCCTTAGGATACATAAATGTCCATGGGTTGATCCCTTATGATTCTTTCTTGATCTTTCATTTCTACTAAGAGAATGATTTTTCTTGTAAGATCCTTCATGTTGGTTATTCTTATAAAAAAAAAGGCCTATATCGTAGTAAATTAGCATCTTCCACCCGTATATGATTTTTCATTACTTGCTTCACCTTGAGCAAACTTCTATCTGGTAAGGTATAAAGTTTTCTTTGGATGACATGTTCTCTTACCCCTCTTATCAAGGCCTCTAAGGCTACTAGCTCAAGCAATTTTTTCACCTTAAGCATCTCCTTATTAGACCTCTTTAAATATACATGTGTAGACTCGCCCCCTTATTAGGTAATATCAAATAGCTTCATAGATCTTTTTTTGGCTGGTATGCTGGTGTTAAAGTGTGTCATTAGCTTAGCAAAGAGATCATTAAACCCTTCAATAGAGCTTGGCTCCAAATTATTGTATCATGTATGCGCAGATTCTTGGAAGGTTGTGGGGAGGATTTTGCATATTGAGTCATTATCCTGGATGAGAAACTCTAAGTTATCATGCACATTTTGTACATGCTTCCTTGGGTCAGCTAAGCCATCATTGTTATGGAAATGTAGTTCTTAGATAGTCGAGTTTTCAATATTCAATTGGATAAAAGAGAACCCCTTCATTGATAGGAGTTGTAGATATTCTCATAGGTATGCTCATATACAAATCATCTCTTAGTCTTTTATTTGTTACGCTCTTAGGAGCTTGAGGAGTTTGGTATGGAATGACAATTATGGTAACTAGTGTCCACTCATGGTAACTAAGGGAAGTACATTTGGACTACCAGCTTTGTACATGGATATCGCAATGGTATGAGTGACCTCTTAAAGGACTTCTATGAATGTCATTTTATCTAGTCTCCTTTAGGTAGATCGTCTATGAGTACCTGGCACGGTCGATGCTCGTGGCATAAGGGCGTTGAGTGTTACTAAGGGTGTCAAGACTTGTTGGGTGGTAAGGTTTGATTTTTCCCTTAGATTGCCAACACGACTTGAGTGAGGAGTTATACCTGACTAGTGAGTTGTTAAAGCTCTAGTTGGGTAGAAGTGCTCGCGGTAACAGGTAGAGTTGTCTCACGTCCTAGCCTAAGTGTGTCTTAGTTGTGTGCCATGAAATGGCCTAGAAATGTCCAAAACAAGTTATAGAAAAAAAACTGATGGCTTTTTCATTAGTTTCTTATAGACGGCGCCAATGATAAGGTTCTAAAATGTCCAAGTAGCTTAGGAACAAGGATTATATGTTGGATAATCGGTTAATCTCTCAGTTCTAGCAATTTGATCCATTCCCCTTAACCAAGAGGGTTGGTAGCTGGTGTCTGGTGCTTGGTAAGCTAAGGTGGTTAGTAGCTAATACCTATAAAAGGTTTTTTTTTATATAGATGTAAGAACTCTCAAATGCTTAAATAAGTATTTGTGTAGAGAGAAAATGTGCAATGATATTTTAGAGAGAAAGACTCTAGAAATATGTATGCTAAAAATATAAAGCATAAAGAGATTGTGAACCTTGAGTTTGAAATATTCATTGTGTATTTATAGTCCACATGTCTTCTTTTTTTGTAGAGATGAGAGACTAAAGTGTAACTCCACCCTTGTGATATCTTAAGTTATTCTACTCAAAATAATATGTATTAGATTAGTATAAAATATTGAAAGACTAGCGTGGGGTTTTGAAAAAATTCTCAAGAGAGTGTTGGGCTCAGGCAAGTTGTCTAAAGCCCATTAGAGGTGAAAGTAGACTCAGATGCATTATCTGAATCCAAGTATGTTGAGCTCGGACATGGTAATTTGAGCCCATAAGGATGTTGGGATGCATGCCCAACACTAGCTGGGTGTACGCCCAATACAGGCTCGAGATATTTTGTTTTTGAATAAAAATAAATTAATTGATTAAATATAAATATGAGATGTTCACTTCAAGATATTTTGTTTGGTTCGCTTTTTGAGATTGTTACTTTGATGGCGTGTATAACCTTTATCGGTATCATCATGAAACCTTTTGTAGTGGCACTAAAACCATCTTAATGAGCTTGAATATCTTGTTTTTATATTAAAAAAAAATTAACTCAACCCATTGTATAATAGAAATCACCTTTCTAATTATTATCTTATTTCGTGTTTACTTGATTGTAAAGAAATTGATTGAATATTTCGCATAAGATCATAGTTATAAAATATATCTTGGCACGACATGTTGATTCAGGACATAGTCAACCTGACTCATAGCTATTGTCGAGTTTTAACACAAGATTAACTTAGAGTTGACCTAGTTTAACTCGATTGATATGGCGTTTGAACTAGATTGACCCGACAAGTGAACCCACAACCTAGTCAAATCTCAATTTAACTTTTTTAAAAAAAATTAAAATCAGTTTTTTTATATAAAAATAAATAAATCAACTTGGACTAACTCGTTTAATTCATGACCCAAGCCTTATGCTAAGTCATGGATCGAATTGGGTTTAATAACTTTACACGTGATATCAAATGAAATCAATGTAATCAATGTTGTGACAACTTCAAATTCATGCAAACATGAAGTTCAAAGTTTACATGTCAATTAATAAATTTATAAAAGCTAGCTATACCAATAAATTCATATCCATTAATATATACTAATGAAATGCCAAAATCTTTTTCACTATAGTCATCAAAACTTTTGAGGACTTATTTTTCTTTTACTTTCAAACTTAGCTTCTTTTTTTTTTTTCTCATCTTCATCCTTTAATATTGAGTTGATTATCAATTGAGTTTTAAAATTATTTTTTGATTTGTTTTTTATGGGGTTATCACGATCTCATGACCTGGGTCACAAGTTTTGTGAGTTAGCCAGGTTGACTTGTTCTTTTGTTAATTGAATATTTTTTTTAATTTCATCATTTAATATATGGTTGATTTGAAATTGTACTTTATAATTTTTTTTATTTATTTTTTATGGAGTTATCATGTCTTATGACCCAGGTTTGACAGGTAAACTAGAACTAACTCAAATTCTCCAACTTTTTTTTTAATTTCATCCTTCTTTTTAATCTTTAGCATCTTGTATTTGTCATTGCCTTCTTTTTGTTGCTGTTCCTGTTTCTTCGAGTCTATTAGACATGGTTTTCTCATGGGCTGCTTCCATGAAAAAAAAATCCCATCACTGTATCACGGTTTGGGTCTAGACAGGACTGAGGGACTTAATTTATGAATCATAAGATTCATTAATGACTTATGCTGGCCCATGATTCTAAACAAAGGAAACAGAAATAGTCCAGAGCTCAGTAGTTTTCAGTAGCTGGACTTGTGCTCCAAGCCTAAAAACCAACCACAATTCCCATCCCACCTGCTCTCCTAGTCCAGCTTGGAGTTAATTCAATTATGATAAATATATATAATAAGAAACTAAAAATTGTATAAAACGTTACAGTTTCTTAAACCTTAAAAATTACTATTTTAAATTGTAGAGAAAGAAACTAAAGTTCTCATACTAAAAAGTTTTTATTTCATCAATCTCTTCTTTAAAAAAAATAATCTGAAATGCTATTCAAACATCTTAAAAATCTGTTTGGCTACGTGGTGGCGTCCACATTTCTTGCGGCCAAATTTTGCAAGCTGTTTGGTTAATTAACAAACGCTTGTTACTGTACATGGATCCCATGAAATACTGCGTTTGAAACGCAAGAAAAAAGAAAGCAGCTAGGAGCTGCTTCCTGCACGTTACAAGAAAAGAACTGTGCTTCACTGAACAATTTTTTTTTTTAATCAATGCAGTTAATTGATTTCACTCGCGCTGTTCACGTGAACGTGAACAATAATTTTTTTTTTGTTTTTTTAAAAATTAGTTTAAGGTGAATTAAATTTACTTGTACTGTAATTTCAATTTTATTCCTGATAATATTTTACCTAATTTTGTAGTTCTTGTCGGATGAATTTTGTACGTAATGGAATTGTAGATAGTTTAATGGAACAATAAATTTTTTATATATATAAAGTATGATTTATTTCATGATGTAATAGCAATAGTTAAATCCACAATATTTAAATTAAAAACCATCAATATCAATTTATATATTTTTAAAATTATTTTATAACCTCAATTTCAAAAGTACTATTAACCAAACATATTAAACTACTTTTTCTTCAACCTCAATTTCAACCACAGTTTTAACCAAACATCTATTTTTTCAAACCAACCTCAACTAAAAGTACTTTTTATAAAACTTTTTTTAAATCACAATCACAACAGTTACCGCAGTACCAAATACACTCTAAATAGTAAAATTCTAATGAGATTAAAAGTTTCAATCTAAATGGAGAAAGATTCCAAAAATAATAAGGAAAAAAAAAAGTATGAGTAGTAACTTCTAGGTTAAATTTGAACATGTTCTCAACTCGAAAAATTTACTTGACGTATCCAATTTAGAATAGGAATTTTGCTCAACTTCAATAAATGTTATGAAATATCATTAAAAAGTAAGATTACAAGGAGAAAACATGTGAACGTTGTGATTGAATAAAATTGGCGATGAGACTAAAAGTTTAGTGTAGCAAGTAGCTAGCTAGGTTGATTGGTGCTTCGACCTCGAGAGTTAGCGAACACCAGTCAGTAACTTTACGATTTCCAAAAAGATGCAAGGTGTATCCATGACAATGAAGCATTGAAGGGCTTCAATAATGAAATTAAACATTTAATGACAGTAATATCCATGTCTAAATACTTGAATTAATTCATGACAGATTAACCAGCTGCTGCAAACAGAAAGATTGTTTTGTTCATTCATCCAATATTACAGGTGAAAGCAAAGGTTTATTTGAAAAGAAAGCTTCCAAGTTCCCAATCACAAGTTCAACCAAAGCCATCAAAGTTTCCTCAGTGTGGACAGCTCTATGCGGTGACAGGACAACATTGTCTAATGCAATGAGCTCACTGGGAACATGAGGCTCGTTCTCAAACACATCCAATCCGGCACCTGCAATCTCTCCTTGCATCAAGCACCTCACCATTTCTTGCTCGTCTATAATTGCCCCGCGTCCGACATTAATGATCAATCCTTTCTTCCCCAATGCTAGCAAGACTTCCTTGTTAATCATGTGACGAGTTTGATCATTTAATTCACAACAAATTATGAGGACCTCACAGTTTGCTGCTAGTTCACAGACATTGGAATAATAAGGGTATGATACAGATGACTTCTTGTTCCTTGAGCTGTACAAGATATTGCAGCCAAAGGGCTCTAGCCTTTTTCCAACTTCTAGGCCAATGCTTCCAAGTCCAACAATCCCAACTTTCCTGCCTCCCAGCTGAAATAACAAACATCAACATCTTATGGAGAAACAAATTACAGCCATCAATACACAGAAATAGGATATTTATAATTCAATTATCAGCATATAAGATGGCAATTCCTTTTTTTTTTTTTAAAGGAAAAGAAAAGGAAAAATAAAGATTCAACAGAGTAGACATTTGGGGTGGGAGGAACCGAAGTAAGCACTCCAACTTCTAGGATCTGAAAGCTTAAATTCGTGGGTGTTTGGTATGTAGTTCAAAGTGCTTTTTGTCTGAAAAAAAGCACCGAATTGATCATTTTTAGGTGTTTTCCATAGTTTTGGCATGCTCACATCGGAAAAACACTCAAACAAGCATCAATTTGATGCCGTTTCAACTCAAAACGCGTTTTGAAAGGAGCCCAAATCGCAGTACAAAACAGTGAGTTTTTGCTATATGAGATGACATATTGAGAGGCATTATTTCTATGGTTTATCACCAAACAAGACTCGAAACATTCTCAAGCTTTCAATCAAATTAAAAATGATTCAAAAAGATATTCCAAATTCCAGGAGTTTCCTAACAATATGCCTTTTTCCCATTAATTTCAACACCTAATTGACTTGTCTCGTTGAGAATCAACAAATTTTTTTTCAGGTGCCTAACAAGATTTTCTGCAGGACCCCTCACCTTAGAGCCAAGAGAAAAATCTCCGTTGTTAGCCCACAATCCTTGGGTGACGTAACGATTGCCAGCCGATATCTTTCTCAGCGCATCAATCAACAGCCCTACTGCTATATCAGCAACATCCGCAGAAAAAAGGCTTCCAGCATAAGCCACAGATACCCCTCTCCGACGACACTCTTGCAAGTCGATTTGGTTGAGTCCAGAACTTGTGGTGACAATAAGCCCCAGAGATGGCAACAGCCTTATAGTGCTGTTGGTGACTGGACAGGTTCCATGGGAGAGAATAGCTTGGACTGAGTGTGCATGAGTAGTCAAAAACTGGTCTAAAGGAAGTGGTGAGTCCCATGCTTTCAAGAAATGGAATTTTTGGGAGAGTTTGTCTTCGTGATATTTGAAGACTGGTGGTGGTTCAAGAACTAAGACTTTTGGCTTTGGGAAAAGGTTTTGATCATGATTTTCTTGATGATAACCATTACAATCCATTTTCAATGTTTGGAGGAGATTACCAAAGAAAAGGATAATTAATATTCCACACATAAAACAGCGACAGGGTTTATACAATAAAAGAGATTATAGAAGCGTTTGGGAACGTGCTGACCTTGTGTTTCTAAAACTTTTAATTTTTTAAAAAAAAAATTTGTTATATTTTTTATTATTTTGATATATGTATATATGTATATGTATATGTATATATGTATATGTATATGTATATGTATATATGTATATGTATATATATCAAAAATAATTTTTTTAAAAAAATATTTAAATAAAAAATATTTTTGAGTTAACTTGCAAACTTCATAATAAAAAAATATTATTTAAACTCATAAATATATTTTAAATTATTATTTTTAACAAAAAAAATAACAATGAAAAATAAAACTTGATGTAAGGTCACATAGGGTATCAAAAAACCCAATAAAAGGAAGAGGCTAAAAAATAATTTTTTAAAATAACAATAAAAAAACCTAATTAAATTGGGTTAATTTGTAAACTCCATGACCATGAGTATAAGATTGAGATAACTTTATAAAAAAAAAATTCAAAAACCAATTCTTAATAAATAGACATCGTTTATATTTAAAAGCTCGTTTGATATTGTGATAATAATTATTTTTAAAAGTATTTTTTATTTGAAAATAAATCAAAATAATATTTGTTTTATTTTTAAATTTTATTTTTGATTTCTTTTAGTGAGTTGAAATTGAAATTTTATTACTCGTGTATGTTTTAAATTTAAATGGACATCATTTCAATATTTTGGTGAATTCTTTTGGCTTCTCATTGTCTTTTATTTAATTTTTCTTTTTATTTGTTTTCTAATTTTATATTACATTTCTTTTAATTTTGTAAAAGGAATCTACATGAATAAAATGATCTCTCCTTTCACCAAACACTGCACCATTTCCTTCTCTTTGGCTGTTTTAGGCACGGAGTCCTCAACTCAAGATACTTGAAATTTATGTTTTTGTTTTGGGGCTATGTTCCAGAATCAAAGGTCAGGAGTGGCTCTCATGGTCGTTCGGAGCATCAGATTCATGCCACGTTGACTAGATGAATGTTGATTGTATGAAATTAGCACAATTAGTTGAACGTTGTTAGCACCGCGGCTCTCGCAATCGTTCATGTTTTGAGACTGTTCGAGGAAAATTTTTTCAATGTCTGAATATCTTGGCGTTCCCTTTTAGCCTAAGGGACTCCAAATATATTTAAGAAGTCTTTGATTAAATGGTATATATCTTCTTCTTCTTCTTCTTTTGGCTCCCTCATCTACACTAGGTTAATTGCTCCTTCATCAAGTTTGCAGCCATTAAGAACAATTGAGAAGCCATGGCTAGGATTTTAGGATGCAACCAGCATCCAGATAATTCTGATAAGAAGGTAATTCCGCACGGCCTCCCCCTCTTAAAACCATGATGATAAGACTTCTTCATCTTTTATCTTCTCACTCGCTTTGCAGTCATATCATACTGTTATGATCGGTATGCATGCAGAAGAATGTGAAACAATCACTGGAAGGAATCAAACAGGATTTACCAAAATGGAGATAGGTTTGATTATCCAACATCAGAATAATAACCATGCAAGAGATTGACTTCTTTATGATGGCAAAAGAGATTGCTTGTAAAGAAGCTTTGTTCAGAAATTTGTTTACTGATTAACAGATATCATACAAGAGATGATTAACAAACTGACCTGCAAACCGACGAGTTGAATTATTCGCTGTCCACATATTCGGAGAGTAAAGGCTTATTTGACAAGAAAGCTTCCAAATTCCCCACCACAAGTTGGCTTAAATCCTTCAAAGATTCAGGTGTAAAAACAGCCCTATGCGGTGACAACACAACATTATCCATTGCGAAAAACTCTTTAGGAACACTAGGCTCAGTCTCGAACACATCCAAGCCAGCACCTGCAATCTCCCCTTGCATCAGACACCTCACCATTTCCTTCTCATCGATGATTGCCCCACGTCCAATGTTTACAATGACTCCTTCCTTCCCCAGTGCTGACAACACTTGTTTATTGATCATGTGGCGGGTTTCGTCACTTAATCCACAGCAAATGATGAGAGCATCACAATTAGCTGCAAGCTCACAGACATCGTGGTAGAACGGATACGAAACATTCGGTTTTTTCTTCCTGGAGTTGTACGAAACAAAACAACCAAAGGCCTCGAGCCTTTTAGCAACTTCATATCCAATATTTCCCAATCCAACAATTCCAGCTCGCTTACCACTGAGCTGAAATTACCAAACACAAAGAATACATATAATCAGACACAATTAGTTAGTTCAATCAAACGATAACTTGCTGATGTTGAACCTTTTTAGGGGTCCATTTTTATCACCATTTTGTTTCGTTATGCGGAAAGGCGCAAAAGATCAAGATAGCCGACCGCAGCTAGTTTGATATTGAGGATCTGCTGCTGCTGGTGGTGTTTTGTTTCATTGGCAAGAAATGGAATGGCGATGCAGTAAACCAAATCAACAAATGTTTTCAGAGCCTTTTCATTTCAAGAATTAGACATAATTAATTAAATAAACCAAAAGGTACTAACTTAAAATCTAGTGTTGCTTCCAATTATCATTCTTTTAAGTCATTAAGAACTAACAGTGACCCATATAAAGAGAAGATTCACGGATCAAAACCTTAGAACCAAGAGGATAGTTCCCTTTAGCAGCCCAAAGCCCTTGCCTCACATAACGATCACTAGCCGAAACCTTTCTCAGAACATCAATCAACAAACCAACAGCCATATCAGCCACATCAGCAGAATACACGTAGCCTGCATTAGCAATTTTGATACCACGGCGGCGACACTCAGGGATGTCAATCTGGTTAAGACCAGCACTAGTGGTGACAACCACACCAACCTCTGGAAGCAGCTGGAGGATGTCAGCGTTGACGGGTGCACCACCGGAGGAAAGGATAGCTTTTATGGAATGAGAATGAGTGGACAAGAACTGGTCTAGAGGGAGTTGGGAGTCGTAGGTTTTCAAAAATTGAAATTTGTTGGATGCAAAGGATTCTTCGCCAATGAGTGAAAAGGCTGGGGGTGGTCTGAAGAGCACTACTTTTGGGAGATCTTGTTGCTCTTCTTCTTGGGTTTTGTCAGAGTCTGTATCATTGACTCCCATTTTTTAGTGTTAGTTTGGGAACGACAACAGAAGCTAGGAAGGAGGGGTCTGTTTCAGATAAGGCACTATACTATACTTCTATGGCTGCTCTGCTTTTTGGCACTTCCTTACCGGCTTACCGGGTAAGACTTGGAACTTGGAAGTACTGTCTGGTTCTCTCCTCTGTACTCTTTGTGTTTAATATTGTAATAATTTTTATAATTATAATTTAAAAAAATTTATTTTATAAAAAATATTTTTAATTAAAATTGGTTTAATATTTATATATATTTGATTGGTTGAATTTGAAGTTAAATAAAAAATAATTTAATGTGTTTGGTTAAGAATACTTTTCAAATTGAGATTATAAAATAACTAAAAAAGATATATATTAATATTGATGATTTTTAATTTAAATGTTGTATATTTAACTACTATTATTATATCATGAAATAAATAATACTTTATATAAAATATTTTTTATTGTTCCATTAAACTATCTACAATTTCATCTAGTATGAAATTCATCCGATAAGAACTACAGTTTTCTTGGTTTTTTAAGCGTGCAACAAAATCAAGTAAAATATCATCAAGAATAAAATTAGGATTACAATCAAATTCTGCAAATGTTACATCATCATGCGATCTCTTTCTAATTTATGTAGTGTCATTGAATAATGTTAAACACTAATTTTTTAAATAAAACACAATTAAAAATAAAATAAAAAATTAGATCTTTTTTACTGGGTCGGACCTAATCTAATACATTTAGATTTGGGTCGGATCCAGTCTTGCCATTCTTCACTGTTCACTTTTATAAAATAAACAAAAAGAAATGAATTAATTGTAAAGTAAATAGTATAGAGTGAATACTCTTATATTACAGAATGTTTGGGAACACGGTTCAACCCGCGTTTCTAAAAGAATTGAATTTTTTTTTTTTTTTGCTAAAATTTAATATGGTTTGTACGTTTTGGATCGTTTTGATATGCTGATGTCAAAAATAATTTTTAAAAAATAAAAAAATATCATTGGCATGCATTTTAACACGAAAAATTATTTAAAAAACACCCGCAACCACACTGCCAAACAAGCTCTATATAAAAAAGAGAAGCATTGAAGCTACTTTCAATTAAGCTGCATTGTAAACGCAAATTAAACTAAATCCCACAAATAATAAATTTCATTTTATAGTTTACCAAACAGTTTTTTTCTATAAATTGCTTTAAAAACAAAATAGCCACATAATCAAACACCCTCTTGATCTTTTTGCAGTCACTGTCTGATACTTTAATATCCAATAATTTGAGTGTCAAAACTCTTCATTAGTTTTCCTGATTCAATCACATGAACGTAATAAAAGAATAAAGAATTATCATTAAAAAAAAATATTTTAAACAGAAAAAATCATCGTTAATTCTAAAGATCCTTGCATTCCTGGAATACTCATACTCTGTAAATGCCCCCAACAGTGAAAAAGCTTCACATAAACCAACCTGGGAGGAAGAAGCCTACGAAACAATGGAAGATACTCTCCTAAAGTTATGTTACTTACTCCAATTCCAACTTTCCGGTCGGCTGTCAAAACCTGAACTTGGGATTTTTAGAATTCTGAAAACTAAGAGTTCTGTGCCAGAGACAAGAATCAAAAAAAAAAAAAAACCCATAATACGAAAACAAAAGGCATAGATGGAAATGAGGAGGACGTTAGGAAAGCGACTTTACACGACAGGTATAACTTGTCCATAAATACATCTATCATGCTTTTCCAAGCACAGACCAGTCAGTCAACTGGGAATATAGGGTTCAAAGAGCGTTGCACAGGGATTTGGATCATATTGCAAGATATCTGCAGCACGTTCAAATTCTTCTCTCAGAACTTTTATGCTGAATTTATCCACGACTCTACCAAGGTCATGAGATATCTCAAAGGGGTCCTCTATGCATATCAAATGGCGATCATTCCCAATCCTCCTTGTCCATTCCTTTTCGTGTTTGCTGTAGAAAGATAATCACAGTATTACAGTCAGTCAAACGTAACATCTCAAGCTGACTATAAAGTATAAGCAGAAAGAAAACCTTTTGAACTCTCGAAACCAATTTAAATAAAAATAAAGTTTGTGATAATGTCTGAAAAATAATCATAAGGCATATATTTGTCAATCAAGTCTCGTAATTAGGCAGATAAAAATCTTATGAAAAGACACTGGAAAGCACATATCACCTGAGTATGCTTCCTGTACGAACAGATATAACAGCATTTGCATAATCATGACCATATGCCCAATAATTGAAAAATGCCCATACTAATCGAGCAATTGTTTCCTTGTTTCGAGATCCAAAACCACGGAGTTTTTCAACTTGATCAAAGTAAGCACATTGAATGTCATCTACAGTGACAGAGTATGTCGTTCTCATCTCCTGAAAGAGAGCACCTCACAATAAAGACATTTACAGCAAAGACTAAGAAAACAAGCAACAAATTTCACTTGGAAATGCTTTGTTCAGGTAGAAGATTTTGAAGCTGAATAATGCTATTGTCCAAAATATTTGTGCCCCAAAATGAGTTTACCAGAAAATTATAACCACTTAATGTTCATCAGCAAACTGATTCAGTGTACTTATTTCAGGAAGAATACATTACTTTTCGAAGCGTAATCAGATACAAGAATATGGCAAGAGTTCACTTCATAAACCAAAGCAGAGGATGATACTCAATATCCTCTTGGATGCTCCCTCCAAAATAATGCCAAGTACCATATAAGGCTGAAAAGACAACATTTTGGCACCACGACAGAGAACACCATCCTATGAAGTAATCACTAACTAAAATTGAAATCCTGAGCACATAACCAGCAAAAGGTTCAGATTTCCCACGCTATTAATTTTGGGTCATTCATCTATTCAACTGAAGTAAAATATAATAAGGGTGAAAGAAATCAAAAGAACATCCAATTCCCTTAACCTTCGGGAATAATCACATTAAAGAATGATATGACCACATACTGATATGTCAAAATAACTGAAATGCTAAAAAAGACCCAATCTAGAATTCCTAAATAAACAAGCAGAATAGAAATGCAGACCTGTAAGCATGGAAGGATAGCAGGTCTACGCTGCTGTAAAAAATGAATGCACATTAAAACATACCTGAAAAGAAAGAAATATCAGGCAACAAAAACTCAATAAGCGAACATAGATGTCTTTAGATCATATAGGCCCATGACAAGTTCAGCAAAATATGATAATTCTTAATGATGACTCACGCATAACTAGATAGGGTCCCTTGGTAAGTTGCATTGACTCCTCTTGACTTGGCCCAGTGTTTCACTATAAAAGCTAATTGCCGTAATCTGACATCTATTTGTGCATAATCCCGAAGAAGCTTTGTATTCACAACAGCCAAAACATTGTTTATGCATATGTCACAGGAGATGCCAGTCGCGGGATCCATAAGCTTTACTATGGGAACCCTGGCCCGAGTCAATGCCTGCAAAGTAATGGGATTATGGACTCGAAAATAAATCAAACAAGAGTCACAAGACATCCTAACAGTACAGCAATTTTTAAGGAGAATAAACCAGGATCAATTAGTGTGGAAAATAAGACATCATATTAAGAAAGAAATGGATAGTGATTAAGTTATAACTGGATTGACAAGGTATATAAGGATCCAATGTTGTCTTACATATCTCTAAGTTATTTTCTGAGAGCATGCTCTCACTTTATATCTCACAAAGGATTCTACCTTATTTTTTCAGAGCACGTTCTTACTTTTAACCTGATTGATTATCCAAACAAGATAATTATTTCTTTGAGAAACCTCTAGATTATACATAGCTGAAAAAAGATGGCTAAGCGAATGAACTGCACAAGTCAATAGAAATTGCATTGATCATCTTAGAGTCGTCCAAACACTTGCAAACAAAATTTAATATAAAAATTGCAGAAACATGAACTCACCATGAAGATGTAATGGCACATAGTAGTTCCATGACCTCATATCACTAGGCTTACAAAATAATTACTCATTAATACCTTGACAATAGTGTTACTAAAATGAGAGGAAAAACACATATTCACTCCCAACAGAATACTGAAAAATAAGGACCCAAATGGGACTAGGAAAAAAAAAAAGCATGGAGAACACAAAACACTGAGAAAATAAATTGCCCAGGTTAATCCGTTCACCGAATTGACATGCCAAATACACACAAAATGAAGACGCATCCTGAATGTGTGAGTAACAGGAATAAGGACGTTAATTGGCCCACATGTGTGAATGTGTCTGTGCACACACAACTGTAGTAATAACATGGTTCTAAAACAAATTTACCAAAGCAGCAATTTGTAGATCACGGCTGTTACCATCTTATCAAATGATTTTCATTTCATTACCTAATTGCAACAAGAGAAAAATCCTCTGAAGATGTCTAATAGAATAGGCAACCAAACAATAAAATGAAAAATATCAAAATAATTGGTAACATGTTATATTTATTACTAAGGTTTACTTCTCAAGCACTTTAAGGTAGGCATCATATCAGCTTATAGTTCATAGATCACCTAAATTGGCTAGTTGCAGAGTATTGTAAGCAGCAACATGATCTTTAGCAGAATTAGTTAGCCTTTCATCATGGAGTTGCCATGGTAATCTATTTATGTTATCACATCACATGCAACAAAATGCAACACCAGACAACTCTTTCATTTTAAAGGCATAAATACAACGCAAACAGCTCGTCAAACCCAAAAATGGCGGCCAGTGACCAAACTACGCAATTCAAGATAGTTTAAAAATAATCATCTGTGTTAAATATCTTTTAATTATCCGTATTACATATCCCTAATATGACGGGGGATGTTACAAGTGAGGAGGAGTTGTTATTGATCTATTTGACGGGTTTGGACAAATGGAAAGACATCAAGACATTATGGTAGTAAGCTTTCTTTGCAGCTTTTTTTCCTTTTTGATAGTTGTTGATGGAGTAGAACTATAATTTTTTTGAGAATGGAGCATTTCAAAAACAATTCTTGTGGGAACTGCCACCCCTACGCTGTTCCACTATGGGGGCCTCTCCGGGGGTTTCTTTGCTGGACACTCAAATTTCAAAGTGATGAGATGGCTCAGGGCTCTCAAATTCCAATTGTCCTAGTGTGTGGGTTTTTCATTTGAAAGATGTCTTTTTCTCTATTTGTACAATCCATTTCCTTCATCAATAAAGTTTTCTTTAACTAAAATTACTCGTTAACATTCAATCCTAAGGGTGGACATTGGAAATCTGTTTATCGTATCAAACATAATCCACAAACACAACAGGTGTAACCCCAAGCATCTGCAGCATTTAGCATATTTAATCTGCATGCTCTGCAATTTACAACTTCAATATGGCAATATAGTTAAGAAGACTAGGTTGTATGTGCATGCATGTGTTTTATTGTCCACAGGATTTGGGGAAAATGATATTTGAACTCATTATCAGGTAGGAAAAATCATATTCTTATCTTCCAGAGTGATTCTACCTTAGAAACTATCAATGGTAATTCATTAATTAGGGCACTGCATTTAGAAGACTAGTTAATAGAAGGTAAACATGCTAAGAAACTAAATCCTAACATTCAGCTAAAAGAATTAACGTGTATAAAATTAAATTATAAAAGAAAAAAACAGGGTCTACCCTTGAGAATGATAGAACTTCATCAGAATGCCTGGAAGCTAATTTTAAACGTCTGCATATAATATTCTAAAAAACACGCCAGGCTACTCAATTGGGGAGCTCTAGCAGAAGTCATTTTCTTTTACCCAGTAAACATTCTAGGAGTTTGAAGAAAACCAAAACAGTTAAATGGCATTTATTGCATTATCTCTGAATTCATTAATCCTCTAAAAGGACAGCAATCTCATTTACCTGCACATTCTGGAGGTTGCCTGACTGCAATATATCAGCCAACTTTAACAAGACCTCAGACTTGTTAATCTCAGCATCCTCAATTGCGAGGCAAACATCTATATCACTCTTTGAAACTCCAAATGAATTTGCACCTGAACCATATAGGTATAATCGAGCTTCAGGCCATTCCTTGTTGACTAGTTTCTCCAGTGACATCAAAAATAGCTCCTGCTTCATTTTTTCTTCCTCTGGCGGTATCAATGACTCATAAATTGCAAGAAAAGCAGCATTTAGTCTGTCGATATCTAAACAACATTGCGTTTGCTTTTTAAGCATTCTCATCCTCTGACTAAGTATCTTTTTCCCCCTGTTATCTGATCTAGACTCCTGATTATCAAAACCGCAAGAAAATCCAACAGATTCACGATTAGAGAAGGAATTAGAAACAGCTACTAAGCAATAATTATATTTTCTTACACTAACCTCAATTCCGTTTTCATTAAGAACGTCGACTGAGAATGTCCATCAAGGTATATAATTTAGTTAACTAATGGAAGATTCATATAGTTACAGTAGCGCCCTCATATTTATATTGAACTCCTAGTTACTTCAAATTTCAACTCCTAGAACATCAAATACAATTAAAAGATTCACATAAAGTAACTGACTTTAAAACTCAATGCCCAGATAGAAAAGAAAACAACAGACCTTGTTACTTTGCTTCTTGTCTTTCTTGCCTTCAGATTGACCATTAAGCAACAAAGAATCCACCAGCTCTTCACCAAGATCATCCAATTCCCCTCCATCATCCTTTCCATCTTCACCATTTTCACCATCCAAATTGATCAAGGATTCCCCAATCTCCGAACCCAAAACGGAATGCAGATTACTACCGGCAGGTGGACCTGGACGATCAAGCTGTCTCGTAAGCCCCAGCTCAACTGACCCCTCACTTCTCCTCACTTTCTCATTATTCATTTCACTATAATCTCCGTTTTCCCTGGTAATATTAAGCTCTAATTCTCTCCTCCTACTTCCGTAATCCCAATTCCCTCCACCTCTAGGCTTATTGGAGAACCCGGGAGGCGGAGACCTATAATTCCGGTGCTGTTCCTGGTGCAGGTGTTGGTTTCGGTGCTGGTTTCCCCATCCTCCACTGCTGCCTCCTGGCTGTCGCACTTCAGAATTCCTCCTCGAATTCGAGTTTGCTTGCTTCTCGAGATGCCTATTCCTTTCCAATCCATTGAAGCTTCTGCCCCCTGGTCCTACTTCTCGCACCAAATTCGCATTCACTAAAACCTCAGCAGGGCTTTGAATCTCACTCGAAAACGAGCCGAACTGTAGCTTTTGCTCGAACTGTTGCTTCTGTTGAAGTAGATGCTGGATCGAATCGTCATTATTATTATTATTAGCTCTAGTCTCCACATTTGAAAACCCTAATCTTTGCAAATCCTCTGCTAAACATTGATTTCCACGGGGGTGAGGAAAAGCATTGTTTTTCTGCGGAAAGCCGAGATTATGGGGCCAAAGAGGAGGCGAATTAGAGAGAAGATCACGGCCGTTGGGATGCAACACTTGACGAGACGGTACAGGTAGACTGGGGCCAACAGCTGCAACTGCAGGATCAAAACCGAGAGGCTGAGGCTGAGGATTATGTTGATTTTGATTGTGATTTTGTAATTGCGGGGTCATAAAAAGAGACTGAGATTGCTGCTGCTGTTGCTGCGATGGTGTTGGGTGGTGGTTAGGTCTTCGGAGTAAAGAGAGTAGAAATTCGCCGCCATTATTCGCGGGCGGGATAAGTGGAGCATCACCGCCGCCACCGGACATTGTATTGTAGTCGTAGACTAGAAGGTTTCTACACTGAAAAGAGTGGAAGACAGAAGGTGATTTTTATTTTATTTTTTTTCCTCACGCTCGCTAGAATCGATTGAGTTGTGCTGTTATGGTTGGTGAGGATTGGGTTTATATGCTTGTACGTATAAAAGCAAATCCATTGAATCGGATTGATTTGATGGGATCACGATTTACTGGTGTTAATTGAACGGCGTTGATTGGAGTTGTGTAGTAGTCTGGTGATTGCGAGGAAGGAGAGTGAGGGGAGGGTGACTGTGCGTCATCTAGTCTGACGTGGATCTAGCTTATCAGGGAAGTTGTTGGAAAAACGAAAAGGTGTTTCAACGTTAAAACATCCAAAGCGTATTAAAAGAAGCTAAATAAATCTAATATTATTCACCGCTATTTCTCTGTCCAGGGTTCTTAAGAGCATGGTAGCCTCTTTACGGGGCTTATTAATTATTATTATTTATTTAATTAAAAATAAATAAAACCTTTTCTATTTAAATTATACAATAAAATAACGAGAATATCATTAAAAGAAAAAAAATTAAAATGAACGTCAAAGGCTATTTTTATATTTGCATAGTAGCTTTCTTATTATTATAATATAGAGCCGATAGATAATTTGATATTTAATCAAATATAAAAATTAAAAAATATAGTAAAATAATTAAAATTTCATTAAAAATAAAAAAACTTTAAATTAATTTCAAGGGGTTTTTTTCTTTTCACAATAATTTTTTTATTATTACCATATCAGATCAAAAACAATTTAATATTTGAATATATATATATATATATATATATATATATATATAAACAAAAGACAGAAGCGTGTATGATACCAGAAAATGCGTGAGAGGCACCTATTCATTTTTTGTGGTGAGTGTGGCAACTCTCAACTTCAAGAAATACTTTTTTGTCGTTTCGTTAAATGCGTTGCATTGTCCTCTTCCTTGTGGAGCAGCACGTGTCAATGTTGATGGAACTGTTTGTTGTTGGTGGGCCTCTCTTTCTTATTTCATTTTCTTTTCTTTGTTCTCCCTTGAAAATTATAATTTGACCCTCTTTATTGTTGGTATTTCAATTTTAGTTCTTAATTATTTTATTTCTAATTTTTGTTCTTGGTTATTTTGTAGAAGTTTTATTTGTTTTAAATTTCGTCCTTCAATCCCAATTTATCAAATATTATATTTTTCAATTTGATCTTTATTTTTTTTATTTCTAATATGTTTTTCTTGGTTCTTTTATAAAAAGTTTTATTGGTTTTTATTTTCATTCTTCAATCCAAATTGATGGTACTCGGGGTGTTAAAAAAAAACCGATCAACCGATTAAACTGTAAAAACCCTAAAAAATAACGGAAAACACTAAACCGAGAGAAAGAAAAATCAATCAAACCAATTTAAAAACCATATCACTCACTCAGTTTAGTTTAGTTTCGGTTTCAGAAAGCTGAAACCAATTAAAACGACCGAACCAGACCGGTTTAACTAAATTGAAACTGCCTAAAAAAATTCTTCCTTTTTCTTTCCTTCGTAACTATCCATTCTTCTTTATTTTATAGGAAAACAAGGATCGGATTTTAAATTAATTGAGAAATATTCAATCTTAGAATGATAATTTTTCTCCTACGAGTATATGTCTCGGTAGAAAAAAATAAAATAACTTGCATCGTATCTTTTTCTCAAAAATACATAAAAATTACACAAGTTTTTTTAATTTAAATACATAAAAATGATTAAGTTGAAATATACAAATTCTATCACCATCGTAGTTTACATAAATTCTTATAATAATGATGCCTCTTAAATGCTATCAAGAATTATTTAAATGGCATTTTCTGTGTTTTATTTTATGTGTGCGTTGCTTGGTCTCGAAAAAATGCAAGTGAGGAAATAGAAACAAAAGATAATAAAGTATAAAATGGAATTGAATTATATATATATATATATATATATAACTGACTTGCTCTTTAATTTGAGAGAAAATGAAGAAAGTGGAGGAGAAGTAGAGAAGTTTCCAAGTCATTCTTTCCTTCACTGTTGTGGGCTGGAACTTTAAGAAGAAGGGAAGATATTTTTTTTCTTTAATTTACGACAATGTCTTTCATTAAAGCCCCACATGTTATTTTCATCCAATCCCCAATAATAAGTATTTTTTTGTGTATTTATTTATTTATTTTTATTTTATCCAAGATTTTAAACTAATTGATTGATGATTTTCATTTTTAGTCATAAAAAATTTCTCTTAATTTATTATTTTTCCGGTTAAAAATTATATTATTTAATATTTAATATGGAATTTACATATATTCCGTGAGGCTTATGAAATGATTTAAAAATCATATATGCCATTTTCTTTTATTGTTATGCCATATATATGTCCCTTTACTTTCTTTCAGTCTCTCGAGTGTTTTTTGTCATATAATATTTGTAAATGTATTCTCATCTTTATAATTATTATTTGATTTATTAAAAAAAATATTCTTTAAATCTTTTTTTATTATTAATATGAATGTCC
This sequence comes from Populus trichocarpa, assembly GCF_000002775.5. NCBI lineage: Eukaryota > Viridiplantae > Streptophyta > Magnoliopsida > Malpighiales > Salicaceae > Populus > Populus trichocarpa. The sequence goes on along the minus strand of NC_037286.2, from coordinate 11,527,174 downwards.
AGACCAGTTTGCGTGTATCTTGACTAATCTCACAGCTCCTAAAGTTAACGATCATGTAAGTCTCCAGTGATCTTGAGGGACTCGAACTTGTAATTATTAGAAAGCTAATAAATTTAAAATTTGATCAATTGAGCTTCTCTTATAGTTAAATATTCTTCAAATCTTGTTATATGTAGTTTTGAGTATTGTCATTAATATGATAAAATTGATAATAGAAAATATCTAAGACAATTGAGGGATAATTGCGAGTTTTGTTTGAGGTTTTAAATTAGAATGTATGAATTTTTACTAGAGATCTGAAGGCTTTCATTCCTGACAGTTATTGCAAAGACTGAAGGCTTTTGAATCAAGTTGGTAATTATGAACAAAAAAAAATATATAAGAAATATTTTTTATCTAAAAAATCAATAATTATAATTTTTTCACTGCTACAATATCTTTAAAGTAAAAAAGAAATTAGCAAAATTTACAATTTTGTCATTTTTTATTAAATAATAAAGATAATAACAAAAAAAATTATATAAATAGATCAAGTGTAAAGTGATAAATATTCAAAGTATAAAAAATAAAAAAATATTTTTTCTGAAAAAATATAAAGAAAAAAAAAGGAAAACAAAAAACAAATTACAAAAAACATGAAGATAAAAAAATGATGATAAATAGAAAAGGTGTAAAATGATAAAAATATCAAGTATAAGGAACAAAAAATATAAGAAATACATGTTTTCTATTAAAAAAATTTCAGTTTTGCCACCATTATTGTAAAAAAAACTTGCAAAATTTACAATTATATTATTTCTACATGAAAACACCATTTTCTTTTAATATACATATATAATAATTTTGTGCATATAATTGTTGTCGTCTATATGTCATTGTAGCCCGAGAAAATAAAGAAAGGCATGCACCATTTGTTTTTCGTTTGTTTTTGTATTTGTAATTATTTTTATGTGTATTTTAAAAGTATGTTTTTTACTTTTAAAAATATTAAATTAAAATTAATTTTTTAATGTTTTTTTATAGTTTTAATATGCTAATGTAAAAAAAATTATTTTAATATATTCTTAAATAAAAAATACTTTTGAAAACACTTAATTTACACCACAATATATACTATATTAAAATCTAATTAAATTATATATAAAGAAGAAAAATTTTCCACCTTTTATGATGGATCATCTTTCGTTGTGCTCTTTTATCCATGGACACCTTTTTAAGCAAATGAATTTCATTACAAAATACGTTTGTTCAGAAGTAAGTCACAGTAAAATACACATCCTGCAGCAGTCTGAATTGCTGTATTACAATCCAAAACTCAAAAACAATATTAAAATATTTGTTGATATATTAAATAATGAAAAAAAGAACATTTTTCATTCATGTTTTTGCTGATCACTCAACTTCGTATCGCTCGATTATTTGCAAGATATAGGAAATAGCATTTGCATAAAGAAATTCAAGAATCAATAAAACCTTTAGCAATTTCATCGAGTATGGCAGCTCGTTGAGGGTCCACGATGTCTATCCTATGAAACCCAGAATCATCAAAACAAGCTTCAACGTTCGCCCCATGAAGTATCAGCATTTGCACAAATTCTTGTTGCCGATCTACCAATGGGTCCCTTCCAAAACCAAAGACTAAGCATCGTTGTAATGACCTAAGCTTGCTCTTATGAGGTCCATCCGCCATTGGGTTACAAAATGGGTGATCACGGTCCGCCCCTTCTGGCAATGCCAACTCCCACATAAGGTCCATTGCCGGTAATGATGCCACCTGATCAGCTAAAAATTTCATCTCAGATTTTGTTCTTTTTCGCCCACCAAACAATGGTTGATTCAAAATAATACCATCGATCTTTAAAGGGCTCAAATCCATGTCTAAAGAGCGCAAGGCAGCGTTAAACGCAATGTTGCCTCCGCAACCAGACCCATGAAGGTAACACCTAGAAAAATCTCCGTAGTCTTTAAGCCATTTCTCACCTTGTGGATCCAAAGCCTGTTTTTGAAGCCAGAGAAGTGCATCAGTCGCATCTTCATATGGTGCTGGCAGTCGATTCTCAGGCGCGAGACGGTAGTCAACAAGGATGACTATAGCTGGGATTGTGAATGCAAACAAACTCCGGCTTGCATGTAGAATAGTGCTGTTGGCACGAAATTGTACCCAAGAACAACCGTGGAAGTGAAATACTATAGGCAAACGCATTTTCTCGTTCACCGTGGTGGCGGCGGCGGCGTGTTTAGTGATGATATTGGAGGGTAGGTAAATACGAACTGCAGTGTTCTTTTCCTCGCTGAGAATGGCATCTTTAGAGAATACGGCTGCACCAGAGTTCAGGTCAGGGTTTGCGTTTGCAGGTGGCAAATTGAGGAGGCGAGTGACAGTGCCATCAGGATCGATCCTGATGTTAAGGTACTCATAGGGATCGAGTTCGGGCATGATATGGTATCTAGAACTACTGTGAATTAGGAAGGAAGGGAGTTCGTTCACAATTACTTCGAACCTTTGTGGAGAAATTTGGTTGCCCTTAATATTGCCATGAATCATGGATCATGTTGCTATTTTAAACAACAGATCATTAGATGGATAAAATTTCTGGGGAGAAAATCATGTTTCACCACGAAAAAAAAAAAAAAAACTTGCATGCCACTGATATATATTTGTTACCACTAAATTCCAATTGAAGCGTTTTAGTAGATGTGATCTTCTCTATTTTAGAAATGCACTGCATCCACTCAAATTATTTTTTTAATATAAAAAAATTTAAAATACTGTTAATGTATTTTCTGGCAGAATAAAAATTTAAATTAAAATTTAAAATTTATAGTATACTTGATTACATCCTTTTTAAATAATAAGATGGTAATATATTAAATGATATTTTTTTATAATTACAAAAACTTTCTATAGCCCGCTTATTCTTTTCATTTTTTCATTTTTTTAAATTACATTTTATATTTTATATTTTATATTTTAATCATAAATATACCACACTTTTTGGACAAGACATCAAGAACGTGGTTGAAATACAAAACCAGATCCGCTTGTTTACGGAGACAACAACGGTTAAAAAAAAAGCACACAAAACATTATCGGAATTATCTTACGATTATTTTTTAAAATATTTTTTTATTAAAAAATATATTAAAAAAATATATTTTTTATTTTTAAAAAATTATTTTTTATATTAGCGCATTAAAATGATCTAAAAATACTAAAAACATATTAATTTAAAATAAATAAATAAATAAAATTCAAATTCAAATTTTTTCAAAGCGCTTTTAAAATAAAAAAACAAATAGAACCTAAAAAGAAATAGCTGAACATTTTTTATATGTATATGGCGTGGTTGTAATTGTTTTTTAAAATATTTTTTACTCAAAAATATATTAAAATAATATTTTTTATTTTTTAAAAATTATTTTTAATATTAACATCTAAAAATATAAAAAAATATTAATTTTAAATTAAAAAAATAAAAAAATTTCAAAACATTTTAAAAAACTTTTAAAATACAAAAACCTACATTACCTTAACGTACTTGTCACCTGCAGAAGTAAATAAGCCCATCTGGACAACAAATTCTAGTTCATTACTTTCTCTGTTGTCTTTCCATCCTCTGATTCAATGTTACTGACTATTTCTCGAGACTCAAAATTGACTAATTGGCCTCAAGAGGTTGCAAGACATTTTCTTGGAAGAGGGATATTCTAGAATATCCATCAGCTCTAACTTTATTATTAATGTTATTTTCTATGCACCAATCTATTACTTCCATATCCAAATCCACTCCCACGGCAGTCCATCTTCTATGCATCAAATTTGATTATTGTGTTTAATTTGAAAACTTAGATTGACCTGGGATATAAAATATAATTCTGAAAAGAATGGGTGCAAAGTGAATATATGAGTGAATTATAAAACGTTTTTCATAATTATTTTTTTAAAAAAATATTAAGAACATGACATATTGGGTTGATCTGAACTAACTCATGTTAACGTATAAAACTCGTGACTCGGGTCTTAAAATTATGATAAATTTATAGAAAATAAATTGAAACAAATTGTGAAACTCAATTCTTAATCCATCAAATATTGAAGGATAAAATTGAAAAAAAAATATTCAGTTTAAAAAAGAACAAAAAAAATGACTCGACGTAGCCTGGGTAAACCTGTCAGACCTGCACCTCGATCATGAGAATGGGATTAACCTATAGAAAGAAAATTAAAAAAAATTATGACGTCCAATTCTCAACTAATCTATCATTGAAGAATGAAAATTTTTAAAAAACAATAAAAAATATAACCTAAGTTAATTCGGATTAATCCGTTAAACTCATAACCTGGATCATGATACTGAGATAATTCCATAAAAAACAAATCCAAAAAATTATAAAATTCAATTCTCAACTAACTAAATGATGAATAATAATAAAAAAAAACATGAGTCAATTCAATTTAATTTTCTAAACCCACAATATGAATCTTAAAACCAGGATTACATCAAATAAAATATACTAAAAAATTACAAAAGATAATTTCTAAAAATTTCAATATTAAAAGATAAAATTAATAAATAAATAAATAAATAACAAAAAATAAAATAAAAAATGAGGATAAAATTCAGTATAAAAAATGACAATACATTCCACTATTTTTAACGAAGTAAGGTGTAATTTTTTTTTTTTTTTGCATTCATTCATTCATTCATTTTTTCTCTTTATCTTCACTTTTTCTATGAATTTGTGTCAATTTATTTTTTAATAATGTACGGCTATTTCCACTAGCAATATTTTCAGAAACACAATTCTCACAAGCAACACCAATTAAATTGTGTTATTTTATCAAAGATGATTTAAACTTGTTATTTTATCAATTTGTTTTCTTTAAAATTGTGCTAGTCTTAAAAAAATAAAAAACTATTGTGAGAAAATTGAACCATAGCCTCTACGCTGTCATTTTCAGCTTTTATTTTAGCCAAACAGCTTAAATCCATCTCTCAAATCTCGAAATAACCATTTTAAGTTTTAAAATGTATTTTAATCTACTAAAAAAACACAACCATAAATCCAAAAAAAATTCAGAAGTTGTTATCAAACTTCAGGTCCGATCTACTTTTGTCGAAGGGAGTATAGTTGTAGTTATTTTTTAAAGTGTTTTTCATGCTAAAATATATCAAAATGATATTTTTTTTATTTTTTAAAATTATTTTTGAAATATGCGCATTAAAACGATCTAAAATATATAAAAAATTAATTTTTTACAAAAAAAATTAAATTGTTTAAAAATATAAGTTAGCTTGCGTTTCCAAACGCTTCCTTAAACAATTTTCATGGGCATAGATCAATACGACTCATTGAAATGGAGTTGATTGTAAGATTTTCAATTAGAATAAACCAAATGAGAAAACAAGGAAAATGACACATCCTCAAATATATTAAAATATAATTTGCTATTCTAAATGTTTTTTTACTATTAAAACACACATAAATAAAATAAATATTTATATTATTTAAAAAATCATATTACCAATTTAACTCTTTTAAATAACTATCTCCCATAAAAAATGGAGCAACCCGTGCAAAATGCTACTTTGTCTAGTTGTCTAACATGTCAAAGGATAGTCAGAATGTGTTTGTCCGTACAAACAAATGGAATTTTATTTGAGAAATATTTACGGCATCCAATCGAAGAGTTAGAGATTGTTTCACATTGTTTTTTCACTTGTATTATTTTTTGAGTATATTTTAAAAATATATTTAAATTGAAGTTTTTTTAAATATTTTTTTAATAATTCTGATAAGGTAATATCAAAAATTAAAAAAATCTAAAAGAAATATTTTACTTTTAATTCTTTAAAAAAAGCATTCATCACAATACCCCACACACGGTGCAGTAGTTGAGGTGGCATCATTGCCACTGGATTCTCAAGTCTCAACCGTTTTAGGCCACGTTGTGTCATCTGATTGGTGACATGTAACTGAAGCCTCTGAGCTAGATAGAGGCTGCGGTAGACAGCAGCGGACTGTGTACTTGCTGCCAAAGATCCAGTAACCATGTGAAATATCTGAGCCAGTCTTGGACCCAGTGAGCAAAAGGAACCCTATAATCTGATTTTCACATTCCAGAACGCCCCCAAAGAAAATATAATAATAGAGTATGAGGCTTTGTTTGGAATGAGGTTGCACGGATTGTTTATTTTTGTATTTTAAAAATATTTTTAAAAAAATTTAATTTTTTTATTTTTTTAATGTTTTTAGATATTTTAATAAACTAATATCAAAAAAAATTTAAAAATAAAAAAAAATTATTTTAATATATTTTCAAGAAAAAAAAACTTTAAAAAATAATAGCAATTACACTCTCCAAAAACCATAATTTTAGTACTCCAACGTGCACCTCACTGTAAAAAAATATTTTGAAAATAATTATCATAATAACAAATTTGCTAAAAAGTTTCTTGGTTAATTAAACTATTAATCATCATACGTTTTTTTTTTTCAATATTATAAGCGTGTACTTGTTGTCAACGAGCTAATACTGCAGAGATTTTGAAGAAAAGAATGATATCAACGTGAAATCGACTCAAAAAGGCAGGCAGGCTACCGGAGACGCAAAATTAAATCCCAAGGAATTAGGGTGTGGAATCACATTTAAGTGAAAGAGAAGCATCAGAAGATTATACTAAAAAGGCACCGGAACTGGGAATTTATAGATTGCAAGATACTTGAGATAATTTGAGAATTAACAACTCATTCGTCTTCCATCACGCATCTGCAATTCCCACCCCACCGAAAGTGAAATATATGCTTTTGTTTTTTTCCCCTTCTATTATAATGTCCTCCGCTGTAATGGTCAGAAGGCAATACAGAGGCCTGGAAAGCATTCACCTTCTACTGTTCCACAGCATGTTTGCTGCACTCGGACTTTCAATAGAAAGAAGATTCTGTCAAGATTCTAACACTGCTGGTTCCACAATTCACTGGTAGGACTAGCGACTTTGAATCCACTAACAACCTGCTCAACTCTAGTCTCTTGGGGAAGAACCCTCCATGAATTTATTCAATGCAAAGCGAAACACAACTGCAAATTAGATGATTATGTACTCAACATGATAAAGGATAAGTCGAAGAGGAAAGAAGGTAACGTCCAGCGTCGTCTTGGACAGGGCTTTCGACTAAGCTAAGGAAACATTTAGCAGATTGACTGGGAAAACCATGGAAAACTGACACTCTTAAGTCAAGGCCTTGGAGGTCTAAGAGGGACGACAGAGCTTATCAGGCTCCTCCATGTTCATACTTACTGTTTTAAGATGCTATAAATCGTTTCAGTTCCCTCACAAGAACGTTCTGAATAACATCATGCTTCGTATTTGAAGATGAAGCCTTTGAAAAACATGCTGCATATTCTGCAGAGGGTGTTTTCTGCCCATGCTTATTGTTCAAGCAAAGCGAAAAGTATACTCAATATGCACAGTGCAGACACCAGGACGACGATGATTATAAGGTGACGGCAAAATCATTTTGCAAAGGAAATAGACTGGGCCAGCATTTGCCACCTTTACTGAATTTCATGTTGCTAATGAGAAAACTTCGGAAAGGTAGCAGACAACAAAAAAGGATAATATCTTATGGGCCCATTTAGGTCCAAAAGTCATGAAAAAGCAAATAACTGCGAACAAATATGTTGATTATGAATTTTAAGGTGGGATCGTCACTTGGAAAGTAAAAGATATCTCCGCCAACAGTACCGATAACCCTAGGTTGCCTAAAACTCGACAACTTGTAGAAATAAAAGTCAGAGTGGTTTTGCTTTTATTTTTTAAAATACTTTTTATTTAGAAATATATTAAAATATTATTTTTTATTTTTTAAATTTTCTTTTTAATATTAACACATCAAAACAATATAAAAAAATAATTTAAAATAAAAAAAGTTTAAATTTTTTTTTAAATCATTTAGAACGCAAAAACACCCTGCTCAAGAATCATCTCTACAGAAAGTAAAAACGTTGAAACATAATGTGTAGGCCCAGAAGAAAAAACGAGTGAACAAGCCTGAATTCATGATAAATATGTATATTCATTTCAATTTCGCCGAACAATTTCTACAAAACATGATAAATTAGAAATGGCCTACGACAGCTACAACAGTACACGCTCTACAGTTAATTAAAATGACGTCAAAAATCTGATAAACTCACCGAGCCTTTCTTCGGGATTTGAATGGAAAATTGGACGGCGGTGATGGTGAAAATTCAAATGGCAAGTGGGGTGGCTCTGCCTCCCCAGAAAGCATCCCCACAATTTCTTTCATCGTGGGCCGTTTGCTAGGCGATTTCTGCAAACACAGTAGACCAATTGTAATGCAAAGCAATGCCTGATCCTTATCCAACGAATGCACTGAAGTATCAACAATATCCAATAGCTTCCCATTGTATGCAAGTTGCCTGGCCCAAGAGATTAGATTAGCCCTCTCAAATTCTGACATTGGTGAGGCGGTTACTTGCAGCGGTCTTCTCCCAGAAACCACCACAAGGAGCAGAACACCGAAACTATAAACATCACACTTCTCTGATAACAGGCTACCTCCACCATATTCAGGAGCAATATAACACACCGTTCCTCTCATGCTAGGCGTGCTACTAATACCACCACTCTTGGGGATCTCTCCACTAGCCCAATCCTGGCTGTTTCTTCTCCCATTTCTAAATTCACCACTGAAACCATCCAACCACCGATCCATACTACCTCTACTACCCTTGCTCTTCCTCTTCTTCTTCCTTTCTTGCACCCCATCATCATCCTTTTGCCACCATAAATCTCCACTATTACTCGAACTAAGTCCTCTCTTCTTCTTTTTCTTCGTCAGCTCCTCACAAAACTCCTCCTTCCACCACTCTCTAGGCTTTCTATTCTTCTCCTTCTTCTTCATTCTTTCCTCATCTAAAGAAGCCCACCATTCCAATTTCTTCTTATGCTTCTTTGGCTCACTCTTCAAACTTTTTTTGCTCAACAACTTATTATCACTGGAAATTGGAGACGCTGCATTCCATTCTTGCTTAGGTCTCTCCTTATTAATCTCACTTCCAATCCACTCCATCACATAATCCTTCACTCTCCCCGACTCCGATCCACCTCCGTTATCCTGTTTCCACCACCAATCCCTCCTCGACCCACTTTTCTTCCCTCCACCAATCAAATCTCTTCCACTATCAACACTCATCTTATCAAAACCCGCCTCCGATATACTCCCCTTATCCACCCCAACCTCCGGCGAAACCACTGAAAACATCTCCGGTGACGCATCCGAATCCAAAACCCTAACACCAAAACTCTCCGGCGATCTCACAACACCACCAACGTCTAAAATCCCACTCTCTCCGCACCCACTTGCCACACTCTCCGTCTCCTCCAAAATCGACCCATTATCCTCTCCAAAACCCTCTTTCTTCTCCAGGAAACCATTACTCTCCTCAATCTTCAATCTCGCTAGACCAAAATCTCCAATTTTCGCGTTAAAACACGAATCAAGCAAGATATTACCAGGTTTAATATCCCCATGAATCACCGGAGGACTACAAAAATGATGCAAATACTCAAGTCCTTTAGCTACACCAATCACTAACTCAAATCTAACCTTCCAATTCATCAACTCTTCACATTTCCTATCAAACAAGGCTTCTTGTAAGCTTCTATTCTCCATCAACTCATAGACTAAAACTAATTTCTTCTTTCGCGAACATGAGTAGCCAAGGAGGGACACAATGTTAGGAGAATCTAAACAAGAAGCAATTGAGAGTTCGTTATGGAACTCTCTCTCACCTTGAAGAGAACCGTTTTGGTCCATCAATTTAACAGCTAAATGTTGATTAGTGTTAGGAAGTGTAGCTTTGTAGACTGATCCAAATCCGCCGTGTCCGAGGCGGTTGGATGGTGAGAATGAGGAAGTTGCACGGCGGAGGAGAGAGTAGGAGTAGCAGCGGCATTGGTGGTGGTGGTGGTGATTTGGAGATCTTGTAATTGGAGCTGTACGGTTGCGCGTGATTTTGCGATAGAGCAAGACTACAAGTACAATAAGGAAAATGAGAATGAGCGTTAGTGTTCCAGCAAGGAGTGGAGGGAGGAGGCGGATGTGGTGGTGGAGTGGTGGTGGTGGTGGTTCTGATAGAGATCGGAGGTGGCGAGATGGCATAGTGGTAAATAGAGAGGAAACGAAGGGGTTGTTTTAAGTTGAGAAATTCATGAGGTGAGAAACAGAGTGTGGTGTAGAATTTTCTTTCCTTCTTTCTTTCTTCTTTCTTCTTTATCGTTGAGAGAAGAGTTCTGATTTGGTTTTCTATTTTGTGGAGGACAAGGAGAAGTATAGAGTGACAAGGATGTGGGATGAAGGAGTGATAAAGAGCCAATTGGGTTTGACTTTTTAAGTACTCGTGTCCGTTTATGGATGGGTTGTCATGGTTTAATCTATCTAGCATGTGAGTTAATTTAGTGAATCGGATACTGTGATGCGAGCCCTTCAGTAGAAAAGAGAGTGAGGAGCTGAATACCATATTACTTGCCTCCTTGTCTTGCTCAGATGAAGAAGAGCTTTTGGGTTTTTTTTTTTTTTTCTCGTATTAAAAAAATTCTTAAGTTGACAACTACAGTTATAAGTTATAACACTAAAACATTTTATAATATTAGAGCTGTAATTAATGATTATTTATAATATAAAAAAATAAATATAAAGAAAAAAAAGATACATTTGATTCCAAAAAAAATTATAAGATTTTTATATTAAAAAAATACTTTTAAAAAATTTTCTTTCCATAATATGTATCAATAATAGTTATAGGAATCGTTCTATTTAGATATTTGACCCGAGTTTTTCTGCGAGCTAATTATTTATTTCTTGCAAAAATAATTATACATACATGTTTTTTTGATAAATTTTTGTATATTAAAAAAATTCTAAGTATAAATCAAAAACCTCTTGCATATATGTAATAAAATAGATCAATAACCATGTGTGTTAATAAAAAAAAGTCATTAACGATAACTAAAAATAAAACTGAAAAAAATCAAGACATGTATTGATCAAAATATTTGATCCTACAAGACAAGATATTTATTCGGTTGTGTTTATTGAGTTTGTTTATTAAAATCAATTTTTTTATTCAATCAAACGATAATAGAAATAGATACACATTAAATTGATTAAATAAAATAAAATAAAATAAAATATTATGTAAGAGTGCTCATATTATAAATATTATCTGAAAATAAATATTTTTTATTTTCAAAAATAAAATTCATTTATACAAAAAGAAAAGAAAACATTATAAACGAATCAAAATAATATTTTTAAAAATTAAGTACGCACAACACCGTTAAAAAACAATCTTTATCTAAAAAAAAGTTAAATAAGCAAAAAAAACAAATAACAGATGATGAATATTAATTAAAACATAAATTAATATATATATATATATATATCATTTTAAAAAAATGATATTAGAAAAAAATAACTTGGATATTGTAGATTAACTTGTCAAACATGTGATCCGGATCATGAACTCTCGACTTAGATATGTTTTTTGAAGGCGACATTGAGACTTCAAACAGCTACTATGAAGCTCCTTTCATGTCATAAAACTCGTGAGCATCAAGAAAAATCATTTAGGAGGCGAGAAATAGTATAAATGATGATTTACTCTATTATTATTGGAATTCAGCAACCACTTTTTCTCTCTTTTTTTTTTAATTAGAAATTAAAAAATAATATGAATAAATTTTTGTATCAAAAATAATTTTTTAAAATTTAAAGAAGTTTAAATAGTATAAATTGCATTATTTTTAAAGATTAAATGACGAAATGTATATAGCACTCCACCATGTTCGTTACTTTTTTTCATTTCATTCCTTTTTAATGCATTTCAATTCCACCATTGCCTAAGAAGTATGTCTACACTTTATGTGAGTGTGTAAAAAATATCCATCAAAACTAAAAAAATCCACATCTTTTTAATGTTTTCTATAATTATTTTATACGCAATTGAAAAGCCGCTGCATGCCAGGTGGATTTATCATGTTATATTAGATTTGTTTTTTAAATATAAAGGGGGCTCGAGAATAGACTATCTGTCTAAATTTGGAAGAATTTAATAATCGAATTTGAAGAATAAAAGATATTTGAAGTTGGGGGGGTGTGATCCACGCGGTAATTAATACGCGTGAGAAATATCAGAGAACACGTGGGCGAATGAGCTAGTTAAGCTGGCTGGCTAGCTAATTAACGGTGGTCGTTGTTGGGGTCCACAAGTGTAAATCGGATCAGGACTTAGGAGTTGAGGCAGCTCCTAAGTTTCGGCGAGTTCTCAAAGCTTTCTTGTGTTTTTCTTCTTGTTGTTTGCTTCATAGATAAGAAACCAGCCGGGCCGGACGGGTTGAACTGAGATCTACGTGATCAGGCTTTGACCGGATTTCAAATAAACAAAAGCTAGGGTTGTAATTAAGGTGGTGTGGTCAATTCAAAAACTTAGTGATCTGGTGAGATTTAATTTATTTTTTTATTTTTTTTAATAACCTAAAAAAAAAATATAAAATTAATTTATAAATATTTATTCTCATATATATTTTTTTATAACCTACGTATACATGAATATTTTTTTTAATTTTTTAAAGTGTATTTTTATATATATTTTATATTTATATGAATTGTTTTTTTTAGTTTTTCAATATAGAATAAATATACTACATTTCATACTGAATTATATATTATATAGAATAAAAAAGAAAAAGAAAGGTTAAAAAATAAAAAACATTTAAAACTTTCCCTTCATTTATAGCTTTCCTTAAAAAAAAAAATATATAGGAATGGCATTTTATTTTTATAAAAAAAATTATTTAGCATCTCATATACTATCACATTAAAGATCCAAAATTAATAAATAATTTATCTTTTTTAACGGTTTTTTTTTTTAAAAAAAACTATCCATATATTTCTCCCGTTGAAGAAGCTACTAGCAAAACCAAGAGTGCAGTCTCTCGGTTTTTAAAGAATTTTTTTTTTTAACCTTTTATGGGTTTTGACTTTTGACCTGTAAGCTTAGAAAAGAAGATCTTTTCATTAGTTTTATTTTTTTTTGTTGTTCAAAGACTAATACACCAAAAGGGTTCTTGAAATTTGCTGTCATGACCATGATTTATTGATTTATAAGATACAAAAACAAAGTGAAGGATACAGGGGTAATTTTTAGGGTAGTTTTGACTGGTTTTTTTTATTTATTTAAATTAGTACATTAAACAAAATTTTTTGGCAAAATAACACTGTTTGAAAAAGACTTAACAAAATAACACAGTTTGATCTTATTACGCTTATGAGACATGACATTTAGTAAATATCGTTATTAACAAGCATGACATGCTTAAATATTACGCTTTAGAAGCGCGACAACTTAAGAAGTCGTGCTTCTGAAGAGCGACTTCGATTAAAATTTAAATTTTTCTTCAGATTGAATAACACATAAACCAGATGTCATCTCTCTCTAAAAACTCAGCGATGCCCTCACAATCTCTTTAAAAAAACCCATCAAATACTTTTATTTTGCCTTTAAAACAATTAAAAATCGAACTTATCCTAATCTCTAAGCATTCTTGAACGTGTTTTGGGTTCAAAATCGACCGTTTTCTTTGTTGCCGCCACCTCTTCAACTCTTTTCCTAGTCCTATAAGCAAGATAAACATACTAAATTGTTATGAATTTGGGTTTGGTTTGGTTGAAATGAAATTATTGTTTGGGTTGGATTTAGAGTTTGTTGAATTAATATTAAATTAGTTAAAGAATACCTTCAATTAAGGTTGATTTGATATAGTTGAACATGAAAATAAGTTGAGTTGATTATGAATTAATTATTTCTATTAATTATGTGTTGCGTTTAATTGATGTTAAGTTGTTGAATTAGGGATTTTGTGTGTATTGTTGAAATTATCTAATAATGCAATTAATTATACTTGATTATTTCATGTAAGAAAGCATGAATATGATAGAACTATGACAAATCACATGTGTCATTAAGTTGTTGATAAGTTGATGAGTTTGATATTTTCTTTGAATTATATTAATTTGCTATGAATTTGGGTTTGGTTTGATGCAATTGAACATTAAAATATCCATTAGATTTTGTATAGTGAATTATGCTTAATTTTTGGTGAATATGTTTTAACGTTAAATTTTGAAAATTTGATATGAATTTTACTATTTAGTGTTGGGGGTAATGTAATTTAGTTACAATTACGTCAAATTAACCGGAATTCAATTTATTTTTTATTTTTTTTATAGAATGTCTTATAATATATTTATATTATGTCATTATGATGACACTATTGTTCATGATATAAATAGTAATATCACATACAATGGTGACATCAATTTGTTGTTAAATTGTAATTTAGACATGTCATATGCAAAAATAAAAGAAAATTTGTTATGGACTTGGATGAAATTATAATGATATTAATGTTGAAATAACTTGGAGGTGTCAGATTTGTGAACATCAATATTATCCTGTTCCAATTATTTGTAATAATAGTTTTAAGATAATAATTGATTTTTTTAATTTAAAATGGTTTGAATATGATAATATTGTATATAAGTAGTGGATCAAAATTGATGTATTTCTCAACTTTTGCATATCCTTGAAATTCAATTAATAAAAGTAAAAACAATTTATTTTTGGATAATTTAAAACATGGTAAGATAGACCTGGATGGAGCGAATCCCATTATACAATTCATTTGCTCTCGATCGACACCCCTGTTCAAGACAAGAATGAACCAGAAGAAGAAATTAATTGGATGAACTTCTGTTCATTGGTTTATGTAAGTCCATGTTGATGATCCAAATTTTTGTTAGGTTTAGGTGGTGACTAGATTTCGGCAAGAATAGAGGAGGCTAGTGGCTCAGATTTTATGTTTAGCAAAGAGAAAGTGACAATTTTCTTATTTTAACATAACAAGATTTTTTTAGTTATTAATTAAAATAAAATAAATATTTTATAAATAATGTTATTTTTATTTTTATTTTGGAAGTAAAGTAATATATAACTTATAAATTATAAGATATAAAATGTAATTTTTCAAAACACAAAAACAAAGCAAAAATATTGGAAGCTCTCAATTAAAAAAAATCATAATATTCAAGAAGGCATATACAGACATAACGCTGATACAACTAATCCTGTCCACGGCTTAAATAAACTTGAAGAACTTGAGACTAAAAAATATGCAAGCAGCGAGGCCAAGCTGACTCCAGTTGACCAAAATAATTAGGAAAAAGATCCAAAACAAAAGTTTAAAATAAAAAAAAATTGATCAAGATCATATTTGAAAAAATAACAAATCATAATTATGAATTCAATGATGTAATTAAAAATAAATTAAAATTTAATTAAAAAAACAAAGGAAAAAAATTTAAAATCAAAGAAACAATGACCAAAGTTGAAATATTAATAAATAAAAGGACAACTCTGGTATTTTGAATGGCTAAAGCGAATCTTGAGAGGAGAAGAGAGAAAATAAAAAAAAAATAGTCCATCGGCAAGACACTGTCGCCCCATGTGGAAGGAGACACCTTGACGCTTCCAATGTCATTGTGGAAGCATAGTTATCAAACCTGGCTCCGGGGTTGACCCGGCCAAGGGACCGGGTCCCGGGTTTCATGGGTCAACCCGGAAAATTTTTTAAAAATATATTTAAAATTTTAATATTTCATATGAAAAAAATTAAGAAAAAATCCATATGAATATAGGCTATGCATGTTGTAAATAATGAAGTTTAAAAGAATATTTTAAAAAGTTTTTTATCCCACATTGAAAAGATATTATGTTATGCTTTTAAGTTTAAGTATTTAAATCAAAAATGTTTTTTATCTCACATTGAAAAAACATAATTTTTTTCTTGTGAACATAGAGTATATATACGAAATGGCTTCAAATCTCACATTGAAAAAATATTATGTTATCCTTTTAAGTTGAAGTATTTAAATCAAAAAGTTTTTTATCCACATTGAAAAAACATAACTTTTTTCTTGTAAACAAACAGTATATATACGAAATGACTTCAAATTCCACATTGAAAAAATAACTTTTTCTTGGGAACATAAGAGTATATATACCAATAGGTTTCAAATCCCACATTGAAAAAACATTACTTTTTTTCTTGTGAATATAAAGTATATATACTAAAGGGCTTAAAATCCCATAATGAAAAGATATTATGTTATCCTTTTAAGTTGAAGATTTGAAGTATTTAAACCAAAAAGATTTTTATCTCACATTAAAAAAACATAACTTTTTTCTTGTGAACATAGAGTATATATACGAAAGGGCTTCAGATTCCACATTGAAAAAACATAACTTTTCTCTTGGAAATATAGAGTATATATTCTAAAGGATTTCAAATCCCACATTGAAAAAATAAAGCACTTTTCTAATATTTATATAGTGAGCTTTTAAAAAGTGTTAATAACCAACTAAAAAAATATGAAAAAAGAGAGTTATAGGAGAAAAATCATATTTGAAAAGAAAAAAAAAACATTAGGTCTCGCTCGGGTTTGGCCGGATTGCCCGGGTCATGGGTCGACCCTCTGGGTCGACCGGGTTTGGCCGGTCTTTTGGCAAAACCGGACCGGTCCAGCCACTAGGTCGACCTGCTGGGCCGGTCCAGATTTAATAACGTGTTGTTGTTTAGACATTAAGAGACGCAAGACACACTTTTTTCATATATACACGTGCGCGCCAACTTTAGTTTTTTAATTATACTTTTTATATATTAAAATATAAAATTATTTCTCAATCAACTTGATAATAACTAAAAGAAAAAGATGAAAATATAAAAAAAAAATCCCTAAACACGAGTTAAATAAGTTTTGTTTTTAATGGTAATTTAATTTAATTATTTCATTATACTTTTAAAATATAAAAAAAAAGTTAATTATTTCAAATTAATCTAATAATTATTAATTGATATTATAAAAAAACTATATCACTCCCTAATAAACAAATAGACAGTTCATTGATTTGTTTTGGGAAGAGTAAATTGGTAATTAAACTGTTTTAATAAACAATGAATTCTCTAACAGTAAAACGTGTTTTTCTTTTCCTGTTTATTTTTGTCAGAGAATATTAAAAGTTACGGTAGGTATTGTTTTTTAAAATATGTTTTATTTTAAAATATATTAAAATAATATTTTTTTATTTTTAAAAAATTATTTTTAACATTATCAAAAAATAATCTAAAAACATATAAACTATATTAATTTAAAGTAAAAATAAAATAAAAAATTTGCCGAGCTGACTTTCAAACGCAGCAGGATAAACCCATAACTAAGGTCCGAAACTCCAAATGACCAAAATAATTCGGAAATCGCTCAAACACTCCATTACACGAGTCACCTTTAGCAGAAAAAGGCGAATTCATGACTGAACAATCACTTTATTTTTGTAGGGTGTTAAAGAAGACTACTATGTATTCACGTCAAATAAATTTTAACTACGATGATACAGTTGAAACTAATAACAAATATCTATGCCAAGCAGAAGGTCCACGATGCACACAACAGCTTCTCGAGCTAAATTTCATAAAGTACATTTGCGGCCAAATTCACATGCTTCAGCAGTGGGGCACTACAGGGGCTTTGCTCCACCGTTTTCTTGCACACTATTGACTGGAGTTGTGTTGCCAGTTCTCTTGCTGGATTGTCCGGTGATTGTCCTGCCCATGAACCTTCCTGCTTTGCTCAGGCCACTACCAACAGCTCCTAAGCCACTTCCCACAAACCCAACTCCAGCACCAACACCACCTCCCACAAGCCCAACTCCTGATCCCACCAGTGATGCTGCCCCATCAAGCGCATCCATTGTGCTCCCAATAACTCCAGCTTCTTTTAGTTTCTTTCGTTGCTCTATGATCTGCTTCTCTTCTTCTAGAGCAGCCAACGACTCTTCCTTGTTAAATTCATGGTAAAAAACCTGCAAATCCAACCCAAAATATAAACATATCCAGTAACTACAGCACATGAAATAAATGAGAAGTACAGAACCCTAAAAGAAGAAAACAGAGTGAAACAATGGACAAAATACTGGTCCTCAAAACTAGAAAAAACATCAGAGTCTGAACTCCAGCTCCTTCCAAGTTTTCGGCAGTAGAATGGATATAAATAGGATTCAATTATCACCAAATGTTATACAAGCTGAAGCAAAAGTCAAAGATGAGAAAATAAACAACTATGCAGCATTTTGTTACCTTAATTGTAATAGTTCCTCTATCCTTCTTATCCTTAACCTTCAATGTATCAAACGATGACAACAGTCCGAACTCCAGCTCCTTCCAAGTTTCGGCTTCCAGCTCATTTAAAGCTAATTTTGCTCTTCCTAATCTCTTGTCTTGCCCAATGTCCTTATCAAAGACCTGTTAAAAGAGAGTTTCTTAAAATTATTTTCAAAAAGGATAATATACAATATTCTATCAGAAGGGATCAACTACATCAAAACCACATGGATAAGTTCTCATAGAATCACATGGGGAGGGAGGAGATCTCTATAAGCATTGACAACTTCAACTGCTTGTTGAACAAAGATAACAGCGAGCACTTGGTGGAATAGCATCACAGAAATCATACAATACCAGCACATGAGAAATGCAAGCTTGCATTGATAGAGAACAAAAAATGGAGACAGCATGCATCTGACAAAATGCAATTTAGAAAACTACGCAGTCACTTGTACATGCAATTACAGTACAATGGTAAATGTTCTCACACCTCAGACAATTATGCGGCTTAATCTCCCTCCCTTCTAAACAGAAAAGAAAGCAGACATCACAGTACAGGTTTTCAAAATCTAGAAAGCTTATTCAGTGCATATTTCTAGCATAACAAGCATGTATTCATCTCATTACGTCAACAAAACAGAATATAGAGCCGGAGCTTCATAAGAAACTACGCAAGTGTTGTATTATGAAAAAGGCAAAATAGAATAATAAGAGCAAAAGGATGAGGAGTATGAGAGATCTAAACCTCAAGAATAAGTGATTGCGTCTCCTTGTCTTCAGCAATCAAATCAAATGTTTGATTCCAAACAGGATTCAGGTTATTATCAATGACTTGAGTTTTAACCTTGAACATTGGCCGAACATATACAACTGCATAAGGATCAGATTTTCCAATCATTTCCATGTTCTTCAAGTCATTTGCCTTCACTACGGTCACTGTAAGCTTTCCTTGAGGTCTAAGCTCTAATTCACTGCATAAGATCCCCCATAAAAAAATAAAAAAAAAATAAAAACCTTTTTCAATAAACTGAAATTAAAGTACAAAAAGAAATATCTAAACTAATAATGGTGGTTAGATTTTAAGTGGATTTAACTTTCCAAATGTTAAAGCAAAAGGAACCTTAGAGCAAGAAGAAGCCACATCTCCAAACTCAGTTACAGCCTGTTGTTATCAGCATCATATAAGAATAAGGCTGAAACAGCCATTTAGATTGCAGCCATTGTATAAAGAACTTTATGGCTGGTATATGGCAATTAATTTATAACTCGCTACTCCAGGCAGGTTGCAATGCCTTGTTTTTATCCTTCGAACGGAAAGCTACTTCTTTTGCTTCTTCACTATCCCATTTCAGGAAGATAGGTCTCATTCATCCACATTATGCTTCTAATGTTTAGACCCAGGTGTTAAAATGAAGATTGAAGGCAAATATATCAACTATTTAAAATTTGCTTTCATGGAAACTTATAATCACAAGATTATATTGTGTCTTTCATAAAGTACAGTTCTATGGTCTCAAACTGTTTGAAAGGTATAGATGTAAAGTTGAGTTTGTCATTTTTTTTTCAAAAACACTTTAGAAATAATTCTTAGTGACATTCTAGGGTTGATATTTTGAAATATGTTACACAGATCATCTTACCACTAATGCTTGTATGTTGCACGAGTTATGTAATCTTTGAAGATAAGATGTTATATTCCTGAAAAACTTGGCATGGATTCACATATATCAACTTTTTGACATTTACTTTTGTAGATTGTTTGTGGAAATTATAATCATAAGATTAATTGTCTTTCATCAATTACAGTTCTATGATATCAAACTGTTCAATAGTATACATATAAAGTTGATTTGTCATTTTTCTAAAAAATAATAAATTCAGAACTAATTCTTAGTGATGTTTTAGGGGTTATATTTTCAAATATGTTAAATAGAGCATCTTACCACTAATGCTTGTATGACGCATGAGTTATGTAATCTTGAAGATAATTTGTTAAATTTCTTAAAAACTGTGTTAATTCAAAAACATTTCAAGCATTGGTAGCAATTCATGACCACAATGACCATTACAGTTAATCTAGTGCCAGAAACTCCCTGATTATCAACACAATTGTAATCATGAACACAATCGCAATTCATGACACGAATACATTAAGAATACTGTGACTGTAATTTTAAGCAACAAACATACATTCATTTCACACACATTTAAATACTCAAGACAGCTAAAATCCCATTAAGAATACCGTAACAGCTCTCAGGGAACTGAAAACAAAAAAAGGCAATATAATTTGCTATTTACCTTATGTCAACAGGGATACCACCAATAGGAACAACAATCCTGTGGGGCCACTGAAGCATATCCGTAACAATCGAATTCACAGTATCCTACCAAATGTAATAAGAGCAGAGTAGTGAGTAAGGATACCAAGCCAACAATGAAACATAAGAAAATAAGTTTTGATAAGAGGAAAAAAAGGAACTTGCATCAATCATATCTGAGACTCCAGGAAGTGCTGTTAAGCTTCCACCAACAGCCTTGAGAATGTATTCAATCTTTGGCTTTGGCTGATTGATGATACAAGAATTAGTCATTTCCAAAACAATTATAACTGGAATATTATCAACAATTACTCAGTGCATGTAATCATGCAATTAATTTGCCATCTCCATCTAACTCAAAGTAATAACTGATGATGATCACTAAAGCCAAATAAAGCATGTTATAGAAGTTAAATAAAATAATGGAACAGCCTTTTCTCTCGAGTTCAACTACGACCCCCATCCAACTGCAATGCCAAATGAATTCTTGAAAATAATATCAGATTAGCATATCATTATAGTGTTAAATACAATAACCACTCAAAGAACTTTAAATCTGGATGAGCTTAATCATTCATTAAATAGGATTTCATCACAACTTAGTAGTGTTCTGTTGTTGGTGTAGCCTTCAAGCTGGAACATATTGAAGGTCCACTAGAAATGATAGTTACATTAGAAATTGGGGGGGGGGGGGGGGGAAGTTGAAATATCTAGTGACGTTTCTCTGAAATCTTGCAACAGTTGTATGATAAAACAACTCAAATAGAGCCTAACCACTTAAGTACAACCTGAATTATATAAGCATATTTCCTATCCATAAAAATCAGTCATATTGTCAAAAACCCATCAAAGTCACTTATTTGAGTACCGACATTAACACCCACACATCATTACAGAATGAGGTATCATGATGATTATGACCGATTTTTTAAACACTTTTATAGTCGTACCTCAGAAAGTAGAGCAATCACAACAGCAGAAATACATGGAATCTCCTCAGCAAGTTGAAAGATAACACGGATAACAGTGTAAACTTCAAGATCTTTCAACTGTAACATTTTGCACCACAAAAATATTAAGGTAAGTACTCCCTCGCACAAAAAGATCCAAATGGGTTAAAAAAAGTAAGAAATTGGTTATCAGCCAAAGTCATTAATCCACCAACTTGAATGGGTATGGAAGCAACAAGTGCAGCTTCAACGCCTAGAATGATGCTTGGATCACCACACCACCGCAAATCAATATCCATGGTAACTTGACCTTGCTTGAGACTCTGGACACGAATTCCTGCATTGGTCAAGTTATAAGGAAGGAAGCCGCGAATGTACTTATGAAAGGAGTAAAGAAGTGCATTTCACAGTGACAAGAAATGTACTTAATAAGTAAAATATCCCTGGTAAATGTGCACAGGCCATGTGTTTATTTCTAAAATGCCAGAAAGACTTTCAGAACTCAGAAGACCTATTCAAAAGTACAGGTCCTGGCATTAAATTATAATTGAATGCTATCAACCTCAATGACATAAGAATACTGCATCAGAAACAAGTAGTGGCAACACATACAACTACATAGCAGAAAAGAGCATTTATTGATTCATACCTTCAATCTTAGGCGGCACAGTACCGAGAGAAAATTTGTTAAACTTTAGAGAAGTAATCCCTGGGGGTCGGTAGTCTTCCAATAGTGGTTCAACAGATTCTTTAACCACCGCTGTAGCTGCCTGCAAACACATTCGGCTGAGAATCTCAAGTTTAATATGACAGGTAAAAAGCTTGTTTTTAGGGCCCATTAAAGTTTTACAAAATCTCGATCTGCATTACCCCCTTTACAACCGATTCTAGCCCATCCTGCAATTATTATCCTTTTCCATTTTTTTAAAAAGGAAGAGGAGGAGGAGGAGGAAGAGGAACTACACAAACACATCAAAAGATAGCCCAGTTTTTTGCCTAACATGAACAGCATTTGCCAATATACATGATAAAAGCATACTCGCAAGAAACCATAGGGTACTTCGAAGATTTTGCTCAGTTACATCTAATTATAGAACGGGAAAAAAACATCTTACTTCTGCAACAAAAGGCCATAATTTGCCCAATTGCTTATTTAGCCATTTCACCTGCAGGATGTAACCAAAGTACAACATTATAAAATCAATAAGAAACAGGACGGAGAAAACTTATAGGGCAAACCGCGTCGCAATACACCATACAACAAGGAGACGTTACACGATATTATGTCTTTTGGCTTCACAAGAATATATTATCAGTTCCAAAATAATAATAATAATGCAACAAGAAATTAGAGCTCGCTTAAAACACAATTGGTTTTTTTTTAAAAAAAAGAATACTAGAGGAGGTAATTAGAGATAATTACCAACCTGTTCAAAAGCAGGAAAAGAAATCCAATCAGGAAAATTATCACCACATATTTTCTTCAAATCATCTCTATTGAGTGACCCAAGGAGTTTTATATCCACTGCCTGCAGACAGAAATTCGAGCTCGCACATCTCACTTTCCAAATTGAATGCAATTCACAGTAAAAGAAAACGACATGTATCTCAATCATCAAAGTGCACGAACCTTAGCAACTCGTTTGGTGCTTCGGTACTGCATCATGTGTTTCCATCCAGCCATCAACCCGATCCCGAAGACGATCCCCAAAAATAACCCTGAAATCAGCCCCATTTTCCCCGATTCCAAAACACAACTAAACCTAGTCCACGAAAAAAAATAAAAAATAAAATCAGAAAGACAAATCAAACAGCCATGAATTGTTTTATTTTGTCGAGAGAGTCAAGGAATTGAAGTAAGGATTTTAGGGATCAGGGAAAATGGAAGTGGAATCAGTTATTATTACTTTACGCTAAGATGGCAATGACGTTGTGATATCCGAGAACTTGTCTCTCTCCTGAAAGTAACGGTTCCTTTCTTTCTCTTTTGCGTGTGGCGTTGGTGAGCATTTATTAATCCACAAGAAAAAAAAAATGAAAAAACAAATATAAAGTAACGGGAACAGCAAGGAGGGAGGGGAGAGGGTCGGTAGGCCAGAGGGAGGAGGGCGACATGGCATTGATTATTTTTATTGATAACTACAATATTCAGTTTCTTGTTTGAACTGGCACTCGTTCTCCCTCCCCCATCTGTCCGTTCATTTGGGACTTTTTGGAAATATCTATTCAGATGGGGATTTTGTGGACGCGCCGTTGTGTTTTTTTTTTTTTTTTTTAATTTTCATTTAGTTTTTGTTTCTGCTAATTCGATTACTTGATTATTGTTATGCTAGTACTGTTGCTCGCTTCTCCGGTTTAAAATATTTTTTATTTTATTGTTAATATAAATACATCAAAATAATTTAAAATAAAATTTAATTTAATTTTTTTAAAATATAATTAATTAGTATGCTCAATTATTTAATTTTTTTTGCTAAAAATTAATTTTTTTTATATATGTTTTGGATCGTTTTGATACGCTGATTTCAAAAATAATTTTTTAAAAATAAAAAATATCATTTTGATGCATTTCGACACGAAAAACACTTTAAAAAACAACTGCAACCACTCTCAAACAAGCTAATTAGTATTGTGAATTAGATTTACACAGCAGTTTACGAGCTTTTAAAAATGTGAGAAGATAAGAACTTGTTTAAGATTTTATAAAATAAATTAATTTAATATGTAATAAAAAAAAACTTATTAGGAAAAGCTATATGTGTGTATTATACGAAGGAATTAAGAAAATGTAAATTTATTTTGCTTGAAAATCTATGAAAAATATTATATTTATAAGACTTTTTATGATATTACAGTTGTGTGAAACTTTCATGAGTACATTAAAATTTAACGAAACAAGCTTGAAACTAATAAATTTTAAACGAGCTGAGCTTCAGCCTCATGTTTTAGGCTTGTTTGTGACATGAGTGAGCCCAAGCCTTGCTAAAATTAGATAATTTGAGCTCAAACGCACACAAACTTGGCTGAGTCAGCTTAGTTGAAGCCTAGATGCAAAATCCAAAAACTCGTGAAAAAATTACAGTAGAATCAGTTATTAGAAGAAGCAGTAGAAGATAATACTGTTTGTTTTTGTATTTTAAAAATATTATTGAAAAAATTTAAATTGTTTTTCTTTACTTTAAAATAATTATTTTTTATATTTTTAAATTATTTTGATGTGTTAATATTAAAAATAATATTTTTTAATGTATTTCTAAGCAAAAAATACTTTAAAAAATAATTGATATCATAATATCAAACGGATTCAAAGAAAGAGCATGTGTTAGAAGTATACTTAAAGTTGCGTTTCAAAATATTTTTTATTTGAAAATTTATTAAAATAATATTATTTTTATTTTTTAAAAATTATTTTTTATATTAAAATATTAAAACGATAAAAAACACTGAAATTTTTTATATATATATAACTTTAAATTTTGACCAAACAATGTCATCAAACTGCTACTTCCTTTCAGTCGAGCCGTTCCGCCCCTTGGTGCAGAAGCTTGTCGGCCCTCTATCCTGCCGTGGAATGAATGAATTCTTTTACGTGATTGACAGACTCGGATTGGTGGGGAGAAAGGTTAGTCATTTTCTTTCTATACATAACCAAAAAAATAGAAAAGATTCTTCAAGGTCCTATAAGTGCATCATCATCAATGCCGCCAAAGCCCAATTCTGCAGAGAAAATTATGTGAAGTACTCCTGATAGGAGTGCGAACAATATAAAGCTGAAAAGCTAGCTACCTGACTGTAGT
The DNA here is from genome assembly GCF_000002775.5 of Populus trichocarpa. NCBI lineage: Eukaryota > Viridiplantae > Streptophyta > Magnoliopsida > Malpighiales > Salicaceae > Populus > Populus trichocarpa. The sequence goes on along the minus strand of NC_037286.2, from coordinate 11,501,798 downwards.
CGTAGCAGCTGTAGTCTCGTTACTTTCCCTTCTTCTTGTACTGAAGGATTTTCTCATTCTTTCCATACATTACCGCCACTGTATCTGTCTAACCAGTCTGAACTGTCCGCCCTTCTTTCTCTTTCTGTCTACGCGGTCAAGCAAGTTTCCGTACAGAGAAGAAGGCGAGCCTGTAGCACAGAAAGGGAAAGAAATGCGAGTTCTTAGTTTTAAAATAGACCAAGACGGAATGAAATCGATTGACTTGAAACAGTGTAACTACCGCCTTGCTACAAGAAGTTCCATGTTCAGCACTATAAGGCAGTTCCGCCGGAGAATCACGCTTAGCTAGCAAGGAAAATAAAATCCGAATCCAGCTTGCTTGAGACAGGGCAGGATGTTATTGATCTGACGTCCAAGTTGTTTGTATCCACGAAGGAATGGCACCCGACATTGTATCAATACTATCTCGATATGCCACCACAAATACAACTTATCCTGTCCCATCAAAGAGCTACGACTTGGTCCTGCTTTTGTGTTTGACATTGCTGTGCTTTCCCCATTTGGAATTTCTTATCGTGGTAATTACTCTTTAGCCAAAATTGATAAAGCACCAGGGTAATCTTTAAAAATAAAAAATTATGACTTGAGCTCCTCGTTATAATTATATAAAAAGAAAAAACTAATTTTTAAGGTTATAACAATGTAACCTATCTAACAAATTACTGTTGACGGCGACAATACTTTTTAAGACAAGACAAGACAAGACGGAGAGGAGAAATTGGCCATCACCGTATACTCATCGTCGGCATGTGCCGTCCTGGGAAGGAGAATTGGCCGAGATGATTCAAATGCCATTAAAAATACCATGAACTCTTTAAATTTTTTTTATTTGATTTTTAATTTTTTATATTTCATTTCACCTGGGACAAGTTAAGCCCTACCAAGAAGATAAATAAGAGAAATGAAAAAGATGAATAGTCAAATCAGATTAGTACATTGCGGTTGTATCACGATCTGGGACCTAAATTTAGCAATTGAATTATAATCTATCCAATATGATATTATCTTTTTATTTTAATTCATAAAATTTTTTTATTTGATAGTTTATTGTTTTGCATCTGAGCCTAATCAGGTGAGATAAAAATTAAAATGACAACGATTCAAATTTTTTTCTAAAACTATATTGAAATTAGAATGGAATGACCAAGCCACATATGGATTTACTTGTCAAACAGGCCATGCCGAACCAACTTCAACATAGTTGGAGTTGAAACCCAAGCCATGCAATGGACCATGACATGGAGCAAAACTAGATAAATAAAAAGTAAATGAACTATGCTAACAATTTATTTTGTTTTGATTTAGTTTTTCCTTTTCTTTTTTCAAATAAAATGTTGATACATAATTAAATAAAGATGATAAATAGCATGAGATGTAATGAATTTATGTTTTTTTTTTATCTGCATCCACCATTTTAGAATCCCGATTCAATATTTGTTCATCATTAACAATTATTTTTAGCATTTATAAATGCATTTGATGATCAATTAATTTTATTGAACACACTTATCAAGCTTTCAATGTACATTTGAGATTTTTCATCATCGTAAAAACAAAATTACTTGCACCAACATGTTTTTTTTTTTTTACGCTTGAATATAGTTGTTCCACTTTGCAGCGTAGTATGGTTACCGAAACTTAGCCACTATCTATTTATGGATGGATCTCATATATTATGCTTGAGTGGCTTATGACATATTTTATTTAATAATTTTTTCTTTATATAGTTGCATTTTACTCTTTTCTTAAATCTCATATAATATGTTTGAGTGGCTCGTGATATAGTTTAATTAATAATTGTTAGATACAACTATTTCCAAGATATAGAAACTTTTTCTACCTGCCATGATATAATTTGAGACACAAAAAATAAAATTTCAGTTCAGTTAATCGTGATAACAAATATGAAAAATTTATCAAAAGCTTGATGATTGCTTAAAAAGGTTCATAAAATAAAGCAATATTGCTTTAAAGGAGTAAGTGTGTTTTTGATGATACATTTTTTTAAAAAAAAAATTTTAATTAAAAATATATTAAAATAATATTTTTTCACATATTTTTTTTTATTTTAACAAATTAAAATATTCAAAAAATACCTCTCAAACATTAATTTCATATTTTTTTAGACAAAAAATATTTTGAAAAACAGGTCGAACCATCAAAACAACACTCCTTAGGTCATTGTGTAGGACGAAACACATGTTTGAGATTCACACTAGTTATTTGATCTGCGTTTTGCCGTGTGTCAGATAATGTTTTTAATAAAAAAATAAATATACATGCTTTTCCAACGTGTTTTTGGATATAATTTTTTTTTCAATCATAAATCAAAATGCTTATATTTGCATCTAATTAATTAAATTGATATTTGATCAAGAGATAACTAAGATTAATATATTTGATCTCATAACAATAGTCATGTACTTAGTCGTGTTTAATTTAAAATCAATCAAATATTGAAGGATGAAATTAGAAAAAAATTTCAATTAAAAAAATTTACCAATGCGAATTCAATAAAGAATGACAAATAAAAACAATTGAGATAATCCAGGTCATTTTCAAAATTAGTGAAAAATTCTATACAAAGAAAATAAAGAAAAATAACGGAGCCTAATCTTCAATTGAATAAATGATAAAGTTTGAAACTGAAAAAGCATGAACTTAGAAAAAGGAAAAAAAATCAAGATAACTTGGGCAAACTTTCTAAACTTGCGTTAATCTCTAAAACTTGCAACTCGTGAAATATTAGATCCGGACTCAATTAAGAAGCTCAATTACAAACCAATTTAATATTGAGGGATGAAACCAAAAAAGAGATCAATTTAAAAAAAATTTCAAAATGAGAAAAAATAACAATCAAAAGAATGAAGTGTCAAATTTGATAGGAAAAAAGCCCTAAGGAAAATGAAATTATATATATAAAAAATCAATTTTAAAAATTATTACAAACAAAACAAATAGAAATGAAAAAAATAGAAGGGGGTGAGATTGAAAAAGAATTTGAATTTTATAAATTATTCAAAATAAAACAAATTGTAATTAAAAGAACATGGACTAAATCATAATAAATAATAAATTGAAAGGTTGCTTTGAAATTTTAAAGGGGCAAGTGTGAAAATCGAGGGGGAAAGAGAAAAAAAAAACAAAAAGAAAAGGTCACAATGTCAAACCGGATAGTCGTTGGCCATACACACCGCCTCACCACGGAAGCGATGATGATATAATCCAAACACCAACCAGAAGGCGGTGTTCGGTCATCGGGCGACCCCGTATGCGCTGATGCGTATAACACATGCGCGAGCAAATTTGTTTTAATAATATCTATATATATTAAGTTACAAAGTTGCTATTGAACCAACCTAGTAATAACAAAAAAAAAAAAAAGTACAAATACATAAATGCCTCTGAATATAAGCTATAGAAAATTCTACTTTTTTGTGCATGCAAGTCATTTTACTGTTCTTTAAAAATGAAAAAGATGAAAAGGTCCATGCATGTATGCTTTAAAGAAACTTGAATCTAGATGTAGAATCATCATTTTATAAAAGCGAAAAAAACATGATTACCTCGTTTAAATTTGACAATGATAAATGGATCGTTGTGAAGATACCAAAATGAGTATTTCTCTCCAAAGTTATGAAAAAACTATCAATTCCCTCTAATTTTCCACTTCGGTCCTATCTTTCAATCTCACCATCTCATGACAAATTAGCATAAATTGATCTATAAAGGCTAAATAAATAAAAAATTATGAACAAGAATCCATAACAATGCAACCATTCAGCGTGAATCCTGGGTTAACTTGACTAACTAATCACCCGTGATATGAGATTGAGATAAAAATAATTAGAATTTAAAAAGAAGAACCTACTAAAAAATACCGAAGCTACATAAAAAAATGCTGAAAAAAGACCAAGATAATTAGGGTTAACTTGACTAATCCGTACTCGGGATAACCCTAAAGAGAAGAAAATATAAAAAATCACAAAGCACAAGGACCGATAATGTAATGTCAAATGATGAAATTGCCAAAAAAATCAATTATAAGAAAAAACTTCAAGGAAAAAAACTTAAGTCAATCCAAGTTAACTCGACTAATCTATTACTTGGAATATGAGATTAGGATAACCTAACAAAAATAAAAATGGAGCAAATAACAAAATTCAGGACCAAGTAACCAAAATGTCAAATGATGAATTTGAAAGAGAAAAAAAATCAATTTATAATAAAAGGATAAAAAAATAAACTCTGGTCATAAGATCACGAGTACTCTATAGAAAGACAGACACAAAGAAATAATAAAGTAAAATTTTCAATTACAAAACAATTTAAAATCTAAATAACGTGTACCAAATCTAGTATAAAAAACTAAATGAAAGAAAATAATTAAAGACTAAATTGAAAAATAAAATAAATTAAGAAAATAGTAATAAAAAGAACAATGACCCAAATTAGATTAAAAAAACCAAATAAAATAAGAAATTTAGGGACAAAGTTTTTAAAAAGATAAATAAAAAAGAATAAAAAAATAACAATAAAAAAAGAGAACCACAATGGGATAAAAAAAATACAATAAATTGATCATGGATGAAATTGAAAAACTAATAAATCAAGAAAAAGATAAAACACAAAAAATAATAATTAAAATAATGAGAAACAAATTGAATAAAAAAATTAAATTAAATTAAATTCTCAGATACAAAGTTAAAAAATATCTAAAATTAAAAAATATATAAAAAAATAAATAATAATAAAAAAAATAATAACTAAAATTGATACGAATTTTTAGAATATAAAAAAGAAAAGTGAGAAGAGGGAGGAAGAAAAAAAAAGCATTTGGAAAGTAAACTATACCTCCGCCAAACAAGTGCCACACCGTTGAAAAAAAAAATGAAGTAAAGTAATTTAATTATGCAAAGAAATGTGCTAACCAATTTATCCCCGACCAATCTTATATAATACCAAATGGATCCTTTGAAAAAAAAAAATCTATCCCTACCAGTTAGGCTGCTTTTGTTTTTTGTGGAGAAGGTAAAAAGAAAATTCAAAATACACGGTGAACTGTCGTTAAGCTATAGTAAATGAATGTCTCCTTTATGTTTTTTATAATATAATATAATATATAGTGGTTCCACAGAAGTATATGTTTATTTTTTATTTTTTACTTTCAGTTAGTACATCCAAATAATCTGTTCTCCATTGAAGAATAAGTTTATCCATGAAAAGCTCTTCCATACATTAACATCCAAACACCAGAAAATATCCCCGTTTGCCGACTCGCGTATCTAATTACGAAACAACACAAACAAGTTAAGAAAACACCACCCCTATCCCACCGTTGACTGCCAGCAAAGCAAATAAAACCGCACACGCAATCACGTGCACGCTTAACCCATTTTTAAACCCCTCATTTCCTAGCCCTTTTCCTCCGGCAGGAATAGTAATTGGAGGAGAAGCCGAGTCAGGACCGGGAGGCTCCCTGTACGGAGGAGGAGGCGGCTGATTAAGACTGGGAGGCAATCCAAGGCCGCGATTGACGTTGATCTCAAAGGCCAATCCGTACTGGCATTGAATGCCATCATTAGCATCAGAGAAGAAATAATTCGGACCTTGAATAGTCAACGGTACTGGTATGGTCAACGCTTGATCGAACACCGTGTTGCCTCCGTTGTAGACAACCGTATCGTTATCAGACGAGTGGTCGATTGAGCAGTCTTTGAATGTTGTCAGATTGTAGGTCTGGATCACTGTCTGATTGGAGCTCGTTCTGAAAACTGACATGGAAAAATAATTTAACAAACATCGACAATCGTTCACACATGCGTAATACAGATTTAAGACATTTGAAACTTACTAAGATAGTCGCCGAGATTGAAGGTTTGGGAGGCAGCCCAAGAGGAGTAGTTAGCGGCAGTGGTGTTGGTGGTGGAATTGAAGAACCAGCCGGCATTGTCGCCAACGGTGTGGTTGATGTATCTAATGGGAGGAGCCTGGGACGTGGCGGCGGTGATCAGGACGGCAATGATGGCGAGATGCAGAATGGTGGCTAGTCTCATGGCTGTTCACTGCGGTTTGGTTTGTGTAGGGTTGCAAAGTATTAATAAAGGACGCGGTGTGCACGGCGTCAACAAAGTTTAAGGGCTGAGTGAGGAGTTTGGTAGAATGGAAGGATAGTAGTGAGATTCCTTGACGCGGGGCATGTGGGTGTGGGAGACAAAGAGAGGTAATTGTGAAATATTTCTGTATATTTAATTTCAAAATTGTGCCTGATGTCAAGATTCTGAAAAGAGGAAGTGTCAGAGCAAGACGACTTTTCAAATGCTTAGTTTATTGATTATCCAACAGTTAAAAAAGAGGGTTGAAACATGATAGAATGATTTTTATGAATGAAAGAGGCAAAATTTGAGTTTTTGACCGTTCTTGAAACTTCAGGTGAGATGTTTTGGGTGGAAGAGAGATGATTGTCGCGCATTAGCTATTTTTCCGGTAAAATAAAATTCTGGTCGGCAGGTTATCAACGACAACGACAACGACAGTTAAGAATGTGAATGGTGGTGTCCTTTGCCGACCGTTAACACAAGGCAAGTCCTAAGGCCTAAGCTAAGCTAAGCAAAGCAAAGCAGGTATCCTCTTGGCCCACTTCCTGTTTTTTGGTTTAAATTGGAAAATTCAGTCGGCCAACCCGCTCATGGTCTCTGCTCCCTAGGTCCGTCCGCTCAATCCAACCATTTGTTATTGGTGATTTTCCTTCCTAACTTAAAATAAAAAGTCCAACTTTTATTCTCAATGATCTATTTTTTTTTAGCTTAAAATAAAAAAGACCATCATGTGGATTTGGTGAACCTGGCTTTCCCTTTCACTTGCTCAGGGGAGGAAGGACTCTGGAAAGAAGAAACCTGGAAAATCGAGTTACTGGCAGATAGCATTGATCCAATGATCCTTGTCTTGGGTATAGCTTTGCTCTCTTTACATGCATATACTATGAAACTAAAATACACTCTTCATCTCAATTCTCTATCGGCATCATCTAATGCATGCATTTGATAGCAGAGGAATTCTAATTTCCAAACTTGAAATGGGTTTATAAACTAAACAACAGGCTGAAAATTGCATGGGAATCTCATACACACATTACTCATGATTTTTTCAACTAATTAATTCCTAATGCAGATAGAGCAAGGGAAGTTCATATGCTTGTATTGTGGGGAGGATATCGAGTGGATCCGTAAATTCACTGCGACTGCAAAAGCAATTGCGAAAGATGCCAGAATATAGTTAGAAATGCTCTGTGTAGGGAAGAGAAACCCCAAGGAGAAAACCCAAAAGAATAACGGTGTTATTGTGAACAAGAACGACTCTTGTATTGGAAATACAAAAATTCACATAATTTTACTTTTCCAAGCTAAATTGGATGAGATCGGGGATAAAATTATAAGAAATTAAAAATTTAAAAGTCAATTGAGGATCAAATTGAAAAGGTTCAAAATTAAAGACCACTTTGTAAAAAGAAAATAATTTTAAGGGTCCAAACAAATAAGGTTAAGGGTGAAATTGCAAGGAATTCAAAAAATTAGAGCTGATTAGGGGTTCCACTGCAAAATTCTAAAAGTTTAGATACCAAATTAAAAAAATAATATAACTTCACTATTCAATGTTTTCTTCCCATTAAAACAAGAGAAAAAGATGACCAAATTTTCACTTTTCAGCTCTAATTTCTTCTCCATCCCTTCACCATATAATAAGATTTTTTTTATGAAAAAGATAAATACAAATATATATATATATATAAAAAGAAAATAAAAGTTAAGATACATAAAAATTAATAAAAATATTTTTTTATTTAATTTCTTTTTATTCTTTTATCTATCTTTTTTCTCAAAATAGATCACATAAACTAAACATCATAAAATTTCCAATAAACAACTTAGATTCCAACAAAAACTTTTAAAATCCTTCAAAATAAAAAACCCAACCTCATGAATTATCATCCAATTAACAACGCATAACCCACAAATAGAGCCTTTACTACAATCAATACGATCGACATCTAAAACCACCAATCTACATTAAATCTAAAATTTGGACAGCTCTGTTTTTTATTTTTTATTTCTAATTTCGGGAAACAGTTCTCCCGGTTAGTTACAAGGCGTACCCTGTCCAAATCCAGCAATGGGAATAGAACGTAATATCTCATACCTCGTCCCAGAGGCCATGGTAACATTGCAGAGAAATAAGTTCACGTCTTCATGGGTATTGCCCGGAGAGGCTCACTCTTATGTAATGTAAGCCCAAACGTTTCACTCATGTCTATATCCTCTGGTGTCAAGTCATCAGCAATCTTCCAATCAAAAGAGTGGATGAGAGATGCCAACGTCAAATGCACCATCTTGTGTGCCAGAGGCAATCCAGGGCAAATCCTTCTTCCTGCTCCAAATGGAATTAGCTCAAAATCTCTTCCTTTCACGTCAGCTTGGCATTCTAAGAACCTTTCAGGCTTGAACGAATTAGGATCTGGCCATATGGCTGGATCTCTTCCTATTGCCCAAATATTGATTAGTATTTGTGCATTTTTGGGCACTGTGAAGCCTTGCATCTCTACTTCGGATACGGCTCTACGGGGCAGCAGGAGTGGTGCTGGTGGGTGCAGCCGAAATGTCTCTTTGACTATTGCTTGAAGGTAAGGACACTTGGAGATGTCTGATTCTTGAACTGGTCCTTCGATTTCTTGGAGCTCATTTTTGGCTTTGACCATTTTATCAGGGTTCAGTAATAACTCTGTCATTGCCCACTCCACTGTGCTTGAGGTAGTGTCAGTGCCCGCATTGAAAAAATCCTGATGTAAACACGTAAGACAATTAATTTCTGAACTGAAGGTTAGTGTGCAGAAAAACATGGTCATAATTATCAATTAGATAATCTAATCTCAATACTTACCAGAAGCAAAATCTGTACGTCAGTGGAGCTCAACTCAGTATTGTTTTCTTTGGCTAGAATCAGCAGGGCATCAAGTACATCATGGCTTGCCTTGGATGCAACCGAAGAAGAACGTAGTCGTGTCCTCTCGTTGATGATGCTATCAAAAATTTGAGTTAATCTTTTCAAATAATTATTCGTCTTTCGTCTTATACCTTGTGGATCTACTAATCGAAGTATTGGGAAATAGTCGGCAATATTTGGCTTGCCAATTTGTTCCATGACACCCACCACAAGATCGCTGAACTCTTGAGACAAATCAGAATTGTAATTGGTTACATCAAGAGAGAAGAAGGTGTTTGAAATTAAATTAAGGACAGTTGTGAAAACAGATCTACCAACGTCGACAGCATGTCCATTGTTACAGTTTTCATGAACATATTCTAGCAATTCTTGAACCTTTTTTCCACGGAGGGCTCGGCTGGCATCTAGCCTTTGCGAAGTGAACATTTGTGTGGCAGTGAGTTTTCTGAGAAATTTCCAATGAGTCGACGCAGGCAACCATATCATTGAATTTTTGTGGTGTACACGAAGAGCATCTGGGACTGTTCTGCTGGACAAGGCTTGGTCATGTTTCTGTAATGCTTCTTTGGCAATATTCGGAGAGGAGATGACTATTGTGGTTATCCTACCAAGCTTGAGGGTCATTAAAGGTCCATAAGTTTGTGAGAGGTTAGCAAGTGTTCGGTGGGGCTTGTCACCGAGGGCTAATATGTTTCCAATTATCGGCAATTGGCGAGGGCCAGGTGGGAGGACGGTGCAACCGGACTTCCGGCGAAGTAGAATGGATGCGATGGGCACGTGTAGACATGCCCAAGTAAAAGAAATTAGTAGCACAAAAAAAAGGTACTCCATTGGTTGATATTTTCTTATGGCCTCTCTTTATCTACTCTCTACAATGTGCTAGAGGCATGCATATATAGGTTTTTTTTATTTTGAGTTTGAAATGGATTTATTAAAAACTTTAGGATGTTTTTGAGGTAAATATAAATTCAAAATTAAAATTTTAAAATTCAAAAAATTTATACAACGACTTTTCAACCATTCAGAGGTAGTTGAAAAGTCAAAAAAATATTGGACAAATAATAGCGTGTGAGTTTGACCTCTTATAGAAATCCACTAGTGTGGGTGACCTGCGCTACGCAGCGGGTTAATTTTTTTTTACCATAAAAAATATAAAAGAACATTAATATTCAAGAGCGTTAAGTCTATTTGCAAAGCTAAACCTAAGAGCCTTGAGTTTGGCTGCAACGTCTTATCCAAGAGTAATATTTATAATATTAATTATAATACCAATAGTAATATTTATAATATAAATAATAATATTTATAATATTAATAATAATATTAAACTTGTCTGACTCAAGTTTTTATAATTTTTTATTTATTGAAATCAAATTTATGGTTTTTCTTCAATAATAATAATATTTTTTTAAAAAATATTATTAATGATAATGATAATGATAACAATAATAATAACAATAAGAATAATAAGAATAATACTAATGATTATAAACTTGGGTCTGGTGCCCCAGCCAGAGACTCTAGTTTCTGAGGTCTGGTTCCCCTAATAATAATAATAATAATAATAATATTAAATTTGCATGACTCAAGTTCTTATAATTTTTAATCACTTCAAATTAAAATTATGGTTTTTTTTTCAATAGTAATATTTTTTTTTTCAAATTTAATAATAATAAAATTAATAACAATATTAAGAATAAGAATAACACTAATAATCATAATAATAATAATAAGAATAATGTATTTTATTTTTTTCTATTTTTAATAAAAAAATCTCTTTAAATCAATTTATTAATATAACATTTAAATGGTTATCCAATTTTGTCATTGTTTTAAAGAAGATTAGGGTTTTTTCTATGATGATATTGTCAATTGCTTTATAAATAATTATGTATTATCCTATATGAAATATTTTTAAAATAATTTACTCGTTGATATTTAATAAGGATAAAATAATTATTTTTTTTTATTTTTTTTATTTTCTTAGATTTATTGTTCTTAAATCTTTTTCATATAGGTAGTAAAAATAATATATTCAATTTTTTTAAAATCAAACTAGCTTTCACAATCATAATAAATTTTTATTTTAAACATAATACTTTTCATTAAAAAAAGCACGTTTTCATTATAGTTTTTGAAAAAATTCATTCTATTTTTTTCTTTTAAATTAAATTTGATTCTTAATTTTTAATTAAATTAATTTTTTGACATCAGAAATAAATAGGATGTAGCACGTGAACCAAAACAAATTTTAAGCTTGAAACCATGTGAACATAACATGAGATAATGAACTTCTCAATTTGATAATTATTCAAGGACAAAAAATAATTACCAGACCAAGCTGTGAAATCATCGATCAATATTGAATATGTACTATCACTAATATCGACCGGATCCTTGGATGAAATGACACGTCTACCCTTCCTTAGGGAAACAATTAGCAATGGAATCCGCCTCCAATGCAGGCAGAGGCATGCATATCAATATACATGCTCTTCACGTTTCTGCATCAGTATAAATGTTCTTCACGTTTTTAAGAAAACATTTACCATTATTAAAAAAATAAACTAAACTTCTATGATATCATATGATTTTTCGTTTTGAATAAAACTGTCTCTTTTAATTATCCACGCATGTTTAAAATTTATTCATCCATTATTTTCTCTTAGGTACTTGATCAAATGTTATTTCAACTCTCTTAGTTAATAAAAAACTTCTCCAGCTTGATTGATTTTTTTTTAATTTATGGTTGGAATATTCCAAGTGAAGTGGTAAATGAATGAAGAGGTGACTAGGAGATTCATGCTTTTATTGCGAAAAGCGCATCTTGATTTCTGAAAGGTGAGGTAGTCATGCTGAAATAGAAAATCTCTTGTGGTTACTTTGTCTTAGACAAGGAGCTAAAGGAAAAGTTGTATTTTTAGTGGGGTTAACTTTATCTAAACAGAAGATTGGAATGGTTTGGCACCACCGTAGAGCAGCTAGTCCATCATTTTGGAGTAAGATTTTACACTGAAGAGGCCATCGTTGTTGAGAGTCCGGATTTTCTTATCCAGCTTACGGTAGAACAAAGGTTTGGAATCCAGCAAGGATGATAGAAGTGATAATTATTCTTGTTCAAAATGAAATAGAGGTTTGCGCCATTGCAGGGACTAGAGCCAGATTCTATTGCTTTATCTACCCATGTCAGCCACCAAAGCAGATTTAGAGGAAGCAAAAGATAAAGCCTGGGGAAGGTTGTTTTAAGAGGGTAGTTACTAATCTAGTTGTCTAACCAAAAGGATGTTAAACTGCCATTCCCCACCATGAATTTGCAATGATTCATGAAGACGTGGAGAACATCGGTTTGAACAATGGACATGATATCCTTCCAGATCTTGGAGGGTTAGTTGCAGAAAATCAAGATCCCATTCTTATAAGCTGGATTGTACATCAAAGAGATAATCATTTTTCATAAACTTATACCTAGGGAAGAGAGTCTCCAAATCCATTTTAGCTGCAGGACTCTGTTTTTTGATATAAAAGAGCCTACACCGAGGCCTCCTTGTTTCTTATTGCGCATCACTAGTCTCCATTGGATCTTGCAGAAAGATCTCTGCTTGGTACATCCGCACCACAAGAAACGTCTTTGGATGGATAAAAAAAGCCTGCCTACCCTTTTCAGCATCTTGAATACAAACATAAAATATATAGGCAGGGACTTAAGGACACTTTTAATGAGACAAAGACGTCCAACCATGCTTAATAATCTCTCTTTCCACACATGAAGCCTTTTACAAAACTTCTCTATCACTGGCTTCCATGTGGATATACGAGATAGATTGGCTCTTAGTGGCATGCAGAGATATTTGCTTGGAAGGGAGTCTGATCTGCAAAAAATAGACGTACCCAAACACAAGCACAAGTGATCAACGACATTGATAAGCCTGAACTCAGAGCAAACAATCTGAGAATTCTTTTGACTTGAACTAACTGATCAATATCTGCCGGGATGAATATTAGCGTGTCATCTGCATATTACAAGTGGATGAGGAAAATTTCTGATACGAACTGCAACCCTTTGAGAATGTTCCCCCTAGATGCCTTTTGAAAAAGGACCGAGAGGCCCTAAGCAACTATGTCAAACAGAAAGGGGGAAATCGGATCTCCTTGACGCAACCCTCGCCGAACAAGGAATTCTTTTGAAGGAGATCCATTGATGAGAACAGAGAGTTTGGATGAAGAAAGACGTTCATAAATCATGCTTCTCCATTTTCTGCCAAACCCTATATAACCCATGATATCTTCTAGGTAATCCCAAAAGACTAGGCCGAAGGCTTTATGGAAATAATTATTTTTTAATAGAGAGACAAATCAGGAAAAAAACATCGCAGAACACATTAATTAAGAGTAATTAGTCCAAATAATACGATTAATCCTCGAATAGATTGTCCATACAAAGTGAATTATTGGTAGAAAATTGAAGCATATCATTTCAATGTTCCAAAGCCAATTGAGGGAAAGAAGAGTGTGTGTGTATTAGCACACCTCACAATGCAATGCATTGTGGACTCGCCTGTTCATTTGAACAATCGAGTTTTTTTTTTTGTTGATCAAGCTTTTGAAACTTACAATTCAATCCTCATAGGTTATATTACCATTTTTTTTTACATTGTTTTTTGTTTTCCAGTATTCGAAGATTTGTTGGTTGTTGGTTTTGTAAAATCACATTTTATTCCAGGTTTTAGATAGGAATTAAAAAAAAGATAACATTTGACAAAGAACAATAAGACATGCCCCATTTAGATCTTTGCATGAAAACTTTCAATTTAATCCCTGAAGTTTTTTTTTATCTTCTTATCCCTATTATTTTTGTGATTCATGTTTCGATGCCAAACTTCATTTTTTTTTTCATGTTTTGGTTCATGGATATAGAGAGAGAAGAGAAAAGGTTATAAAAAAAAATCTAGGAGAGAGAAAGTGCGTGGTTAAAAATATTTTGGCTACTAAAAAGGCTGATATTTGTATTAATGAGTTCATATTATCGAGAAAAGTTTAATGTTTTTCTAAAACCATTCCAAAAAAAGAGTCTATTAATTCTTTTTTATTAAGTTGATTTTTACTTTTTTGAACTGATTGGAGAGTTTTTGGGGTTCTAATGAGTTTATTAAACTTTTATAGTGTTTTCAAGTGAAAATGAGGAGGAAAATAGGTTTGGATGGGTAAAAAACTCGAACCATGTTTTTGTGATGACCAAAGGTGATTGGAAAACAGTCCAGTAGATAACCAGTCGCTTGTTTAGAAAGAAAGAAAAAAGTAAAGTGGAAAACTCCAAAACAAATATTCCAAACATGGGAGATGTAGCTGGACTAGCAAAAACTAAGGGTTCTGAGTAGTCTTATGGAGACTTGTCATAACTAGGTAGGTATTTTTCATAAACAAACTATATGTATGGCTTAACAAATGCTTTTAAAGATCAGTGGCTCAAGAGGAGGTTTGGTCATGCCATACTGGTATAGTGGCTAAAAGAGATCATATCTTTTGATCCTACTATTGGATCATGCTCAAATTTTTATCGGTTCATCCACTACACAATTTTCCTCAAATTAGGCTTTAAAGATTTTGTTTTTATTCAGTTTTGCTATTTTTTTTTCTAAATGTTATATTTATTAGCTATCTTTATTTTTTTATTTCAGGATTTTGATTTTCTCTACCTTATTAAGGTCAGTTTTTGGCCAGTATAAAGACATGTAAGCCTCCTAAAGAGGCATAAACCATCAAATTAATATTTTAGAAATATAAAAAAAGGATTTTAGGGTTATTTGTGTTTTAACCCTATTTCAACCAATTTTCTATTTTATATGCTTGTTGTTATCCTTGTCGTGCTTTTGCCTGCATTAGTTGGTATTATAGCCCAATGATTCTAGGTTATTGTTTGCTATATGTTGCAATCTTAGGTCATTTTTGCTTAATATATGCTGCTAAACAACCATAATGGGAAGACGACGAAGAGTGAGACATGGTCTGATAGGAAGGGATTAAAAGGTTCTTCTCGGGAGAAGTTTAGAAGCTCATGATAGAAGACATGTAGAGATAGATTTTAGAATTAACTTGTTAGTTAAAACAAAGAGACATATAGAAACAAGGACATGAAGAAAGTGACCATGAATCCTTATGTAGTATCATAAACCCATTCCAATTGCAAGAGTATAGGAAACAACCTTTTGATCTTGAAAGGAACTAGAGATTTCTGAATATTTATATTAAAATCTCTGAATTTGATAGAACTTTATAAGCAGTAGAGTTCATAAATTTATTGAATGAGATGGAACAATTTTTTTTAATACAAAGAGGTTCCGAACAGATGTGAATAAAATTAATTGTGATTACATTGAAGGATCGAGCTTCTCCTTGATGGGAACAATTAAAGAGGACATGTAAGATATAATAAAAGTTGAGAATCAATGATTAAGAAAAGATGAAGAAGACGAGGGGTTGGGAAAAGATGATTAAGATTCTGATTCTTTCTACCTTTTTATTGCAGTTTTAGGCTTATGTAAAGACTTGCAAACCTTTTATAATGGAGGAAAGAACTTATCAGATTAATATTTTGGAAATAAAAATAAGATTTTATGGTTCTTTTTGTTTTAACCCTACTTCAGCTAACTCTCTTTTTTGGTGCTTGCTGCTATTCTTATCGTGCTACCGCCTGTATCAGCAAGCTTGGCCTTCCAGGCGTAGATGTGTTTGGGCTCTTTATTGGTCAGTCATGTGCGTGGGGCTGCCTCTCTTTCTTTTCCTTTTCTTTTCATTAATTTTTTCTACTTAAATATTGATTAATACCCTCTCTTTTATTTTTTAAATTGTTTTTCTTAACTCTTTTTTTTAATAGTTACTGATATTTTAAAATGATTTTTTTTAATTTCATAATGCTTTAAAGAAATTATTATATTTTATTTCTAATTTTTTTCCTCTTATATTTTATATAAATGAGTTATATTTTAATATCGTAATTATAAAATCAAAATCTGTTTTCTTTTATTAACAACATGAATTAGCCTCTAACATAAAATAAATCAAAACATGTAAAATAAAACATTTATATTTATATTTACATTTATCTTTTGTTTTTACTAAAGAAAATAGCTTTATCACCTTTTTTATTTATTTTTAATTTATTTTATCAAGCATAAGCAATATTTTTTTATTTGTCAACTAAAAAGAATTATGATGCTTGAAAACATATTTATAGCATAGTCACTTCATTTTATTGAGTTAGAAATTAACTTGAAATCTTAAATCTAGCTTAGCATGGCTTTCATTTATTTTTTTTAATGTTATTTGATTAATCATAAAGAATATCGTTTTGTTTTTTAATTAAAAAAATTATGATACTTAAAAAACACTTTCATATCAGAGATGCTTTCTTTCATGCACACACACCGTGTACCACCCAAACGAATCAATTTGTTTTCCAGAAA
Organism: Populus trichocarpa; assembly: GCF_000002775.5. Taxonomy (NCBI): domain Eukaryota; kingdom Viridiplantae; phylum Streptophyta; class Magnoliopsida; order Malpighiales; family Salicaceae; genus Populus; species Populus trichocarpa. Next base: position 11,485,300 of record NC_037286.2, on the reverse strand, counting down.
AGGCTGTCGGGGGTGAACTTGCACATTACCCCAATTAATTGACAAGCAGAACCCGGAAAAATCTGTCCCTTCTCTTTTCTTTTATTTTTTCAACAGAGTCAAGTCTCTCCTTTTCTAATTGTTTTTAAAATTTTTAAATGTATTAAAAGGGAATTCAAAACATTTAAAAAAAACCCAGAATTTATACAAGTTTAAAATCATAATTATATAAAATAAAAATTTATGATAAATTTCAACAGAAATATAATAATAAAATTTTAGTATGCATACTAAATATATATTCAAATTTATAATTAATATCAAATTAAAGTCCTTATATGCATTCCAATAATAAAAATATTTATTTTTAAATTAAACATAAATTTTTTTTTACTTATTGAAGCATTTTAAAATAATAAAATTTTTGTTGTTGTTAAAGATGAATTATTTGTCTTTAAAATTAATTGATACTCACTCTATAGAACTAAAATATTTACAATATGTCTTCTAAGATTTCAATAACATCACTTTAATTTAGATGCACTTTTAAATAATATCTTTTAATAAAAGTAAAATGACTCAATTATATCTCAACAAAGTAAACGTTAGGTGTAGATTTGGGATGATATCCAAAGCATGAAAAAAGAAGAAAAACACTAAAAATAAGATGAAAAAAAATGTAAAAATTAAAAAAAAGAACTTGTTCAAGACTTTTCCTTCACCTCTATTTTTATAATGAATTTTTGAAGATAAAAAATTGAAAAACTAATTTTGATAATAATCAAAATTAATTCTCATCATTGTAGATAAAATAATGGGCTATAATTCTTAATGAATCAAGCCCAAGTTTAAAGCAACTTCCACTTTTTTATTAGTCATTATAAATAATGAATTAAATCTAAAAATAAAGATGATTGCTGTTGGCAGGATATCAACGACAACAACAGTTAAGAACGTGAATGGTGTCCTTTGCCGACTGTTAACACAAGGCAAGTCCTAAGGCCTAAGCAAAGCAGGTATCCTCTTGGCCCACTTCCTGTTTTCCTATTTTTCTTAAAACAGTAAAGGAACTCTATCAATCTGATTAGAACTCTGACAATATCATGTTCCTGTTGCTGATTTGTGCCCACAAGTTTAATGGAAGAGTGGAAGTTGGCCTCAAATGCTGAGTCCTTCTACCTTGTTGCTTCCTGCTGGTCTTCATCGACAATCCAAGCCACGTGATATTCATGAAAAGTAGCCATATGTTCCACGATTTTCGTCAATTTTCAATGTCTTATTTTGACAAGGCACGGAAGAATTTACCTAATCAATGCCATTGACAATTGTAAAAGGGATAGATGACATTAACAATATCAATTCCACCCAACATTTTCTAACGATTATTATGGTTAAATATACATCCTTGTGCAGGTTTGTAGCTCTCCAAATGGCCATGGTAGCCTTGCCGAATGCAGAGTAAGTTCACACTTCGATAGGGATAGCCTGGAGAGGTCTTGGACCCACAAGGGAAAGTAGTCAACCCCAACACTCTTCATCTCAATTCTCTATCGACATCATCTAATGCATACATTTGACAGCAGAGGAATTCAAATTTCCAAACTTGAAACGGGTTTATAAACTAAACAACAAGCTGAAAGGTGCATAGGAATCTCATACACACATTACTCATGAAGTTTTCAACTAATTAATTCCTAATGCAGATAGAGCAAGGGAAGTTCATATGCTTGTATGGTAGGGAGGATATCGAGTGGATCCGTAAATTCACTGCGACTGCAAAAGCAGTTGCGAAAGATGCCAGAATACAGTTAGAAATGCTCTATGTAGGGAAGAGCAGCCCCAGGAAGGAAGCTCGGAAGATTAACGATGTTATTGCGAACAAGAACCGACTCCTGTATTGGAAACACAAAAATTCACTTTAAAATTGTATTAGAGATAGTTTAATTTTTCCAAGCTTAATTGGATGAGATCAGGGATAAAATTGCAAGAAATTAGAAGTTTGAAGGTCAATTGAGGGTAAAATTGAAGAGTTTCAAAATCAAGGATCACTTTATAAAAAGAGCATAAATTTAAGGGTTCAATCAAATAAGGTCAAGGGTGGAATTGTAAGGAATCTAAAAAATTAGGGCTGATTGGGAGTTCCACTGGAAAGTTCTAAAGGCTTAGGGACCAAATTAAAAAAATAATATAATTTCACTATTCATTGTTTTCTTCCTATTAAAACAAGAGAAAAAGATGATCGAGTTCTCGCTTTTCAGCTCTAATTTTTATCCCACTCCTTCACCATGTAAAGATATCAAAGACTCTAATCCTCCAAAGTGTCAAAAGATTAGAGAATGATATTGTTAGAATGCTGTTAGTATTGTTTGTCGGTTAAGAGAATTAGTTAGCATTGTTTCAGTGCAAATAAAGAGAGAATAGATAACCTTTCTACGATAACATATATAAACATATGTCAGATAAGAGAACTGTAATCAATTAATAAAAGAATTAGTGCTAAAGTTGTTCTTCTTCTTCTTCTCTATTTAACAGAATCACTCTCTGCTTTTCTTCAACTCTATTCCTGTTCTGTGTAAATCTTACTGTCCTCACACACCATACCAGACAAAGTTTATGTCAACTTATACCCTGGTATTATTTGTACTTCACTCTTAGCCAAAATTCCAGCTTTAAAGTCACTATAAACAACTCCAGATTCTCTCTCAAAAACAGACCCAACACTGTCTTGACTGCAAAAATAGCCTCGGTCCTCCTTTTTTGAGTTGCACAGCAGGACAAACATTTATCCTTAGCTTCAGAATGAGACATATTCTCCAACATTAAGGGTCGATATTTCATTAATTCATAAGTCCCAGAGCCTCCCCATTGATCCTATAAAAGCAACACAAAACCTTAACCCAAGCAGCCTGGACAGAGATGAACACTCCCTTAACAGACCTCCCAGACATGAAAACTCCAATCAAAACACCTTAAAACAGACCCCAAATCATATAAAGCCTTAACCACTAAAACACCATTTAAGCAACCATTTTCCATACCAGAATATTCCATTTCCAAGTCACCCCAAGACAACCCTAAAATCATCTCAAAACAGCCCTTACAAGCAGTGGAAGTAGCAACCAACTGTGAAGAAAAAATAAGAGTAGACATCAAAATTCAACATAGCAGAATTCCCTCTACAAAGATCTATTTATGACACTACTCTACAGAGATCTATTTATGACACTACTAGTGGGGAATCTAAGAAAGGATGTAGTAGTTTCAGACGTTGTAAAACTTTCTCCTACTAGTAGCATCACTAAAATGCATTAGTAGGGGAGAAAAGACATACCTAGGCTGAAAAACAAGAGCATACATTGAACTTCAACGTAGCAGAGCTTCCTTTACAGAGATCTGTTTGTGGATATGCTAGTGGGGTGTCAAAGAGGGTATATAGTAGTTTCAAACATTTTAAAATTATCTCCCGCTAGTATCATCATTAAAACACAGCAATAGAGAGAAGGGACAGATCTGGACTGAAAAACAAGAAGAAGACTGAAACTTTAATAGAGCGGAGCTCCGTCTACAGGTGTCTGTTTGTTGCACCGTTAGTGAGGAATCAAAGAGGAGATAAAGGAGTTTTAAATTCACTAGGTGCTCCTCCTTTACCAGAAACAGCGCATGTTTCCATGTTTTGGCAGTGGTGGTGCGTGGTTCCACGCGCTGCCAAGAATACCTAGCAGCCTTGGAAGGTTTCCAATGGTTCCTAGACAACCACAACAACCTTGGAAGGTCGATTCCACCCCAAACCATTTATTTGATAAATTGTTAGTTTCTGGGATAAAATATTCATTGTGCATATGGTTTTGGGAATGTTCGATGATGATTTAGGATTGATTGAGCTGTTAGGACAAAAATTATCAATTTGTTTTTTTTAGTATGGCCAAGTATCTCTTAAAAAAATCATGTTTTCATTTTAACTCAAAAAAGAAATCCAAAATTCATTATTTAAAAAAATATATGTTTTTTTATTTGTGTGTATACAACCAAATTCAAAAACATTTCCATGCATATTTTATTAAAAAAATTGCATTTTTATCATGTTTTAAAAATAAAAAATGGATATCATAACCAGATTATGATTATCTATTAGGATTTGACCAAAATTTCAAAAATATCACTAAAATTAATTTGTTTAATTAATATTCAGGGTATGAATTTTACAACGTAATGCATACACTCGGTATTAAATTAAATGAATTAAAAAAATAAATATTAGGAATTAGCTATAGACTTTATTATTTGAGAGTATAAAATTACACTGTAAAGTATATCTTCAGTTATTAAGGATACAAATTAGAAAATAAATGTGATGCTAAGATTTGGGCCTTAGAACATTTAAGATTTAACTCGATAAGACACAGACTTCCTCACGAAAAGAGATTTTCCTTGAATCTTAGAAAATACAAACGAATATAAACACGACCTAGCAAAAGGACCAATCAATAATGCAACTTACCATAGGTATGGTTCACTGGGGGTAATATGTTTTTCCCTTGCACAATTAGTCCCTTTACCCAAACTCTCGCAGACCATTAAGTTTTCTAGTGACCATGATACAAGGTGGCGACTCCTTGAAAATCATAATTTTATAATTAATCCTAAAACCCTTCAATCTAGCAGAAAAACCCATCATTTGACGTCGTGCACATCACGACACTAACCAGTCATGACAATTACTAGCAATAGTGGTCGATTTATTCTATAAGGAAGATTAAAGAGTTGCCACTAAAGTAAGATTTAACTTTTGGAGAAGAAAACTTGGATAGCCAACCACCAAGAGCTTCAATGTATACCTTCAGTATAGATATATAAATAGTGCAACAAAAAATGCCCTTACCATTTACCAAGAACTTTTTATTTGGATTTCTGATTTTCACACGTGATTGTAAGTTAGTTATGTAGTTATAGTCATCTGGGAAGTTAGTTGACAATTAGTTTTTTTAGTTAATGGGTAGTTAGTTGAAATGGAATTGTATAAAGGAAGAATTGTAAGAAACATGATGATCAAGTAATAAAAGATTGTCATTATTTCTGTAGCTTTATAGTTTTCTCTCTCCTTATTTCTTTCTTTTTTATTCTTCAACCTCCATTCTTAAATACATTATTTCATCATTTAATAGTAGACAACGGTGGAAAACAACAAAGTAAGAGCATTGGAAGGACATAGTCGAATAACTGATGAAAAAATACAAGAAATTCATCAGGAATTGCAAGGAATTAAGGTTGATATTCAAAAGCAACGGATACGGTAGAACAAGAATTTTTATAAGAAATATTGTGCAAGACTCCTATTTTGACACTACCAAATTTTAAATATGCATTTGTGTTGGAAATTGATGCATGCTTAATTGGACTTGGAGCAATCCTCATCAAGAAAGGATGACCACTAGCCTTTTTTAGCAAAAAATGGCGCAATATTGATGGCTGTGGACAAATGGATGGATTATTTGGAAAATGATCAGTTCATCATCTAAACTAACCATGAGAGTTTAAAATATTTGATGGAATAGAAAATCTATATTCAGTTGCAAAAGAAAGGGCTGACTAAATTACTGAGGTTGAGGTATCAAATTCTGTTTAGAAAAGGAAAAGAGAATGTTGTGGCTGATGTTTTATCCATATCTATTGGAGGAAAAAAAATTATAAGCTATGGATGGGGAGGTTGACAAGGATTCTAGAATTCTAAGGGCAATCTCAGCACTAATACCAGCATGGTATGAAGAGGTCAAAGAATCTTATGGAAATGATCAATAATTGTAGAGGATTATGTCTGACAAGATGTTGAATAATCATAATTGGTTAGACTATATATTCACAGAAGGCGTATCAAGGTATAAGCATAGGATAGTGATTGGGAAGAGAATTTAATGGAAAGAATGGTTAATGCTGCACATTATTTGTATATTGGAGGGCATGCTGGCATATAAAATTCTTATGAAAGACTGAGAACTATGTTCTATTGGCCTTCCATGAAAACTCTAGTTAAAAAGAACGTGAATAAGTGTGTTATATGTAATCAAGCTAAACTAGAATGGGTAGCCTATCCTGGACTTCTGCAGCCTTTACCACCTCTAGAAGGCACATGAAGAAACATTGCAATGGATTTTATAGAGGGATTTCCATAATCACAAAGGAAGGTTACCATATTGGTGATCATTGACAAATTCATCAAGCATGGGCATTTATTACTCTTAAACATCCTTTCACAGCTCAGGATGTTACTCAACTATTTTTGGATCATTTCTATAAGTTCCATGGATTATTAACTTTTATTGTTATTGATAGAGATATGATTTTCACAAGTTTATTTTGTAAAGAATTGTTTATACTACCAGGGGTCAAGCTGCTAATAAGCTTCTCTTATCATCCTCAAACTAATGGCCAATCTGAGCAAGTCAATCAGTGTTTGAAGATTTACTTGAGATACATGACTATGCATAATCCTAAGAAATGAATTTATTGGCTATGATTAGCTTAACGGTGGTGCAATTTATGTTATCATTATTCTATAAGGATGAGTCCATTAATCAAAGCCTTGTATGGCTATCATCCTCCCAGAAGAGAGCTAATTGCACAAGAAGTTACTGTAGTAGCTGTTATGAAAGATATGACTCAACAAAGATTCGACATGGATCAAGTGTTAAAGACTCAGCTTGAGGCAGCCAAACATAGAATGAAACAGATCACAGACAAAAACAGGTTCGAAAGGGAATTTCAACTAAGAGACCAAGTATTTCTTAAGCTACAACCTTATAGACAAACAGGTGTAGCTTTAAGGAGCATCAAGCTGAATCCCAGGTTTCATAGCCCTTTTATAATTATACAAAAGGTTGGGCCAATAGCCTACAAGCTATAATTGCCAGTGTTTCGTGTCTCATTTCTTAAGAAAAAGGTGGGAGGTAGTGCTGTAGTGGCTATAGAATTACCAAGGATGGATGAGCATGGTCGTTTCAAGGTGCAACTAGTGGCAATTTTGGATAGAAAAATCATGAAGACGGGTAATAAAGATGTGGTAATGGGACTGGTCAAATGGTTCCATCTGTTTCAAGAGGATGCAACAGGGGAAGGTTCGAAAGAATTGAATGAGCAATTTCTAGATTTTAGCACGAATTCTTGTATTGAAGACAGAAAGCTAGAACTAGCGGCAACAACTAATGCAGTTAGTTATTTGGATTTTTTATTTTCACACGTGATTGTTAGTTAGTTAGGTGGCTATAGTCAGTTGGGAAGTTAGTTTTGTTAAGGACATTCCACCACCACCATCAACAAAGCCTCCACCACCACCACTAGCTGGTGATTTTCTTCATGGTCTCACATTCAAAGTGGGTTTTTAATGTCATGTTTATGTACAAACTGCTCTTTTAAATGGGGGTTTCAGGTGATGCTATGCTTCTATTTGATGAAATGCCTGAGATAAATTTAGTTACTTGGAAACAGTAGGGCCCTCAGAAACACAACCTTCCTTCTGTTATTCTCATCCAAAAGCACCAGCCTTTCGTTATTACTGCTCATTATTTTTTCAAATTTCAATCCGAAATCACTACTCAAATCAAACCCTTTTCCTAAAGCCTTGATTGCCCTCACCTGCATAGGCTGCTCTTCCCAGTGCTTTTCCTTTTCTAGAAGCCAGTTGAACCTTAAAAAGAAAAAAGCCAGTCCTTTTTGCTTCAAGTAAAAAGAAGTTGGGTTTGGTACTTCATAATCGAAGAAGAATCGGAAGATGGATGGCCTACAAATTCGACTATAAGGAAATCAAGTTTGCAGCTTGATCCATGGATATACAAAGAAAACATGGTTTAAGGTGTTTGATACAGGTATTGCCAAGTCGATTGTAGATACATTTTCAAAATGTGGTTCCATAGTGATAATATAGGTATTCCAGGAATGAGCTTTTTCTCAATTAACGATAATTGAGAAACAAATCTTTTGCATCATGATGGTGTTACTTCAGAAAGAAATGGAAGCCATTAAATCTAGAAGAAATCAGAAAAGTGTCACCAAGTTTTTTCATGATAATTCAAAAGTGTTCAAATGTGTAAAGACTATCCTAGAACTGGTTTGATTTGAAAATGATTTCCATTTTTTCATTTTTCTCTAAACATAAAACAATACAGTTTGAACTGATGCGACATCGTGGTCGATTACGTGTTTGAGGACAGGGCTGACGATGAGCTCCCTGACCCACGTGCAGATAAATAAATCAGCATCTTCCATGGTTGCATCCACAGTTGCTTCAGCAGTTTCGTCCAACAATATCTGCGGATGAATCCCGCCAAGCCAAAAGAAAAACTGTATTTCGAAACTGATGACGTCCAGACCATGTTTTACCCAGACTCGCTGTGATGTTTGAATTTCATGTTCTTAGAAATTCTGTATCACAGTAAAAGCCCAATACGAAAAGTATAACTAGGTTTTACTCTTTCATCTACCAAATTATACCGCGGCAGGCATACCAAAGAAACAAATGTGAAGGCAGGGGGGCGGAAATTTTTTCTTGTCATTAAAATTGAAAATCATCAAAAGTTGCTAGCTGATTTATCATCCAATTAACAACGCATAACCCACAAATAAAAACCCCAAAAACTTTACTACAACCAATGAATTATCATCCAATTAACAACGCATAACCCACAAATAGAGCCTTTACTACAACCAATACGATCGACATCTAAAACCACCAATCTACATTAAATCTAAAATTTGGACAGCTCTGTTTTTTATTTTATATTTCTAATTTCGGGAAACAGTTCTCCCGGTTAGTTACAAGGCGTACCTGTCCAAATCCAGCAATGGGAATAGAGCGTAATATCTCATACCTCGTCCCAGAGGCCATGGTAACATTGCAGAGAAATAAGTTCACGTTTTCATGGGTATAGCCCGGAGAGGCTCACTCTTATGTAATGTAAGCCCAAACGTTTCACTCATGTCTATATCCTCTGGTGTCAAGTCATCAGCAATCTTCCAATCAAAAGAGTGGATGAGAGATGCCAACGTCAAATGCACCATCTTGTGGCCCAAAGGCAATCCAGGGCAAATCCTTCTTCCTGCTCCAAATGGAATTAGCTCAAAATCTCTTCCTTTCACGTCAGCTTGGCATTCTAGGAACCTTTCAGGCTTGAACGAATTAGGATCTGGCCATATGGCTGGATCTCTTCCTATTGCCCAAATATTGATTAGTATTTGAGCATTTTTTGGCACTGTGAAGCCTTGCATCTCTACTTCGGATACGGCTTTACGGGGCAGCAGGAGTGGAACTGGTGGGTGCAGCCGAAATGTCTCTTTGACTATTGCTTGAAGGTAAGGACACTTGGAGATGTCTGATTCTTGAACTGGTCCTTCGACTTGTTGGAGCTCATTTTTGGCTTTGACCATTTTATCAGGGTTCAGTAATAACTCTGTCATTGCCCACTCTACTGTGCTTGAGGTAGTGTCAGTGCCCCCAATGAAAAAATCCTGATGTAAACACGTAAGACAATTAATTTCTGAACTGAAGTTTAGTGTGCAGAAAAACTTGGTCATAATTATCAATTAGATAATCTAATCTCAATACTTACAATAAGCAAAACCTGTATGTCAGTGGAGCTCAATTCAGTATTGTTTTCTTTGGCTAGAATCAGCAGGGCATCAAGTATATCATGGCTTGCCTTGGATGCAACCGAAGAAGAACGTGGTCGTGTCCTCTCGTTGATGATACTATCAAAAATTTGAGTTAATCTTTTCAAATAATTATTCGTCTTTCGTCTTACACCTTGTGGATCTACTAATCGAAGTATTGGGAAATAGTCGGCAATATTTGGCTTGCCAATTTGTTCCGTGACACCAACCACGAGATCGCTGAATTCTTGAGACAAATCAGAATTGTAATTGGCTATATCAAGAGAGAAGAAGGTGTTTGAAATTAAATTAAGGGAAGTTGTGAAAACAGATCGACGAATGTCAACAGCGTGTCCGTTGTTGCAATTTTCATGAACATATTCTAGCATTTCTTGAGCTTTCTTTCCACGGAGGGCTTGGCTGGCATCAAGCCTTTGCGAAGTGAACATTTGTGTGGCAGTGAGTTTTCTGAGAAATTTCCAATGAGTCGACGCAGGCAACCATAAGATTGAGTTTCTGTGGTGTACACGAAGAGCATCTGGGACTGTTCTGCTAGACAAGGCTTGGTCATGTTTCTGTAATGCTTCTTTGGCAATATTCGGAGAGGAGATGACTATTGTGGTTATCCTACCAAGCTTGAGGGTCATTAAAGGTCCATAAGTTTGTGAGAGTTTAGCAAGTGTTCGGTGGGGCTTGTCACCGAGGGCTAATATGTTTCCAATTATCTGCAATTGGCGAGGGCCAGGTGGGAGGACGGTGCAACCGGACTTCCGGCGAAGTAGAACGGATGCGTTGAGCACGTGTAGACATGCCCAACAAAAAGAAATTAGTAGCAGGTAAAAAAGGTACTCCATTGGCTGATATTTTCTTATGGCCTCTCTTTATCTCCTCTCTACAATGTGCTAGAGGCATGCATATATAGGTTTTTTTTGGAGTTTGAAATGGATTTTTTTAAAACTTTGTTTTTGAGGTGAATATAAATTCAAAATTAAATTTTTAAAATTCAAAAAATTTACACACCGATATTTCAATCATTCACTGTTGTTTGATAAAAAAATATTAGACAAATAATAGCATGTGATTCTGACTAAAAATTTCTAAAAATATTAGGCAAAAAAATTTTTAGATATTGATTTATAATTTTTATATGTTAATATAAAAAATATTTTTTAAAAAATATCATTTAATGTATTTTCGATTAAATTTTACTTTTAAAAAACACGACAAAATCGAAGTTCTGATCTAGCTGTAAGATTCATTAAATCAGACCTAACTATGAAGTCCTAAAGGTTCACGTCAAAAATATAAACACATTTTAGGCGTTGCAAGAGTAATGACTTGCTAATTTTCTTGAAACAGTAAAGGAACTCTATCAATCTGATTAGAACTCTGACAATAACATGTTCCTGTTGCTGATTTGTGTCCACGAGTTTAATGGAAGACTGGAAGTAGGGCCTCAAATATTCTCCGTCCATATTCTCCGGTTTCGAGTCATCTTGAACATACGAAGCCAGCTCCTCCTCTGTACAATTTTGTCCCAGATTAAATTTTACTTTTAAAAAACACGACAAAATCAAAGTTCTGATCTAGCTGTAAGATTCATTAAATCAGACCTAACTATGAAGTCCTAAAGGTTCACGTCAAAAATATAAACACATTTTAGGCGTTGCAAGAGTAATGACTTGCTAATTTTCTTGAAACAGTAAAGGAACTCTATCAATCTGATTAGAACTCTGAGAATATCATGTTCCTGTTGCTGATTTGTGTCCACAAGTTTAATGGAAGAGTGGAAGATGGCCTCAAATGCTGAGACTTTCTACCTTGTTGCTTCCTGCTGGTCTTCATCGATGGTCTGAAATAGAAACTTCTTCATGAAAAGTAGCCATATGAAATAATACTTTTCATTAAAAAAACACTTTTTCATAAAAAAATAGAAATGCATGAATAAAAAAAATTAAGCTTTTGATTAGAAGTATACTCTCATTATAGTTTTTGCAAAAATTCGTTCTATTTTTTTCTTTTAAATTAAATTTGATTCTTATTTTTTAATGTTTTTAATTAAATTAGTTGTTTAACATCATATTTATATAAATAGGATGTAGCACGTGAACCAAAACAAATTTTAAGCTTGAAATTAAACCAGGTGAACATAACATGAGATAATGAACTTCTCTGGACAAAAAATAATTACCAGACCAAGCTGTGAAATCATCGATCAATATTGAATATGCGCCATCACTAATATAGACCGGATCCTTGGATGAAATGACACGTCTACCCTTCCTTAGGGAAACAATTAGCAAGGGAATCCGCCTTCATTGCAGGCAGAGGCATGCGTATCAATATACATGCTCTTAACGTTTCTGCATCAGTATAAATGTTCTTCACGTTTCTAAGAAAACACTTACCATTATTAAAAAAATAAACTTCTTTGATATCATATGATTTTTCGTTTTGAATAAAACTCTTTTTTAATTATCACGCATGTTTAAATTTTATTCATCGATCATTTTCTCTTAATTAGTTCGATCATGATTTTTGATTACTTGATCAAATGATATTTCAACTCTCTTAGTCAATCAAAAACTTCTCCAGCTTGATTGATTTTTTTATTCAGTTTTTCTTTTGATCAATTTTATCATAAACCATCGTTGTTTTCTATGATTAATACTTATATATTTATTTCAGGTGTAAATACATAAAAAAAAATAGTGAATTTTATAAAGATTGGCTAGAAGAATTATATTAATAATCGTTTTTTAATAGAGAGAGAAATGAGGAAGAAAGCATAGGAGAACACATTAATTAAGAGTAATTAGTCCAAATAATACGATTAATCCTCGAATAGAATGTCCATACAAAGTGAAAAGAAAAGTGAATTATATTGGTAGAAAAATTGAAGAGAGTGTGTGTGTGTGTGTGTGTGTGTTGTATATATAGCACGCCTCACCATGCAATGCATTGTGGACTCGCCTGTTCATTTGAGCAGTCGAGTTTCCTTTTTGTTAATCAAGCTTTTAAAACTTACAATTCAATCCTCACAGGTTATATTACCATATATATTTTTTTTTTTACATTGCTTTTGTTTTCCAGTAGTCGAAGATTTGTTGGTTGTCAGTTTTGTAAAATCACATTTTATATATTCCAGGTCTAAGATAGGAATTAAAAAAAAAAAAGATAACATTTGACAAAGAACAATAAAACATACCCCATTTAGATCTTTGCATGAAAATTTTCAATTTAATCCCTAAAGTTTTTTTTTCTTATCTTCTTATCCCTGTTATTTTTGTGATTCACGTTTCGATGCCAAAACTTTATTTTTTTCATGTTTTGGTTCATGGATATGGAGAGAGAAGAGAAAAGGTTATAAAAAAATATCTAAGAGAGAGAAAGTGCTTGGTTCAAAATATTTTGGACCGATATTTGTATTAATAATTCATATTATAGAGAAGAGTTTAATAAAAGTGATGTTTTTCTATAATCATTTCAAAAAAAGTCTATTAATTTTTTTTATTCAGTTGATTTTTACTTTTTTGAACTGATTAAAGAGTTTTGGGGGTTTTAATGGATTTATTAAACTCTTATAGTGTTTTCAAGTGAAAATAAGGAGGAAAATAGGTTTGGATGGTTCAAACTTGAACCATGTTTTTCTGATGACTAAAGGTGATTGAAAAACAATCCAGTAGATGATCAATCAATTGTTTAGAAAAAAAAAAGAAGTAAAGTGGAAAACTCAAAAAAAAAAATTCCAAACATGGGAGATATAGCTAGACTAGTAGAAACTAAGGGTTGCAAGTAGTTTTATGGAGATCTGTCATAACTAGGCGGGCATTTGTCATAAATAAACTATGTGTATGGCATAACAAATGCTTTTAAGGATCAACAACTCAAGAGAATGTTTGGTTATGCCATATTGATATAGTGACTAAAAGAGACCAAAACTTTTGATCCTATCGTTGGATCAGGCTTAATTTTTTATCGATTCATCTACTACATGGTTGTCCTCAAATTAGGTTCTAAGGATTTTGTTTTATTCAGTTTTGTTATTTTTTTCTAAATTTTTTTATTATTAGCTATCTTTATTTTTTTTTAATTTTAGGATTTTGATTTTCTTTACCTTGTTAAGGTCAGTTTTTGGCCTATATAAAGACATGTAAGCCTTCTAAAGAGGCATAAATAATCAAATTAATATTTTAGAAATAAAAAAAAAAGATTTTAGGATTATTTGTGTTTTAACCCTATTTCAACCAATTTTCTATTTTATATACTTTTTGTTATCCTTGTCATGCTTTTGCCTGTATTGATTGGTATCATAGCCCAAAGATTCTAGGTTATTGTTTGCTATGTGTTACAATCCTAGGTCATTTTTGCTTAATATATGCTGTTAAACAACTATAGTGGGTAGGGGTGATCATTTTCGGTTCGGTTCGGTTTTTATCAAAAAAAGTAACCAAACCGAAATATTTTTTTTTTGAAAAAAAAACCGAAACCGAACCGAAACCGGGTCAAACCGACCGGTTTCGATTCGGTTCGGTTCGGTTTTTTAGGGCAAAAACCGGTTTGGCTCGGTTTTTTCGGTTTTGGCTTGGTTTTTTCCGGTTTTGGCTCGGTTTTTTCGGTTTGGCTCGGTTTTTTCGGTTTTGCTCTGTTTTTTTTCGGTTTCGGTTCGGTTCGGTTTTTTCGGTTATAAAACCGAAACCGAACTGAACCGGCCGGCTTTTTCAAAAATTTAATCGGTTTAATCGGTTTTTTTTTTTTCCGGTTTTCTCGGTTTAATCGGTTTTCCGGTTTTTTTGCTCACCCCTAATAGTGGGAAGACAATGAAGAGTCAGACATGGTCTGATAGGAAGGGATTAAGAGGTTCTTCTCGGGAGAAGTTTAGAAGCTCATGATAGAGGACATGCAGAAACATATTTTAGAATTAACTTGTTAATTAAAACGAAAGGACCTACATTAACAAGGACAGGAAGAAAGTGACCATGGATCCTTATGTAGTATCATAAACCCATTCCAAATGCAAGAGCATAGGAAACAACCTTTTGATCTTGAAAGAAAAGAACTAGAGATTTCTGAATTTATATTAAAATCTCTGAATTTGATGGAACTTTATAAACAGCAGAGTTCATAAATTTATTAAATGAGATGGAACAATTTTCTTTAATACAAAGAGGTTCCGGAACACATGTGAATAAAATTTATTGTGATTAGATTGAAGGATTGAGCTTTTGCTTTATAAGAACAATTGAAGAAGACATGCATGTAAGAGAGAATGAAAGTTGAGAATCAATGATTGAGAAAAGATGAAGAAGATGAGGGGTTGGGAAAAGATGATTAGGATTTTGATTCTTCTTGCCTTTTTATTCAAGTTTCATGCTTATATAAAGACTTGCAAACCTTTTATAATGGAGGAAGAACTTAGCAGATTAATATTTTGGAAATAAAAATAAGATTTTATGGTTCTTTGTGTGTGTTTTAACCCTATTTCGGCCAATTCTCTTTTTTGGTGCTTGCTGCTATTCTTATTATATTACCGCCTGCATCGGCAAGCTTGGCCTTCCAAGCGTAAATGTGTTTGGGCTCTTTTATTTTTAAATTGTTTTTCTTATTTTTTTTAATGGTTACTGATCTTTTACAATGATTTTTTTTAATTTCATAATAATAATTTAAAGAGATTATTAAATTTAATTTTTTATTTTTTTCCTCTCATATTTTATATGAATGAGTTATATTTAAATAGTTTAATTATAAAAACAAAATCTATTTTTTTATTAACAACGCAAATTAGCCTCTAACATAAAATAAATCAAAACATATAAAATAAAATATTTATATTTACATTTATCTTTTGTTTTTACTAAAAAAATTAGCTTTATTACCTTTTTATTTATTTTTAATTTATTTTATCAAGCATAAACAATATTTTTTTATTTCTCAACTAAAAGAATCATGATACTTGAAAACACATTTATAGCATAGTCACTTCATTTTCTTGAGTAATTAGAAATTAACTTGAAATCTTATATTCAGCTTAGCATGGGTTTTGTTTTGTTTTGTTTTTTTTTTTTATGTTATTTGATTAATCATAAAGAATATCATTTTGTTTTTTAATTAAAAAATTATGATACTTAAAAACACTTTCATATTAGAGATACTTTCTTTTTTTGTGTTACACACACACACGCACTCAAACGAATCAATTTGTTTTCCAGAAAAGGCTGTCGGGGTGAACTTGCACAATACCCCAAATAATTGACAAGCAGAACCCGGAAAAATCTGTCCCTTCTCTTATCTTTTATTTGTTCAACAGAGTCAAGTCTCTCCTTTTCTAATTGTTTTTAAAATTTTTAAATGTATTAAAAGGGAATTCAAAACATTTAAAAAAAACCCAGAATTTATACAAGTTTAAAATCATAATTATATAAAATAAAAATTTATGATAAATTTCAACAGAAATATAATAATAAAATTTTATTATGCATACTAAATATATATTCAAAATTTATAATTAATACCTTATATGCATTCCAATAATAAAAATATTTATTTTTAAATTAAACATAAAAAAATAATTACTTATTGAAGCACTTTAAAATAATAAAATTTTTGTTGTTGTTAAAGATGAATTATTTGTCTTTAAAATTAATTGATACTCACTCTATAGAACTAAGATATTTACAATATGTCTTCTAAGATTTCAATAACACCATTTTAATTTAGATGCACTTTTAAACAATATCTTTTAATAAAAGTAAAATGACTCAATTATATCTCAACAAAGTAAACGTTAGCTGTAGATTTGGGATGATATCCAAAGCATGAAAAAAAGAAGAAAAACACTAAAAATAAGATGAGAAAAATATGTAAAAATTAAAAAAAAAAACTTGTTCAAGACTTTTCTTTCACCTCTATTTTTATAGTGAATTTTTGAAGATAAAAGATTGAAAAACTAATTTCGATAATAATCAAAATTAATTCTCATCATTATAGATAAAATAATGGGCTATAATTCTTAATGAATCAAGCCCAAGTTTAAAGCAACTTCCACTTTTTTATTAGTCATTATAAATAATGAATTAAATCTAAAAATAAAGATGATTGCTGGTGGCAGGATATCAACGACAACAATAGTTAAGAACGTGAATGGTGTAACCATTTAGGTGGTGGCCCAGTGGTAAGAGATTGGGACCAAGAGGTTTGCTCCCTCTGTAGTCTCAGGTTCGAGCCCTGTGGTTGCTCATATGATGGCCACTGGAGGCTTACATGGTCGTTAACTTCAGGATCCGTGGGATTAGTCGAGGTGCGCTCAAGTTGGCCCGGACAGCCACTTTAAACTAAAAAAAAAAAAAGAACGTGAATGGTGTCCTTTGCCGACTGTTAACACAAGGCAAGTCCTAAGGCCTAAGCAAAGCAGGTATCCTCTTGGCCCACTTCCTGTTTTGCTATTTTTCTTAAAACAGTAAAGGAACTCTATCAATCTGATTAGAACTCTGACAATATCATGTTCCTGTTGCTGATTTGTGCCCACAAGTTTAATGGAAGAGTGGAAGTTGGCCTCAAATGCTGAGACCTTCTACCTTGTTGCTTCCTGCTGGTCTTCATCGACAACCCAAGCCACGTAATATTCATCGACAATCCAACATTTTCTAACGATTATGATGGTTAAATATACATCATTTTGCAGGTTTGCAGCTCTCCAAATGGCCATGGTAGCATTGCCGAATGCAGAGTAAGTTCACACTTCGATAGGGATAGCCTGGAGAGGCCGAGATTTGTGTAATGTAATTATTCCCGATCGTTTCATTTTTAACTTGGATATGTCCATTAATTAATATGATTTTAACAGATTTTCCAACAGCCATCTAGTTTCATGAAATTTTAGGTGAAATGTTTTAGATGGATGATTGTCACTCATTAGCTTTTTTTCTTGGTGACCGTGACCAGTTTGGTTAACACAAGGCAAATCCCAAGGCCTAAGCAGGCATCCTCTTCGGCTCTTACCCCACTTCTGTTTGTTGGTTTAAATTGGATAGTAGCGGCGATCGTCCACCCTCAATGTATGGATATATATCTGGTAAATATGGGGAGACAAGAAATTCTTTGTCTCTTAGCGGTGAAAAATGGAATGGGAGTCGCCACCTAGTATTTTGGTCACTAGGAACCCTAACTAGTCTCAGAGATTGGGTACGGAGACTGGTTGCGTAAAGGGAAGGTATTAGCACCCCAAATACGCCCTACCTAAGGTAAGCTGCATTGTTTTATTGTCTGATAAAAATCTAAGGTCTTATCATGTTGGTCTGTCTAGGGTTCAAGAAAAGCCCTCCTCAGTAAGGAGGTTCTTATCTTATGGGGTAAAAATCTAACCGGCCTAATGTCTATAAAAGAACTACCTTTTTAAAATCGGGAATACGTTTTACGTATAAATTCGTAATCCCAGACAATAAAACAAAACAAAAATATTTTTTTTTTTGAAATATTGGCCAAGTTCTTATGACTTTTAATAAACTGGTTATTAAAGCCAAAATGCATGTTAAAATAATATTATTATTTTTGAGTTTTCTTTATTGTATAAAAAATACAATATGATTTTTAGCTTTGAAAGACTTGGCCATATGCATGAAAACAAAGGTTTTTTTTTTTTTTTTGAAAACCGGGTATTTTTTAATACTGGATTTGTATTTTTAAGATATAAAAATAAAAACCAATATTAGTCGAAATGACGTAGAAAAATCCGTGGGAAAATCACAACTTTCAAAAAATATATATAGATAATAAAAAAACACACAAAACAAAAAGGAGAAAAGAAATAAAATGAAATGGACTGGGCTGGGCATGTATTGGCCCAGCCACAAGGTTGGACTCAGCCCAGCCGCGTGGGCTGGGCTGATGTTCCAGCCCGAAACAAAAAGGGGCGGGACTCAGCCCAGCCGCGCGGGCTGGGCTGATGTTCCAGCCCACTGGAGAAGGGAAGAAACCCATGTAGCCGGTCACTGTGCGCATGCACAGTAACCGACTAATTATTTTCTTCTTGCATGCAGAACGTGCACAGTGCATGTTCTGCAGGCAAGAAGATGAATTAGGACCGGCGGCTAGGGGGGAAAGGGAATTTACCTGAGGCGCTGATCTCGGATGGCTGAGCTGACGGTGGTGCTGGCGACTATTCTCGGTGGCGGCTACTGAGAAGAGCGGTGGCAGCTGCTGGAATTCTTGGTTGAAGGTGGCGGTGGCAGCGGCTGAGAGGAGCGGTGGCAGCTGCTGGAATTCTGGGTTTGAAGGTGGCGGTGGTCTCTTTTTTTCTGTTTTCGTTTCGATTCCTCCTCTGTTGCTGCTCCGGTCCCCTCTCTCCCTCTTTTTTTTCTTCCTTCTTCCTCCTCTGTTCTCCCCTGTTTTTTTTTCTGCTGCCTTTGATTCCTTTTCTCTTCACTCTTCTTTTCTCTCAAAAATAACCTGCGGTTTCCTTCCTTTCATCCTCCCCTTTCTCTCTCAAAAAAACAATTGTCTCTCTCTCGGTCTCTGTCTTTCTCCCCACTCTCTCATTGTCTCTGTTTTTTTTTTCTTCGGCCCTCCTCCCCTGTTTTCTGCCGTTTTCTCCTCCTTTCTTTCTTCCTTTCGGGTCACTATTTATAGGGGTAGGGGGAGCGGGGTCGACCCTGCCCCGTCCCATCGCTGCCCATGCATGGGGCGCACGTCTCCTGCACTGCTGCGGTGCCGGCCGAGGTGGCCAATGGAGGCGTCGCTTGCGGGGCACGGCTGCTCTGGCATCTCATCATGAGGCGGGTGGCGTCTGATTCTGGCTTAAAAGCACGTGGGAGGAAGAGACAAGGGGAAGAAAACAAAACTTCTCTTCCCCTGCTGCACGTCCAGGGGAAGAAGAAGAAGAAACAGTGCCGCCTCAAAACGACACCGTTTCATCTTTTTTTTTTAATGCATGAAACGGCGTCGTTTTTCCTAAAACGCGCCGTTTCATTTAAATGAAAACTGGCGCCAAAGCGCCAGATTACAAGTCAATCCTTCAATGTGCGCGCGTTTTGCAGTTTGGTCCTTGGTCTCGAATTTCTTCAATTAAGTCCCTAATTGGCCATCAAACTTCAATATTTATGCAATTAAGCCCCTGATTTGACCAAATTAATTCTCAAAAATTATAATTTGACCCTAGAACTTTAATTTCTTCCAATTAAAGCCCAAATTAACTCCAAAATCAATTTTTTCTTACAATTAAACCCTCCATAAATTCAATTAAACCTTCAATATAATTTAATTGAGTCCACCAACATCTAATTTTGAACTTTTCTTCCTCAAATTGAATTTTTTTTGTCAACAGGGCTATCATCAGTCAATGAAATACTGCCAAATTTTAATTTTTGTGTTTTTTAAACCTCCCCAACCAAATTTTGACTATTTTCTGAGCGTTCTGACATCCTCTTTTCACTGTTATATTTTTTGATAATATTTTTTTGATTTTTTTGTATTATTATTATTATTATTATTTTTTAAGAGAGGAAAAAATGTGAATTGGGGAATAACTCAAAAATGGGTTATGACAATCCTTGTCTTGGGTATAGCTTTGCTCTCTTTACATACATATACTATGAAACTAAAATACACTCTTCATCTCAATTCTCTATCGGCATCATCTAATGCATACATTTGACAGCAGAGGAATTCAAATTTCTGAACTTGAAACGGGTTTATAAACTAAACAACAAGCTGAAAGATGCATAGGAATCTCATACACACATTACTCATGAATTTTTCAACTAATTAATTCCTAATGCAGATAGAGCAAGGGAAGTTCATATGCGTAAATTCACTGCGATTGCAAAAGCAATTGCGAAAGATGCCAGAATATAGTTAGAAATGCTCTATGTAGGGAAGAGCAACCCCAGGAAGAAAGCTCGGAAGATTAACGATGTTATTGTGAACAAGAACCGACTCCTGTATTGGAAATATAAAAATTCACTTTAAAATTATATTAGAGATAATTTAATTTTTTCAAGATTAATTGGATGACATCACAGATAAAATTATAAGAAATTAGAAGTTTGAAGGTCAATTAGGGTCAAATTGAAGAGTTTCAAAATCAATGATCACTTTGTAAAAAGAGCATAAATTTAAGGGTCCAATCAAATAAGGTCAAGGGTGGAATTGTAAGGAATCCAAAAGATTAGGGCTGATTGGAAGTTCCATTGCAACGTTCTAAGGTTTGGGGACCAAATTAAAAAAAATAATATAATTTCACTATTCCTTGTTTTCTTCCTATTAAAACAAGAGAAAAAGATGACCAAGTTCTCACTTTTCAGCCCTAATTTCTACCCCATCCCTTCACCGTACCACACAAAGTTTATGTCAACTTATACTATGGTATTTGTACTTCACTCTTAGCCAAAATTCTAGCTTTAAAGTCACTATAAACACATGCAGATTCTCTCTAAAAAACAGACTCAGCACCGTCTTGGTCCTCCCTTTTTGAGTTGCACAGCAGGACAAACATTTATCTTGAGCTTCAGTGAATGACTAAGATATATTCTCCAACATTAAGGGTCGAGATTTCATTAATTCATAAGTCCTAAAGCCTCCTCATTGATCCTATAAAAGCAACACAAAACCCTAATCGAAGCAGCCTAGACAGAGATGAACACTGTCATCAATAGACCTCCCAGACATTGAACTTAAAACAACTTAAAACAGACCCCAAACAAAAACAACTTAAAACAGACCCCAAACCATATAAAGCCTCAATCACTAAAACAACATCTAAGCGACCATTTCCGTACCAGAAAATTCCATTTCCAAGTCACCCCAAGACAACCCTAAAATCATCACAAAACAGCCCTTACAAGCAGTAGAAGTAGCAACCAACTGTGAAGAAAAAATAAGAGTAGACATTGAACTTCAAATAGCAGAACTCCCTCTACAGAAATCTATTTATGACACTACTAGTGAGGAATCTAAGAAGGGATGTAGTAGTTTCAGACGTAGTAAAACTTTCTCCTACTAGTAGCATCTCTAAAACGCAGTAGTAGGGAGAAAAGACATATCTAGGCTGAAAAACAAGAGCATAGATTAAACTTCAACGTAGTAAAGCTCCCTCTACAGAGATCTATTTGTGGATCTGCTAGAGGGAAGTTGAAGAGGGTATATAGTAGTTTTAGACCTTGTAAAATTATCTCCCACCAGTATCATCATTAAAACACAGAAGTAGGGAGAAGGGACAGATCTGGACTGAAATACAAGAAGAAGACTGAAACTTCAATAGGTCAGAGCTCTGTCTATAAGTGTTTGTTTGTTGCACCGTCAGTGAAGAATCAAAGAGGAGATAGATGAGTTTTAGATTCACTAAGTGCTCCTCCTTTATAGAAATAACGTATGATTCCATGCTTTCATAGTGATGGTGTGTGGTTCCACGCGCTGCCGGGAATACCTAGCAGCCTTGAAAGGTAAACAACCACAACAACCATGGAAGGTCGATTCCTAAACCCAAACCATTTATTTGATAAATTGTTAGTTTTTGGGACAAAATATTCATTGTGCATATGGTTTTGGAAATGTTCGATGATGATTTGTGATTGATTGAGTTGTTAGGACAAAAATTATCAATTTGTTTTTTTGTATGGCCAAGTATCTCTTAAAAACATCATGTTTTCATTTTTAACTCAAAAAAAGAAATCCAAAATTCATTATTTAAAAAAAAATATGTTTTTTTTGTGTGTGCATACAAGCAAATTCAA
Source organism: Populus trichocarpa (assembly GCF_000002775.5). Taxonomy (NCBI): domain Eukaryota; kingdom Viridiplantae; phylum Streptophyta; class Magnoliopsida; order Malpighiales; family Salicaceae; genus Populus; species Populus trichocarpa. Next base: position 11,462,960 of record NC_037286.2, on the reverse strand, counting down.
AAACATTTCCATGTATATTTTATAAAAACAATTGTATTTTTACCATGTTTTAAAAATAAAAAATGGATATCATAACCAAATTACGATTATCCATAACGATTTGGCTAAATTTTCAAAAATATCACAAAAATTAATTTGTTTAATTAATATTCAGGGTATGAATTTTACAACGTAATGCATATACCTGGTATTAAATTAAATGAATTAATAACAATAAATATTAGGAATTAGCTATAGACTTTATTATTTGAGGGTATAAAATTACACTGTAAAGTATGTTCAGATATTAAGGATACAAAGTAGAAAATAAATGTGATGCTAAGATTTAGGCCCTAGAATATTTATGATTTAACTCGATAAGACATAGACTTTCTTACGAAGAGAGATCTGCCTTGAACCTTAGAAAATACCAACAAATATAAACACGACCTAGCAAAAGGACCAATCAATAATGCATCTTACCATAGGTATGGTTCATTGAGAGTAATGTGTTTTTCCTTTGCACAACTAGTCCCCTTATCCAAACTTGTTGGAAATTATATTAATAGTGTTTTGATGTAAATAGGAAAGCTGTATCTTGAGATAAGTAGGAAAGATATGTAAGAATATTTTGTATCAATCTACATTTAATTAGCTGTCATTCCTTATCAGTCTCTGATTTATAAGGGAACCCTAATGTATCTTGTATATATATTGAACTTAATCAATACAGAAAAGTATTCCGCTTGAATAGTTTTTACTCATATGGTATCAGAGCAGGCTACAACCTAACCCTATTTTTTCTTCTTCTTCAACGCATCTGTTTGTTGCGTCTCTGCCTTGCCTTCCTTTTTCTCTTTTAAAATCATGGCTGCTAATGATATTGATTTCTTGAGTTCTGGCGATTCATCCTCTGCTCCCAGCACCCTTGGTTCTCCATTATTCCTCCACCACTCAGATCACCTTGGTTTGCTTCTTGTTTCAAAACGATTGAATGGTGACAACTATAATTCTTGGCACTGTGCCATGAAAATTTCTCTAAGTGCCAAGAATAAGACAGGTTTTATTACTGGAAAAATCAAAGAACCCCATGAGGCTTCAAATCCTGAAGAACATGCCCTTTGGCAGCGCTGCAACGACATGGTGCTTTCATGGATCCTAAATTCTCTTGAACCAGAGTTAGCCGATTCTGTTCTTTCATGCAACACTCCTCATGCCATCTGGGAAGATCTTCGTGAAAGATTTTCTTTAGGCAATGCTCCCTGTATTTTTCAGGTTTAACGCGACATCTATAGGATTGAGCAAGGTCAGATGTCAGTTACAGCATATTACACAAAATTGAAGGGTTTATGGGACGAGCTTGTATCCTTTAATTCAGAAACATGTACCTGTGGTGCGCATAATGATCGAACCAAACTTATACAGTTTCTCATGGGACTCAACGAGTCATATTCAGGTGCAAGAGGTCAGATTTTACTGATGAACCCTTTACCATCGGTTTGTCAAGCTTATGCCTCTGTTGTGTAGGAAGAAAAACAATGAGAGTTGGGGGCTGCTGTCACCATACCATCAAATACAGCAGCCATGGCTGTGCGTGGCAATTACAACATGTCTAAGGGTCGGCACAATAATCAAGTTCATGGGAATCAATCAAATAATTCACGTAATAAAGAGCCTTTTCAGTGCACTTACTGTGGTGATATGTATCACAGGAAAGCAACCTCTTACAAATTAATTGGCTACCCTCCTGGTCATCCAAAAAGTAAAGAAAAGGCACCACACCAACACCAAGGCTATGACAGGCATAACTCACACTCTGCATCTGGTAACCCCTCTGCAAATCAAGTGGATTTTAATCCAACTTTTCAGAACTCCAGGTCTCTCTGCCCAACTTAACTGAGGATCAATATGTTCAGATACTTAGTGCCTTGACCACCAAGCTTGTCACTCCACAGGCTAATGTTGTTGCTGACTCAACCTTTAAACATACATCAGGTTTATTACCGGTTGCTCACAATCACTGGATACTTGACAGTGGGGCAACCCATCATATTACTTCTTCTCCCACATTATTAAAGCATGTCGACAAGAATCAATCTTTGGCACCTGTTTCCTTACCTAGTAGAGACGTGGCTAAAATTACTGTGACTGGCTCAATTCAATTTAACAATTCTTTTCAATTGAATAATGTCCTCTGTGTGCCAAGCTTTAAAGTTGATCTTATGTCTGTTGGCAAGACAACCGATGATTTACATTGCTTAGTGACTTTTTTTCCATCTTGGTGTATTTTGCAGGACTTGGCTATGAGGACGATGATTGGTGTGGGTAAGCGACGTGATGACCTCTATTACCTTGTGGCGTTGGCTTCAACTCCTCCTTCTACCCGTTTTGCTTGCAATTTGATTATCTCATCCAATCTTTGGCATTGCCGATTGGGTCACCTTTCTTCTAATCGTTTACAATTTTTAGCTGATAATTTGCTTAAATTTAATTTTGATTCCAGTCATAAATGTGATGTTTGTCCATTGGCAAAACAAATTCGTCAACCTTTTCCTTCTAGTTCAATTTCAACTTCGAAGTGTTTTTCTCTTATTCATTGTGATATTTGGGGTCGTTATAAAACCCCTTCTATTTCTGGTGCTTTTTATTTCTTGACCATTGTGGATGATTTTTCTCGTTTTACATGGGTTTTTTAATGCGTAACAAGAGTGAGACACAAACTCTACTTCGTCAGTTTTTTCATTATGTTCACACTCAATTCAATACAAAAGTTCAAAAACTCCATTCTGATAATGGGGCTGAATTTCTTTCATTAAAATTTTTTTTTCTTGAGGAAGGTGTTCTTTTTCAACACTTTTGTGTATATACACCTCAGCAAAATGGTGTCGTTGAGCACAAACATAGACACATCCTTGAAACTGCTCGCGCTCTACATTTTCAATCTCATTTACCCTTTACTTTCTGGGGAGAATGTATTCTTACTGCCGTCCATATTATTAATTGCCTTCCTACTCTGTTGCTTCACAAAAAAACACCATTTGAGATTCTTTACAACAAACTTCCTGATTATTCTCGCATGCGAGTTTTTGGATGTATTGCTTTTGCAACCATAGTCAATCCATCATTAAAATTTTCTCCCTGTGCCACAAAATGCATTTTTCTTGGTTACCCTATGGGACAAAAGGCTTGCAAACTTTATGATCTTGTTACTCAGAAAATTTTCACTAATCGGGATGTGGTATTTCTTGAAGACACCTTTTATCATCCACCACAAGTCAATCCTCCAGCACACAATCCACCAGCCTTGTCTATTCCTCTTCCTATTTTGTCTGATTCTTATTCCCATCTTCCTCCCTCATCAGTCATCATCGACCCCTTTGAGCCCCCCATATCCTCTTCACCTGCACCAACCGACTCAGTCCTTCTCTTCCTGAGCCACCTTCCTCTACTCCATTAACTCCACCAGCTGCACAGCAAACCCCTGTTCAGCCGGATGACCCTGTCTTTCCTGAACCTACTCTGGTTATTCCTGATCAGCCATTTCGCCATCCTCAACGCCCTCGAGAAGCCAACGTCCGCCTCAAGGATTATGTTTGCTCGCAGGTGATTCTGCCTCCACACCAATTGTTCTTGGCCTCGTCTGCACCTACACCAGGTACAAAGTATCCTCTCTGTCATTTTATTTCTTATAATCGGTATTCTCCATCACATCTCTGTTATATTGCCAATGTTAGTCGTGATGAGGAACCTCCTTCATATGAACTTGCTATGACTGATCCTAAGTGGCAGGAAGCTATGAATTCTGAGCTTAAAGCTCTCATTGACAATCAGACATGGAGCTTTGTTCCTTTGCCCCCTGGCAAACGCCCGATCAGTTGTAAATGGGTGATCGCATCAAACGCAAGGCTGACGGGTCTGTTGAGCGCTATAAAGCTCGCCTGGTCGCTCGGGGTTTCACACAAACTGCTGGAATTGATTATCATGATACTTTTTCCCCCACTGCAAAAATGGTCACTGTCTGCTACCTCTTTGCTATTGCTGCCAGTCTGAACTGGCCTTTACATCAGCTAGACGTTAACAATGCTTTCTTAAATGGTGATTTATTGGAAGAAATATATATGTCTCCTCCTCCTGGTCTTCGGCGACAGGGGGAGAACATTGTGTGTCGCCTCCACAAGTCACTATACGGCCTTAAACAAGCGTCTTGACAGTGGTTCTCTAAGTTCACAGAAGCTGTTCTTGCTGCTGGTTTTTTTCAGTCAAAAGCCGACTATTCCTTGTTCATCAAAAGAGACGACACATCTCTTACTATCCTATTGATCTATGTGGATGACATTTTGATAACCGGGAACAACATTGAATCCATCAAAGGTTTAAAGCAGTTCCTTCATACTCGTTTCCGCATCAAAGACCTTGGTGATATGAAATTCTTCTTAGGCATTGAAATAGCCCGTTCCAAGAAAGGCATTTACATTTCTCAGCGCAAATATGCTTTGGAAATTATCAAAGACAGTGGATACTTGGGTGCCAAACCAGTTGAGTTTCCTATGGAAGAATGCAGACTTTCAAATACAGGAGAATTGCTCAAAGATCCTTGTATATACCAGCGTCTAGTTGGTCGATTAATTTACTTAACCATCACTAGACCTGATATCACATATTCAGTTCACATTCTCAGCCGATTCATGCATGAACCACGTCAACCTCACATGGCTGCTGCTCTTCGAGTTGTTCGTTATTTAAAATCAGCTCCTGGTCAAGGTTTGCTTCTTCATTCAAATAACTCATTACACTTAAGGGCATTTTATGACTCTGATTGGGTGGGTTGTCCTGTCACTCGCCGCTCCACCAATGGGTATTGTATTCCTTGGAAATTCTTTAATTTCATGGAGAACCAAAAGGCAAAAGACAGTTTCCTTATCAAGTGCGGAAGCTGAATATAGAGCAATGGCAGGTACATGTTGTGAGCTTACTTGGTTAAGACATTTATTAACAGATTTACATATGCCAGTTTCAGATCCTGTTACTCTTCATTGTGATAATCAAGCTGCCTTACACATTGCAAAAAATCCTGTGTTTCATGAGAGAACTCGACATATTGAAATGGATTGCCACTTTATTCGGGATAAAATTTTAAGACGTGAAATTGCTACTTAATACGTGATTTCCTCACAACAATTAGCAGATGTGTTTACAAAAGCTTTGGGAAAAGAGAAGTTCAAACAGCTCATGTGCAAGTTGGGAGTTATTGATATTTACTCTCCAACTTGAGGGGGAGTGTTGGAAATTATATTAATAGTGTTTTGATGTAAATAGGAAAGCTGTATCTTGAGATAAGTAGGAAAGATACGTAAGAATATTTTGTATCAATCTACATTCAATTAGCTGTCATTCCTTATCATTCTCTGATTTATAAGGGAACCCCAATGTATCTTGTATATATATTGAACTTAATCAATACAGAAAAGTATTCCGCTTGAATAGTTTTTACTCATAAAACTCTCGTAGACCATTAGGTTTTTTAGTGACCATGATACTAGGTGTCAACTCCTTCAAAATCATAATTTTATGATTAATCCCAAAACCCTTCAATCAAGGAGGAAAACCCGTCATTCAACATCGTGCACATCACAACACTAACCAATCATGAAATTTACTAGCAATAGTGGTCGATTTATTCTATATGAGTGTGTTTGGTATTGCGGTAGCTGTTGTGGTTGTGATTTGAAAAAAGTTGTTTTATAAAAAGTACTTTTAGTTGAGGTTGGTTTGAAAAAATAGATGTTTGGTTAAAACTGTAGTTGAAATTGAGGTTGAAGAAAAAGTAGTTTAATGTGTTTGGTTAAAAATGCTTTTGAAATTGAGGTTATAAAATAATATTAAAAAATATATATTAATATTGATGGTTTTTAATTTAAATATTGTAGATTTAACTATTAAGATATATTCTCCAACATTAAGGGTCGAGATTTCATTAATTCATAAGTTCAATGCATTTTTAGCGTTGAACTGGACCGGTCTGACCGGAACAGTGGATCATGAGTTTTCCAGCTCAAGAAGCAACAAATTGCTGCTTCTTGCAAACCTGTGGCCATGCCACAATTAACAATAGGCCCCACCAGTAGAAATCTGCTGTTGGAGCATTACCAAACAGGTGAGTTGCTGTGGTTGCTTCAAACGCAGAAGCAACCACGCAACCAAACACCCTCAAGGATTAAAAAGTTGCCACTAGAGTAAGATTTAACTTTTGGAGAAGAAAACTTGGATAGCCAACCACAAAGAGCTTCAATGTACACCTTATGTATAGATATATAAATAGTGAAACAAAAAAAGCCAATTATCAAAGTTGAATAGTAGCGCGCGAGATGATGAGAGTCATTAGAGAACTTTTTATATGCTACTAGATTATGCACTTACCATTTACCAAGAACTTTTTATTTGGATTTCTGATTTTCACACGTGATTGTTAGTTAGTTAGGTAGTTATGTCATCTGGGAAGTTAGATGACAATTAGTTTTTTTAGTTAACGGGTAGTTAGTTGAAATGGAATTGTATAAAGGAAGAATTGTAAGAAACATGATGATCAAGTAATAAAAGAATGTCATTATTTCTGTAGTTTTCTCTCTTCTTATTTCTTTCTTTTTAATTCGTCAACCTTAAGGAAATACATTATTTCATCATTTAATAGTAGACAATGGTGGAAAACAACAAAGTAAAATTATACAAAAGGTTGGGCCAATAGCCTACAAGCTATAATTGCCAGCAGATTCTTCTATTCATCCAGTGTTTCGTGTCTCATTTCTTGAGAAAAAGGTGGGAGGTAGTGCTGTAGTGGCTATAGAATTACCAAGGATGGATGAGTATGGTCGTTTTAAGGTGCAACTAGTGGCAATTTTGGATAGAAAAATCATGAAGAAGGGTAATAAAGATGTGGTAATGGGACTAGTCAAATGGTTCGATCTGTTTCAAGAGGATGCAACAGGGGAAGGTTTGAAAGAATTGAATGAGCAGTTTATAGATTTTAGCACGAATTCTTGTATTGAAGACAGAAAGCTACAACTAGCAGCAACAACTAATTAATGCAGTTAGTTATTTGGATTTTTGATTTTCACACGTGATTGTTGGTTAGTTAGGTGGCTATAGTCAGCTGGGAAGTTAGTTTTGTTGAGGACATTCCACCACCACCATCAACAGAGCCTCCACCACCACCACCACCACTAGCTGGTGATTTTCTTCATGGTCTTACATTCAAAGTGGGTTTTTAATGTCATGTTTATGTACAAAGTGCTCTTTTAAATTGGGGTTTCAGGTGATCCTGTGCTTCTATTTGATGAAATGCCTGAGATAAATTTAGTTACTTGGAAACAGTAAGGCCCTCAGAAACACAACCTTCCTTTCGTTATTACTGCTCGTTCTTTTTTCAAATTTCAATCTGAAATCACTCCTCAAATCAAACCCTTTTCCTAAAGCCTTGATTGCCCTCACCTGCATAGGCTTCTCTGCCCAGTACTCCATTTTCCTTTCCCTAATCTAGAAGCCAATTTTCCTTAAAAAGAAAAAAGCCAGTCCTTTTTTCTTCAAGTAAAAAGAAGTTGGGTTTGGTACTTCATAATTGAAGAAGAATCGGAAGATGGATGGTCTCCAAATTCGATTATAAGGAAATCAAGTTTGCAGCTTGATCCATGGATATACAAAGAAAACATGGTTTAAGGTGTTTGATATAAGTATTGCCAAGTCAATTATAGATACATATTCAAGATGTGGTTCCATAGTGAGTGTTGAAATTTTTTTGAGGATATTTCGGTGGAGAGGAATAATTTGGTATCGTGGACATCGATCATTTCTGGGTTTGCAACGCATAGGACGTGGAAGGAATTGATGGTATATTTTGAAAGGGAGGAGAAAGCAGGTGGAAGAACAAAAACTAAAGGAATTGGAGAAACAAATCTTTTGCATCATGATGATTCATACTTCATGAGGGTTACTTCAGAAAGAAATGGATGCCATTAATCTAGAAGAAATCAGAAAAGTGTTCACAAGTTTTCAGCATCTTCCATGGTTGCTTCCACAGTTGCTTCTGCAGTTTCGTCCAGCTCCTTCACCGGACCACTAAGCAGTCCAGCCACCCCAGAAAACCTCTCCCAACGTAAGGATCACACCTGGATCCATGATGTCAGCAAGCTCTTCATTACAGTCAACAATATCTGCGGATGAATCCCGCCAAGCCAAAAGAAAACTGTATTTCGAAACTGATGATGTCCAGACCATGTTTTACTCAGACTGTGTGATGTTTGAATTTCTTGTTCTTAGAAACAGGGAAAATAATTAATCACTTAGTTTATCGTAGAAGAAATTCAAAAGTTGGATGTTGCATGCTATTCTTCCCTTTGGCTGTGTTAGCACTATTTTCTATATCAAATCCGAAGATAAAACGTGAACTTATATATATATATATATATATATATATATATATATATATATATATATATATATAAACAAAATTAATATTACTTGTAACTATTTACGTAACTATTTGAATGGCTACCATACATATAAACTACCACAATCGTTGATTGAAAGCTTTAAATTTTATATTGTCAAATTGTCTCCCATTTTTTGCTACAAGCATAAAAAGGCAACCAAACCTACAAATGATGTTTTTTCATACAAGCTTGTTTCACATGATACACTACACCATCAACAATAACATGTTTTTTTAATTAACATCTAAAACCACCAATCTACATTAAATATTCTAGCCACTAAAATGGAGTCTTAAATCTAAAATCTTTGAAATCTAGCCTTCAAACAATTCTCCAAACATCCATTACTGTCCGACCATGAAAAAGAGAGAATGGATCCTAAAAAAAAACACTAAACCCATCCATGATGGAGGGTGTTTATAGAAAGCAGAGAATTTTTTTTTAAAAAAATGAGGTAAGAAAATCATAACGGTAGTGCTCAAGCGATAATGAAAAAGAAAAAAACAATCCACAAGCGATGGGCGATGCACTATGATTTCTGTGCCGAATAATCAAAGAGTGAGCAGGAGATAAGCTAATGAAAGGAAAAGAAAATGAAATAAAGAGGAGACAGTAGAAAGAGGGAGAGAAAGCAGACCAGAAACCCATAAACATAACAGAAAATATCAGATTCAACTTCCCCTTATCAGAGTCAATAAAGTTTGGACAGCTCCGTTTTTATTTTATATTTCTAATTTCGGGAAACAGTTCTCCCGGTTAGTTACAAGGCGTACCCTGTCCAAATCCAGCAGAGGGAATAGAACGTAATAATATCTCATACCTCGTCCCAGAGGCCATGGTAACATTGTAGAGAAATAAGTTCACGTTTTCATGGGTATAGCCCGGAGAGGCTCACTCTTATGTAATGTAATCCCAAACGTTTCACTCGTGTCTATATCCTCTGGTGTCAAGTCATCAGCAATCTTCCAATCAAAAGAGTGGATGAGAGATGCCAACGCCAAATGCACCATCTTGTGGCCCAAAGGCAATCCAGGGCAAATCCTTCTTCCTGCTCCAAATGGAATTAGCTCAAAATCTCTTCCTTTCACGTCAGCTTGGCATTCTAAGAACCTTTCAGGCTTGAACGAATTAGGATCTGGCCATATGGTTGGATCTCTTCCTATTGCCCAAATATTGATTAGTATTTGTGCATTTTTGGGCACTGTGAAGCCTTGCATCTCTACTTCGGATACGGCTTTACGGGGCAGCAGGAGTGGTGCTGGTGGGTGCAGCCGAAATGTCTCTTTGACTATTGCTTGAAGGTAAGGACACTTGGAGATGTCTGATTCTTGAACTGGTCCTTCGACTTGTTGGAGCTCATTTTTGGCTTTGACCATTTTATCAGGGTTCAGTAATAACTCTGTCATTGCCCACTCTACTGTGCTTGAGGTAGTGTCAGTGCCCGCAATGAAAAAATCCTAAATACGTAAGATAATTAATTTCTGAACTGAAGGTTAGTGTGCAGAAAAACTTGGTCATAATTATCAATTAGATAATCTAATCTCAATACTTACCAGAAGCAAAACCTGTATGTCAGTGGAGCTCAATTCAGTATTGTTTTCTTTGGCTAGAATCAGCAGGGCATCAAGTACATCATGGCTTGCCTTGGATGCAACCGAAGAAGAACGTAGTCGTGTCCTCTCGTTGATGATACTATCAAAAATTTGAGTTAATCTTTTCAAATAATTATTCGTCTTTCGTCTTATACCTTGTGGATCTACTAATCGAAGTATTGGGAAATAGTCGGCAATATTTGCCTTGCCAATTTGTTCCATGACACCCACCACAAGATAGCTGAACTCTTGAGACAAATCAGAATTGTAATTGGCTATATCAAGAGAGAAGAAGGTGTTTGAAATTAAATTAAGGACAGTTGTGAAAACAGATCTACCAACGTCGACAGCATGTCCCTTGTTGCACTTTTCATGAACATATTCTAGCAATTCTTGAACCTTCTTTCCACGGAGGGCTCGGCTGGCATCAAGCCTTTGCGAAGTGAACATTTGTGTGGCAGTGAGTTTTTTGAGAAATTTCCAATGACTCGACGCAGGCAACCATAAGATTGAGTTTTTGTGGTGTCCACGAACAGCATCTGGGACTGTTCTGCTAGACAAGGCTTGGTCATGTTTCTGTAGTGCTTCTTTGGCAATGTTCGGAGAGGAGATGACTATTGTGGTTATCCTACCAAGCTTGAGGGTCATTAAAGGTCCATAAGTTTGTGAGAGTTTAGCAAGTGTTCGGTGGGGCTTGTCACCGAGGGCTAATATGTTTCCGATTATCGGCAATTGGCGAGGGCCAGGTGGGAGGATGGTGCATCCGGACTTCCGGCGAAGTAGAACGGATGCGTTGAGCACGTGCAGACATGCCCAACAAAAAGAAATTAGTAGCAGGTAAAAAAGGTACTCCATTGGCTGATATTTTCTTATGGCCTCTCTTTATCTCCTCTCTACAATGTGCTAGAGGCATGCATATATAGGTGTAGACACAATTTTGTGCACCTGAAATTAAACAATTACATGTGTACAAATATATGATTTTATTAAATATATGAATGGGTACAATCTTTATGTAATATATTCTTTCAAAAGATTTGGCAATCCTCTGATTCTTCTCTTGGATTTGATGTATGGTGACTTGATTTATTTTAGTAATCAAGCCAAGATTTGTGCTTTGCAAGAACGCGAATTTGGGCGTGTATTGTGAAGCGAGATGTGGTGATTTGATACTTTGAAGAGTACTTTTAATCCGTCTTCAAAGTGTTGCTGAAGAACTCTTATGGAGCGTTTAGGCTTGATCCAACAAAGCTTAACGAGATTTGGTGATTTGATGCTTTGAAGAGTACCTTTGATTTGTCTTTAAAGTGTTGTTGAATAACTCTTATGGGGCGTTTTGGCTTGATCCAACAGAACTTCGTTCTTTGTAGACTTCAAGCATAGATGAAGGAGGCTTGAGAACTCTTTGAGAGAGAGCTTCCTTGCTTGAAGAAAGAGAGAGAGAGCTTCCTTGCTTGAAGAGCTTGTCTTGAAGAAAATTTGTATCTCCTGGACCCCGTTTCTCTAGGTTGAGGCCCTCTATTTATAGAGATCTGTAAGGGGCCCTCAAGTCCTTTTCCAATGTCACATGTCATAATTTTATTGGTTGATATTTATTGACGGGATCTTGCATTTATGAAAAGATATATGATGAGATCTTGTATTTATGACAAGATATCTTAAATATCTCATCCCAAGTGTCAACTTTTCATTGGCCAAGAAATATATGAAGGCTCATTTATTTTTCATGTTATTTATTTCAATTTTATTTTATCCTTTCTTTTAAAGAATAAAATAACACATGGCGAAATTTGATTGGTAGAAAATTTGTGTTTCTACAATAGGTTTTTTTAGGGGGGTTTGAAATGGATTTATTAAAAAATTTAGGATGTTCTTGAGGTGAATACAAATTGAAAATTAAATTTTTAAAGTACAAAAACTTCATACACCGACTTTTCAACCATTTAGAGCTGGTTGAAAAGTAAAAAAAAAAATATTGGACAAACAATAGCGTATGAGTCTGACCTTTTATAGATATCAAAAAAATTTACCATTATTCAATTCACCTTTATTGGGTCCTAGGGCTGACTGTTTTTATGGCAGACTCTCAGTTAGATTGGGATGCTCGGCATTGTCAGTTTTCTGAATTAGATCAGGAGACCCTTTTTGACCAACCAGATTGCTGCCAGATTCTGTTCTCTAAAATGATTTTATCTCACTTGGACTCCTTCATCAAAGTTGTAGTCATGGACGCGTAGATGAATTTGGGCTTTTGAATCGCTTGATTTCGATATCAGAAGCTCAAGATTTTCCCGTTTGAAATCTAGCATGGAAGCATAGAATCCTGCCGCAAGAAGGTTTCCAGCCGAGTTTGGTTGCAATTCTGTTCTTCAAAACAATTTTATCTAACTTTGAATCCTTCATAAAAGTTATAGTCCTGTATGTTTAGATGAATTTTGGTTTTTGAATCTCCTGATTTCGATATCAAAAGCTCAAGATATTCCCATTTGAATATCTAATTTGAAAGCAGAGAATCCTGCCACGAGAAGGGTTTAGCCCAAGTTCGCAGGTCTGATTCGAGGGATTATGGGCCAATTTGAAGGATTTTTTTAGACCAAGGACTGAATTGAAAAGTGCTAAAATGAGGGATTTAATTGAAGGTGTAATTAGAAGGATATTGGTTGGGTTTTAAGAAGCTGGAGAAGGGACTGGATCATCATAAAATGACGGGAATTCTACCACACCGAATAAGAAAAATAAGACTTCGCAGTATGCACCCCTACCCATCTAATTTCTTTCCTTTTCTCTGCAATTTCCTGCTAGTTTCCATGTTTCTCTCGCTTGATTGGAGAGCTGCAAACCACATTTTTTTTCTGCCTCAGTCCAAAGGAAACAGTTGGTGCCTCACGGTGCCAGCTAAGGAAGGAAAGAAAGGAGTTGTACCACCCTTTGATCACTGGAAACTAATTGCAGAAATCAAAATAGGAATCATAATATTTGAGTCTTCTTTTTGCGTTTTTTTACTGCAAATCAGCAGGGATTTGCATCCTAGAATTAGTGCATTGAATCTTTCCTAATAAGAGCTGTGATTAGGCTATATAAACCTCTTCTACTGGGAGAAAAAAGGGAAACGGAGGAAAGACAAGAAAAAAAATGAAAGAGAGGCAGTCAATAGGAGAAAAAAGAGCAGAAAAAATGAAAGAAAGAATAGAAAGGGAGAGGAGAGGAAAAATGTTGAGAACAGAGGGATTTTCTTTCCTTCATCCTTGCATTACTGTGAGATGGGGAAAGTAGAACAGAGGAGAGGGAAAGAAGAGAAAACCGAAGCTAAAACCAGTAGAGAGAGAGAGGGACGAAGACGCGGAGCTAAACGGAGGAGACAGATGCAAACAGAGAACAAAAGGAAAAGGGTTGGAATAGACGAACACGGATAGACCAGCCAGCACGCCTTCAACATCGCTGCAGCTCCTTCGTCTTTCTCCAAGTCTGTTATTCCCAGCTTCTGCATAACTTCTGCATGCATTCTTAGTTGTATTTGTTAATGTTCGAGTGAAATTTAATTCACTTGAACAGTGACTAGCCAAGGCATGCATGAGGAAACTCACGCATGCCTTTGTGCCCAGCCGGGTCACTAGTTCTGGCAAGTAACCCGGCTAGGCCTGCTGGGTTCAGCCCAGCCACATGGGTTGAGTTGGACCCAGCCCCTAAAAAAAACGAGTAATATCGTTGTTGTTTTTTCGTGTATTTATTTTGTGGTTTTTTATTTATTTTTATATGGTAAAAATACAAATCTCATATTTAGAATACCTGATTTTCGACGCAATGTGACATATATATATATATATGTGTGTGTGTGTGTGTGTGTGTGTGTGTGTGTGTGTGTGTGTGTGTGTGTGTTTTCATGCATACACCTAATACCCTAACATATTTTGATTGTTTTTTTATATTAAAAAAACAAATATTTGAAGTTTCAAAAATGTGTTTTCACATGGATTTCTTAAACACAACAAAAAACAAATTATTTTCTTGCATTTATGGATTTTACAACATGTTTGTAAAACTCCAAAGGGTATTGACCAATATTCTGAAAAATACAAAAATCTTATTTTGGGGGGAATTCATCTATTATTCACCGTTAATATTTGGATAAACAAATCCTAAAGGGATGAATATCCAAAATATTATTGGGAATAACATGTTATTATTCACTATTAATATTTGGATAAAGAAACTCTAAGTGATAAATATCCAAAATAATTTTCTAGGAATAATAATTAAGTCATCACACATCCTTGAAAGAAGCCTTGATTATAATTGAGGACATTTCAATTTTTGACTCCACGGTTTACGAGCCGTGAGAGTATGAAACACTAAGGCAAAAATAGGCTTTTAAAGCACCCTAAATTTCCTTAGATTTCTAAATTTTTGTCCCTACTCCTTGTGATTTACGAGTCGCAAACTCTTGAAATACTAAGGGAAAAATGAGCTTTTAAAACACATGAAATCTTCTTGGATTTTTATCTTAATAAATTTAGTTTGAATCATACACAGATTTCAAGAGATTTGCATCGGTTCTCCTTGGCACTTTGTAGACATATCTAAAGTTATAATCCATATTGGCCAAGGGTTCTTGCTTTTAGACTTTGAACCCAAATCCATTCATCATAGCAAACCTATCCTAGGAAAACTAATTAAGAGAACACCAACACCATAGAAATTATAAGGCAAACCAAACATCAAGCAACTTATCTTAAGTAGGGCATACTAGAGTGCTAATACCTTCTCTTTACGCAACCAGTTCCTTGCCTTAGAATATCTGAAAGACCAGTTAGGGTTCCTAGTGGCCATAATACTAGGTGGCGACTCCCTTATTCACTAAATAAAAACCCTGACACTATTTCCCCGCTCCGGGAAGGGTCGCCGCGATGTCGCGCTCTCGCGAGTGTGCGACAGATATTATATGATTTTTTGTTTTGAATAAAACTATCTCGTTTAATTATCCACGCATGTTTAAAATTTATTCATAGATCATTTTCTCTTAGTTTGATCATGATTTTTGATTACTTGATCGAATGTTATTTCAACTCTCTTAGTCAATCAAAAACTTCTCCAGCTTGATTGATATTTTTATTTAGTTATTCTCTTGATCAATTTTATCATAAATCATTGTTGTTTTCTATTATTAATACTTATATATATTTATTTTAGGTGTAAATACATTAAAAAAGTAGTGCGTTTGATAAAGATTCATTGGGCAGAAGAATTATATGTTTTTTTTTGTAATAGTCAAAAGTTTTATTAAGAAAATGGCTACAAAGATAATAGCCTAACTTACATTAGATGAACAAGCAGAGGAAAGGAAAGCATAAAAGATGCTGCAACTTTGAAACAGGGGAGTGCAACAGTTGGGGGGACGAAAAAAAACATGGGAAATC
This sequence comes from Populus trichocarpa, assembly GCF_000002775.5. Taxonomy (NCBI): domain Eukaryota; kingdom Viridiplantae; phylum Streptophyta; class Magnoliopsida; order Malpighiales; family Salicaceae; genus Populus; species Populus trichocarpa. The sequence continues at coordinate 11,447,492 of NC_037286.2, read as the reverse complement.
AGCTCCTCCCTACTGAACATTCTCTATATTAAGCTCCAAGGACTGGAATCAAGCCTCACCCATAAAGCAATACTTTGGCACACCATGGAGAAACAAATTTGGAGGTTAGGGGTAGCGTAATTAAAAATGATGTCATTCCGTTGGAGCCAAAGATTTCATACAACACATAAGAAAATAAGCTGCCATGTGAAATTTTGCTGCTTACCTTTAACCATGGAAGATCATTGGTAACACATATCATCAACAAATTTTGGAAAAAAACTGCAAAAGCCCTGATTAAAAAGCAGTTTCATCCATATATTCCAAGTGAAGTGGCAGTGAATGAAGAGGTGACTTGAAGATTCCATGCTTTTATTGCAAAAAATGCATCTTGATTCCTGAAGGGTGAGGTAGTCATACTGAAATAGAAAATCTCTTGTGGTTACTTTGTCTTGGACAAGAAGCCAAAGGAAAAGTTTCACTTTTGGTGGGGTTAGTTTTATCCAAATAGAAGATTAGAATGGTTTAGTAGCACCACCGTAGAGCAACTGGTCCATCATTTTAGAGCAATATTTTACACTGAAGAGGCCATCGTTGTTGAGAGTCCAGATTTAGAATCCAGCAAGGATGATAGAAGTGATAGTTGTTCTTGTTCAAAACGAAATAGAGGTTTGCGCCATTGCATGGACTGGAGCCAGATTCCATTGCTTCATCTACCCATGTCAGCCACCAAAGTAGATTTAGAGGAAGACAAAAGATATAGCCTAGGGAAGGTTGTTTTAAGAGGGTAGTCACTAATACAGTTGTCTGGCCAAAAGGATGTTAAACTGTCATTCCCCACTATGAATTTGCAATGATTCGTGAAGATGTGGTGAACGTCGGTTTGAACAATGGACATAATATCCTTCCAGATCTTGGAGGGTTGGTTATAGAAAATTGGGATCCCATCCTCATAAGCTGGATTGTACATCAAAGAGATAATCATTTTCCATAAACTTGTACCTGGGGAAGAGAGTCTCCAAATCCATTTTAGCAGCAGGGCTCTGTTTTTCGATATAAGGGAGCCTACACCGAGACCTCCTTGTTTCTTATCGCGCATCACTAGTCTCCATTGGATCTTGCAGAAAGATCTCTACTTGGTACATCTGCACCATAAGAAACGTCTTTGGATGGATGAAAGAAGCCTGCCTACCCCTTTTAGCATCTTGAATACAAACATAAAATATATAGGCAGGAAATTAAGGACACTTTTAATGAGACAAAGACGTCCAGCCATGCTTAATAATCTCTCTTTCCACATATGAAGCCTTTTACGAAACTTCTCTATCACTGGCTTCCATGTGGAGAAAAGGGATGAATTGGCTCCTAGTGGCATGCAAAGATATTTGCTTGGAAGGGAGTCTGAACTGCAAAAAATAGACGTAGCCAAGCGCAAGAACAAGTGATCGTCGACATTGATAGGCCTGAACTCAGAGCAAACCATCTCAAAATTATTTTGACTTGAACTAACTGATCAATATCTGCAAGGATGAATATTAGCGTGTAATCTGCATATTACATATTACAGGTGGCTGAGGAAAATTCTTGATACGAACTGCAGCCCTTTGAGAATGTTCTCCCTAGATGCCTTTTGAAAAAGGACCGAGAGGCCCTCAGCAGCTATTTCAAACAGAAAGGGGGAAATTGGATCTCCTTGACACAACCCTCGCTGAACAGAGAATTCTTTTAAAGGAGATCCATTGATGAGAACCGAGAGTTTTGATGAAGAAAGATGTTCATAAATCATGCTTCTTCATTTTCTGCCAAACCCCATATAACCCATGATATCATCTAGGTAATCCCAAGAGACTGAGTCGAAGGCTTTATAGAAATAATTGTTTTTTAATAGAGAGACAAATTAGGAAAAAATCATGGGAGAACACATTAATTAAGAGTAATTAGTCCAAATAATGTGATTGATCCTTGAATAGATTGTCCATACAAAGTGAATTATTGGTAGAAAATTGAAGCATATCCTTTCAATGTTCCAAAGCCAATTGAGGGAAAGAATAGTGTGTGTGTTGTATATATAGCACACCTCACAATGCAATGCATTGTGGACTCGAATGTTCAAATTCGCCTGTTCATTTGAACATTCGAGTTTCTTTTTTGTTGATCACAAGTTATATTACCATTTTTTTTTACATTTCTTTTGTTTTCCAGTATTTGAAGATTTGTTGGTTGTCGGTTCCATAAAATCACATTTTATTCCAGGTTTAAGATAGGAATTAAAAAAAAGATAACATTTGACAAAGAACAATAAAACATGCCCCATTTAGATCTTTGCATGAAAACTTTCAATTTAATCCCTAAAGTTTTTTTTTCTTATCTCTTATCCCTATTATTTTTGGGATTCATGTTTCGATGCCCAACTTCATTTTTTTCATGTTTTAGTTCGTGGATATGGAGAGAGAAGAGAAAAGTTATCAAAAAAATCTATGATAGAGAAAGTGAGTGGTTAAAAATATTTTGGCCGCTAAAAGGCTGATATTTGTATTAATGAGTTCATATTATCGAGAAGAGTTTAATGAAAGTGGTGTTTTTCTATAACCATTTCAAAAATTGAGTCTATTAATTCTTTGTTATTCAGTTGATTTTTATTTTTTTGAACTGATTAGAGAATTTTTGGGGTTCTAATGAGTTTATTAAACTCTTATAGTGTTTTCAAGTGAAAATGAGGAGGAAAATAGGTTTGGATGGTTCCGAAACTCGAACCATGTTTTTGTGATGACCAAAGGTGATTGAAAAACAGTTTAGTAGATAACCAATTGCTTGTTTAGAAAGAAAAAAAAAAGAAGTGAAGTGGAAAAGTCTAAAAAAAAATATTTCAAACATGGGAGATGTAGCTGGACTAGCAAAAACTAAGGGTTGTGAGTAGTCTTATGGAGACCTGTCATAACTAGGTGGGTATTTGTCATAAACAAACTATGTGTATGGCCTAACAAATGCTTTTAAGGATCAGTGACTTAAAAGAAGGTTTGGTTCTGTCATATTGGTATAGTGGTTAAAAGAGACCATATCTTTTTATCCTACCATTGGATTAGACTTAAATTTTTATCGGTTCATCCACTACACAGTTGTCCTCAAATTAGGCTATAAAGATTTTGTTTTTATTCAATTTTGCTATTTTTTTCTAAATTTTATGATTATTAGCTATCTTTATTTTTTATTTTAGGATTTTGATTTTCTCTACTTTGTTAAGGTAAGTTTTTGGCACGTATAAAGACATGGAAGCCTCCTAGAGAGGCATAAATCATCAAATTAATATTTTAGAAATATAAAAAAATATTTTAGGGTTATTTGTGTTTTAACCCTATTTCAACCAATTTTCTATTTTACATGCTTGTTGATATCCTTGTCGTGCTTTCGCCTGCATTAGTTTGTATCATAGTCCAATGATTCTAGGTTATTATTTGCTATGTATTGCAATCCTAGGTCATTTTTTATTAATATATGTTGCTAAACAACCATAGTGAAAAGACGATGAAGAGTGAGACATGGTCTGATAGGAAGGGATTAAGGGGTTCTTCTTAGGAGAAGTTTAAAAGTTCATGATAGAGGATATGCGGAGATAGATTTTAGAATTAACTTGTTAGTTAAAACAAAGAGACATGCAAGAACAAGGATAGGAAGAAAGTGACCATGGATCCTTATGTAGTATCATAAACCCATTCCAAATGTAAGAGCATAGGAAACAACCTTTTGATCCAGAAAGAAAAAAGAACTAGAGATTTCTGAATTTATATTAAAATCTATGAATTTGATAAAACTTTATAAGCAGTAGAGTTCATAAATTTATTGAATGAGATGGAACAATTCATTTTAATACAAAGAGGTTCCCGAACAAATGTAAATAAAATTAATTGTGATTAGATTGAAGGATCGAGCTTCTGCTTGATGGAACAATTGAAGAGGACATGTAAGAGATAATGAAAGTTGAAAATCAATGATCGAGAAAAGATGAAGAAGATGAGGGGTTGGGAAAAGATTATTAGGTTCAGATTCTTTCTCCCTTTTTATTGCAATTTCAGGCTTATATAAAGACTTGCAAACCTTTTACAATGGAGGAAGAACTTATCAGATTAATATTTTGGAAATAAAAATAAGATTTTATGGTTCTTTGTGTTTTAACCTTATTTCGGTCAATTCTCTTCTTTTGGTGCTTGTTGTTATTCTTATCGGGCTACCGCCTGCATCAGCAAGCTTGGCCTTCCAAGCGTAGATGTGTTTGGGTAGGGGTGATTATTTTCGGTTCGGTTCGGTTTTTATCAAAAAAAGTAACCAAACTGAATTTAAAAAAAAAACCAAAACCGGTTCAAACTGATCGATTTCGGTTCGGTTTTTTGAACAAAAAACCGGTTCAAACCGTTTGGCTCGGTGTTTTCAGTTTGGCTCGGTTTTGGCTCTGTGTTTTTCCGGTTTGGGTTCGGTTCAGTTTGGTTTTTTCGGTTTAGGCTTATAAAACTGAACCGAACCGGTCAGTTTTTTCAAAATTTTAATCAATTTTTTTTTCATGGTTCGGTTTTTTCAGTTATTTTTTTCTGATTTTCTCAGTTTAATCAGTTTTCCAGTTTTTTTGCTCACCCATATGTTTGAGCTCTTTACTGGTCAGTCATGTGCGTGGGCCTGCCTCTCTTTCTTTTCTTTTTCTTTTTATTTATTTTTTCGATTTAAATATTGATTAATACCACCTCTTTTAATTTTTAAATTGTTTTTCTTAACCTTTTTTTTAATAGTTACTGATCTTTTAAAATGATTTTTTTTTAATTTCATAATGTTTTAAAGAGATTATTATATTTTAATTTTAACTTTTTTCCTCTTATATTTTATATAAATGAGTTATATTTTAATAGCGTAATTATTAAAACAAAATCTATTTTTTTATTAACAACGCAAATTAGTCTCTAACATAAAATAAATCAAAACATGTAAAATAAAACATTTATATTTACATTTATCTTTTGTTTTTACTAAATAAATTAGCTTTATTACCTTTTTTTTATTTTTTATCATTTTATGTATTTTTAATTTATTTTATCAAGCATAAATAATATATATAACACAAAAAATGAAAGCTTCTCTAATATGAAAGTGTTTTTAAGTATCATACTTTTTTAATAAAAAAACAAAACGATATTCTTTATGATTAATCAAATAACATTAAAAACAAGAATGATACACGCCCCGTGTACCACTGTACCACCCAAACGAATCAAAATTTGTTTTCCAGAAAAGTAGGGGGTGAACTTGCACATTACCCCCAAATAATTTACAAGTGGAAAAAGCTCATGTGGTTATAATTGTTTTTTAAAGTATTTTTTACTTAGAAATATATTAAAAGAATATTTTTTTTAGTTTTTAAAAATTATTTTTGATATTTGTGCATGAAAATGATCTAAAAACACAAAAAAAAAATATTAATTTAAAATAAAAAAAATTCAAATTTTTTCAGAAGTACTTTTGAAATTTTTTTATTACTTTAAAGTGCTTCAATAAGTAAAAATCTTTTTATATTTAATTTTAAAAAAAATATTTTTATTATTAGAATGCATGTTAGGACTTTGATTTGATATCAATTACAAATTTGAATATATATTTAGTATTAGTATGTATACTAAAATTTTATTATTATATTTCTTTTGAAAATATATTTATCATAAATTTTTATTTTATATAATTATGATTTTAAAATTGTTTGAATTCTAGGTTTTTTTTTAAATGTTTTGAATTCCCTTTAAATATATTTAAAAATTTTAAAAACAATTAGAAAAGGAGAGACTTGACTCCGTTGAAAAAATAAAAGATAAGAGAAGGGGCAAATTTGTCCGAGTTCGGCGGTGGAGGGAAGCGGGGGAGTGAGGTGAAAAAAAAAGTTTTCTTTTCTATTAAATATTAATAAAATTTCAACACTAAAAAATAAGAATCCCATTTTTAACTTGGATATGTCCATTAATTAACCTCGTTTTAGCAAATTTTACAGCAGACATCCAGTTTCATGAAATTTTAGATGAAATGTTTTAGATGGATGAGAGATGATAGTCACTCATTAGCTCTTTTTCTTGGTTAACACAAGGCAAATCCCAAGGCCTAAGCAGGTATCCTCTTCGGCTCTTACCCCACTTCTGTTTGTTGGTTTAAATTGGATAGTTTATCCTAAAAAAAAATTGTCAAGTTCAGTCATCGGTTTTTTTAATTTTTTTTATTTAAAAAAATATTAAATTAATATTTTTTAGATATTGATTTATAATTTTTATATGTTAATATAAAAAATATTTTTTAAAAAATATCATTTAATGTATTTTCGATTAAATTTTACTTTTAAAAAACACGACAAAATCGAAGTTCTGATCTAGCTGTAAGATTCATTAAATCAGACCTAACTATGAAGTCCTAAAGGTTCACGTCAAAAATATAAACACATTTTAGGCGTTGCAAGAGTAATGACTTGCTAATTTTCTTGAAACAGTAAAGGAACTCTATCAATCTGATTAGAACTCTGACAATAACATGTTCCTGTTGCTGATTTGTGTCCACGAGTTTAATGGAAGACTGGAAGTAGGGCCTCAAATATTCTCCGTCCATATTCTCCGGTTTCGAGTCATCTTGAACATACGAAGCCAGCTCCTCCTCTGTACAATTTTGTCCCAGATTAAATTTTACTTTTAAAAAACACGACAAAATCAAAGTTCTGATCTAGCTGTAAGATTCATTAAATCAGACCTAACTATGAAGTCCTAAAGGTTCACGTCAAAAATATAAACACATTTTAGGCGTTGCAAGAGTAATGACTTGCTAATTTTCTTGAAACAGTAAAGGAACTCTATCAATCTGATTAGAACTCTGAGAATATCATGTTCCTGTTGCTGATTTGTGTCCACAAGTTTAATGGAAGAGTGGAAGATGGCCTCAAATGCTGAGACTTTCTACCTTGTTGCTTCCTGCTGGTCTTCATCGATGGTCTGAAATAGAAACTTCTTCATGAAAAGTAGCCATATGTTCCACAATTTTCATCAATTTTCAATGTCTTATTTTGACAAGACATTGGCAATCGTTTCACTCACGTCCATATTCTCCGGTTTCGAGTCATCTTGGACAGATCAAAGCCAGCTCCAAATAAAATTAGCTGAAAATTTACTATGTTTAGATTTTCTAATAATAAAAATGTCAATATTTAAGTTTTCTAATAATAAAAATATATATGTTTTTAAATTAAACGAAGGATGATACTTATTTGTTAAAGTACTTTAAAGTAATAAAATTTTTATTATTGTTAATGATGAATTATTTGTTCTTAAAACTTTATTAATAAGATATTTGCAATATGTCTCAAGATTCAAATCACCTTAGTTTATATCTACTTATAAATAAGATTTTTGAATCAAATTAAAAGAACTCAATTATCTCTCAACAAAGTTAACATAATCTTTAGATTTTAGAGGATAATTAAAGCATAAAAGATAAAGAAAACACTAAAAATAAGTTGAAAAAATATGTGTTAAAATTTAAAGAAAAAAAAAACTTGTTCGAAACTCTTCTTTCACCTTTATTTTTATAGTAAATTTTAAAACTTAAAAGGTTAAATAATTAATTTTAATAATAATCATAATTAATTTTTATTATTATTAATCTTTAATTAACCACAATAAATCATGGGATGAAATATGATTGTCAATGGCAGGTTATCAACGACAACGACAGTTAAGAACGTGAATGGTGTTGTTTGCCGACCGTTAACACAAGGCAAGTCCTAAGGCCTAAGCAAAGCAAAGCAGGTATCCTCTGGGCCCACTTCCTGTTTTTTGGTTTAAATTGGAAAATTCAGTCGGCCAACCCGCTCATGGTCTCTGCTCCCTAGGTCCGTCTGCTCAATCCAACCATTTGTTATTGGTGATTTTCCTTCCTAACTTAAAATAAAAAGTCCAACTTTTATTCTCAATGATCTATTTTTTTTAGCTTAAAATAAAAAAGACCATCATGTGGATTTGGTGAACCTGGCTTTCCCTTTCACTAGCTCAGGGGAGGAAGGACTCTGGAAAGAAGAAACCTGGAAAATCGAGTTACTGGCAGATAGCATTGATCCAATGATCCTTGTCTTGGGTATAGCTTTGCTCTCTTTACATACATATACTATGAAACTAAAATACACTCTTCATCTCAATTCTCTATCGGCATCATCTAATGCATACATTTGACAGCAGAGGAATTCAAATTTCCGAACTTGAAACGGGTTTATAAACTAAACAACAAGCTGAAAGATGCATAGGAATCTCATACACACATTACTCATGAATTTTTCAACTAATTAATTCCTAATGCAGATAGAGCAAGGGAAGTTCATATGCTTGTATGGTGGGGAGGATATCGAGTGGATCCGTAAATTCACTGCGACTGCAAAAGCAATTGCGAAAGATGCCAGAATATAGTTAGAAATGCTCTATGTAGGGAAGAGCAGCCCCAGGAAGGAAGCTCGGAAGATTAACGATGTTATTGCGAACAAGAACCGACTCCTGTATTGGAAACACAAAAATTCACTTTAAAATTGTATTAGAGATAGTTTAATTTTTCCAAGATTAATTGGATGAGATCAGGGATAAAATTGCAAGAAATTAGAAGTTTGAAGGTAAATTGAGGGTCAAATTGAAGAGTTTCAAAATCAAGGATCACTTTGTAAAAAGAGCATTCACGCTAACAAACGGAGGTAAAGCTTCTTTTTTTTATTGTCACCGTCGTTTCTTACCACCGAATCACAGGTACAGAAAGAATAGAAAGGATTTCTTTGTTGGCAAAGTTGAAAAGGATGTTGCACCCCCATGTCTTTCTGGTGAAGAATTGCATGATGTTGTGTCAGAGTACGGTGACATTGTGTATGGTCTCCAGTCAGGTAAGCAAAAGTTTCCTGGTTTTGGTTTGACCCATAATTGGGTAAAGCGAAGTATCTTTTAGGAGCTTCCTTATTGGAAAACCAATCTGCTCTGCCATAACCTTGACGTCATGCACAATGAAAAGAACGTGAACATTTTCAACACCGTCATGGATGTGAAGGGGAAGACAAAGGACAACATCAAGGCTAGATTGGATTTAGCGTTGTTCTGTAACCATAAAAATATGGAGTTAGTTTGTGATATCTGGGTCACGGGTTGCAAAACCAAGAGCAAGCTTCGTGTTAGAGAAAAACGCACAACTACTAGTCTACAAATAGCTTAAGAGTCTGTGTTTTCCCGATGGACATGCCTCGAACATATCAAGGTTGGTTAATACGGAGGAATGCAGATTATATGGAATGAAGAGTCATGATTACCATGTGTTTATGCAAACACTCATCCCATTAGCTTTTCATGATTTGTTGTCGAAGGGGATATGGGATGCACTCACGGAGATCAGTCATTTCTTCAGAGATATATGCTCCAACAAGTTGAATGTTGATCACATTGAAAGGCTTGAAACGAATATCGTCGAGACAATATGCAAACTTGAGATGATATTCCCTCCATCATTTTTTGACTCAATGGAGCATCTACCCGTACATTTACCGTTTGAGGTAAAAGTTGGAGGACCGGTCTAGTATAGATGGATGTATCCATTCGAGAGGTTATATATTACAGTTGCTATGTAATTCATAATTAAATGTTTTTTTTATTTTTTTAATTGATAATTTTTTATTAATTCTATATATGCAGGTACTTGTTCAATTTTTTTTAAAAAAGGTTAAGAACAAGGCGCATGTTGAGGCATCAATATATGAGGCCTATATTGTTAAGGAGATCTCAACATTTATCTCATACTATTTCAAACCTCATTTGAGAACGAGGATCAACCGTGTTCCACGACATGATGATGGTGGTGAAGTGCCTTCAAGTGGAAACTTGTCAATATTCTTCAATCTTGGACGACCCACGCCTAAAAATGTCGTAAGGGGAAGATATTTGTCTAAAATAGAGTCCAGACAAGCACACAGTTATGTCCTATTTAACTGCGATGAGTTGAGATCTTTTATTAAGTAGATGTTCGACTTAAACTTTGTCAAGAGTGTACTATTTATATTTTGTGATATCATAAACTCATATAATTTGGAACAACCTTGCAGGCAACATCGACGATACTTACTGTCCAATAACTCATAGCTAACTGAATCCTAGATCTTTCAATTACAAGATGAACAATTTGCCACGTGGTTTAGAACACATGTAAGTCCTATCACAAACTCATTATCTCTTGCAAGGTAATTAATTGTACGTCAATATTATAGAATATTTGTTTATAGATTATTGTTGTATTTGATATACAAGGTTTATCAAATGGGAGGTAGTGCTGCTATTTCACTGTCTTTACTAAGCCTGGGCCCTGAAAAAAAAGTCAAGTGCTATAACGGGTATTTTGTCAATGGATATGTCTTTTATACTGAAGAATACGGGCATGGAAGAAAGACATACAACAACGGATTTTGTATTAAGGGATCGACTTCTAGTGAGTTTGAAGTTGACTACTATGGTAGATTGGAAAAGGTCATCGAACTACAATATCATAGCGAGTAGAATAAAGTGTTTTTATTATAATGCTATTTGTATGACACAACTGACAGAGGAATCAGAGTAGATCCTCACTATGGTCTCGTTGAAATCAACTCAAAACCTAGACACCGCAACGTTAACGATGTCTTTGTTTTCGCAAAGCAATGTCAACAAGTTTATTACACATACACCCTTTTCTTTAGAAAGGATCGATCAAGAGTTGATTGGTTATCCGTTTTAAAAACCAAACCCAAGGGTCGTGTCGAGGTTGTTTAGGATGACAACGAAGACACAAGTGTGATAGATGAAGTCTTTCAAGCTAGTGAGTTAGTTGAACCATACCGAGTTGCTCCTTCGATTGACTTAGAAGAAAATTTGAATTTTCATGTTTTTGATGATATTCTTGTTGATGTTGACACAGAGGAGTTGAATGCTGTTTTGAGCTTTAGTAGGCTAGAGAATGTTGATGAAGAAGATGATAACCACATTGAAGAGTGCGATGAAGCTGATAACAATTCAATTGAGGACGAAGATGAAAATTATGACTAAATATGTTGTAAAGCCTTTTTTTTTTATAATGTAATATTATGGATGATATTTTGGAACATGAAATATTTATTTTATAATTTTTTGCTTTTGTTATTGTGTTGTGCGTGCTGTAAGTTTGCAATTCAAGCTTTTGTGCAGGAGGATAGACAGGCAATACATGTGTAGCCCCTTTTAACCCCACGGTCCCGGGAACAACCAGCCTCCTCCTCCTCCTCCTCCTCTAGCTCCGCCGTTATTCTAGTTTAATTTTGTTTTTGAAACACATTAAATTTGTAATGAATATTTGGATGAATATTATTTAACATTATTTTTATATTTTTATTGTTTAATATAATTTTATTTGGTTATTTATTTGGTTAATTAGTTTTTTTATTATTAATAAATAATTTTTAAATAAATATTTTAAATAAATACCAACGGCCTTACAGACGAAACCAGGCCGTCGGTATTTTACCAAGAGTTGCAAAACAATTACTACCCATGCCACAATCACCGACGGATATATTCCGTCGGTGTTTACCATCGCTATTACCGACGGACTATATTTGTCGGTATTTTATAGAGAGTTCTGAAATATTTACTGCCCATGCCACAATCACCAACGGCCATTCCGTCGGTGATTACCATTGAAAATACAGACGGAATTATTCTGTCGGTGAAGTTCTCACGGGAAAAAAATTTTTGGCGCGCTTCGCCGTCTGTAAGACCGTCGGTGTTTGGTTTTTTTTTATTTCTGATAGAGTTAGCGACAGAACGGGGAATTACCGATGATCAAGACGGACGTATTCCGTCGGTGATGCCGTTGGTAAGAATTTTACCGACGAATTGCATGCCTTACACCGACGGAATGAATCCATCAGTAAAACTGTTTAATGGTGTAGTGAAAACATACCAACAAAAAGTTTTTTGAGATCAATTTCTCATTCACTCATAATCTTTTTAAATCATATTAATATTTTATGTTAAAAAATCATATTAATATTTTATGTTAAACAAAAAGTTATCCCAAGGCCTAAGCAGTAAGCAGGTATCCTCTTCGGCTCTTACCCCACTTCTGTTTGTTGGTTTAAATTGGATAGTTTATCCCCAAAAAAATTGTCAAGTTCAGTCATGGTTTTTTTTAAAAAATTTATTTTAAAAAATATTAAATTAATATTTTTTAAATATTGTTTTATAATTTTTATATGTTAATATAAAAGATATTTTTTTAAAATATATCATTTAATATATTTTCAATTAAAAAATATTTTTTAAAATAAAATACAGAACATACCGGGAAACACTCACTTGCGCCAAACACTCTCAGACAAAATCAAAGTTCTGATCTAGCTGTCAGATTCATTAAATCAGACCTAACTATGAAGTCCTCAAGGTTCACGTCAAAAATATAAACACATTTTAGGCGTTGCATGATTAATGACTTGCTAATTTTCTTGAAACAGTAAACGAACTCTATCAATCTGATTAGAACTCTTAGTTAATGAGCTGCTAATTTTCGTGAAACAGTAAAGGAACTCTATCAATCTGATTAGAACTCTGACAATATCATGTTCCTGTTGCTGATTTGTGTCCACAAGTTTAATGGAAGAGTGGAAGTAGGGCCTCAAATGCTGAGACTTTCTACCTTGTTGCTTCCTGCTGGTCTTCAACGATTGTCTGAAATAGAAACTTTGCCGACAGTTATTATAAATTATCATTATTAATCTTTTATTAGTCATTATAAATCATGAATTAAATCTTTTATTAGTCATTGCAAGAGTAATGACTTGCTAATTTTCGTGAAACAGTAAAGGAACTCTATCAATCTGATTAGAACTCTGACAATATCATGTTCCTGTTGCTGATTTGTGTCCACAAGTTTAATGGAAGAGTGGAAGTAGGGCCTCAAATGCTGAGACTTTCTACCTTGTTGCTTCCTGCTGGTCTTCATCGATTGTCTGGAAAAAAAAACTTACTACGTTTATTTTGACAAGGCACGGAAGAATTTACCTAATCAATGCCATTGGCAATTGCAAAAGGGATAGATGACATTAACAACATCAATTCCACCCAACATTTTCTAACGACTATTATGGTTAAATATACATCCTTTTGCAGGTTTGCAGCTCTCCAAATGGCCATGGTAGCATTGCCGAATGCAGAGTAAGTTCACACTTCGATAGGGATAGCCTGGAGAAGCCGAGATTTGTGTATTGTAATTAATCCAAATTTACTATGTTTAAATTTTCTAATAATAAAAATATATATGTTTAAATTAAACGAAGAATGATACTTATTTTTAATTAAAGTATTTTAAAATAATAAATTTTTTGTTGTTGTTAATGATGAATCATTTGTTCTTAAAATTTTATTACTAAGATATTTGCAATATGTTTCAAGATTCAAATAAAATCACCTTAATTTATATCTACTTATAAATAAGGTCTTTAAATCAAATTAAAAGAACTCAATTATCTCTCAACAAAGTTAACTTAAGCTCTAGAATTTAGAGGATAATTAAAGCATAAAAAGATAAAGGAAACACTAAAAATGAGTTGAAAAGGTGTGTCAAATTTTTTTTAAAAAAAACTTGTTAGAAACTTTTTTTTCACCTTTATTTTTATAGTGAATTTTAAAACTTAAAAGGTTAAATAATTAATTCTAGTAATAATCATAATCAATTCTTATCATTATTAATCTTTTATTATTAATTATAAATCATGAATTAAATCTAAAAATAAGATGATTGTTGTTGGCAGGATATCAACGACAACAACAGTTAAGAACGTGAATGGTGTCTTTTGCCGACAGTTATCAATGATCTATTTTTTTTTTAGCTTAAAATAAAAAAAGACCATGATGTGGATTTTGTTGAAACTTAAACTCAATCCAGAAGGTCAAGGAAGGCAACCACCCACCGACCAGCCGCAACCGCCAGCCACCAGCCGCAGCCGCCAGCCGCCTTCACACTTGGAAAGTTTGAATTTTTGTATTTTGATTTCGTGTATAAATAGAGTGCCCAGCTTCTGTTAAATTGTGTGGAGAGATTAGAGAGAAACACTAGAGAGAAAGAGAGAGGGCGTGTATTAAGCTTTTTGTGTTTGTAAGCTTTTGTTCTTGAAATAAAACAGTGTGTTTTATCCCCTCCGAGTGTTTCAAAGCCACCACAAGTGGTTTCTCCCACCAACAATTGGTATCTTAGCCCCGTTCGTCAGAAAACAGAGGTATTTTCAGAGATAGCCGAATTTTCAAAGTTGTCAAAAACCAATTTTGATCATTCCCCCGTGTAGAGCTCATCCATATGAACTCACTGCCGCAAACATCAGCTCAATCGGACACCGGGGTGAGCCACACACGCCTCCTGAATATTCGACACTGTTTTCCCACGCGCATACCACGCGCCCCGAGGTAGACGACGACTGAGCCACACGCGCGCCATATTTGAGCCGTTAAGCCGCGTAGAGCCGAGCCGATAGAATATTCCACAGAATATTCCCGGTTCAACCCAGCGAACCGCCCGCCGTACAGAATTGGTTTGTTGACCGGTTCACCGATTTTCTGACCTGATTTCTACAAAGTCAGACCGGTTCCCAACTATTTCGACCATTCCGGATCGATCTACAGTGTCTGTTTTGCCAAATTCAACTCCTAGAAGGAGATATAGTCATTCAAAGAGCAAAATGACTACAGAAAGTACACAAACACTCATCCCGAAGCTGACCAAAGACAACTATGATAGTTGGTGCATCAGATTAAAGACATTCCTCGGTTCACAAGAGTGTTTGGAGATTGTACATTATGGTTATGATGAACCAGAGTCCAAAGAAGAAGAAGATGTTTTACAAGAGGCATAGAAGCAAGCCCTGAAAGTCAACAGAAAGAAGGACAACAAAGCAAAGACCATCATCTACCAAGGTCTTGATGAAGATACATTCGAGATCATAGCTTCCGCTGAAACATCAAAAGACATATGGGAGGCTCTCCAACAAAAATACAAAGGTGCTGACAGAATCAAGAAGATTCGTCTTCAATCTTTGCGAGGTGAATTTGAGTTATTGCAAATGAAGTCCTCAGAATCTATTTCTGATTATCACACAAGGATTATGGTGATAGTCAATCAGATGAGGAGAAATGGAGAAGCCATCGTCGATTCTCGAATTACTGAGAAAATTTTGAGATCCCTAGATCCAAAATTTGATTTTGTTGTTGTCGCCATTGAAGAGTCCAAGGAAGTGGACAAGTTGACAGTGGATGAACTTATGAGTTCTTTGCAAGCTCATGAGTAGAAGATTGTAAAGCGAAATGGAGATAAGGCCATCGAGTATGCCTTACAAGCAAAGTTGTCGCTCAAAGACAGATATGAGCAAGGGGAGACTTCAACAAGTGGATATACCACTCAAGCAAGAAGTCAACAATCCAGAGGAGGATTTCAGCAATTCCAAGGAAGAGGATCTTGGAATACAAGCTTTAGAGGAAGAGGTGGTAGAAACACCACCAGAGGAGGTCGAGGACAACAAGCATTCACTCCTAGAGGAAGAGGAGGCGGTTACAATAACCGTGACAAGAGGAATATCCAATGTTATAGTTGCAATCAATTTGGGCACTATAGCACTGAATGCAGAAGGAAAGCTCCGTTGGAGATACGTGAGCAAACCAACTATGCAGAGAAGGATGACAGAGAAGAAGCTGCATTTCTTGTCCAACAAAAACTTGGCGAGAAACAGGAAAATATATGGTATCTAGATACTGGAGCCAGCAATCACATGTGCGGCTACCGAGAGTTATTTGGTGATCTAGATGAGACCAAGCAAGGTCTAGTTACTTTTGGAGATACCTCAAAGGTTCCATTCAAAGGTAAAGGCAGCATCCCAATCAAGTTGAAGAACGGCGATTCCAGCTACATCGCCGATGTGTATTATGTCCCAGCCATAAAACAGAACCTGATCAGCTTAGGTCAACTTTTGGAGAGAGGATATACTTTTTACTCGAAGAATTGTCATCTGACAATTAGAGACAACAATTGGAGATTAATTGCCTATGTGAAAATGTCCAAGAATAGGATGTTTCCTTTGAACATCCAGTATGATGCAGCAAGGTGTTTGAGTGCCATCACCAACAGTGAAGAATGGCTTTGGCACCTAAGGCTTGGACATCTGAATTTCACGAGCTTGAAGATGCTAGCAAGCAAGAAGATGGTCAAAGGTTTGCCTCACATTGATCATCCAGATGAAGTCTGTGAAAGTTGTGTCCTCAGCAAACATCACAGATCCAGTTTTGCCAAAGAAGTCAACTGGAAAGCAAAGAGGCCACTGGAGTTAGTACACACAGATGTGTGTGGCCCAATAACGCCTATGTCGACTGGACAAAATAGGTACTTCCTCACTTTTATTGATGATTTTAGTAGAAAGACGTGGATATACTTTCTGAAGAGGAAGTCAGAAGTATTCAATTGTTTTAAAGATTTTAAAGCAATTATGGAGAAGCAAAGTGGCTACATGATTAGAACCGTGAGATCTGATCAAGGTGGAGAATATACAGCAAATTACTTTGAAGCCTATTGTACACAACAAGGCATCAGACATCAGACAACACCAGCTTATACACCACAGCTGAATGGTGTAGCTGAAAGGAAGAATCGCACGATTCTTGACATGGCAAGAAGTCTGCTCAAAGCAAAGAAGTTGCCCAAACAATATTGGGCTGAAGCTGTATCATGTGCAGTGTATCTACTGAATCGCTGCCCAACCAGAAGTTTGTAAGGAGTCATTCCAGAAGAAGCATGGAGTGGTCACAAACCAAGTGTTACTCATCTACGAGTCTTTGGTTGTGTGGCATATGCAAAGATCCCAGATGCAAGAAGGACAAAGCTCGATAATAAAAGCAAGAAATGCATCTTTGTCGGATATGGTGAAAGAAGGATGGGATACAAGCTGTATAATCCCATCACGAAGAAGGTGATTATGAGTACAGATGTTATCTTTGAAGAAGATAAATCTTGGGAATGGAATGATGATCAAGAAGCAGTCAAATGGATCAACATTGATTTGATCCTTGAAGGTGAAGAAGTACCAACAGTACTTGTCGAAGAACCGATTGTGCCAGCAGCTGAACCACAAAGTCCGGTACACAGATTCCCTGTATTCAACAGGAGGAACACACCAGGAGCATCATCATCAACACCACCATCAGCATCCTCATCAGAAGAACCAAGAAGGATGAGAAATCTTGAAGAGCTGTACGATGCCACTCAAGTAATGGAAGATACAAATTTGTTTTGTTTCTTTGCAGATAGTGACCCATTAAGCTTCAATGAAGCTGTCACAGAAGAGAAATGGATTAAAGCAATGGATGAAGAAATACATGCCATTGAGAAGAATGATACCTGGAAGCTGACTTATCTACCAGAAAACAAGAAAGCAATAGGTGTCAAATGGGTCTATAAGACAAAGAAGAATGCAAAAGGAGAAGTGCAAAGATACAAAGCCAGATTAGTGGCTAAAGGCTACAAACAGAGAGAAGGCATTGACTATGGAGAAGTATTTGCTCCAGTAGCCCGGCTAGAGACAATCAGACTGATGATCTCACTAGCTGCACAACATAGATGGAAGATCTATCAACTCGATGTGAAGTCAGCATTTCTGAATGGCTTCCTAGAAGAAGAGATTTATGTTGAACAACCACTTGGATACATTGAAGCTGAAAATAAAGGCAAAGTATACAAGTTGAAGAAAGCTCTCTACGGTTTGAAGCAAGCTCCACGTGCTTGGAATACCAGAATTGACAGGTATTTTCAAGATAATGGATTTGAGAAATGTCCATATGAACACGCCATATATATGAAGAAAGGAGCAGATGGCAGCATCTTATTTGCGTGCCTGTATGTTGATGATTTGATATTCACCGGCAACAACCCTACCATGTTTGATGACTTCAAACAAAACATGGTACATGAGTTTGAGATGACTGACATTGGTCTAATGTCACATTTTCTTGGCTTGGAAGTAACGCAGAAAGAAGAAGGGATTTTTGTATCCCAAAGCGGTTACGCCAAAGATATTCTTGAAAGGTTCAAGATGGAAAGCTGCAATCCGGTATCAACTCCAGTTGAGAATGGAGTGGAATTGAGGAAGAGTAAGGTTGGAAATGTTGATCCAACTTACTTCAAAAGCTTAGTAGGAAGCTTAAGGTACTTGACATGTACCAGACCGGATATACTCTACGGAGTCGGACTCGTCAGCAGATACATGAAGACACCAGACCAGTCTCACTTGAATGCAGCCAAGAGAATTCTTCGCTACATCAAAGGCACAATGAATGAAGGTATGTTTTATACCTCAAGTAAAGACTTTAATCTTGTAGGCTACTCGGATAGTGATTGGGGTAGAGATTTGGATGAAATGAAAAGCACAACAGGGTTTGTCTTTTTCATGGGAGACACATCTTTCACATGGTCATCCAAGAAGCAATCGATTGTAACATTATCAAGCTGTGAAGCTGAGTATGTTGCTGCCAACTCAGCCGTATGCCACTCAATATGGTTAAGGAATATGCTGAAGTTTTTGGGATTTCCTCAAGAAAATCCTACGGAGATTTATATTGACAATCAATCAGCAATCGCATTGGCAAAGAACCCAGTGTATCATGAGAGGAGCAAACACATTGATACACGTCATCACTTTATCCGAGAACATGTGAAGAATGAAGAAGTCCAACTGATATCTTGCAACACAAATGATCAAGTTGCTGACATCTTCACAAAGCCATTAAAAGGAGAAGTATTTATCCGATTAAAGTTCATGCTTGGCATGATATCCCTCGATTGAGTTTAAAGGGGAGATTTGTTGAAACTTAAACTCAATCCAGAAGGTCAAGGAAGGCAACCACCCACCGACCAGCCGCAACCGCCAGCCACCAGCCGCAACCGCCAGCCGCCTTCACACTTGGAAAGTTTGAATTTTTGTATTTTGATTTCGTGTATAAATAGAGTGCCCAGCTTCTGTTAAATTGTGTGGAGAGATTAGAGAGAAACACTAGAGAGAAAGAGAGAGGGCGTGTATTAAGCTTTTTGTGTTTGTAAGCTTTTGTTCTTGAAATAAAACAGTGTGTTTTATCCCCTCCGAGTGTTTCAAAGCCACCACAAGTGGTTTCTCCCACCAACAGATTTGGTGAAACCTGGCTTTCCCTTTCACTAGCTCAGGGGAGGAAGGACTCTGGAAAGAAGAAACCTGGAAAATCGAGTTATTGGCAGATAGCATTGATCCAATGATCCTAGTCTTGGGTATAGCTCTGCTCTCTTTACATACATATACTATGAAACTAAAATACACTCTTCATCTCAATTCTCTATCGGCATCATCTAATGCATACATTTGACAGCAGAGGAATTCAAATTTCCGAACTTGAAACGGGTTTATAAACTAAACAACAAGCTGAAAGATGCATAGGAATCTCATACACACATTACTCATGAATTTTTCAACTAATTAATTCCTAATGCAGATAGAGCAAGGGAAGTTCATATGCGTAAATTCACTGCGATTGCAAAAGCAATTGCGAAAGATGCCAGAATATAGTTAGAAATGCTCTATGTAGGGAAGAGCAACCCCAGGAAGAAAGCTCGGAAGATTAACGATGTTATTGTGAACAAGAACCGACTCCTGTATTGGAAATATAAAAATTCACTTTAAAATTATATTAGAGATAATTTAATTTTTTCAAGATTAATTGGATGACATCACAGATAAAATTACAAGAAATTAGAAGTTTGAAGGTCAATTAGGGTCAAATTGAAGAGTTTCAAAATCAAGGATCACTTTGTAAAAAGAGCATAAATTTGAGGGTCCAATCAAATAAGGTCAAGGGTGGAATTGTAAGGAATCCAAAAGATTAGGGCTGATTGGGAGTTCCATTGCAACGTTATAAGGTTTGGGGACCAAATTAAAAAAAATAATATAATTTCACTATTCCTTGTTTTCTTCCTATTAAAACAAGAGAAAAAGATGACCAAGTTCTCACTTTTCAGCCCTAATTTCTACCCCATCCCTTCACCGTACCACACAAAGTTTATGTCAACTTATACTATGGTATTTGTACTTCACTCTTAGCCAAAATTCTAGCTTTAAAGTCACTATAAACACATGCAGATTCTCTCTAAAAAACAGACTCAGCACCGTCTTGGTCCTCCCTTTTTGAGTTGCACAGCAGGACAAACATTTATCTTGAGCTTCAGTGAATGACTAAAATATATTCTCCAACATTAAGGGTCGAGATTTCATTAATTCATAAGTCCTAAAGCCTCCTCATTGATCCTATAAAAGCAACACAAAACCCTAATCGAAGCAGCCTAGACAGAGATGAACACTGTCATCAATAGACCTCCCAGACATGAAAACTCCAACAAAAACAACTTAAAACAGACCCCAAACCATATAAAGCCTCAACCACTAAAACAACATCTAAGCGACCATTTCCGTACCAGAAAATTCCATTTCCAAGTCACCCCAAGACAACCCTAAAATCATCACAAAACAGCCCTTACAAGCAGTAGAAGTAGCAACCAACTGTGAAGAAAAAATAAGAGTAGACATTGAACTTCAAATAGCAGAACTCCCTCTACAGAAATCTATTTATGACACTACTAGTGAGGAATCTAAGAAGGGATGTAGTAGTTTCAGACGTAGTAAAACTTTCTCCTACCAGTAGCATCTCTAAAACGCAGTAGTAGGGAGAAAAGACATATCTAGGCTGAAAAACAAGAGCATAGATTAAACTTCAACGTAGTAGAGCTCCCTCTACAGAGATCTATTTATGGATCTGCTAGAGGGAAGTTGAAGAGGGTATATAGTAGTTTTAGACCTTGTAAAATTATCTCCCACCAGTATCATCATTAAAACACAGAAGTAGGGAGAAGGGACAGATCTGGACTGAAAAACAAGAAGAAGACTGAAACTTCAATAGATCAGAGCTCTGTCTATAAGTGTTTGTTTGTTGCACCGTCAGTGAAGAATCAAAGAGGAGATAGATGAGTTTTAGATTCACTAAGTGCTCCTCCTTTACAGAAATAACGTATGACTCCATGCTTTCATAGTGATGGTGTGTGGTTCCACGCGCTGCCGGGAATACCTAGCAGCCTTGAAAGGTAAACAACCACAACAACCATGGAAGGTCGATTCCTAAACCCAAACCATTTATTTGATAAATTGTTAGTTTTTGGGACAAAATATTCATTGTGCATATGGTTTTGGAAATGATCGATGATGATTTGTGATTCATTGAGTTGTTAGGACAAAAATTATCAATTTGTTTTTTTGTATGGCCAAGTATCTCTTAAAAACATCATGTTTTCATTTTTAACTCAAAAAAAGAAATCCAAAATTCATTATTTAAAAAAAAATATGTTTTTTTTTGTGTGCATACAACCAAATTCAAAAACATTTCAATGTATATTTTATAAAAACAATTGTATTTTACCATGTTTTAAAAATAAAAAATGGATATCATAACCAAATTACGATTATCCATAACGATTTGGCTAAATTTTCAAAAATATCACAAAAATTAATTTGTTTAATTAATATTCAGAGTATGAATTTTACAACGTAATGCATATACCTGGTATTAAATGAAATGAATTAATAACAATAAATATTAGGAATTAGCTATAGACTTTATTATTTGAGGGTATAAAATTACACTGTTAAGTATCTTCAGATATTAAGGATACAAAGTAGAAAATAAATGTGATGCTAAGATTTAGGCACTAGAATATTTAGGATTTAACTCGATAAGACATAGACTTTCTCACGAAGAGAGATCTGCCTTGAACCTTAGAAAATACCAACGAATATAAACACGACCTAGCAAAAGGACCAATCAATAATGCATCTTAGCATAGGTATGGTTCATTGAGAGTGATGTGTTTTTCCTTTGCACAACTAGTCCTCTTATCCAAACTTGTTGGAAATTATATTAATAGTGTTTTGATGTAAATAGGAAAGTTGTATCTTGAGATAAGTAGGAAAGATACGTAAGAATATTTTGTATCAATCTGCATTTAATTAGCTGTCATTCCTTATCAGTCTCTGATTTATAAGGGAACCCTAATGTATCTTGTATATATATTGAACTTAATCAATACAGAAAAGTATTCCGCTTGAATAGTTTTTACTCATATGGTATCAGAGCAGGCTACAACCTAACCCTATTTTTTCTTCTTCTTCAACGCATCTGTTTGTTGCGTCTCTGCCTTGCCTTCTTTTTTTTCTTTTAAAATCATGGCTGCTAATGATATTGATTTCTTGAGTTCTGGCAATTCATCCTCTGCTCCCAGCACCCTTGGTTCTCCATTATTCCTCCACCACTCAGATCACTCTGGTTTGCTTCTTGTTTCAAAATGATTGAATGGTGACAATTATAATTCTTGGCACCGTGCCATGAAAATTTCTCTAAGTGCCAAGAATAAGATAGGTTTTATTACTGGAAAAATCAAAGAACCCCATGAGGCTTCAAATCCTGAAGAACATGCCCTTTGGCAGCGCTGCAACGACATGGTGCTTTCATGGATCCTAAATTCTCTTGAACCAGAGTTAGCCGATTCTGTTCTTTCATGCAACACTCCTCATCCCATCTGGGAAGATCTTCATGAAAGATTTTCTTTAGGCAACGCTCCCTGTATTTTTCAGGTTCAACGTGACATCTATAGGATTGAGCAAGGTCAGATGTCAGTTGCAGCATATTACACAAAATTGAAGGGTTTATGGGACGAGCTTGTATCCTTTAATTCAGAAACATGTACCTGTGGTGCGCATAATGATCGAACCAAACTTATACAGTTTCTCATGGGACTCAACGAGTCATATTCAGGTGCAAGAGGTCAGATTTTACTGATGAACCCTTTACCATCGGTTCGTCAAGCTTATGCCTCTGTTGTGCAGGAAGAAAAACAACGAGAGTTGGGGGCTGCTGTCACCATACCATCAAATACAGCAGCCATGGTTGTGTGTGGCAATTACAACATGTCTAAGGGTCGGCACAATAATCAAGTTCATGGGAATCAATCAAATAATTCACGTAATAAAGAGCCTTTTCAGTGCACTTACTGTGGTGATATGTATCACAAGAAAGCAACCTGTTACAAATTAATTGGCTACCCTCCTGGTCATCCAAAAAGTAAAGAAAAGGCACCACACCAACGCCAAGGCTATGTGACACGACCAAAAGATTGATGTCTTCTCCCAAGTGCAGGAGTGTCGAAGTAATAAATAACTCGGCAAGACCGGGGTCGAACCACAGGGAGGTTAATTGTATAAATTATAGATAACAACAACAACAACAATAACAACAATAATAAGTTAAAGAGAGCTTTGAGATGTGATATTGATGTAAGGATTAAACAAGGATAAAACAATTGTCAAGGTTAGAGGATCCACTAATGGTATTTCAAACAAGTATAGTATAAACTCTTTTTATTACTCAACTGGAAACCACACACAAAGGAGGTTCCAATCGGATTACAAATTGTTAACATGATTACATTAGTTATCTTATTCGAATAAAGCTAATACTTGTAAATGTTGTCATGCATTCATGATTATAACTTATGTTAACAACAAATCAAGTTCCTTTCATAGCTCAGGTGTCGGTTATACCATACAGTATGGGCTATGAAAGTGCCAAGTATTTGTTGTACCAAGTGTTATACAACATAAATCTAGATTAACCATTTAACAAGCAAAGTATTAAAAGTGAACAAGATAACAAATATAAAGCATGTTAGTATCCAACATTAAGGTCCATGTTAAGTTTATATTATACTTATTCTTACACCATTAGTGTACCCTTTTCACCTTGACATAATTAACTTAGCAACACATAATGAAAGAAAGAAACATAAATAAACAAGGAAAGGAAATGAAAAGCATAAGCAAGAAATTAATATAAGCAAAACTTAAGCATTACAAAATATAAAGAGAGAGCAAGAGCATGATCTTGATCTGAAAACCAAGATGCCTAAATACATGGCAAATGCCTCCTTTTATAGGCCAAAATTCGGAACTATTGATTTGTTGACTAATTGATGAGTGGGTGGCCAAATCTTGACTTGGTGACAATCCTTATCTTCTTGTCTGCCAAAAACGTCATTGATGACGTCATAATTTGAACAAACTTAAACCATGAAAGTTCTAGAGAATTGTCTCATCTTTCCAAGGTAAAATTTGAGATCATTTGGACTTCTAGAACTCGAGATATGGGCTGAACACTAAACAGTGTCTGGGCTGCAGGACAGATTCAGACTTCTTTGTTGTTGCTGCAATTTGGACTTGAAAACGGTCTTCTTAAATCTTGGACTCCTCATGAAAGTTGTAGGCCTATGTATTAGCTTTCCATCCATATAAGGCAGATCTAAATCCAAGATCTACAACTCCAGATATGACCCGATTACCAAACAGTGTTCCAGTTTGGACTGCACCAACATCTCTTTTCTAAGTTTGGCCATCTTTCTGTCCTTTCGATTTCAGTACTTCAACTCATCAATCAATCCTTTCATTTATGTGATAGGCCAGCATTTAAGATGAACATTTACCATAAATTAAAGGTATCTTATATTATTAGATATGTTATTATAAAACATGCTTTAGTTAAGGAGTTATTGATACTTCAAGTGCAAAATGATGATATAAAACCTTGATAAAAATGCACTTTTAAGTACTAATCACACCCCCCAACCAGCTTATTACTAGTCCCTAGTAATCAAAGCGTTAAAATAGAAAAACAATTTGCAACTTTCACAAAGCAAGGCATTCATCATTCAACTTCCATTAATCTATCCAGATAAACAAACTCTCATTAAATTTTATATATCTGCTCAATATCTCTTAAACAAAATATTAATAAACCTTCCTTGTTATGTGCTCAATGTATGAAACATAGATGATGGGGCTTCTATTAGAAGAAAACAATATTTTGTTCTAATGTTTAAGGTTAACTTCCTTGGGTTGGGATTATTTTATTTTTTTTTATTTTTTTTATATATATGTAACTTAAAACACAATGCATCTTTAACCCATGTAACGAGCTTTCAGCTAATGACTCCCAGACCAGTTGATCTTAGGGCATTAGGTGTTGAGACACCCCTACGAGCTTAGTAACTCGGGTTGCAGATACTGATACGTAGATAGTGCAATGTTTGATTCCCTTAAGCTTTTCTCCTTAACCCATGTAACAAGCTTTGGGCCAATAGCTCCCAAGTCAGTTGACTTTAGGGTATTAGGTGTTAAAACACCCATTCGGGCTTAATTGCTTAGGTTAGGGAGGCTACGAAACCAAACTTATCTATGTTTTTATTATCATCAATATTATCAATTTGTTTTTTTTTTTTTGAAAATTATATACTATCCCTTTCCCTTAGTTGTTACCTTTAACAAAAGAACATAAATAATGTAATAATCCAATGTGCAACCCACAATCATATGTTAAAGTGTGTGTGTGAAAATGAAGGTTTAAGAATACTTGTTAAATGAGTATATGAGCAGAATCAAGTGATAATAATGCGAGAGTTTGTAAACCTGAATATTTCAAGAAGTATTCTAATAGGCCTTATGAATATTGCAAATAACCATTGGAAAATGTTTACTAAGATGCGTCTCAAGAGTCACTAAAATTCCTCCTTACTCTGCCATCCTAGTAATAACAGTTTTGTCAAATGGTTTTAAAAACAAAAAAAGTTAGTTGGTTAGTTTTTTTTTTTTTTTTTTAATGTCAACTACTACTACCCTCTCCCCCCAACCAAAACGAGACATTGTCCTCAATGTCCTAAGGTAGAAAGATAGAGTATAGAAGACATCACCTGAAACAACGAACACTGACAAACCTGAAACACACTTAAACAAATATAAGAAATAACAAAAAAAAATAATATGATATTAATAAAACCAAAAGACATAAATTTTTACAAACTAAGACTCAAATCATAGTTGTGATTGTGGCTCACATCTTCCCTTGGTTTTACGTCCAAGAACGGCTTAAACACCCTCTATGGGTCGGGGATAGGCTTCCCATCCAGTTTTCTTAAAAACTGGCAAACAGGGTCTTTTATAGTCAGATTCCCAAGACTATGTGGAGCATGTTCTTTATAAAAATTGGGTCATAAGTCATGAAATGCACCATGCACATTGTCACGAGGATATGTCGCAAAAGTCAATAGAAGATTATCTAAAGATTCCTTATGTTTTGAAATAAATCCTGACTTTAGACAATTTTCACAAGCTTTGCAGAACACATGTGTGTCTTTGAACATGGTGAGCCAATAGAATCCAGATTGTAAGATTTTTGCAGTCGTCCTTTTTGACGAGAAATGACTCCCACTTGCCTCAGAATGACAAAGTTTAATGACACTACTTACCTCATTGTCGGGAATGTATCTTTGAAATATTTGATCAGGACAATTTTTGAATAAGTAAGGGTTATCCCGATAAAAGTTCTTCATTTCGTTCAAAAACTTTACTTTGTCTTCGGTACTCCACTGAGCTGGCAAATCTCCTGTTGTAAGAAAATTGATATTTTTAGCAAACCAAGGCATTGAACTAAGAGAAAGTAAGGATTTTTCAGGAAAGTAATCATCGATTGGTGTAATGTCAGATGTCGAATCTATTGTCAATCTTGACAAATGATCCGCATCAACATTTTCAGTGTCTTTTTCATCCGTGATTTCTTCCTGAGAATAAATCATTTGCAAATCTTCAAATTCATCCAACTCAATTTTACTCAAAGTAGATTCAAGTTGATCATAAACTAATTCTTCAATAGAATCTACTTCTTGTAAATCATTATCATCTCCAGGTTACTTGCAAATGTTGAAAATATTCATCTCCAATGTCATGTTTCCAAATGATAGCTTCATCAGTCCATTCCTACAATTAATCAATGCATTAGAAGTTGCAAGAAATGGACGTCCTAAAATAACAGGAAATGAATTACATGCTTCAATAGGTAGTGTATCCAAGACAATAAAATCCACAGGGTAAATGAATTTATCGACTTGTACTAACACATCCTCAACTATTCCTCTAGGCACTTTTACAGATCTATCGGCAAGTAAAAGAGTTACAAAAGTTGGTTTTAACTCACCTAGATTAAGACTTTGAAAAACTGAATATGGAAGTAAATTCACACTAGCTCCAAGATCAAGTAAGGCTCTTTCAATTTTATGTTCTCCAATAAAGCATGAAATTGTAGGACAACTAGGGTCTTTATATTTCAAAGCATTATTGTTCTGAAGAATGGCACTTACTTGTTCGGCTAAAAAGGCTTTCTTTTTCACATTCAATTTTCTCTTCACAGTGCACAGATCTTTCAAAAATTTAGCATAAGAAGGAACCTGTTTAATAGCATCCAACAAAGGTATATTGATCCTTACCTGTTTGAAAGTTTCAAAGATTTCAAAGTTGTGATTGACTTTCCTTTGTTTGGTCATGGCATGAGGAAATGGAAGTGCTGGCGGAGAATCAATCTTTTCTTTGTAATGATCAGATTCAACCCCTTCCTTACCCTCAGAGATTGACTCATCATCATTCTCACAAGGTTCAAGAATGGGTTTTTCAATAACCTTACCACTACGAAGAGTGATGACTGATTTTACGTGATCCATATGTTGGCTTCCCGAACTACTTGCATTTGCATGGTACTGCCCCTTGGAATTTTGTTGTGGTTGAGATGGAAACTTACCTTTCTCTTGGAAACTGAGAGCAGATGTCAATTTTGCAAGAGTATCTTTAAAATCTGTCATGCTTTGAGCAAGTTGAGTGTTAATTGCCTCTTGCTTTTCCATGAATGCATGCAATGTTTCCTCAAGATTTCTTCTAAGAGGGGGAGCATAAGGAGGTGCATATCCATGAGAATTTTGGAAATTATGGTGTGCTTGAAACGGTGGTTGTGAAGTTTGTGCATTATTGTTATCACTCTTCCAATTGAAATTTGGGTGATTTCTCCAACCAGGGTTGTATGTTTGCGAGTATGGGTTATGATTGGGCCTTTGGAAACTGTTTAATGCATGGGTTTGTTCATGGAGACATTCCTTAAAAGAGGGCAAAGTTGGACAATCATTGGTTGAATGTTCATTGGTTTCACAGATTTGACACACAATGTCTTGAACAAATTTTAGTTGACCACTCTTTTTTAATTCTAATGCCTCGACTTTTTTAGCTAAAGATGCAAACTTGGCTTGGAGGTCATGATCTTCCCTAAGGTTGTACATACCTCCACTAGATGTATGAGGTTGGGTTTTACTTGGTGCCTCATAAGTTCCTGTAGTGTCCCAATTTTGCGCATTTTCAGCTAGCAAGTCTAGGTATTCCATGGCTTCATTAGGGTCTTTATCCTCAAAAGTTCCATTGCACATCAATTCAACCATTTGCCTATCTCTAGGAGTTAACCCTTCATAAAAATGTGAAACCAATCTCCATGTTTCAAAACCATGATGAGGGCAAGTATTAAGCAAGTCTCGATATCTATCCCAACATTGGTAAAATGTTTCTCCTGGTTTTTGAGTGAAAGTGATGATTTGTCTTTTGAAAGAGTTTGTTCTGTGGGATGGAAAAAACTTCTTTAAAAATTGTTGTTGCATTTCATCCCAAGCACGAATGGATCCTGGTCTCAAATTTTATAGCCATGTTTTAGCTTTATCTTTTAATGAAAAAGGAAAAAGCTTTAACCTAATGGTGTTCATGCTACAATTTGAGTCATTATAGGTGTTACAGACCTCCTCAAATTCCCTTAAATGCAAGTATGGATTTTCTAAATCTAAACCATGAAAAGAAGGTAAAAGTTGAATAATGCCTGGCTTAAAATTAAAATGAGATGCATCAGGTGGAAAAACTATGCATGAGGGTGCACTTGTTCTTGTGGGATTCATGTGGTCTCTAAGTGTTCTAACCCGAATATTCTCATTATTCTCATTATGAAGTGATTGGTTAACTTCTTCAGCCATATTTTTTGAAAATGATGAGGATACCCTACAAAGTCTACCACTTAATGTACGTGACCAAACTCTCATGCACGTGTAAAAAAGAGAATAAAAAGAAGAAGAAAGTAAAAGAAAACGAAACAAAACAAAATAAACGAAGTTAAATACAATGAAAAGTGAAAAGAGAAAATAAAATAAATACTATAATTTGTACAAGAATTTACCTCCCCGGCAACGGCGCCAAAAACTTGACACGACCAAAAGATTGATGTCTTCTCCCAAGTGCAGGAGTGTCGAAGTAATAAATAACCCGGCAAGACCGGGGTCGAACCACAGGGAGGTTAATTGTATAAATTATAGATAACAACAACAACAACAACAATAACAACAATAATAAGTTAAAGAGAGCTTTGAGATGTGATATTGATGTAAGGATTAAACAAGGATAAAACAATTGTCAAGGTTAGAGGATCCACTAATGGTATTTCAAACAAGTATAGTATAAACTCTTTTTATTACTCAACTGGAAACCACACACAAAGGAGGTTCCAATCGGATTACAAATTGTTAACATGATTACATTAGTTATCTTATTCGAATAAAGCTAATACTTGTAAATGTTGTCATGCATTCATGATTATAACTTATGTTAACAACAAATCAAGTTCCTTTCATAGCTCAGGTGTCGGTTATACCATACAGTATGGGCTATGAAAGTGCCAAGTATTTGTTGTACCAAGTGTTATACAACATAAATCTAGATTAACCATTTAACAAGCAAAGTATTAAAAGTGAACAAGATAACAAATATAAAGCATGTTAGTATCCAACATTAAGGTCCATGTTAAGTTTATATTATACTTATTCTTACACCATTAGTGTACCCTTTTCACCTTGACATAATTAACTTAGCAACACATAATGAAAGAAAGAAACATAAATAAACAAGGAAAGGAAATGAAAAGCATAAGCAAGAAATTAATATAAGCAAAACTTAAGCATTACAAAATATAAAGAGAGAGCAAGAGCATGATCTTGATCTGAAAACCAAGATGCCTAAATACATGGCAAATGCCTCCTTTTATAGGCCAAAATTCGGAACTATTGATTTGTTGACTAATTGATGAGTGGGTGGCCAAATCTTGACTTGGTGACAATCCTTATCTTCTTGTCTGCCAAAAACGTCATTGCTGACGTCATAATTTGAACAAACTTAAACCATGAAAGTTCTAGAGAATTGTCTCATCTTTCCAGGGTAAAAATTTGAGATCATTTGGACTTCTAGAACTCGAGATATGGGCTGAACACTAAACAGTGTCTGGGCTGCAGGACAGATTCGGACTTC
Source organism: Populus trichocarpa (assembly GCF_000002775.5). Classification (NCBI taxonomy): domain Eukaryota; kingdom Viridiplantae; phylum Streptophyta; class Magnoliopsida; order Malpighiales; family Salicaceae; genus Populus; species Populus trichocarpa. The sequence goes on along the minus strand of NC_037286.2, from coordinate 11,417,134 downwards.
TTTGTTGTTGCTGCAATTTGGACTTGAAAACGGTCTTCTTAAATCTTGGACTCCTCATGAAAGTTGTAGGTCTATGTATTAGCTTTCCATCCATATAAGGCAGATCTAAATCCAAGATCTACAACTCCAGATATGACCCGATTACCAAACAGTGTTCCAGTTTGGACTGCACCAACATCTCTTTTCTAAGTTTGGCCATCTTTCTGTCCTTTCGATTTCAGTACTTCAACTCATCAATCAATCCTTTCATTTATGTGATAGGCATGCATTTAAGATGAACATTTACCATAAATTAAAGGTATCTTATACTATTAGATATGTTATTATAAAACATGCTTTAGTTAAGGAGTTATTGATACTTCAAGTGCAAAATGATGATATAAAACCTTGATAAAAATGCACTTTTAAGTACTAATCACTATGACAGGCATAACTCACACTCTGCATCTGGTAACCCCTCTGCAAATCAAGTGGATTTTAATCCAACTTTTCAGAACTCCAGGTCTCTCTGCCCAACTTAACTGAGGATCAATATGTTCAGATACTCAGTGCCTTGACCACCAAGCTTGTCACTCCACAGGCTAATGTTGTTGCTGACTCAACCTTCAAACATACATCAGGTTTATTACCGGTTGCTCACAATCGCTGGATACTTGACAGTGGGGCAACCCATCATACTACTTCTTCTCCCACATTATTAAAGCATGTCGACAAGAATCAATCTTTGGCACCTGTTTCCTTACCTAGTAGAGATGTGGCTAAAATTACTGTGACTGGCTCAATTCAATTTAACAATTCTTTTCAATTGAATAATGTCCTCTGTGTGCCAAGCTTTAAAGTTGATCTTATGTCTATTGGCAAGACAATCGATGATTTACATTGCTCAGTGACTTTTTTTCCATCTTGGTGTATTTTGCAAGACTTGGCTATGAGGACGATGATTAGTGTGGGTAAGCGACGTGATGACCTGTATTACCTTGTGGCGTTGGCTTCAACTCCTCCTTCTACCCGTTTTGCTTGCAATTTGATTATCTCATCCAATCTTTGGCATCGCCGATTGGGTCACCTTTCTTCTAATCGTTTACAATTTTTAGCTGATAATTCGCTTAAATTTAATTTTGATTCCAGTCATAAATGTGACGTTCGTCCATTGGCAAAACAAATTCGTCAACCTTTTCCTTCTAGTTCAATTTCAACTTCGAAGTGTTTTTCTCTTATTCATTGTGATATTTGGGGTCGTTATAAAACCCCTTCTATTTCTGGTGCTTTTTATTTCTTGACCATTGTGGATGATTTTTTCGTTTTACATGGGTTTTTTTAATGCGTAACAAGAGTGAGACACAAACTCTACTTCGTCAGTTTTTTCATTATGTTCACACTCAATTCAATACAAAAGTTCAAAAACTCCGTTCTGATAATGGGGCTGAATTTCTTTCATTAAAATTTTATTTTCTTGAGGAAGGTGTTCTTTTTCAACACTCTTGTGTATATACACCTAAGCAAAATGGTGTCGTTGAGCACAAACATAGACACATCCTTGAAACTGCTCGCGCTCTACGTTTTCAATCTCATTTACCCTTTACTTTCTGGGGAGAATGTATTCTTACTGCCGTCCATATTAGTAATTGCCTTCCTACTCTGTTGCTTCACAAAAAAACACCATTTGAGATTCTTTACAACAAACTTCTTGATTATTCTCGCATGCGAGTTTTTGGATGTATTGCTTTTGCAACCATAGTCAATCCATCCTCAAAATTTTCTCCCTGTGCCACAAAATGCATTTTTCTTGGTTACCCTATGGGACAAAAGGCTTACAAACTTTATGATCTTGCTACTCATAAAATTTTCACTAATCAGGATGTGGTATTTCTTGAAGACACCTTTTATCATCCACCACAAGTCAATCCTCCAGCACACAATCCACCAGCCTTGTCTATTCCTCTTCCTATTTTGTCTGATTCTTATTCCCATCTTCCTCCCTCATCAGTCATCATCGACCCCTTTGAGCCCCCCATATCCTCTTCACCTGCACCAACCGACTCAGTACCTTCTCTTCCTGAGCCACCTTCCTATACTCCATTAACTCCACCAGCTGCACAGCAAACCCCTGTTCAGCCGGATGACCCTGTCTTTCCTGAACCTACTCTGGTTATTCCTGATCAGCCATTTCGCCGTTCTCAACGCCCTCGAGAAGCCAACGTCCGCCTCAAGGATTATGTTTGCTCGCAGGTGATTCTGCCTCCACACCAATTGTTCTTGGCCTCGTCTGCACCTACACCAGGTACGAAGTATCCTCTCTGTCATTTTATTTCTTATAATCGGTATTCTCCATCACATCTCTGTTATATTGCCAATGTTAGTCGTGATGAGGAACCTCCTTCATATGAACTTGCTATGACTGATCCTAAGTGGCAGGAAGCTATCAATTCTGAGCTTAAAGCTCTCATTGACAATCAGACATGGAGCCTTGTTCCTTTGCCCCCTAGCAAACGCCCGATCAGTTGTAAATGGGTGTATCGCATCAAACGCAAGGCTGACGGGTCTGTTGAGCGCTATAAAGCTCACCTGGTCGCTCGGGGTTTCACACAAACTGCTGGAATTGATTATCATGATACGTTTTCCCCCACTGCAAAAATGGTCACTGTCCGCTGCCTCCTTGCTATTGCTGCCAGTCTGAACTAGCCTTTACATCAGCTAGACGTTAACAATGCTTTCTTAAATGGTGATTTATTAGAAGAAATATATATGTCTCCTCCTCCTGGTCTTCGGCGACAGGGGGAGAACATTGTGTGTCGCCTCCATAAGTCACTATACGGCCTTAAGCAAGCGTCTTGACAGTGGTTCTCTAAGTTCACAGAAGCTGTTCTTGCTACTGGTTTTTTTCAGTCAAAAGCCGACTATTCCTTGTTCATCAAAAGAGACGACACATCTCTTACTATCCTATTGATCTATGTGGATGACATTTTGATAACCGGGAACAACATTGAATCCATCAAAGGTTTAAAGCAGTTCCTTCATACTCGTTTCTGCATCAAAGACCTTGGTGATATGAAATTGTTCTTAGGCATTGAAATAGCCCGTTCCAAGAAAGGCATTTACATTTCTCAGCGCAAATATGCTTTGGAAATTATCAAAGACAGTGGATACTTGGGTGCCAAACCAGTTGAGTTTCCTATGGAAGAATGCAGACTTTCAAATACAGGAGAATTGCTCAAAGATCCTTGTATATACCAGCGTCTAGTTGGTCGATTAATTTACTTAACCATCACTAGACCTGATATCACATATTTAGTTCACATTCTCAGCCGATTCATGCATGAACCACGTCAACCTCACATGGCTGCTGCTCTTCGAGTTGTTCGTTATTTAAAATCAGCTCCTGGTCAAGGTTTGCTTCTTCATTCAAATAACTCATTACACTTAAGGGCATTTTGTAACTCTGATTGGGTGGGCTGTCCTGTCACTCGCCGCTCCACCATTGGGTATTGTATTCCTTGGAAATTATTTAATTTCATGGAGAACCAAAAGGCAAAAGACAGTTTCCTTATCAAGTGCGGAAGCTGAATACAGAGCAATGGTAGGTACATGTTGTGAGCTTACTTGGTTAAGACATTTATTAACAGATTTACATATGCCAGTTTCAGATCCTGTTACTCTTCATTGTGATAATCAAGTTGCCTTACACATTGCAAAAAGTCCTGTGTTTCATGAGAGAACTTGGCATATTGAAATGGATTGCCACTTTATTCGGGACAAAATTTTACGAGGTGAAATTGCTACTCAATACGTGATTTCTTCACAACAATTAGCAGATGTGTTTACAAAAGCTTTGGGAAAAGAGAAGTTCAGACAGCTCATGTGCAAGTTGGGAGTTATTGATATTCACTCTCCAACTTGAGGGGGAGTGTTGGAAATTATATTAATAGTGTTTTGATGTAAATAGGAAAGCTGTATCTTGAGATAAGTAGGAAAGATACGTAAGAATATTTTGTATCAATCTATATTCAATTAGCTGTCATTCCTTATCAGTCTCTGATTTACAAGGGAACCCCAATGTATCTTGTATATATATTGAACTTAATCAATACAGAAAAGTATTCCGCTTGAATAGTTTTTACTCATAAAACTCTCGTAGACCATTAGGTTTTTTAGTGACCATGCATGATACTAGGTGTCAACTCCTTCAAAATCATAATTTTATGATTAATCCCAAAACCCTTCAATCAAGGAGGAAAACTCGTCATTCAACATCGTGCACATCACGACACTAACCAATCATGAAATTTACTAGCAATAGTGGTCGATTTATTCTATAAGAGTGTGTTTGGTATTGCGGTAGCTGTTGTAGTTGTGATTTGAAAAAAGTTGTTTTATAAAAAGTACTTTTAGTTGAGGTTGGTTTGAAAAAATAGATGTTTGGTTAAAACTGTAGTTGAAATTGAGGTTAAAGAAAAAGTAGTTTAATGTGTTTGGTTAAGAATGCTTTTGAAATTGAGGTTATAAAATAATTTTAAAAAATATATATTAATATTGATGGTTTTTAATTTAAATATTGTAGATTTAACTATTAAGATATATTCTCCAACATTAAGGGTCGAGATTTCATTAATTCATAAGTTCAATGCATTTTTAGCGTTGAACCGGACCGGTCTGGCCGGAACAGTGGATCATGAGTTTTCCAGCTCAAGAAGGAACAAATTGCTGCTTCTTGCAAACCTGTGGCCGTGCCACAATTAACAATAGGCCCCACCAGTAGAAATCTGCTGTTGGAGCATTACCAAACGGGTGAGTTGTTGTGATTGCTTCAAACGCAGAAGCAACCACGCAACCAAATACCCTCAAGGATTAAAAAGTTGCCACTAGAGTAAGATTTAACTTTTGGAGAAGAAAACTTGGATAGCCAACCACAAAGAGCTTCAATGTACACCTTATGTATAGATATATAAATAGTGAAACAAAAAAAGCCAATTATCAAAGTTGAATAGTAGCGCGCGAGATGATGAGAGTCATTAGAGAACTTTTTATATGCTACTAGATTATGCACTTACCATTTACCAAGAACTTTTTATTTGGATTTCTGATTTTCACACGTGATTGTTAGTTAGTTAGGTAGTTATGTCATCTGGGAAGTTAGATGACAATTAGTTTTTTTAGTTAACGGGTAGTTAGTTGAAATGGAATTGTATAAAGGAAGAATTGTAAGAAACATGATGATCAAGTAATAAAAGAATGTCATTATTTCTGTAGTTTTCTCTCTTCTTATTTCTTTCTTTTTAATTCGTCAACCTTAAGGAAATACATTATTTCATCATTTAATAGTAGACAATGGTGGAAAACAACAAAGTAAAATTATACAAAAGGTTGGGCCAATAGCCTACAAGCTATAATTGCCAGCAGATTCTTCTATTCATCCAGTGTTTCGTGTCTCATTTCTTGAGAAAAAGGTGGGAGGTAGTGCTGTAGTGGCTATAGAATTACCAAGGATGGATGAGTATGGTCGTTTTAAGGTGCAACTAGTGGCAATTTTGGATAGAAAAATCATGAAGAAGGGTAATAAAGATGTGGTAATGGGACTAGTCAAATGGTTCGATCTGTTTCAAGAGGATGCAACAGGGGAAGGTTTGAAAGAATTGAATGAGCAGTTTATAGATTTTAGCACGAATTCTTGTATTGAAGACAGAAAGCTACAACTAGCAGCAACAACTAATTAATGCAGTTAGTTATTTGGATTTTTGATTTTCACACGTGATTGTTGGTTAGTTAGGTGGCTATAGTCAGCTGGGAAGTTAGTTTTGTTGAGGACATTCCACCACCACCATCAACAGAGCCTCCACCACCACCACCACCACTAGCTGGTGATTTTCTTCATGGTCTTACATTCAAAGTGGGTTTTTAATGTCATGTTTATGTACAAACTGCTCTTTTAAATTGGGGTTTCAGGTGATCCTGTGCTTCTATTTGATGAAATGCCTGAGATAAATTTAGTTACTTGGAAACAGTAAGGCCCTCAGAAACACAACCTTCCTTTCGTTATTACTGCTCGTTCTTTTTTCAAATTTCAATCTGAAATCACTCCTCAAATCAAACCCTTTTCCTAAAGCCTTGATTGCCCTCACCTGCATAGGCTTCTCTGCCCAGTGCTTTTCCTTTTCTAGAAGCCAAATTTCCTTTAAAAAAAAAAGCCAGTCCTTTTTTCAAGTAAAAAGAAGTTGGGTTTGGTACTTCATAATCGAAGAAGAATCGGAAGATGGATCATTTCTATAAGTTCCATGGATTATTAACTTTTATTGTTATTGATAGAGATATGATTTTCACAAGTTTATTTTGTAAAGAATTGTTTATACTATTAGGGGTCAAGCTGCTAATAAGCTGTATGGTCTACAAGTTTATTTTGTAAAGAATTCATAATCGAAGAAGAATCAGAAGATGGATGGTCTACAAATTCGACTATAAGGAAATCAAGTTTGCAGCTTGATCCATGGATATACAAAGAAAACATGGTTTAAGTTGGGTTTGGTACTTGAGAATTGAGACTATATGGGTAAAAAATGAGCTAGTTTCCATGCCATAATCCCATTTCCTGAAATTTACCTTCTTGTAGTTGTTGTACTTCACTTACTATAGTGATCATTGCTTGTTATATTATGTCAAATTCCTAATAATCCAAACCTAAATATGAAGCTTTGTATTATAAAATATATATATATAGGAAATATTATAGGCACTATTCTAGTATTGTAATCTCTACCTTTACTATTTTATATTGCCCTACACATATAAATAGAAAAAAATGATCAACTAATAGGTTAAGTCTCCTACTTCTTCTCAACTTGGTATAGAGCCTTTTGACATCATAACTCCTCTCTTCCTCTCCCAATTGGACTTTGATGTTGCTGCCGACTTCTCCCTCCACCAAACCAACGTTGTAGCCTAGTTGGCCACTCACAGGTTGCTGCCACTGGTGCCTTCCCACAATAGCAGCCTCCTCCGCTTGCAGAACAAAACAATGACTCTTCTTCTTATGTTTTTGTTGTTCCTTTTCACATTATGGAGACATCAACTCCAGCTATACATATTCAAAATGTGGTTCCATAGTGATAATATAGGTATTCCAGGAATGAGCTTTTTCTCAATTAACGATAATTGAGAAACAAATCTTTTGTATCATGATGGTTCATATATACTTCATGAGGGTTACTTCAGAAAGAAATGGAAGCCATTAAATCTAGAAGAAATCAGAAAAGTGTCCACAGGTTTTTCATGATAATTCAAAAGTGTTCAAATGTGTAAAGACTATCCTAGAAAACTGGTTTGATTTGAAAATGATTTCCATTTTTCCATTTTCCTCTAAACATAAAACAATATAGTGTTTGAGGACAGGGCTGACGATGAGCTAGCTACCTGGCCCTCGTGCACATATATGCACATATATAAATCAGCATCTTCCATGGTTGCTTCCACAGTTGCTTCTGCAGTTTCGTCCAGCTCCTTCACTGGACCACTAAGCAGCCCAGCCACCCCAGACCATGTTTTACCCAGACTGTGTGATGTTTGAATTTCATGTTCTTAGAAACAGGGAAAATAATTAATCACATAGTTTATCGTAGAAGAAATTCAAAAGTTGGATGTTGCATGCTATTCTCCCCTTTGGCTGTGTTACAAATCCGAAGATAAAACAAAATTAATATTACATGTAACTATTTGATTGGCTACTATACACATACACTAACACAATCGTTGATAGAAAGCTTTCAATTTTATGTTGTCAAATTGTCTCCCATTTTTTGCTACAAGCATAAAAAGACAACAAAACCTGCAAATGATGTTTTTTCATACAAGCTTGTTTCACATGATACACTACACCATCAATAATAAGATTTCTCTTTATTCTTTGTATCTATCTCTTTTCTCAAAATAGATCACATAGAGTAATAATATCTCATACCTCGTCCCAGAGGCCATGGTAACATTGTAGAGAAATAAGTTCACGTTTTCATGGGTATAGCCCGGAGAGGCTCACTCTTATGTAATGTAAGCCCAAACGTTTCACTCGTGTCTATATCCTCTGGTGTCAAGTCACCTGCAATCTTCCAATCAAAAGAGTGGATGAGAGATGCCAACGTCAAATGCACCATCTTGTGGCCCAAAGGCAATCCAGGGCAAATCCTTCTTCCTGCTCCAAATGGAATTAGCTCAAAATCTCTTCCTTTCACGTCAGCTTGGCATTCTAGGAACCTTTCAGGCTTGAACGAATTAGGATCTGGCCATATGGCTGGATCTCTTCCTATTGCCCAAATATTGATTAGTATTTGTGCATTTTTGGGCACTGTGAAGCCTTGCATCTCTACTTCGGATACGGCTTTACGGGGCAGCAGGAGTGGTGCTGGTGGGTGCAGCCGAAATGTCTCTTTGACTATTGCTTGAAGGTAAGGACACTTGGAGATGTCTGATTCTTGAACTGGTCCTTCGACTTGTTGGAGCTCATTTTTGGCTTTGACCATTTTATCAGGGTTCAGTAATAACTCTGTCATTGCCCACTCTACTGTGCTTGAGGTAGTGTCAGTGCCCGCAATGAAAAAATCCTGATGTAAACACGTAAGACAATTAATCTCTGAACTGAAGGTTAGTGTGCAGAAAAACTTGGTCATAATTATGAATTAGATAATCTAATCTCAATACTTACAATAAGCAAAACCTGTATGTCAGTGGAGCTCAATTCAGTATTGTTTTCTTTGGCTAGAATCAGCAGGGCATCAAGTACATCATGGCTTGCCTTGGATGCAACCGAAGAAGAACGTAGTCGTGTCCTCTCGTTGATGATACTATCAAAAATTTGAGTTAATCTTTTCAAATAATTATTCGTCTTTCGTCTTATACCTTGTGGATCTACTAATCGAAGTATTGGGAAATAGTCGGCAATATTTGGCTTGCCAATTTGTTCCAAGACACCCACCACAAGATTGCTGAACTCTTGAGACAAATCAGAATTGTAATTGGTTACATCAAGAGAGAAGAAGGTGTTTGAAATTAAATTAAGGACAGTTGTGAAAACAGATCTACCAACGTCGACAGCATGTCCGTTGTTGCACTTTTCATGAACATATTCTAGCAATTCTTGAACCTTTTTTCCACGGAGGGCTCGGCTGGCATCAAGCCTTTGCGAAGTGAACATTTGTGTGGCAGTGAGTTTTCTGAGAAATTTCCAATGAGTCGACGCAGGCAACCATACCATTGAATTTTTGTGGTAGTTATAGTATTGTACATGAAGAGCATCTGGGACTGTTCTGCTAGACAAGGCTTGGTCATGTTTCTGTAATGCTTCTTTGGCGATATTCGGAGAGGAGATGACTATTGTGGTTATCCTACCAAGCTTGAGGGTCATTAAAGGTCCATAAGTTTGTGAGAGTTTAGCAAGTGTTCGGTGGGGCTTGTCACCGAGGGCTAATATGTTTCCAATTATCGGCAACTGGCGAGGGCCAGGTGGGAGGACGGTGCAACCGGACTTCCGGCGAAGTAGAACGGATGCGTTGAGCACGTGTAGACATGCCCAACAAAAAGAAATTAGTAGCAGGTAAAAAAGGTACTCCATTGGCTGATATTTTCTTATGGCCTCTCTTTATGTCGTCTCTACAATGTGCTAGAGCCTAGAGGCATGCATATATAGGTTTTTTTGGGGAGTTTCAAATGGATTTATTAAAAAAATAGGACGTATTTGAAGTGGATACAAATTGAAAATTAAAATTTTAAAGTACAAAAACTTATACACCGACTTTTCAATCATTCAAAGATGGTTGAAAAGACAAATAATAGCGTGTGAGTAACTTTTTTTAGATATCCCTGTATTTTTTATTTTTAATAAAAAAAATCTTTTAAAATCAATTTATTAAAATAATATTTAAGTGGTTATCCTATTTCATTGTTTTAAATAAGATTAGGGTTTTTTCTATGATGATATTGTCAATTGCTTTATAAATAATTATGTATTAGTCTAGTATACAATATTTTAAAAATAATTTACTCATTGATATTTAATAAGGATAAAATATCTATTTTTTTATTGTATTTTTTTATGTAATTTTCTTAGATTTATTATTCTTAATTTTTTCATATAGGTGCGTAAAAATAATAAATTCAAAGTTTTTTATAAATAAAACTAACTTTCACAATTATAATAATTTTTATTTAAAAAATAATACTTTTCATTAAAAAAACATTTTTTCATAAAAATAAAAAAGAAATGCATGAATAAAAAAATTAATTTTTTGATTAAAAGTATACTCTCATTATAGTTTTTGCAAAACTTCATTCTATTTTTTTATATATTAAATTAAATTTTTTATTTTTTTAATTTGTAAAATTAAATTTTATTTTTATAAAATTAAACATCAATTTAATACTGAGATATTTTTTTACATTTATAAATAGGATGTAGAACGTTATCCAAAACAAATTTTAAGCTTGAAACCAAGTGAAGATAATATGAGAGTAATGAAATTCTGAATTTGATAATATTCAAGGACAAAATAATTACCAAACCAAGCTGAGAAATCATCGATCAATATAAAGAATTAAACGTGGACTGGAGAGAAAGATTAAAGAACTGTTGTATTAATTCTTCTGCAGTGCTTCTTCTTCATTCTCGTTGTCTTTAAATAGACTTTGAGTTATACAGAGTTTTACAGTAATGCAACAACTATCATGTTATAGCCTAAGCATGATATACATTTGAATTTGAAAGGCTTGTTATCTTATCTTCTGTTGTTAACATTATCTCCTTTATTTCAGGAACCGACTGTTGGTATTGAAGAGTTCTGATTGACCTGTTCTTCTACATTATGGACATGTTCTTCTACACACCCCCGCAGCTGAAAGGGTAAGGAACGAACAGTGAGACTGTCACGTAGAAGAAGAAACCGAGTGGAAGACAACGGCTTAGTGAGGGCATCTGCATACTGATCTTTGCTAGATACAAATTGAACATGAAGTTGACCACGTAGAACTTGATCACGAACAAAGTGAAAGTCAATTTCAATATGTTTTGTGCGGGCATGAAATAGAGGATTACTGGTCAAGTATGTAGCTCTGATGTTGTCACACCAAAGAACCTGAGGCTGGACAAGTTGTACATGAAGGTCTGTTAGCAAGGATTGCATCCATTGAATTTCTGCAGCAGCATTGGCAAGAGCTTTGTATTTTGCTTCAGTACTACTGCGTGCAATAGTTTGCTGCTGTTTGCACCCCCATGAAATTATATTTTTGCCTAGATAAACACAAAAGGCACCAACTGAGCGTCTGTCATCATGATCAGATGCCCAATCCGCATCGCTGAAGCAATGAAGTTTGACGGCAGTACTTGGTTGAATTAACAACGCATGAGAGATTGTGCTTTTTAAGTAGCGCAAAATACATTTTACAGCTGTCCAATGTGGTTCAAGCGGATTATACATATATTTGCTAACCTTGTGAACTGCAAAGGCAACATCAGGCCTAGTGAAGGAGAGGTATTGCAGCCCGCCAATAATGTTGCGATATAAATGAGGGTCAGCAAAAGGTATTCCATCAGATTTTGATAATAACTGGGAGGTGGACATGGGCGTCAAGCATGGCTTTGCTTTGTCCATCTTGCTGCGAGTAAAAAGATCTAGAATGTAACGGCGCTAGGATAAATGCAAACCACTGGCGTCTCTGATTGCTTCAATTCCTAAAAAGAACGTTAAGTCACCAATGTCTTTCACTGCAAACTTGTTATGTAATAACTGAATCACACGTTTAATAGATTGCATGTCATCCCCAGCCAAAATTATGTCATCGACATAAATGAGAAGATAAATGAGTGTGGAGCCTTGGTGATAAATATATAGAGAGTGATTAGCTTGACTGTTAATGAAGCCGATGGCCTGCAGCTGATCAGTCAACCGAGAGAACCATGCTCTTGGTGCCTGATGAAGACCATACAGAGATCTCTGTAACTTGCAGACATGGTGAGGCAATTGCGGATGAATGAAGCCGGGAGGTTGAGTCATAAATACATCTTCGTGGAGAAGGCCATGTAAGAAGGCATTTTGCACATCTATTTGACAAAGATACCAATCATGAGAAACTGCAAGAGACAACACCAAACGGACAGTAGGTGGTTTAACCACTGGACTGAATGTCTCACCAAAATCAACACCCTCTTGTTGATGGAAACCTTTGGCTACTAGACGTGCCTTGAAACGTTCAATGTTACCATCAGCTTTCCTTTTGACTTTGTAAACCCATTTGCAGCCAACTAGATTGGCATTCTATGGTTTGGGAACCAAAGTCCAGGTTCCATTTGCTAACAGTGCATCAAATTCTTTGTTCATAGCCTCACGCCAATGGTGGTGTTTGACTGCAGTTGAATAGCAAGTGGGTTCTCTGTTTTGTGGTTGGAGTGTGGTCATAAGGGCTTTGGGAATGGGATAGCGAATGTGGTGATTAGATAGGATTTTTGGTTTGTGGATGTTATTCTTACTTCTTGTGATCATGGAATGAGAGGTGTGAACCGGCTGCTGAGGTGGAGAAGGTGATGGAGCTGGATCGGTATTATTCTGCTGATGAGATGGAGTAGGATTGCTGGCAGGGGAGGTAGAATTATCATGAAGATAATTTGAAGGACTGGATGGGGAGATCATATGTAGCTGGCTTGGTGCAGGAGGCTGAGTAATTGTACCTGCAGAAATAAGAGCACTAGAGGATGACAGTTGAAGATTTGGTGGGAGAACAACAGGATCGGATTTGGGTGTGAGTGAAGCAGATGTAGGTACTATATAGGGATAAATAGACTCATAAAAAACGACAAGATGGGAGATGAAAATTTTTCCAGTAGTGACATCTAAACATTTGTAGCCTTGATGACCTATACTATACCCAATAAATATGCAGCTTTTTGATCGAAAATCCATTTTATGTTTATTATAAGGGTGTAAATAAGGCCAACAAGCGCAACCAAAAGCACGTAAAAAAACGATAATCAGGTTTATGATTGTGGGCCTTTTCGTAAGGAGAATAATTTTGTAAAACTGGAGTTGGCAATCTATTAATAATATAAACAGCAGTCAAGAAGGCATCTTCCCAAAAATTTTGCGGTAATTTTGAATGAGCAAGTAAAGATAAACCTACTTCAACAATTTAACGGTGACGTCTTTCAATTGCACCAGCTTGTTGATGGGTATAGGGACAGGTTATTCGATGATTAATGCCTTGACTGTGTAAATATTTATTGAGGCTACGAAATTCCCCACCCCAATCTGATTGCAGAGCTTTTATTTTTGTATCAAATTGGCATTCTACAACAGTTTGAAAATTAATAAAAGTATGATATGCATCAGATTTGAGTTTTAAGGAAAATAACCATAAATATTTTGTTGCTTCATCGAGAAAACTGATGTAGTAACGAGCACCAGTGGTGGATAAAACAGGAGCAGGGCCTCAAACATCTGAATATATTAATTCCAAAGGTTTCAAAACAGAAACATGAACATGTTTAAAAGGCATAGCATGGCTTTTAGCCAACTGACATTCAGAACAAATGGAAGGAAGTTTATTACGAGGAGCTATTGAGATAGCTTTATTGATGACTAGAAAAGAAGCATGACCGAGATGGCGGTGCCAAAGCTGGGCAGACACATGAATACTGGATAGACCTTGAGGTTGAAGATGAGCTAGAGATGCAAAGAAGGTGTAAAGACCATTACTGAGTGGACCTCGATGCAGGATGTTCCCCAAGTAATCCTTCACAAGGAAGAAAGAAGCATGAAACTCGAAGAAAACATTATTGTCTAGACAAAAACGATGAACAGACAGAAGATTTTTGTTTATGTTAGGAACACAAAGAATTTGTTTAAGCATAAAGGATTTAGAAGGAGAAGAGAAAGTGGAAGTGCCACTGTGAAGGATTTCCAAACCTGCACCATTAGCCACCTGAATATGATCGTGGTTGTTGTCATCGTCATTAAACACATGAATGTTGTTGGCATTATTGCGTAAATGATGGGTGGCTCCAGTATCAGGATGCCACTCATTATCAGCAATGTGGTAACGTGCAGCAACCATGGCTTGAGGCTGGTTTCTATTATGGCGTTGATCCTGATAAGAAAGATCAAACCGGTGATAAAACTATCTAGCAGAATGACCTGGTTTAAAACATACCTGACATGTAACAGAGGTAGATGAACCATGGTTACGGGAGTTGAAACGTGAACGACAACCTCTACCACGGTAAAAATCAGTTCCACGATTTGGGTTGTGAAAGTTTGCATGGATGGGAGAAGAGGATGAGGGGTGGTGCAGAGAATGCTTTGTAGCCACATTAACTAAAGGAGTGGCATGAAGTGGCTGGTTGTTATGATTAATACAGGACTCACTTATAAGAAGAAGTGAGTAGAGTTCCTCAAGAGTGACAGAATCGAAACGAGAGGTGATGATAGAAGCTAAAGAATCATATTCATGGCCAAGTCCTGCAAGCACATAGGTGATGATATCATCAGCTGTGAGAGGTTGGCCAGCAAGAACAAGTTCGTCAGCCAGGCATTTAATGAAGAGAAAATATTCATTAGCCGACAGAGAACCCTTGCGAATATTGGCTAGTTGAGTGCGAATTTGGACAGCTTTGGCACGTGAAATGGAAGAAAATGTGCGCTCTAAAGAAAGCCAAACCTCACAGAATGTTGTATAAGACATGATTTGAGTGAGAACGTCTTCAGTGAGGGAGGCATTTATGGTGGCAAGAATGATAGAATCCTGATGAAGCCATTGAACATACTGGGGATTTGGGATTTTGATACCAGCACCTGTGCTGGGATGAAGAGCATCAATTTCTTGTGAGGGAATGGGGATTGTACCATCAAGGTAACCAAAAACACCATGACCTCTGAAGTAAGGCAGTGTTTGAGCCTTCCAAACAGGATAATTGGAGGAGTTGAGTTTGATGCTTATAGTAAAAGGGAGACTGGAGAGGGATGGGATAGAGAGAAGGGGATCAGTAGAATTATTTGAGGTGGAAGATGAGGAAGTCATTGTGAATCAATAGTAAATAGACATTGGTTTTTTTAGAGGCTCTGATACCATATAGAAATAAAGAATTAAACGTGGACTTGAGAGAAAGATTAAAGAACTGTTGTATTAATTCTTCTGCAGTGCTTCTTCTTCATTCTCATTGTCTTTAAATAGACTTTGAGTTTTACAGAGTTTTACAGTAATGCAACAACTATCATGTTAGTTAGCCTAAGCATGATATACATTTGAATTTGAAAGGCTTGTTATCTTATCTTCTGTTGTTAACATTATCTCCTTTATTTCAGGAACCGGCTGCTGGTATTGAAGAGTTCTGGTTGACCTGTTCTTCTACATTATGGACCTGTTCTTCTACAAATATGTACTATCACTAATATAGACTGGATCTTTGGATGAAATGACACGTCTACCCTTCTTTAGGGAAACAATTAGCAAGGGAATCCGCCTCCATTGCAGGCAGAGGCATGCATATCAATATACATGACGTTTCTGCATCAGTATAAATGTTCTTCACGTTTCTAAGAAAACATTTACCATTATTTAATATGAAAGAAATAAACTAAATTTCTCTTCTATTGATCTCATATGAATTCTTCTGTTAATATTTTAATTAGTTATTCTGCTGATGATCTTATTGGTTGATCGTTTTCTTTTAATCAATCATGATTTTTTATCACTTGATCAAATGCTATTTCAACTCTCTTAGTGAATCAAAAACTTTTCCAGCTTGATTAATTCTTCTTGTTCATGGATGAATTCAGCTATTCTCTTTAATTTTGTTATAAACCATCATTGTTTTCTATGATTAATACTTATATATTTATTTTAGGTGTAAATACAAAATAATAATAATAATAATAGTGAGTTTGATAAAGATTAATTGGCTAGAAGAATTACATTTATAATCGTTTTTTAATAGAGAGACAAATTAGGGGAAAAAAAAGAGCATAGGAGAACACATTAATTAAGAGTAATTAGTCCAAATAATACGATTAATCCTCGAATAGATTGTCCATACAAAGTGAAAAGCAAAGTGAATTATACTGGTACAAAATTGAAGCATATCCTTTCAATGTTCCAAAGCCAATTGAGGGAAAGAAGAGAGAGTGTGTGTGTTGTGTCTATAGCACTCCTCACAATGCTTTTGAAACTTCCAATTCAATCCTCATAGGTTTTGTAAAATCACATTTTATTCCAGGTTTAAGATAGGAATTAAAAAAAAAAGATCACATTTGACAAAGAACAATAAAACATGCCCCATATTTAGTTCTTTGCATGAAAAATTTTAGTTTGATACCTGAAGTTTTTTTTCTTATCTTCTTGTCCTTGTTATTTTTGTGATTCACGTTTCGATACCAAACTTTATTTTCTCCATGTAGAGAAAGTTATCAAAATAAAATTAGGAGAGAGAAGGTGTTTGGTTCAATATATTATGGCCACTAAAAAAATCAACATTTGTATAAATGAGTTCATATTCTCGAGAAGAGTTTAATGGAGGTGGTGTTTTTCTATAACCATGCCAAAAAAAAGTCTATTAATCTTTTTTGATTTGATTAATTATTACATTTTTAGACTGATTAAAGAGTTTTTGAGGTTTTAATGGGTTTATTAAAGTCTCATGGTGTTTTCGGCGAAAATGAGGAGGAAGTTAGGTTTGGATGGTTCAAGAACTTGAACCATGATTTTCTGATTATCGAAGGTGATTGAAAAACAGTCTAGTGGACGACCAATCACTTGTTTAGAAAGAAAAAAAAAGAGTAAAATGGACAACAACAAAAATTCCAAATGTGGTACATGTAGCTGGCTAGCAGAAAATAAGGATTTGAGTAGTCTTATGGAGATCTGTCATAACTAGGTAGGTATTTGTCACAAACAAACTATGTGGATAGCCTAACAAATGCTTTTATGAATCAGTAGGTGATGGCTAGACTCAAGAGGAAGTTTGGCCATGCCATACCGATATAGTGCCTAAAAGAAATCATAACTTTTGATCCTACCGTTAGATTATATTTGAATTTTTATCAATTCATCCACTACATGGTTGTTCTCAAATTAGGCTTTAAAAATTTTATTTTATTCAGTTTTGTTATTTTTTTCTCTCTAAATTTTATGATTATTAGCTATCTTTATTTTTTATTTTAGGATTTTGATTTTCTCTACCTTGTTAAGGTCAGTTTTAGGCATGTATAAAGACATGTAAGCCTCCAGAGAGGCATAAATTATCAAATTAATATTTTATAAATGAAAAAAAAAGATTTTAGGGTTATTTGTGTTTTAATCTTGTTTCTACCAATTTTCTATTTTACATACTTGTTATCCTTGTCGTGCTTTTGTTTGTATTAGTTGGTATCATAGCCCTAAGATTCTAGGTTATTGTTTTGTTGTGTGTTGCAATCCTAAGTTAGTTTTTGCTTAATGTTTACTACTAAACAACCGTAATTGGAAGACGACGAAGAGTTAAACGTGGTCTGATAGGAAGGGATTAGGAGGTTCTTTTAATGAGAGAAACATTTAGAAGCTCATGATAGAGGACATGTAGAGGTAAATTTTAGAATTAACTCGTTAGTTAAAACAGAGAGACCTACGGGAACAAAGATATGAAGAAAGTGACCATGGATCCTTATGTAGTACCATAAACCCATTCCAAATGCAAGACCATAGGAAGCAACCTTTTGATCATGGAAAGAAAAAAGAACCACAGATTTCTGAATTTATATTAAAATCTCTAGATTTGATGGAACTTTATAAGTAGCAGAGTTCATAAATTTGTTGAATGAGATGGAATAATTTTTTTAATACAAAGAGGTTCTCGAATAGATGTGAGTGAAGTTAATTATGGTTAGATTGAAGGATTGAGCTTCTGCCTGGTGGGAACAATAAGGACATGAAGAGATAAGAAAAGTCGATAATCAATGATTGAGAAAAGATGAAGAAGATGAGGGATTGAGAAAAGATGATTATGATCCTAATTCTTTCTATCTTGTTATGGCAGTTTTAAGTTTATATAAAGATTTGTAAATCTTTTATAATGGAGAAAGAACTTATCATATTAATATTTTAGAAATAAAAATAAGATTTTATGGTTCTTGGTATTTTAACCCTGTTTTGGCCAATTCTCTATTTTTGGTGCTTGCTACCATTCTTATCATGTTATCGCCTAAATCAGCAAGCTTAGTCTTCCAAGTATAAACGTATTTGGGCTCTTTACTGGTTAGCCATGCACGTGGGCTTACCTCTCTTTTTTTTCATTTATTTTTTCTACTTAAATATTGATTAATACCCTTTCTTTTATTTTTTAATTTTTTTGTCTTAACTCTTTTTTAATGGTTATTGATCTTTTAAAATGATTTTTTTAATTTCATAATGCTTTAAAGATATTATTATAGTTTTTTTTTCCTCTTATATTTTATATACATGAGTTATATTTTAAAAATGCAATTATAAAAACAAAATCGGTTTTTCATTAGCCTAGCATAAAATAAATCAAAACATGTAAAATAAAATATTCATATTTATCACTTTTTGTTTTTCCGCTTTGTTATTTAATTAGCTTTATCACTTTATTTATTTATTTATTATTTTATTTATTTTATCAAGCAAAAATTGGCGTGGTCACTTCATTCTCTTGAGTTAGAAATTAACTTGAAGTCTTATATGCAGCTCAGCGTGGGTTTCATTAAATTTTTTTTAGGTTATTTGATTAATCATAAAGAATATCGTTTTCTTTTCTCAATTAAAAAATTATGTTCATATTACGGACGCTTTCTTCTTTTGTTTGAGACGAAGAACATCAAGTGGGGGTGAACTTGCACATTACCCCAAATAAAAAGGAAAACGTTTTTTTCACCTCACTCACCCGCTTCCCTCCACGGCCGAACCCAGACAAATTATTAACAATACTCTAAATGGTGTGGGGGTGATTGTAAATTATTATTTTTTTATTCTTTGTAATTTTTTTTTAAAAAATATTATAGATTGCTACGGTGTTTTTTCACATGATTTTTTTATTTTATTCTTTTATTTTTCAAAATTATATTTGTCGTAGTTAAACATACAACAAATATATATATATATATATATATATATATATATATATATATATTTAATAATAGAATTCTAGCATATCAAATCAAAATTCTAGCATGCATTCTAATAATAAAAATATTTATTTTTAAATTAAACAAAAAAAGATATTTTCTTGTTGAAACACTTTAAAACAATAAAATTTTATTGTTGTTGAAAATAAATTATTTGTTTTTAAGATTAATTGCTACTCACTTTGTAAAACTATGATGTTTACAATATCTCTTAAGATTCCCACACCATGTATTTTTAAACAAGATCTTTGAACCAAAGTAAAAGGGGGTTTTAGGTTTCACAAGAACATATCAACAAAAAGTTATTTAAGATCAATTTCTCATTCACTCATAATTTGTTTAAATCATATTAATATCTTATATTAAAAAATTTATGTTGGAAATTAAATAACAATAAAGTTTTAACTCTAAAAAAATGAAAGAACTACACTTTTAATTTGATCATGAATATGTCCATTAATTAATCTGGTTTTAACAAATTTTCCAGCAAGCATCCAGTTTCATGAAATGAAATTTTAGGTGAAATGTTTTAGATGGAGGAGAGATGATTGTCACTCATTAGCTCTTTTTCTTGGTGACGGTAAAAGTTAAAAAACATGACTGAAGTCCTTTGCCCTCCTTGACCGGTTGGATGCGGTGCTGTTTGTTTTTATATTTTAAAAATATTTTTAAAAGAATTAAATTTTTTTATTTTTTTTACTTTAAATTAATATTTTTTTGAATATTTTCAAATCATTTTGATATGCTGATATCAAAAATGATTTTTTTAAAAAAAAAATATTTTGATCAATTTCCAAGTGAAAAGCACTTTGAAAAGTAACCGCAACCACATTCTCAATCTGCTCATCTTTTGTTTGTTGGTTTAAATTGGATAGTTTATCTAAAAAAAAAATTGTCAAGTTCAGTCATCGGTTTTTTTAATTTTTTTAATTTAAAAAAGTATTAAATTAATATTTTTTAGATATTGATTTATAATTTTTATATGTTAATATAAAAAATATTTTTTAAAAAAATATCATTTAATGTATTTTCGATTAAATTTTACTTTTAAAAAACACGACAAAATCAAAGTTCTGATCTAGCTGTAAGATTCATTAAATCAGACCTAACTATGAAGTCCTAAAGGTTCACGTCAAAAATATAAACACATTTTAGGCGTTGCAAGATTAATGACTTGCTAATTTTCGTGAAACAGTAAAGGAACTCTATCAATCCGATTAGAACTCTGACAATATCATGTTCCTGTTGCTGATTTGTGTCCACAAGTTTAATGGAAGAGTGGAAGTTGGCCTCAAATGCTGAGACCTTCTACCTTGTTGCTTCCTGCTGGTCTTCATCGATAATCCAAGCCACGTGATATTCATGAAAAGTAGCCATATGTTCCACAATTTTCATCAATTTTCAATGTCTTATTTTCGTGAAACAGTAAAGGAACTCTATCAATCTGATTAGAACTCTGACAATAACATGTTCCTGTTGCTGATTTGTGTCCACAAGTTTAATGGAAGACTGGAAGTAGGGCCTCAAATATTCTCCGTCCATATTCTCCG
Organism: Populus trichocarpa; assembly: GCF_000002775.5. NCBI lineage: Eukaryota > Viridiplantae > Streptophyta > Magnoliopsida > Malpighiales > Salicaceae > Populus > Populus trichocarpa. Next base: position 11,396,451 of record NC_037286.2, on the reverse strand, counting down.
GTTTCGAGTCATCTTGAACATACGAAGCCAGCTCCTCCTCTGTACAATTTTGTCCCAGATTAAATTTTACTTTTAAAAAACACGACAAAATCAAAGTTCTGATCTAGCTGTAAGATTCATTAAATCAGACCTAACTATGAAGTCCTAAAGGTTCACGTCAAAAATATAAACACATTTTAGGCGTTGCAAGATTAATGACTTGCTAATTTTCTTGAAACAGTATTAATTTTTATCATTATTAATTTTTTATTATTCATTATAAAATCATGAATTAAATCTAAAAATAAAGATGATTGTTGTTGGCAGATATCAACGACAACAACAGTTAAGAACGTGAATGGTGTCCTTTGCCGACAGTTAACACAAGGCAAGTCCTAAGGCCTAAACAAAGCAGGTATCCTCTTGGCCCACTTCCTGTTTTGCTAATTTTCTTGAAACAGTAAAGGAACTCTATCAATCTGATTAGAACTCTGACAATATCATGTTCCTGTTGCTGATTTGTGTCCACAAGTTTAATGGAAGAGTGGAAGTTGGCCTCAAATGCTGAGACTTTCTACCTTGTTGCTTCCTGCTGGTCTTCATCGATTGTCTGTGTCCCACCCGAAGATCATGGCTACCTATTAAAAAAATAATCTTGATTGAAAAATGAATAGATATCTGGCATCCTGTTTTTTAGGGGAAAAGGTTTTATTCAATAAGTCGTCACCCAGTATTATGGTCACTAGAAACCCTAACTGGTCAACAGAGATTCTATGGTACGGGATTGATTACGCAAAAGGAAATATGTTATCACCCCTTAATCTTCCTACCTAAGGCAAGCTGCATTGCTGGTTTTGTCTAAAATTGCTTATAATTTGTTCTCTTTTTCCTTTTTTATTCTTCCTTTCCTGTTCCTGACTCTGGCATCAGTGAACAATTCCTATGAATATTTCCAACTCTGGCGTTGGTAAATATCGCAGTGAATATTTTCGCAAAAAATACGATACTCCTGACTCTGACGTCAGTGAATATTTTCGCAAAAAATGAATTTAAAGAAGAAATTTTCTATGCCATTTTTTTCTTGTTTATCCTTCATTATTATTTGCCTTTTTTTAGATGGAAGAAAAAAAAAAACATTGCACGATATATTTGCATTTAACAGCAATAGTCCACAGATTGAGCACATCTACAAAAAATACAAACACAAAGAAAAAAAATAAAACAAAGTGCGAAGGGCCCACAAATAAATCAACGAAGGCCCCCAAATATTTTTGGAATTTTTTGTTATCGAAAAGGGGTTCGTTTGGTCAAATATCAAATTAGAATGGACATAAAAATTATGGCCAAGGCATAAGAGTGTGTTTTGCCAAGCACACCCTTAGCAAACACAATTTGGGTCAGCTAGGCCTAAAGCCCAAACCCGACCCACTCTTTTTTTTTCTTTTTGGGCTGGATCTAGCCCAGCCATGCGTGAAAGGTTCACGCATGCATGCAACAGTAACCAGTTAATTATTTTAGCAATGAAGGAAGGAAACTTACCTATGTGTGCGGCTGTTAGAGGTGAAGTCGAGGGAGACTGGGCTAAAAAAAGGGGTTGAGGGGGGCGGCAGCTAGTATAGGGTTCGTCGCCCCCTTTTTTTTCTTTTTTTTTCTCTCTTTTAGGGTTTCTGGTAATGGCCTCCTCTTGGGGTCTTTTCTTTTAGGGTTTCCCCCTAATCGTCCCCCCCTCTTTTTCTGCATACACTGAGATCAGTATTTATAATGCAAGTATCCCATCGCTTGCGAAAAGTAAAGTCTCAATCAAACTCATTCTCTTTTTTGAAGTTCGAATTAGAATCGAATTCGAAAGCAGACAACTATCATTATTTTGAAGGTAAGGATTATCTTAAAGATAAGGATAGAATGGCAAAAACACATTGTAGTCCCTAGTTTCCGTACAAGCTGACAAATCACTTTTTTTTAATTTTACATTTTAAACCCCATAAAAATTAAATTAAAAACCAATGGGCCAAAATTTGGTTACAACAGTTGCCCTCTTTTTACAATGCTTACGGTGCAAAGGCATTAGAAAACTTATTTTCTTTTGACTTTGTATAATAAGTTTTGTGAAGAAGAATAATTGTGAAAACCCTTCCCCCCTTTTTTTTTTTAGAAGTGGTCTCATTGTAATGGGTGATCTACCCAGGTGAAAAAAATACAAAGAAAATGGTCCCATTGTAATGGATGACCTACCCAAGTAAAAAGAGAAAGGAAAATGAGGGCTCGAAGGCGCACTCAAAAGGATGGTTGAGGGCTCGAAGCCGCACTCGAAGAAAGTGGGGGCTCAAAGGCGCACTCAAAAGGAGGTGAAGGCTCGAAGGCGCACTCAATAGAATGGTCGAGGGCTCGAAGGTGCGCTCGAAAAGAAGCGAGGGCTCAAAGGCGCGTTCGAGAAGAGGTGAGGGCTTAAAGGCACGCTCAAGAGAAAGCGAGGGCTCAAAGGCGCGCTCGAAAAGGAAGCGAGGGCTCAAAGGCGTGCTCGGAAGGAAATAAGGGCTCAAAGGCGCGCTCGAAAGGAGGTAGGGTTAGGAAACGCACTACCTTAGATGGTTGAGAAAAGGTGGTGGAAAAATATAAAGAGATTTCTTTTGTTGTTTTTTTTTTTTTTTTTTTTTGCAGCCTAATTCTCGTGGGCGGCCTGCCCAGGCTAAAATTTCTCAAAGGTGAAATATTTCCAAAAGCAATTTCAATCTTGGCCATTTCAAGGCGGCCTTCCATTTGAAGGATCTCGTCAGAGATTTTCTCTTGTGAAATTTGCAAAACTCGTTGTTCAATGTCTCAAAGTTTAGATTATATGCATGCATCTTTACCTGATTTGAAATATAGGTCCTTATTTTTTCTTAATCTTCTTGTTTGCTTGATGGATGAGGACTTGCTATTTCTGATTTGGGTCATCTTTGTCGTTTAGCTTCTAACCTACTCGAGTTGGCCCATGTAAGTCTTTTTCTAGATTTGTTTACACAACTTAGCCTTCATAGTGCCTATCGTAACCCACTTGCTTGCTAGAGATTTTTTTGTCTCGTCAAATAATTTGAGAGGATCATTCATTACTCCCCGTCTCACTGCTAAAAACATTTGGTGTCACTTGCTAAAAGGATCAAGCTGCCTTTTATAAACCACAATGCCCCCTTGTCTTGTTGTAGGAAATGTTCCTCTCTTTTTTTTTCTTTTTTTTTCTAGAAGGGATCGATTTTCCTTCTAAACACAATGTTGCCCCCTTGTATTGGTCATTGCCTTTAACTGTGTTCTGTCAACGACTTAGACAAATAATGGTTTTAAGTGACAATTCTCTCATTTCTCTCCTTTTTAGTTTGGTGAAGGAATATCTGTTCAGAATGAATCTTGAAATCTTGATCTTGCATTTTGAAAACAAAATTTGTTTTGATGTAAGTTTGAAACAATTTGCTCTTGAATTCTTGCAACTCCTTGTTTTTGTTTTTTGTTTTTTGTTTTTTTTTCTTGGAAAAGAAATTATTTGCTTTTGTGTTTGGCGATATTGTCTTTGGTGAAAGTATGTCATGAGGAGACTATCTGTTTCTTATGGGTTTCCAAATTGAAGGGCTCGAGAAAAAGCTCGAGGTTTTGTTTGAGAAAAACTTGTCTCTTTTTGAACACTTATTTTATCAGCATGAATAATAATGAATAGCTTGTTCTCAATGTCATGACTCTAATAAAAAAGTACTCTTTGCATTTTGAGAGCATTGCTTATTAATCCAGGTTACTTGCTTGCTTGATTAGAAAGGACTTCTACAGGTACGTAATGTAGGCTATGGTTTTTTTTTTTTTTTTGCTATAAAAGAAAAGGATTGATAAGACTCAAAGAGTGTTTCAGGGTTTCAAAGACCGAGGATCACTATCAGCAATTCGACTCTTTATGTCATTCATCTTTTCTTTTGCCGCTCTTCTTTGATTCGCCTTTTTTATTTTTTTGCTTTTCTAGGGCATAATACTCACTTTATCTTGGTTATCACTCTTTCTTGTGATTTGGGCATGCCCCTAGTCATTGAGTTTCTTGGGTTCTTTTGCCTTTCTGGCTTTCTCATGGCTTTTTTTAATTAAAATACTCACTTACCCCTAGTGTAGGGTGTGATCCTAGTCGGGATTTTTCATGAAAGAAAAAATTATTCAGGCTCAAAGAGGGACCGCAAGGGATATATTTTTTAGAATGTGAAAGGAATAACAAAGATGGTCTTTCCTCATTTCAAACGCAATCAGTTAAGATCAATAAACTTTGGCCTCGTCCAATGTGATGGTTTGGTCTTTTCAAAGGGATGCATTTCACGAATCTATGAGCAATGACTCACTACATACCATTAACCATACATTTAAAACAATTGGTTCAAGAGTCACGAGATGAGGGTGAAAGTTCATTTTTTATTCGGGCACTTTGGTTCAGAGTTTAGTCTCCTCAATGAAGGAGTTGCTTGATTCATGTGTCATTTTACAAGTAGAATGTCAAAAATATCATTTTAAATAAACATCAAATTATTTTTTAAATCAAAATGCAAGTTCAATTTTTCAAAACTCAAATGGGGAAACTGATTTTGGTAAAAGAGATGAATTGCGTCTATAAGATCCGTGAGGCTTCAAAAATGTATTTGTGAGTTCTTAGAGGGAATCTCCTTCAGGATATTTTGGTTGTAAATCAAAGGAAGAGACACAATTGAAGGAAAAACTCATTGAAATCCTAAAAAAAGCAACAAAGACCTTATACTAGCAAGGTGACACATAAAAGGGCTAAACATTTAGCAATCATCGATTGGAATTTCTGGAATCTTCCAACCATCCCTCTCCTATGAATTCCTTAACAAGGGTACCTTTCCAATAGTTAGTGAAGGTTACACATAGACCATTCTTGGCCTAATGACATTGTAGCTTCATCTTCAGAACGAGTGATCTCTAGATGTCTTTGTTTTGGTAGCTCTTTCTCTCATTTTTGTAACCACCTTTGACATTGTGAACCTCAGTTTCTTTCTTTTCTCTAGTGGAATGTTTCTCCTCCGTTGAGTCAGCAATCCTTCCTAAATGGATAACTTGTTCAATCCTCTCAGCTATAGCAACCAGGTTAGAAAAATGTTGTGCAGAGCTTCCAACCAGGTATTCAAAATACGGGGCCTTGCAAGTGTTGATAAACAAATTGATCATCTCTTTCTCCAAATAAAGAAGGATTAGCCTGTGCGGCTGTCTCACACCACCTATAAGTGTATTCTCTTATGGACTCCTTGTTGTCACTTGACCTATCAGGGCCCACATCCATATTGAACTTATATTGCCTAATAAAGGCATCAACTAAGTCCTTCTATTTTTTTTATCTTGGTATTGTCCAACTGCATATACCAAGTATGGGCAACGTCACTCAAACTGTCTTGAAAGAAGTAAATCAATAGTTCTTGTCATAAACCACCTCAGCCATTTTGTTATAATAGGCCTTGAGATGAGTTACAGGGCATTGAGTTCCTGTATATTTGACAAATCCTGGCACCCTAAACTTCTTAGGAATGACTATGTTAGGTACCAAATACATCTCGACAGCTTTTATATGGTCATGTAGGCTAGTTCCCTTGACTGCCCTTAGTCTTTGTTCCAGGGCAGCCCCTTTGTCCAGGCCATCTTCTTTTACTATCTTGTTCTTTTGAGATTCCTCTATTGTAAGGTCAATGGTAGATGACATTCTTATGTGATATGTTGGTTGAGCAATTTAGGAATACATAGCCTGTTGAGACACCTCATTTGCCTTTTGATTCTGTGGATTTACGAGCATAGGTTCAGGCTGAGCTGTAGATTTTGCTTCTTCAAGTTTAGATCTCAAGGCCTGTTCGAGTAGGCTAGTAAGCCTAACGACTTCTTCTCTAAGACTTTCCATCTCTTTTCGGTGTTGGGCTTTCAACTGGGCTCTTTCTTTGTTTTCCATATGTCTTTTTTTTCAGTCGAGTGTCATAGGTGTGTTTCAATAGGAGACCTGTATTTCACTCGGAGTGCGATATCATGACAGTTCATAAGTGTATGTTCGAACATGCATAAAGATGAATGCAACATATTGGGTATGGATTCACCTTTTATGGGGTGACATAACGATCACTATTCTTTGGATGTGTGGTCAGATTCAAATCCGATATTCATTGCAATGCCGAAAGGAGATCTGTTTAGCCTTTTTTCATCTAAACTTTCAACCATATTTTTGGTGTCTTTTATTATGCATCTAATGTCTTTGAGTAGTGGCATCCAGTATAGGGTAGTCTCTCTCGGTCATTTGCAAGGATTCAGACTCGATTCTATACTCAACAATTGTTATCTTAGGAATAGCGACCATTATGTCACCCGAAAGCTCTTTAAGAAGAATGCTTACACTTTTAAGATTATCTCAGTGAAATTACACAGGGATCAACCTAAATGATAGGTTCTAGTCATTTAAATGCATCAAGGTAATTTTGTTATCTAGTCTCAAAAGTCTTTCGCATGCTTAGTGATCGTCCTCAAAAGGATGATATGAGGTTTACAAGCAACATGAAGATAGAGGCCATGAGTAATAGCAATTCGGCATATCGACCACTGTCGAGCAAACAATCATGCAAGACTTGGATAGTTTCACGAGCCTTACCCAGGCTAAAGCCATTGGGGTGTCGTTACTCCTCCACTTATCTTAAAGTTGATACCACACGTATTTTAAAAATGAGATAAGTGATGAGTGAAGACCTTAGATCCATATCCAATATATATGCATGATAAACATGAAAAACAATGCATGCTAAAACAGTAAAAAGAGCAAAAATAAATAAATAAATAAATAAAACTTGATAAACTCAACATAGCCACAACAAGGAGAAAAAAACAGTACGACAAATATAGTTTAGCAATAAAAAAGACAAATAGCAAAGCTTAGTCCTAAATTCCCCAGTGGAATCGCCATTCTATCACACCCGGACATCGTGGCGACCTATTAAAAAAAATAATCTCGATTGGAAAAGGAACAGATACCTGGCATCTTGTTCTTTTAGGGGAAAAGGTCTTGTTCAAGGAGTCGCCACCTAGTATTGTGGTCACTAGAAACCCTAACTGGTCAACAGAGATTCTATGGTACGGGACTAGTTACGCAAAAGGAAATATGTTATCACCCCTTAAGCGTCCTACCTAAGACAAGCTGCATTGTTGGTTTGGTCTAAAATTGCTAATAATTTGTTCTCTTTTTCCTTTTTTTTATTATTCCTTTCCTGTTCCTGACTCTAGCATCAGTGAACAATTCCTACAAATATTTCCAACTCTGGCGTTGGTAAATATCACACAAATCCAAAAAATACGATACTTCTTGTCGCACGTGTGCGACGTCGTAGTGAAAACATTCACCCTAAAAATGTATTTAATGTGTGGCTAATGTGGGGAGACAAGAAATTCTTGTCTTTTATCAGTTAAATGGAATGGGAGTCGCCACCTAGTATTTTGGTCATTAGGAACCCTAACTAGTCTTAGAGATCGGGTACGGGGACTAGTTGCGTAAAGGGAAGGTATTAGCACCCCAAATACATCCTACCTAAGGTAGGCTGCATTGTTTTATTGTCTGATAAAATCTAAGGTCCTGTCGTGTTTTCTAGTTGATGGTACATCTATGGTTTAAGAAAAGTCCTCCTTGGTAAGGAGATCCTTATCTTATCGGATAATTCTGATGTCAACAAAAGAATTTAATATCCGGAATATGTCTTACGTATAAGGTCGTAACCCCAGATATTAAAAGAAAACAAAATATTATTTTTAGAATTTTTGAAATATTGGCCTAGTTCTCGTAACTTTAATAAACTGGTTATTAAAGCCAAAATGCATGTTAATACATATTTTTGAAATTTTCTTTGTTATATGAAAATACAATATGATTTTTTTTTATTTTTGAGAGACTTGGCTGTATGCATGAAAACCAAATATTTTTTATGTTTTGACGAAAAATGAGTATTTTAATATCGGATTTGTATCTTTACAGTATAAAAATACAAACCAATATTGATCAAAATGAAGTAAAAAATTTGCGGAAAATCACAAATTTTTTGAAATAATTTTTGAAGACTGGCTTTCAAACGCAAACCTGCGTGAACAATTCACGCACGCCTGCTACAACCAAAATGTAATTAAATTGCACCTGCACAGTGTTTGTGCAAATTATAAACAGAAGGAGAATGAATGAAAAGCCTACCTGGTTCACAACCGCTGCTGGGAGAAATCTCTCCTGAGCTTGTCGCTGGGATTCTGGGAAGAAGTTATGATGCCACTCCCTGCGTCTGGCTTCCCTTTCGTTCTGTCTTCTCCTCGTGTCCGTCTCTTCTCCTCTCTCTGCGTCTGGTTCTCTCCTTCTCTCTGTTTCTTTTCTTAGTTCTTCTCTTGTTCTGCTCTGTCGCCCCTTTGATCTCTTCTATTACTCTTCTCTATTTTTTTTTTATATTATTGCTCTTTGCTTTATCTCATATTTCGCTCACTCTCTGCCTACTCTCTACCCAGCTCATCTCTGTTTTTCCCCCTTACGTTCCCCTCTTTCTGTCTTTTTCTCCTTTGTTTCCCCTTGTTTTTTTTTTCTACTGTCTCCTTGCCTTTTTCTTCTTTTTTTTTGCTATATCCCTCCTCTGGCTTTTATAGCCAGAGGATGCATGCGTTATGGCAGGCACATGGTAACGGCCGGCGTGCATTATGGTGGTGAGGAAATCAGCCGCGAGACATGCCTCCCCTTGATTGCAGCTCCACCGTTACTGTTTTTTCTGCAAAAACCGTCGCTTGAAGACAGTGAACAGTGTGCAGTAATTCTTAATGAAACGGCGTCGTTTCAATTTCAAAATGATATTTCTGATTTGGTCCTTGGATGTTTTTACAATTTTGTAATCAAGCCCCCCCCCCGGAAAAGTTGTAATTGGATCCTTTGATTTTAGCGCCTTTTCCAGTTTGGTCCTTGGTTTCGGATTGTTTCAATTAAGTCCCTAATTGGTCGTCAAACTCCAATAATTATGCAATTAAGCCCCTGATTTGACCAAATCAACTCTCCAAAATTATAATTGGACCCAGAACTTTAATTTCTTCAAATAAAAGCCTAAATTAACTTAAAAATCAATTTTTCTTGAAATCAAACCTTCCATAAATTCAATTAAACCTTAGATAAAATTTAATTGAGTCCATAAACATCTGATTTTAGACTTTTCTTTCTCAACTTGAATTTTCTTTGTCAACAAGGCTCTTATCGATCAAAAATATACTGTCAAATTTCAACCTTTTGCATTTTTGAACCTCCTCAACCAATTTTGACCTTTTTTCGGCATTCCAGCATCTTTTTCTCGCTCCTATTATTTTTGGATTTCTTCTGAATATTTTTTTTTGTATTTTCTCATTTTTTGTGTGGGAACCCAAAAATAGGTAACAACAGATGCCCCCTCTTTACAATGCTTACGGAGCAAAGACTTTGCGTAGTAAGTTTTGTAAAGATAAGCAAAACTGAACTTTCAATCTTGATCTTCTCAAAACTTGGTTGATCTGAAAATCTATCTTTACCGCAATTTGGTTTCAACCAGGAACTTGATTATCTTGAGAACCTGATCTTGGCGCTCCTCTAAATTCTGTCTTCTTCTTCTTTCTTTTTTTGTTGAAATCTCCTGTGGCGACTTCCTTTTAACAAAAGCTAAAATCCTTTATGTGGTTGGGCTAACCTGAGATCCCATCCGGCGATCCCCTTTAACCAGAACCAAAATCTGTGTGGTTGGGCTAACCTGAGATCCCATGCGGCAATCCCCTTTAACCAGAACCAAAATCTGCATTGTTGGGCTAACCTGAGATTCCATCTAGTGATCCCCTTTAACCAGAACCAATATCCTGTGTGTGGTTGGGCTAACCTGAGATCCCATCCGGCGATCCCCTTTAACCATAACCAAAATCTGCGTGGTTGGGCTAACCTGAGATCCTATCCGGCGATCCCCTTTAACCAGAACCAATATCCTGTGTGTGGTTGGGCTAACCTGAGATCCCATTCGGCGATCCTCTTTAACCAGAACCAAAATCTGTGTGTTCTTCCTGTTGGCAAGGTTTGAACTTGCTTCTTTCTTCTTCTTCTTCTTCTTCTTCTTTTTGATGATAAGGTTTGATCAAACTTTTCACTTGATGCTTTCTTTCTTTTTTTCTTTTTTTTTCTTTCTTTTTTTTATTATTTTTGTGATTTTGCAGGACTGACATTTCTCCTTCCTAATTGTAGGGTTGACATCTGTCCTTCTTGATTACTGAAATTAAGTGGGTTTTTCTCGAGGACAAGGTTGAAAAACTTGGTGTTTCCTAATTACAGGGTTGACCTAAAGACTCCTCATAATGACAAGGTTGATCTTCTCATTTCTTTGAGATTTTCCTAACAGTAGGGTTAATCTCATCTTCTTCCCGTTCCAGGGTTACAACCATAATTCTCTATTATTATCAGCTCAATGATTATTTTTTTTTCTTTGTTTTTTTTTTTCAATCTTGCTGGACTTCTTTGAGGATTTTCCTGTTGTCATCACCCAATTTTGGGTGATTCCCCAAAATTCACTTTTTTTCAAAATAAAAATCAAAAAAATAAAATAAAGGCTGGCAATGCGGAGAAAGCCGACCAAGAAAGGCTGCAAAAATAGGCGAAAATCAAGCTGCAATTTTCAGAGGAATTTCAAGGCCCAAGTGTACGCTGTTATGCCCAAAAATAGAAAAATGCAAATTCAAAGGTCAAATTAAATGAGTATTGGACGAATTTGCATAAAAATTAAGTCCAATGACATAATTAAATTTTTAATGGGCCAATTTGATTTAACCATGGGCCAAATTGAATTTTAATTATGTTTAAGAATTAATTTAGGTCCAATTGAAGGATTTAATTAAGTGCAAGGACTTAATTATACTTTAAGCGGGTCAAATTAATTTGAGGACTTAATTGGTGAAAAATTAAGTTTGGGAGCTTAATTTGGACTTAATTGAAAAGATCGGAATTTTAAGAGACCCAATTTAATTTTTACCAAGTGAATTGATTGAAATTAGGGGCCAAACACAAAACTTGAGGGACCAATTTTGAAGCCCGAAAAAATATTCTGCCTATAAATAGCAGTCTTTAACTCAAAACCTGGGGGGGCATTTTTGACAACAAAAAAAAAGAAGAAAAATCCTAACCCTAAAAAACTTAATCTTCTTCTTCTTCAAGAGCAGCCGCCGCCCCCCCCCCCCCCCCTTTGAATTTTTCGGCCAGAACCAAGGCCGCACACAGCCCCCCGTGGTTTCCATTTGCCTTCAACCTCTCTGCCTCTCTTCCCCACAGCAGACCAACACACACACCCGACCAAGGCCTCTCCCCTTCCATTTTTCCCTCAAACCGGCGCCATCATCCCTTCCCTTTTCTTCCAGCCGGACTCTCTCCAAGCCACAGCTGCTACATAGCCAGCCACCTCGTCGCCTCCATCAACAGCCGCCGGCCACACCTGGAGAAACCCACACCTGTAGCAGCTCCTCCCACTCCGATCCAGCTCCAGCAAGCACCACAACAGCAGCAGTGTCTCCTTATCACAGCGGCGCTGTCTCCAGCTCCTCCCCCCAGCGGTGGCAGCAGCAGCAGCAGCAACAACAACCCACAGCCGGGTCTCTCTCAACCGACCCCCCCCACTTCCCTCCGGGTCAACGGACAGACCGATCTCCATCAACGCCGGCTCTACAAGGTCACACGGCAGCAAGCCACCTCGCCGTCTCCTTCAACCAGCGCCCACAGACCAGCAGCTCCATGGTCCAGCGACCGGCCACTTGAAGAAGAAGAAACCGGATCTGCAGTGAAGCAAAACAGACCGTTGCTTGCGTTTTTTTGTGTTTTGCAGGGAGTGGTGTACCTCACTTCTGGCAGGGAAGGGAAGAGAAGGAGAAGCCAGGGCAGATCCCCCGTTTCTGGCGTTGCCAGCGGCGGCACGTGAACCCACGCGCCGCCAGTGATGGCGGCGCGTGGGAAGACGCGCCACCATGAATTTCTGCAGTTCCTGAAGCACTTCCTTTGCAGTTCCTGGAGTTTTGAGGACTGTTTTGTAAAGTTTGAATTATTTGATGTAATTTTTATTTATTTTTTAATATTATAATTTGTATTGTGGATGTAAAAAAACAAAAAAAACAAAAAAAGCAAAAACAAAAAAAAACAAAAAATATGAAAAATGCATGTTTGTTTTTATTTCAGGGATTTTTTATAATGAGACGGCAAAAGAATAAAGAAGGATTTAATATTTTGATTGGATCACGGTGTAGAAATACAAACTTGTACGAAAGTTGTATTTCTAAATTCCGATGAAAAATCAAAATTTTTAAAACTTCTTTAACACATCACAGCCACGAAGCAGCTTACCTCAGGTAGGGTGTGTTAGGGGTGCTAATACCTTCCCTAACCACAATCAGTCCCTTACCCGCGAATCTCTGACAAGACCAGTCAACCTGGGTTTCCTAGTAACCCTCAATTAAATACTAGGTGGCGACTCCAAACAAAATCAATTCCAATAACAGAGAGAAAAAACCGTCATCGCCAGGAGCAGACGCCGCGCGGGGTTTTCCGACGTGCGATAGAATGGCGACTCCACTGGGGAGGTATTGTTTCTGAAAATATTGGACTAAGCTTTGTGCATGTGATGTGTTTAAGTTTTTGCATTTTTGTCTTGTTTTATCCATGCATTTTTTAGAATTGCTTCATGCATCACTTGTATTTATTTTTGAAAGCACACACAAGCTTCTAAGTTAGGTGGGGAGTAGCGGTCTGCCTCATGACTTTCAGTCGGGGTTCAGATTCGTGAAACATCCAACTATGAGCTGAGTGTTTACTTGGTGATGGCGGTCACATAGTGCCCCAACCATCCCTTGTAAACCCTTATACTGCCTTCACGCGAGGTGGTCACTGGGCAGTTCATAGACCCTTTTGAGACCAGGTAGAAAACCTACTCATGTTCACATAACGAATAGAACATGTCCTTAGGTTGTATGTGCTATCATTTATTTGCATTGGGGCGAGTTCATCATATAAATTGCATGTTCATACATTTTTTCATGCATGCACCAGAATAAAAAGTGGGTCCCCTATGAGTCTGCAACACACAATTTTGAGCAAAAAACATTGGAGATAAAGAACGTGCTCGCCTCAGCACCCATTTTCAAAAAGAGTTGGAGTCTCTGAACAAAAGCTTGACTCACCTCTAGCTTACTCGAGCAAATATTGATTCCTTCCAGTTGACCTATCATCTTTGTTCAAACCCCAACAACAACTCAACCCGAAGAAATTGGGGGACAACATGGTCAAGAGCCTTAACACAATCCGAATGGGAATTGCACCTCCGTTGTAGAATGGAGCTTGTTCTTGTTCTGCCCAAAAAAAAAAAAAAAAACCTACCCCTGCTTGATCATGCCTGCAAAAATTTCTTGATTTTTTCAACATATTCCAGTTTTTGTCGGTAATTTGGCTCAAAATTCCACAAGGTTTTCCCTGTCCAATGAGCCTTTCCTGTTAATAAAATCATATGTTTTTTTGTGTTCATGCAAATAACATACTGAGCACACCTTTATACTTACAAAACCATTGCACCAAGAATTCTTTGGTGTTTTTCCCTTTTTCCCAAAACCAAGCATGACCCCATGTTTTCACAAGGATTTTTGGGAAATCAAAGTTTAGTACAAAAACAGAAATCATGTTGGTGTTTGTTCAAACAAACAAGTCCTGGAAATTCAGGTGATTCCTTAGAGAGGTAAGCATACACCTAGAAAACCAAAAAAAAAAACCACAATGAAGTGACTCCAAAAGCGGAGTTTTATTTGCATGAATAATGAGAAATCACTCTGCATACTCGCATGAAAGCAAGGCTTACCGATCCTAAATGCATGCATTTGAGATGAAGAAAGGTCATTTTTTATAATCTTTTCACAAGGCTGAAATATATCCTTTGCAGTCCCCTTTTGAGCCTAATAAATTTTTCTTGAAAAAATAACCTTGACTAGGATCACACCCTACACTGGGGGGGCAAGTGCCAAAAAAATCCTTAATGATTGAAAGTGCCCAAACAATACTGGGGGGCATAAAAAGTCTTCAACGATGAAAGTGCCCAAACAATACTGGGGGGCAAGTGCAAAAAATCTTTAATGATTGAAAGTGCCCAAATAACTCTTGGGGGGCACGAAAAAGTCCTCAATGATTGAAAGTGCCAAGACAATACTGGGGGGCATAAAAGAAAGTTCTCAATCATCGAAGGTGCCCATGCAAAGCTGGGGGGGCATAAAAAAAATCCAAGGGATCCAAAATTCTGAGCATAAAAAATTCAAGTCAATGCAATGATGCTCAAAATCAAATGAAGAAAACAAAAACAAAGAGAAAGAGCCCAAGCCCAACACTGGGGGGCACCGTGGACCATTTTACAAATCAAATTCCAAGGTCCAGAAATGTATGAAAAAAAGAGGTTGGGATATAAGCACAAGTGATCCTTAGTCTTGAAATCCCTTAAACACCTTTTGAGCCTACAAATATCCTTTTCTTCATAGCCAAGAGCCAAACCTACATTACGTGCCTAATCAAGCCCTTTCTGATCAAAGGCAAGCAATCTGGATCGGTAGGCAATGCTTTCTCGTGCGAAACAAAATCATTATTCATGCAAATAAAATGAATGCTTTGAAAATGGTTCTCATTAACCCTCAAATTGAAATTTAAACCTATTATGACCAACCAGATGTCACTTCATATTTTTCACCAAAAATCAAAACAAAAAGTTTTCATCACATCTGAAAACCTCTCCATAGGAATCATTTGAATTTCTTCAGAATGAGTCTGCTTTGAATCGATGTCAAAATGATTTCTGTGTCTGGAATAGTTTTGAAATTCCAAAAATTCTGCATGAAAACCACTCCTTGTCAAAAACCAAACCCTCCTTCATATAGCCTCATCCACAAACCTGAATTGAATATTTGGGGGCATGATCAAGCTAGGGGGCAATAAAAAAACATCTGGTAGAGCTGGCTCCATGATTCCCTTCCTAGGAAAAATGTCGGGCAAAATTGGCAACCCTTGAGATAAAGGGGCGGAGGACAAAGAAGTATGATGATATCAAGTCCTTCTAAGGGTCAAAATCACAAGAGATGACTCAAGTAAGCAAGAGCGAAAAGAGCCATCGAAGCTTACGATCAGAGACTCAAACTTTTGAGAAAATGAGAACTCCATGAAGAAAAGAGAACTCCATGTAGAAAAGGGAACTCCATGAAGAAAGGGGACCTACATTTCTCAGGTAAGTATACATGCATATTGATCACGATACATTGCTTTCATCCTTGACATAGCAGTGTCTCACCGTCACCTCTTTTAGCGGGCTGTTAAGCCCTCACCATTTAGATAGTATGCTTTCTAGCCCTATCTGCCTCCTTTTTAGTGGGCCTTCGAGCCCTCACACTTTAGGTAGTGTGTTTTCTAACCCTGCCTCTATTTTTTAGTGGGCTTTCGAGCCCTCACATCTTAGGTAGTGTGCTTTCGAGCCCTATCTGCCTCCATTTTTAAGTGGGCTTTCGAGCCCTCACATCTTAGATAGTGGGCTTTCTAGCCATATCTACCTTCTTTTTTAGTGGGCCTTCGAGCCCTCACACCTTAGGTAGTGTGTTTTCTAACCCTGCCTCCATTTTTGAGTGGGCTTTCGAGCCCTCACACCTTAGGTAGTGTGCTTTCTAGCCCTATTTACCTTCTTTTTGAGTGGGCCTTCGAGCCCTCACACCTTAGGTAGTGTGTTTTCTAACCCTACCTCCATTTTTAAGTGGGCTTTCGAGCCCTCACATCTTAGATAATGGGCTTTCTAGCCATATCTACCTTCTTTTTGAGTGGGCCTTTGAGCCCTCACACCTTAGGTAGTGTGTTTTCTAACCCTGCCTCCTTTTTTAGTGGGCTTCCGAGCCCTCACATCTTAGGTAGTGTGTTTTCTAACCTTGCCTCCATTTTTGAGTGGGCTTTCGAGCCCTCACATCTTAGGTAGTTTGCTTTCTAGCCCTATCTACCTTCTTTTGAGTGAGCCTCCGAGCCCTCACACCTTAGGTAGTGTGTTTTCCAACCCTGCCTCTTTTTAAGTACGTCTTAGGGCCATTAACCTTTTAGGTAATGCGTTTTCCAACCCTGCCTCTTTTTAAGTGCGCCTTAGGGCCATCAACCACCTTAGGTAGTGTGTTTTCTAACCCTGCCTCCTTTTTTAGTGGGCTTCCGAGCCCTCACATCTTAGGTAGTGTGTTTTCTAACCTTGCCTCCATTTTTGAGTGGGCTTTCGAGCCCTCACATCTTAGGTAGTTTGCTTTCTAGCCCTCACATCTTAGGTAGTTTGCTTTCTAGCCCTATCTACCTTCTTTTGAGTGAGCCTTCGAGCCCTCACACCTTAGGTAGTGTGTTTTCTAACCCTGCCTCCTTTTTTGAGTGGGCTTCCGAGCCCTTACACATTAGGTAGTGTGTTTTCTAACCCTGCCTCCTTTTTGAGTGGGCTGAGCCCTCACATCTTAGGTAGTGTGCTTTCTAGCCCTGTCTACCTTCTTTTTTGAGCGAGCCTTAGAGCCCTCGACCATCTTAGGTAGTGTGTTTTCTAACCCTACCTCTCCTTTTGAGAGCTCCTTTGAGCCCTCACCTCTTGCGTAGTGTGTTTCCTAACCCTACTTCCTTTTAAGTGCGCCTGAGGGCCATCAACCATCTTAGGTAGTGTGTTTTCCAACCCTGCCTCCTTTTAAGTGCGCCTTAGAGCCTTCGACCACTTTAGGTAGTGTGTTTTCCAACCCTACCTCTTTTTTAAGTGCGCCTTAGGGTCATCAACCACCTTAGGTAGTGTGTTTTCCAACCCTACCTCTTTTTTAAGTGCGCCTTAGGGTCATCAACCACCTTAGGTAGTGTGTTTTCCAACCCTACCTCTTTTTAAGTGCGCCTTAGGGCCATCAACCACCTTAGGTAGTGTGTTTTCTAACCTTGCCTTCCTTTTTAGTGCGCCTGCGAGCCATCAACCATCTTAGGGAGTGCATTTTCCAACTCTGCCTCTTTTTTTAGTGCGCCTTCGAACCATCAACCACCTTAGGTAGTGTGTTTTCCAACCCTGCCTCTTTTTTTTAGTGCGCCTTCGAGCCATCAATCACCTTAGGTAGTGTGTTTTCCAACCCTGCCTCTTTTTTAAGTACGTCTTAGCCCCATTAACCTTTTAGGTAATGCGTTTTCCAACCCTGCCTCTTTTTAAGTGCGCCTTAGGGCCATCAACCACCTTGTGTAGTGTGTTTTCTAACCCTACCTCCTTTTGAGTGCGCCTTAAAGTCCTCGACCACCTTAGGTAGTGTGTTTTCTAACCCTATCTCCTTTTGAGTGTGCCTTCGAGCCCTGACCTTTTAGGTAGCGTGTTTTCCAACCCTGCCTCTTTTTTAGTGTGCCTTCAAGCCCTCAACCACCTTAGGTAGTGTGTTTTCCAACCCTGCCTCTTTTTAAGTGCGCCTTAGGGCCATCGACCACCTTAGGTAGTGTGTTTTCCAACCCTGCCTCTTTTTAAGTGCGCCTTAGGGCCATCGACCATCTTAGGTAGTGTGTTTTCTAACCCTGCCTCTCTTTTTAAGAGCTCCTTCGAGTCCTAACCTCTTAGGTAGTGTGTTTTTCTAACCCTACCTCCTTTCGAGTGCGCTTTCTAACCCTCAAGAGGATTCATCATTCCTCAACAAGATGAGTCAATCATATCTCATCCTTGTTTTTCTTCTTTACAACGCTTACTATCTAAAGTCTCTTACGAGACTTTCTACCATAAGCATTGTAAAGAGGGGGCAACTGTCATCACCCTAATTTTGGGTGATTCCCCAAAATTCACTTTTTTTCAAAATAAAAATCAAAAAAATAAAATAAAGGCTGGCAATGCGGAGAAAGCCGACCAAGAAAGGCTGCAAAAATAGGCGAAAATCAAGCTGCAATTTTCAGAGGAATTTCAAGGCCCAAGTGTACGCTGTTATGCCCAAAAATAGAAAAAAAAAATGCAAATTCAAATGTCAAATTAAATGAGTATTGGACGAATTTGCATAAAAATTAAGTCCAATGACATAATTAAATTTTTAATGGGCCAATTTGATTTAACCATGGGCCAAATTGAATTTTAATTATGTTTAAGAATTAATTTAGGTCCAATTGAAGGATTTAATTAAGTGCAAGGACTTAATTATACTTTAAGCGGGTCAAATTAATTTGAGGACTTAATTGGTGAAAAATTAAGTTTGGGAGCTTAATTTGGACTTAATTGAAAAGATCGGAATTTTAAGAGACCCAATTTAATTTTTACCAAGTGAATTGATTGAAATTAGGGGCCAAACACAAAACTTGAGGGACCAATTTTAAAGCCCGAAAAAATATTCTGCCTATAAATAGCAGCCTTTAACTCAAAACCTGGGGGGGCATTTTTGACAACAAAAAAAAAGAAGAAAAATCCTAACCCTAAAAAACTTAATCTTCTTCTTCTTCAAGAGCAGCCGCCGCCCCCCCCCCCCCCTTTGAATTTTTTCGGCCAGAACCAAGGCCGCACACAGCCCCCCGTGGTTCCATTTGCCTTCAACCTCTCTGCCTCTCTTCCCCACAGCAGACCAACACACACACCCGACCAAGGCCTCTCCCCTTCCATTTTTCCCTCAAACCGGCGCCATCATCCCTTCCCTTTTCTTCCAGCCGGACTCTCTCCAAGCCACAGCTGCTACATAGCCAGCCACCTCGTCGCCTCCATCAACAGCCGCCGGCCACACCTGGAGAAACCCACACCTTGTAGCAGCTCCTCCCACTCCGATCCAGCTCCAGCAAGCACCACAACAGCAGCAGTGTCTCCTTATCACAGCGGCAGCTGTCTCCAGCTCCTCCCCCCAGCGGTGGCAAGCAGCAGCAGCAGCAGCAGCAACCCACAGCCGGGTCTCTCTCAACCGACCCCCCCCACTTCCCTCCGGGTCAACGGACAGACCTGATCTCCATCAACGCCGGCTATACAAGGTCACACGGCAGCAAGCCACCTCGCCGTCTCCTTCAACCAGCGCCCACAGACCAGCAGCTCCATGGTCCAGCGACCGGCCACTTGAAGAAGAAGAAACCGGATCTGCAGTGAAGCAAAACAGACCGTTGCTTGCGTTTTTTTGTGTTTTGCAGGGAGTGGTGTACCTCACTTCTGGCAGGGAAGGGAAGAGAAGGAGAAGCCAGGGCAGATCCGCCCGTTTCTGGCGTTGCCAGCGGCGGCACGTGAACCCACGCGCCGCCAGTGATGGCGGCGCGTGGGAAGACGCGCCACCATGAATTTCTGCAGTTCCTGAAGCACTTCCTTTGCAGTTCCTGGAGTTTTGAGGACTGTTTTGTAAAGTTTGAATTATTTGATGTAATTTTTATTTATTTTTTAATATTATAATTTGTATTGTGGATGTAAAAAAACAAAAAAAAAAAAAAAAAGCAAAAACAAAAAAAAACAAAAAATATGAAAAATGCATGTTTGTTTTTATTTCAGGGATTTTTTATAATGAGACGGTAAAAGAATAAAGAAGGATTTAATATTTTGATTGGATCACGGTGTAGAAATACAAACTTGTACGAAAGTTGTATTTCTAAATTCCGATGAAAAAACAAAATTTTTAAAACTTCTTTAACACATCACAGCCACGAAGTAGCTTACCTCAGGTAGGGTGTGTTAGGGGTGCTAATACCTTCCCTAACCACAATCAGTCCCTTACCCGCGAATCTCTGACAAGACCAGTCAACCTGGGTTTCCTAGTAACCCTCAATTAAATACTAGGTGGCGACTCCAAACAAAATCAATTCCAATAACAGAGAGAAAAAACCGTCATCGCCAGGAGCAGACACCGCGCGGGGTTTTCCGACGTGCGACACCTGTAACGAATAAAAATATATGTGCAATGCTTTGAGGTTAGATGACATGCATGCATCCCTACCTGATTTGAAATATAGGTCCCCCCTCTTGGATGTTCCATCGTTATAGGGTGCCTTTGTTTGTTATCCAAAGCCTTCTTTGCTATTTCCATGTACTAGCCCGTTCATGTGTTGGTCATCCACTCCACTATAAATGCAGAGCCCATCCTAGGCTGTCTTCGATGATTACTGGTTTCACTGTTTATCAAGCTTGACAATGCCCCCAAGTGTGGTGTTGCTTGATTCGTCATAAAAGGAGCTTAACAAATCATTCATCTCTTGGATTCTCTCGAGAATCGTTCTTTGATTAGCTGTGTATCCTAACAGCACTCATCAAGAGGTTTTCTGGTGTCATCCTCATCTTAGATTGCTAATCAGCCATCAACTTGCTTCTAGTGCTCGTTCATCTGATTATCTTTCTTTGAACACCATTGTCCTCAGTTTCCTTCTTAGGGTCCACTGTATTGCCCCCGGCTGCTCAACTTTTCAAGAAGTGTCGAGAAGTATTGATGTCACTTCTGTTGAAAACTCGATCGGTGCTCTTTTTGTTTGACAATCTTTCTTGTTCGGGAATCAACTCTCATATTTCAAAGTCTAATTATTGAAATGAAATCAGAGAGATGTCAGTTTTGTAAAACTATTTTTTTTTTCAAGCTTCTTTGATCAAAGACCCAACACACGTCATTCAATACATGTAGTCCTTTGATTATCTTGTATTTTAAAAACAAAAATTGACCCGTTGAAAGATTAAAATGGCTTTTTCCATGGTTCTTTATGTCAATTTTAAATCTCTAATCTTGGGTATATCTTTTGATGGTTTGTGATGAGGTGACCTTCTGTGAATTTCAAGAAACAAGATGCTCAAGTCAAAACTCAGGCTTTTATCAAGAAAGGTGGTTTCCTTTTTTTTTTAGGACTTATTTTATCAACATACATAATAACAAGTAGCTTAATCCATGAACATGACCCTTACGGAAAAACAAAATTCAAGCTTTGAGAGCGTCATTTATCGGTTCAAATTGCTTACTTGATTGAAAAGAGCTTTTAAAACCACGTAATGTAGGCTATGGTTTATGGCTATGAAAGAAAGGAATTTTACAGGCTCAAAAGGTGTTCGAGGGTTTCAAAAACCTAGGATCCACATCAACTATTCATCATTTCTCTTTCTCTTGTTGTTTGTCGCACGTCACCCGCGCGGCATCGACTGGCAATTTTTCATTATGTTGATTAGATTCATTGGGAGTCGCCACCTAGTATTTAATTGAGAGTTACTAGGAAACCCGGATGTACTGGTCTTTTTAGAGATTCACGGGTAAGGGACTAGTTGTGGTTAGGAAAGGTATTAGCACCCCTAACACACCCTACCTGAGGTAAACTACTTCGCAATTTGATGTGTTAAATAAGTTTTAATAATTGTCTTTTCATAGATATTAGAAATACAACTTACGTGTAAATTCATAATTCTGGACCGTGAGCAAATCAAAATATTAAATTCTTCTTTATTATTTGCAATTTTATCATAAATAAATAAAAACAAATTCATAAAAAATATAAACAACACATTCACTTTCATTATATTTTTTTTCTTTTTTTTCTCCTTTTCTTTTTCTTTTTCTTTTCTTTTTTTACATCCACATTACAAATGATAAAAATTCAAAACTAAACAAAAATTACATTAAACAATTTAAAAATTACAAAACAGCCCCTAAAACTCCAGGAATTGCAGGGAAGTCCTTCTGAACCACAAAAATAGTGGCGGCACGTCTTCTCCACTCGCCACGCCACTAGCGGCGCGTGGGTTCACGCGCCGCCGCAGGAAACTCCAAGAAAACCAGAGGATCTGGAATGTCTTCTTCCCCTCTCCCCTTCCTTGCCAGCGGTGAGGACCACCGTTACCTGTAACAAAAGAAAAAAAACACACAAGCAGTAGGTTTTAATTTTTCTTTCTCCTTCCCAGATCTGTTCTCAGGTCTTTCCTTTTTTAGATCTGTTTTATTTATGCTTTGTCTCTGTCTTTTGGTAGCTGTTGTGTCTGCCTTGGGGTCGGGTGGAGAAGCTGGGAGGCGGTGGCTTACTTTTGTTCGGCCGCTGCTGGGGGAGGAGCTACTACGAGGCCGGTCTGTGCAAAGGAGAGCTGGTCGATGGAGACAAGGGGGACGACTCTGTGGTGTGTTGTTGGAGGCTGGTATGTGGGTACTGTTGAAGCTGGGTCGTTACTGTTGAGGGAGAGGCTGGTCTGCGTGCATCCGAGAGAGGGAAGTGGTTGGCTGCTGTGGTGAAGGTGGGGATGGCTGTGGAAGAAGGAACCGGGAGCAGAGGGTTAGTAGCGGGTGAAAAGGGAGAAGGAAGGCTTGTGCGGGGAAGATGAAGGAAGTTGTGGCCGGGTGTGAGGTCGGCTGAAGAGGTGAAAATGAAGGCAAATGTTGATGGGAAGGGAGATCAGGTGAAGGGCTGAACTGGGTCGTGGCTGTTGTTGTTGGGGTTGTCTAGGTATGGCTGGCGGCTGGCAGGGAAATGTAATGGTTGAGAGGGAGGGCTAGCTTAGGTTGAAGGAAGAAGAAACCAAATCCAGGGGGCGCCACCGGCTGGTTTGTGTGAGGGGGGAGTAAGAGTTATGGTTTTTAGGGTTTTTTTTTTGTGGATTTTCTCTATTTTGCAAAATTGCCCCCCTCTTTTTGTGTGTGTTGAAGGCTACTATTTATAGGCAAAAATTTTGATAGGTCTCAAACTTGGTCCCTCAACTTCTTTTTTTTTTTGTAAATTTGATTTTTTCTTTTTTTTTTGGATTTTTCTTATCAACATCGACTCGAATGAAAAAAATCGGTGATTTTAAAAATAACGCATTAAAAGTCGAACGCGTTCTAAAACCTTTGAAAATTTAAATTCTTTTGAGACGATGTTAAAAATTCTAAAAATGATGCAAATATATTAAAAAATGTATTTTTTGGATTTTCGATGTTTTTTGCTATTTTTGGATTTTTTCCTGAAAAAATATCAAAACATGGGTCAAAAATTGGGTAGTAACATTGTCTTTATAGAGAAAGTGACATATAACCTTATTAACCTCAAATATCATAATTCTCTTAACATAGGTCATAATGCAAATCCTACTTTTTCTTTGATGAATAACCAATCTCAATCATCTGATAACATCAGGAGCTTTATACTGGATGCCAAAAGTCGAGTTTGTAGCTCATTTTTTTTTTATGGTATCGACTTTTGACATTTTTGTGTCTTTCCTTGATTGAAACTTCTTTTGTCTTTCCTAGACTCAATAGGCATTCTCCTTCCTTTATCTTTGACCTGCCTTTAAGTGTAGGCAATTTTCTTTTTTTTTCTTTTTTTTTATATATGGCTTTCACATAGCCTTTCTTAGAGTTTCCTAACATGCCCCCAGTCTATGTCTTCTTTCTTTTAGCTCTCTCTCAAACGTTGGACTTTTGTTCTAAGCCTTCTTTTTACCATTGATTCCACTTTTGTCTTCTTCCCAAAAAAAGCACTTATTTGCCCCTAGTGTGAGGTGTGATCCTGGTCAGGGTTTTTTGAAAAGAAATATTCTATTAGGCTTAAAATGGGATTGCAAATAATATATTTCCTCTATTGTGAAAGGATAAAACAAAGATAGCCTTTTTCTCATTTCAAGCAAGGTTGGTGTAAACCGATAAATTTTGACCTCGTCCAGTGTAATGATTTGGACTTGTAAGAACCTTGATTCGCAAGTCTATAACTACTGAATCCATTACATGTCATTATGCATACTGCTAAAACTTAGCTACATGGTGGGTGATTTAGTTTCATGTGTGAGCTTAAAATTTGTTTGGGCACCCCAAGCATCGAGTCATTTTTGCAATCAAAATACTTTTAATCTTTCAAAATTGATTAGCCTTAATTACATGTTGGAGTTTGATCAAAATATTTTTCCAAAATAAACTTTGAAAGAAACATCTCGTTATTTCAAAACAACAAAGAAACAAATAAAAGACATGTTTCGTTAAAGAGATGAGATATGATCCCAAAACAAAATATGATTGACAATTCATCGCCATTCTTGGATTAGCTTTTCTGGCAATATCTGTGTTTTGCTAAGCATTTTCGATCACTTATCATTCTAAAGATGTTCGGGGGACAATATAGCCAATGACATCACCTTACACACACTCAACTTGCCTCTTGTTCATCCACCTTCAGAGTCATCTCTCATCATTGTTCTGGAATCCATGGCAGAACCTTCAATCTTTCCCCTCTTCATAGCTTGTTCAATTCTTTCAGCAATCCTCACAACTTTATAGAAATGTTGAGCTGAGCTTCCTATTAAATGCTCATAATAAGGGGATTGAAAGGTGTTGGCAAACAACATCACCATTTCTGTATCTATCAGTGGAGGTTGAATATATGTTGCCTTATCTCGCCATCTTTTGCGTGTATGCCCTCATAGACTCTTGGTTTTCCTTCTCCATAGCCATTAAGATGGTTCTGTCATGAGCAATTTCCAGATCAAATTTATACTGCTTCAAGAAGGCGTCTACCAGCCATGTTTTAATATTATCTAGTCTCATGTACTAGCTCAGAGCATATCCAGTAAGACTATCTTGGAAAAAGTATATCAGCATCCTATCATCATAAATCACCTCGACCATTTTATTGCAGTAAGATCGAAGGTGAGTGTTTGGACATTCCAATCCAGTGTATTTGATGAACTCTGGTATCCTAAAGTTATTTGGTACTATGATGTTTGGTATCAAACACACTTCAGCTACTCGCATGGGATCAAACCAATTATTACCCTCAACTTCTCTTAATCTTTATTCCAAAGCAGACAACTTGTTGTAGTTTATAAAATCAGTGGATCTAGTGTCAGGGGATCCATCTGCTGTTAAATCTATGGTGATGGGAGCTTGACTTCACGGGATAGGGGCGATAGGCACAAAATGTTGTTCTACTGTTGAATCTTCCCCCAAGTTTTGAGATGTCCCTGGGACGTGGATTGATGGTGTTTTCACAAGAGGTTGTGCAAAAATCCCTTTTTTCCATTTTTGGAGCTCAGCACTTGTTCAAGCAGATCTGTAAGTCTAGCTATTTCACCTTTGATGCTCTCAATTTCATTTTGATAATGGGCCTCCAATTGAGCTCTTTCTTCATTTTTCATCTTTCAGGTGTAGCAAATCTTGAATGGGGGACCTACGATTCAACCTGGCGGTATGTATGAGTATGTTTCTTATATGATGAGCTCGCCCTTCCAGAGTTGACACATAGTCGTAACCCTAAGAATTTTGATTTTTGCTCCACAACGGAAATTTCCTAAGTAACGGCCATTGTGTCAACCACAAGTCTTGAGTTCAAGATGCTTCAGAAAGGATTTACCTTGATGCAAAACAAAACGTAAAACACACAACATAAGAACAGGTTCTATTCATTAAGTGAGACAAAAGGTAGGTTGACTATCTGGTCTCAAAAGGGTCTCATATCTGCCCAGTGACGATCTTCATAAAGACAGTGTGGGGGCGTTGCAAGAAACAGTTAAGGCACGTATGCCCACCATTACCAAGCAGGCACTCAGATATGAGTTGGGTGTTTCACGCATCTGAACCCTGACCAATAGTCATAGGGCAGATCGCTAATTCCCCACCTAACTTAGAAGCTTGTGTGTGTTTTTCAAAAATTAAAATATGTGATGCATGAGGCAGTTCTATACAATGCATGAACATATATTTACATAAATTAAAGCATGTACAAAAATAAATAAAATAAGCATATTAACAAAAAACACGCAAACCAAACAAAACACAGTTACCAGACAAAAACAAAGCTTAGTCCATAAAGTCCCCAGTAGAGTTGTCATTCTGTCGCACGTGTGTGGTGTCGCGGCGAAAACATTCACCCTAAAAATGTATTTAATGTGTGGCAAATATGGGGAGACAAGAAATTCTTGTCTTTTATCAGTTAAATGGAATGGGAGTCGCCACCTAGTATTTTGGTCACTAGGAACCCTAACTGGTCTTAGAGATCGGGTACGGGGACTGGTTGCGTAAAGGGAAGGTATTAGCACCCCAAATACGCTCTACTTAAGGTAGGCTGCATTGTTTTATTATCTGATAAAACCTAAGGTCCTGTCGTGTTTTCTAGTTGTTGGTCCATCTATGGTTTAAGAAAAGTCCTCCTCGGTAAGGAGATCCTTATCTTATCGGGTAATTCTGATGTCAACAAAAGAATTTAATATCCGGAATACGTCTTACGTATAAGGTCGTAACCCCAGATATTAAAAGAAAACAAAATATTTTTTTTGGAATTTTTGAAATATTGGCCTAGTTCTCGTAACTTTAATAAACTGGTTATTAAAGCCAAAATATATGCTAATACATATTTTTGAAATTTTCTTTGTTATACGAAAATACAATATGATTTTTTATTATTTTTGAGAGACCTGGTCGTATGCATGAAAACAAAATATTTTTTTATGTTTTGACAAAAACCGGGTATTTTAATACCGGATTTGTATCTTTACAGTATAAAAATACAAACCAATATTATTCAAAATAAAGTAAAAAATTTGCGAAAAATCATAGATTTTTTGAAATAATTTTTCAAACCCAGGCCAAAAGTCCAAGCACGGGTCGGCACGTGTATGTGGGTTTAAACTCAAAGTCTTTTTTGCTTGGACCTCTCCCTTCTAAAAGCTTGGATGTCATTTGGGTCTAAATTTAATTTTTCAACTTCTCAGTTTATAAATACCAAAAGATTATATATATATATATATATATATCACACACCAACCTAGTCAAACAGATTAAGAAACAGGTCCAAACCAACCAACCTTTTTTGAAAGAAAAATTCCTTGCAGGCTTATCTATTCTCTTAGGAGAAAAGGTTAGAAACAAAATCAAAGATACCTTTACAACCAAAACCATACCATATGATCAGCTTAAATATGGTGAACTTGTGAGCTTCACCCAAAAAAAGGTCTTAAGATCTGCTAGGATCTCAACCTCCAAAAGCACCTATATATAGGATATATATAGGATAAAGTTCTTTTACAGGGTTTTGGGTTTCACCAAAACATGTCAACCAAAAGTTTTTTGAGATTAATGTTCCATATTAAAGAGCTTTGTGTTAAAAATTAAATTTCAACATTCTTTTAACCCAAAAAATAAATAAACTCTAATTTTAATTTGACCTTAAATATACCCATTAGACATGTTTTAATAAAATTTACAACATTAATTTACTAGCCAAGTACTCCCGCTATATTACATATAGAAATCCAAATTAGTTTCTAATACGAGAATAATATGCAGGCATCATAAACACTTTTTCTCACATCATGAGAAATTTTAATTGAAAATTAGGAAGTTAGTATTTGCCTTTAATAAATTAAACTAAAAATCTATATGAATCAAAACATTGTAAAAAAAGTTTATTAACAATAACTAAAGACTAAAATGAAAAACTGAAAGATAAATACATATGAAATGACACTACTTCCATTCTTTAAAGAAACAACTAGCAAGTTAACCTACTTTATATTGCTAGTAGTATTTAAAGTTAATTTTTAAGGTAAAAGAAGGTGTCAACATTGTCGTACGCTCTCGAGAGCTTGACGTCGAGGCGACCCTTCCCGGAGCAGGGATTGATGTCGAGGTCTTTGTTTTGTGAAAAAAGGGAGTCGCCACCTAGTACTATGGTCATTAGGAAACCTAACTGGTCTTTCAGAGATTCTAAGGCAAGGGACTGGTTGCGTAAAGGAAAGGTTTTAGCACCCCTAGTACGCCCTACCTAAGGTAAGCTGCTTGATGTTTGGTTTGCCTTATAATTGTTATGGTGTTGATGTTCTCTAATCCCATCAGTTTCCTCGGATAAGTCTGCTATGATGAACGAACTTGGGTTCAAAGTCTAAGGGAAAGAACCCTTGGCCAATATGGATCATACATTTAGATATGTCTTTAGTGCCAAAGAGAAACGGTACAGATCTCTTGAAGTCTATGTTTGATTTGAAATAAATTTAGAATTTATGAATTTAGAGACAGCTAAGATAGAAATCTAAGGGGATTCAATGTGCTTAAAAGGTCATTTTTCCCTTAGTATTTCAAGTGTTCGCAACTCGTAAATCGCAAGGAAAAGAAACAAAAAAAAACTAAGTTAGAAATCTAAGAAAATTCAAGGTGCTTTAAAAGCTCATTTATGCCTAAATCTGCCCTTATGTTAAAAATAAACAAGTTGTATTCCTATTAACAATATTTTGGACATTTACCTTTCATAGGTTTATTTGTCTTTATATTATTTAGGGATAATGACTTGTTATTCCTAGAAAAATATTTTTGATATTTACCACTTGGGGTTTCTTTATCCAAATATTAACAGTGAACAATGACGAATTATTTCCAATAATATTTTGAATATTAACCCCTTTGGGGTTTCTTTATCAAAACATTTGTAGTGAATAATAACAAATTATTCCTAATAATATTTTGGATATTAACCCCTTTGGAATTTCTTTATCCAAACATTAATACTGAATAATAACAAATTATTCCTAATAATATTTTGGATATTTACCCCTTTGGAATTTCTTTATCCAAACATTAATAGTGAATAAAGACGAATTCTCAAAAATAAGATTTTTATATTTTTGAAATATTGGTCAACACCGTTTGGAATTTACAAACATGTTGTAAAATCCAAGTTGCAAGAAAATATTTTTTGTGTTTAAGAAATTCATGCTAAAACATATTTTGAAACCTTGAATATTTGCTTTTTTAAAAAAATAAAATTCAAAATATATTAGGGTATTGGTCGTATGCAACATACAAATTTTTTTTTTATTTTTGTCAAAACACAGACAACGTAATTAAACCAAGTATCACAATTAAAATAACAAACTGTACACATGTGTATTCCAGAATTCACAGGAAGCTTAAAACAATTCGAATCCAGCAACCGAGACCTAGCATTTCAACTTAAATTTAAAGTCTGAAACAAGTCTACCCATTATTCTCAAAAGAAAAGCACAAGTCCGCAAAGTTCTGAAACTGAAACCTATAACAGAAGTCATGCCCCACCACCCATCCTTTTCTTGATCTTTAAACAAATGTCATGCTCGTTTGACACAGCAGGAAAGAACACATATTAAATGCTAAGACTAAAAAACAAAGTGTATGTTATCTCATTTTTACAAAAAAAAAAACAGAGAAAAAAAAGCATGAAACCAGAACCTGCAAAAAACAAAGTCCTCTTAATTAAAAGGACCCTCCCTCACGTTTTTTTCACTCTTTCTTCTGCACCTATAAACCATAACTATGCCTATGCAATGTTCCAGTTGCACAGAGACACTCAAACCAAAGGAAGGCAGGGATGACGAAGACCTTTAAAACCTACGGTCTCTTACAGCAATAGAACTGGAAAGCTAAACCAGCCTTTTAACTCAAAGCCTAAACATGGCATGACCCATCATTTTCGACAAAGAGGAGCAAGTCATATACACATGGAAGCTAACATTTGAAAACCAAACCTAATACAGAAAACGTTGCTCACGCCTACCCTTTTTCTAACCTCTAACACTGTCATGGTTTGCTTTATACAAAAATGAAAGAACCAAAAGAGCATGCCTTTATATCATGTATATCAAAGACACTAAAACAGAAACAACAAATCAAATGGCCAGCTATCTCTCTTTCAAAGAAAACGGGAAGGAAAGCACACTCCAGAACCAGCCAAAACATCACCTCAACTGAAGAGGACCTTCTCTCGTTTTTCTTTCTAAATGAGTCGCCGTATGAGTAACCAGCAGAAGGAAAAAAAATGCAGCTCTAACATAAATAATAATCTAAACTCAAAGGCATGGGAGGAACAGTGGGCAAGCATACAACTTTGTTGCTAAGATGGAAAATGAATGTCCCAAAACAGAAGCAGAAAACAGATTTTGAAAAGAAAAGAAAACCAAACAAACAGCTTTACATATGTTAAAGAAAAAGAAATTCAAGACTCATACATACGGATCCTGCACGTTTGAATGCAGAAACTGAGATACAACTGGTGGAAAAGCTTCTGCCTTTTTACCTCTAATAACCAAAGAAAGCCTTCCTCTTTTAGCCGCTAGGAGATTTTTCAAAACCTCTTAAGAGTTTTTGTAAACCCCTGTTCGGCAAGGTAGGATAGACTGAAGGTAATTTCTTCTTGTTCTTGTTGTTTCTCTATTTCTCCTACTCTCAGCCTCCTCCTGGCTCTCTCTATTTTTCCTTTTCTCCTCTTTTTTCTCTCCCTCTTTTAAACTTTTTCTCTCTCTGTTTTTAAACTCTCTCCGTCTGTCACTCCTCTCTCTGTTTTTTCTTCCTTTTTGTTTACTTAACAACTTGCTTATATAGCCAAGCAAAAACATGGAGACCAGCCCCACCCCCTCTCATCCTAGCCGTGTGTATTAGAGCATCTCCAATGGAGAAGCCAAATGAATAGTCAAAAATAAAAAACTAATATTTTAGCTTTTCTTTGCTTGTTTTGCACACTTCAAGGGGAAAGCCAAACAAAATGCTAAAATGGCTTTTCTCTCCCACAAATGCTATTCCTACATATCTCTTCAAAGAGCCAAAACCAATAAAGTGGGGCCACTAAAAAAATAAACCAATTAAATATAGACATGTGGAAAAAAAAGTAACATTAAATTTATTAAGAAATAATAAGACACTTGTTTCTTCCACTCCAATATAAATGACTCTTCAAATGGCTTTTTTCCATTGGAATAGATATGGTAAAAAAAGCTATATTTACACTATTCAAAATGCTATTTTATTAATATAGCTTTTCAAAATAGCATTTTGCATTGGAGATGCTATTGGGGATAAAAATCCCAGCCCTTAGATGGTGTGAGGCTCCTCTCTTTGTCTTCTTTCACAGCTAGAATTGTGAACGTACAAAGCCATTCCCTTGCTAAAACCGTTTTCCTTGCAGCTGCAAACTTGGCGTGAAAATAGGTGGCACTCGTACAGACTAAGCTAGCCTGCGGACGCAAGGACGAGGGAATAAAAGAAAAGCCAGCAGGAGCGGCTGCAAAGGAGGGAAAGAGTTGCAGATGGGGAGGTACTGTACTAAAAAATACAAATAAACAGTACCGTAAAGGGTTGTTTCAAAACGGTGCCGCCTTTTTCTCAGCTGAAGAAAGGAAAAAAAAAACAACGCGAAGCAATGTATGTCGGTGTCGTTTGTTGCTGAAAAAATAAGGCAAAGGTAAACACAACAGCAACCACGTAATTCAGTGTGACAGATTTTTATTTTCTATCCAATCCCCGTTTCTTCAATTCCTTCAAATCCGGTGAAATTTCTTCTAATTTCATCTTAAATCAACTCCCTTATTTTAGCATCTTTTTAATTCAATCCTTGGTCCAAAAAAATTCCTTCACATTGGCCCGCAATTGGTCTTCAAACTTTAAGAATCTTGCAATTAGGTCCCTCGAATCAAACCTGCAAACTCAGGTCAAACCTTCTCATAGCAGAATTCTCTGCTTTCACATTAAATATTCAAACAGGAATATCTTGAGCTCCTGATATCGAAATCAAGCGATTCGAAAGCCCAAATTTATCTATGCGTCCAAGACTACAACTTTGATGAAGGATTCGAAGTGTGATAAAATCATTTTAAAGAACAGAAACTGGCAGCAATCTGGTTGGTAAAAAGAGGTCTCATGATCTGATTCAGAAATTGACAATGTCGAGCATCCCAATATGACTGAGAGTATGACCTAAGAATAACGACCAACAAAATTGTGACGGAAGTAGAGTCTTTAATGCAAAACTCAGGTTAAAATCCTTCTCGCAGTGGAATTCTCTGCTTTCACGTTTAGATATTCAAACGGGAATATCTTGAGCTTTTGATATCGAAATCAAGCGATTCAAAAATCCAAATTGATCTACACATACAGGACTACAACTTTCATGAAGGAATAAAAATGAGATAAATTCGTTTTGAAGAATAGAATCTGGCTGCAACCTGGTTGGTCAAAAAGGATCTCCTGATCTAATTCAGGAAACTGACAATGCCAAGCATCCTAATTTGACTGAGAGTCTGCCATAAAAATAGTAAGCCCTAGGACCCAATAAAGGTGTAGGTCAATTCTTCAACATGTCATGAGTGACAGAATATAGCCAGGATGGTCAGATATTGCACGAAACCAAGTCAGAATCAAGGCCTAAGTTGGAACAAAAAATTACAACAGCAGCAGAATCAGTTTTTTTTTTATTAGCTTAAGAATCCTGACAATTTTAGCAACAAATGGGAAGGATAAAGAGAGCAGATGCCAACTGAAACAGGGTTTGAAAAACATTTCTTTCTTCTTTGCTTTTGTCAATCTCCCAGCAACCTTGAACTAAACTCCTACCTTCAATTTAAAAGGGATATACACCATCTCCATTAGCATGTATGGCTTAAAAAATGAGTAACAACAAACATTATAAATGCATGTTTCAATATTTTGAGTTATTTTAATTGAGAAATGGAAAAACAAAATAAACACTTAATAAAGTAAATTGAAAAATAAATAGATAGATTAATCATAAAAAGTGTTATCAATACTAATTAAAAACTAAAGTAGAAAGCTTATCTTTCTTGCAAAAAAAAAAAAGATATACACGTGCAAATATTTTATCTTTACTATCATTTTCATCAAGCATATATGATTTTTATTCATGCAAATGTAGCTTCTCTACTTAAAATTTAAAAGGAATGAATTTTTAAAAATATTTTTATGATAATTAAAAT
Source organism: Populus trichocarpa (assembly GCF_000002775.5). NCBI lineage: Eukaryota > Viridiplantae > Streptophyta > Magnoliopsida > Malpighiales > Salicaceae > Populus > Populus trichocarpa. The sequence goes on along the minus strand of NC_037286.2, from coordinate 11,363,800 downwards.
AAATATTTGTAAGAAATACACTGATTTATATTTTAATAAAATAAATGTATTTCTCTTGTAAATATTCTCTTTTGTTACTAATGATTTTTTATTTTGACGAAACAATGATTCTTTTATTTATAACATGGTTATTTGAATAAATCCTTAAAGTAATTAAAATAAATACCTGTCAAAATTCCAATAATTTAAATTATATAAGAAACAATCCATTTATTTAGTCAAAAATTCATTTTTAGTATTCATTAATTTCTTTTTAGTTTTGGAGGGAAAATGCTTTTTTTATTATCAAAAGTATGATTTTTCAAATAAAAACTTACCATAATCTATAACGAGGCCTATACACCTATGTGTACAACCAGGCCCACACACATGGGCTTGAGATCTAAGGCTAGTTTGTCCGTTTGTGTTTTTTTCCTTAAACAATGAATTATGCATTGTCCGCCTGCAACCATTTTTATTCATTGAAAATGGCTCCGTGATTGAAAACGCATAGGACGTGGAAGGAATTGATGGTATATTTTGAAAGGATGGAGAAATTAAGCAGGTGGAGAACAAAAACTAAAGGAATTGGAGAAACAAATCTTTTGCATCATGATGATTCATACTTCATGAGGGTTACTTCAGAAAGAAATGGACGCCATTAATCTAGAAGAAATCAGAAAAGTGTTCACAAGTTTTCAGCATCTTCCATGGTTGCTTCCACAGTTGCTTCTGCAGTTTCGTCCAGCTCCTTCACCGGACCACTAAGCAGCCCAGCCACCCCAGAAAACCTCACTCCCAACGTAAGGATCACACCTGGATCCATGATGTCAGCAAGCTCTTCATTACAGTCAACAATATCTGCGGATGAATCCCGCCAAGCCAAAAGAAAACTGTATTTCGAAACTGATGATGTCCAGACCATGTTTTACCCAGACTGATGTTTGAATTTCATGTTCTTAGAAACAGGGAAAATAATTAATCACTTAAGCCCCGTTTGTTTGCTGAAAAGTAATTTTCTTTTAAAAAATAAATTCCGGAAAAGTGAATTCCGATAAAATGAATTATTTTTTTATGTTTGGTAGTGTAATGGAAAATAAGCTGGAAAACACTTTCCAGTGTTTGGTTATGTCATGGAAAATGAGCTGGAAAATAACTTATTAATGTTTTATTTTTCTCAAGTTTATTAAAATAATGAGGAACAAATCTTACAAATTAAAAAGTTGAATGAAAATGAAATTGAAAAAAAATATAATTTCATAAATTATCTCAAATAAAATAAATAATAATCAAAATAATAGAGATCAAATCTAAAAAATAAAAAAAATAAAAGATGAAGAAATTAAAATAATAATAATTAACATTTCATAAATTATTTCAAATAAAATAAGTAACAATCAAAAGAATAAGAACCAAATTTGATAAATAAAAAATTTCAATAAAAAAATGATAAGGGAAAAGCAAATAACAATTATAAAAATAGGATCAAAGTTAATATAAAAATTAAATTTTAAGAGATGAAATTGAAAAATAAATATTCAAAACAAAATATATATAGCAATCAAAAGTTTGAGGATCAAATTTGATATAATCAGCAAATAATATGACATTTCTAAATTTTTCACAACTTTCGAAAAGTGTTTTCCGTCCAAATTTTTTAGGAAAACACTTTCTTGGAAACCAAGTCAAATTTTTCTTTGACTAGAAAGTGTTTTCTATTGACCAACTTTTCTAATAACAAACAAATAAAAAAAATTTGAAAAATAATTTTTCAAAAAATAAACATATCCTTAGTTTATCAAAGAAGAAATTCAAAAGTTGGATGTTGCATGCTATTCTTCCCTTTGGCTGTGTTAGCACTATTTTCTATATCAAATCCGAAGATAAAACGTGAACTTTTATATATATATATTGTAAAATATACTAAAATTGCTCAGTGTTTCACTGTGCAAGTCCACAGTGAAACGCTGAGCAGATGCTTTCCCTCAATTTTTTTATTTTTTTTTTGCTTTTTAAATTTTTTTTTAAGCTGTTTTGTTTTATTTTTTTAAGCTGTTTTTTTCTTTGATTTTTTTAATGATTTTTTTTGTTTAATTTTTTTTTATTAATGTTAAATTTCTTTCTATTTAATTATGAAACTTTCATGACACGGGTTCCGGGTTTGACGGGTTAACCCAGATTTTTTTTCTGGTTTACTTTTTAATTAATTATTTTTTCAAGTGCAGTCCAAAGTGAAACGCTGAGCTGTTTTTTTTTTTTTTTTTTTTGCTTTGTTTTTTTAAGCTGTTTTTTTTCTTTGTTTTTTTTAATGAATTTTTTTTTGTTAATGTTAAATTTTTTTCTATTTAGTTATCAAACTTTCATGACACGGGTTCCGGGTTTGACGGGTTAACCCGGATTTTTTTCTGGTTTTTCTTTTTAATTAATTTTTTCGTTTAATTTAGTTTGTTAATGTTAAATTTTTTCTATTTAGTTATCAAACTTTCATGACACGGATTCCGGGTTTGACGGGTTAACCCAGCTAATTTTGGGTTAACCCGTAATTTTTTTTTCCTATTCAGTTATCAAACTTTCATAAATAGCTAAAAGGAATCAGTGTTTTACTGTGGACTGCACAGTGCAGTCCACAGTAAGACAGTAATTCCTTAGGCGTTTTTGTTTTTGTTTTTGTTTTTGTTTTTTTAAGTTGTCTAAGTTTTTTTAGCTGTTTTTTTATGCTTTTTGGGATTTTTTTTCCTTCTTTTTTTGTTTTTTTTAATTAATTTTTTTTCGTTTAGTTTAGTTTGTTAATGTTAAATTTCTTTCTATTTAGTTATTAGACTTTCATGACACATATCCCGAGTTTCACGGGTTAACCTGGTTTCACGGGTGAACCCAGTTAATTCCGGGTTGACCCGTCAATTTTTTTTATTATTATTTTCATAAATATTTTTGTTTAATTTAGTTTGTTAATGTTAAATTTTTTTTATTTAGTTATCAGACTTTCATGACACAAATACTGGGTTTAACAGGTTAACATGGTTTGACGAGTTAACCCGGATTTTTTTTCTTTTTAATTAATTTTTTTTGTTTAGTTCAGTTTATTAATGTTCACTTTTTTTTTATTTAGTCACCAGACATTCATGACACGGATCCCGGGTTTAAAGGGTTAACTTGGTTTGACGAGTTAACCAGAATTTTATTTTATCTTTTGCTTTTTTTTTCTTTTTAATTATTTTTTTCGTTTAGTTTAGTTTGTTAATGTTAAATTTCTTTCTATTTAGTTTTTTTTCTTCTTAGAGGTTTTTTTTCTTTTATTTTTTCTTTTTAATTAATTTTATTTAATTAATTTAGCTTATTAATGTTAAATTTTTTTATAAGTAGTTCTCGGCTGATGCCTTTAGTTTTTTTTTTCTTTTTAATTAATTTTTTTTGTTTAATTTAAATTGTTAATGTTAAATTTTTTTCTATTTAGTTATCAAACTTTCATTACACGGATTCCGGGTTTGACAGGTTAACCTGGTTTGACGAGTTAGCCCAGTTAATTCTGGGTTAACCCATTAATTTGTTTTTTTCTTTTTAATTATCAAACTTTCACGATGCGAATTCAAAGTATGACGGGTTAACCTGGTTTGAAGGGTTAACCCAATTAATTCATTTTTTTTTCTTTTTTCATTAGTTTTTTTCTTCCTGTTGATTTTTTTTCTTTTTAACTAATCTATTTAATTATCACACTTTTATGACACGACCTTACAGCCAGACCCACGTCCAATGCTATTGGGTCTGGTATTGCAGTCCAGACACTTTTATGCTAAGGGTTAACCCAAGTTTAATGTTATTATTAATATTATAAACATTACTCTTGGGTCAGGCGTTGCAACCAAACCTGAAACTCTTGGGTATAACTTTGCAAAAAAACCTAACACTTTTAGATCTTGACTATTTTTAAAATGCAAAAAATAATTGACCCGCGGCATCGCGCGGGGCATGTAACTAGTATATATATAAACAAAATTAATATTACTTGTAACTATTTACGTAACGATTTGATTGGCTACTATACATGATACACGACACCATCAATAATAACATGTTTTTTTAATTAAAAAAACAAATACAAATAAATAAATAAAGAAGAGAAAAAATAAAAATCAAGATTTATAATAAATGATAAAAATATTTTTTTCTATAATTTCTCTTTACTCTCTTTTATCAAAATAAATCACAGAATATACCACTAAACATCATAAAATTTCCAATAAACAACTTAGATTCCAACAAAAACTTTTAAAATCCTTCAAAATAAGAAACCCAACCTCATGAATTATCATCCAATTAACATCTAAAACCACCAATCTACATTAAATCTAGCCACTAAAATGGAGTCTTAAATCTAAAATCTTTGAAATCTAGCCTTCAAACAATTCCCCAAACATCCATTACTGTCCGACCATGAAAAAGAGAGCATGGATCCTAAAAAAAAACACTAAACCCATCCATGATGGAGGGTGTTTATAGAAAGCAGAGAAAATTTTTAAAAAAAATGAGGTAAGAAAATCATTAGAGAGAAGAATAGAATTGCCGAAACAACCATAACGGTAGTGCTCAAGCTAGCGATAATGAAAAAGAAAAAAAAATCCACAAGCGATGGGCGATGCACTATGATTTCTGTGCCGAAAAATCAGAGATAAGCAGGAGATAAGCTAATGAAAGGAAAAGAAAATGAAAGAGGGAGGAGACAGTAGAAAGAGGGAGAGAAAGCAGACCAGAAACCCATAAACATAACAGGAAAATATCGTGCGCAAGCCGCTAGATGTGTCAACTTCCCCTTATCAGAGTCAATAAAGTTAGGACAGCTCTGTTTTTTATTTTATATTTCTAATTTCGGGAAACAGTTCTCCCGGTTAGTTACAAGGCGTACCCTGTCCAAATCCAGCAATGGGAATAGAACGTAATATCTCATACCTCGTCCCAGAGGTCATGGTAACATTGCAGAGAAATAAGTTCACGTTTTCATGGGTATAGCCCGGAGAGGCTCACTCTTATGTAATGTAAACCCAAACGTTTCACTCATGTCTATATCCTCTGGTGTCAAGTCATCAGCAATCTTCCAATCAAAAGAGTGGATGAGAGATGCCAACGTCAAATGCACCATCTTGTGGCCCAGAGGCAATCCAGGGCAAATCCTTCTTCCTGCTCCAAATGGAATTAGCTCAAAATCTCTTCCTTTCACGTCAGCTTGGCATTCTAAGAACCTTTCAGGCTTGAACGAATTAGGTTCTGGCCATATGGCTGGATCTCTCCCTATTGCCCAAATAGTGATTAGTACTTGTGCATTTTTGGGCACTGTGAAGCCTTGCATCTCTACTTCGGATACGGCTTTACGGGGCAGGAATGGTGATGGTGGGTGCAGCCGAAATGTCTCTTTGACTATTGCTTGAAGGTAAGGACACTTGGAGATGTCTGATTCTTGAACTGGTCCTTCGACTTGTTGGAGCTCATTTTTGGCTTTGACCATTTTATCAGGGTTCAGTAATAACTCTGTCATTGCCCACTCTACTGTGCTTGAGGTAGTGTCAGTGCCCGCAATGAAAAAATCCTGATGTAAACACGTAAGATAATTAATTTCTGAACTGAAGGTTAGTGTGCAGAAAAACTTGGTCATAATTTTGAATTAGATAATCTAATCTCAATACTTACAATAAGCAAAACCTGTATGTCAGTGGAGCTCAATTCAGTATTGTTTTCTTTGGCTAGAATCAGCAGGGCATCAAGTACATCATGGCTTGCCTTGGATGCAACCGAAGAAGAACGTAGTCGTGTCCTCTCGTTGATGATACTATCAAAAATTTGAGTTAATCTTTTCAAATAATTATTCGTCTTTCGTCTTATACCTTGTGGATCTACTAATCGAAGTATTGGGAAATAGTCGGCAATATTTGGCTTGCCAATTTGTTCCAAGAAACCCACCACAAGATTGCTGAACTCTTGAGACAAATCAGAATTGTAATTGGTTACATCAAGAGAGAAGAAGGTGTTTGAAATTAAATTAAGGACAGTTGTGAAAACAGATCTACCAACGTCGACAGCATGTCCGTTGTTGCACTTTTCATGAACATATTCTAGCAATTCTTGAACCTTTTTTCCACGGAGGGCTCGGCTGGCATCAAGCCTTTGCGAAGTGAACATTTGTGTGGCAGTGAGTTTTCTGAGAAATTTCCATTGAGTCGACGCAGGCAACCATATCATTGAATTTTTGTGGTAGTTATAGTATTGTACATGAAGAGCATCTGGGACTGTTCTGCTAGACAAGGCTTGGTCATGTTTCTGTAATGCTTCTTTGGCGATATTCGGAGAGGAGATGACTATTGTGGTTATCCTACCAAGCTTGAGGGTCATTAAAGGTCCATAAGTTTGTGAGAGTTTAGCAAGTGTTCGGTGGGGCTTGTCACCGAGGGCTAATATGTTTCCAATTATCGGCAACTGGCGAGGGCCAGGTGGGAGGACGGTGCAACCGGACTTCCGGCGAAGTAGAACGGATGCGTTGAGCACGTGTAGACATGCCCAACAAAAAGAAATTAGTAGCAGGTAAAAAAGGTACTCCATTGGCTGATATTTTCTTATGGCCTCTCTCTATGTCGTCTCTACAATGTGCTAGAGCCTAGAGGCATGCATATATAGGTTTTTCTGGGGAGTTTCAAATGGATTTATTAAAAAAAAATAGGACGTATTTGAAGTGGATACAAATTGAAAATTAAAATTTTAAAGTACAAAAACTTATACACCGACTTTTCAATCATTCAAAGATGGTTGAAAAGACAAATAATAGCGTGTGAGTAACTTTTTTTTAGATATCCCTGTATTTTTTATTTTTCATTTTTAATAAAAAAAATTTAAAAATCAATTTATTAAAATAATATTTAAGTGGTTATACTATTTCATTGTTTTAAATAAGATTAGGTATTTTCTACGATGATATTGTCAATTGCTTTATAAATAATTATTTATTAGCCTAATATACAATATTTTAAAAATAATTTACTTATTGATATTTAATAAGGATAAAATATCTATTTTTTGTTTTTATTGTATTTTTTTATATAATTTTCTTAGATTTATTGGTTTTAATTTTTTTTCATATAGGTGCGTAAAAATAATAAATTCAAAGTTTTTTATAAATAAAACTAACTTTCACAATTATAATAAGTTTTTATTTAAAAAATAATACTTTCCATTAAAAAAACATTTTTTCATAAAAATAAAAAAACAAAATGCATGAATAAAAAAATTAATTTTTTGATTAAAAGTATACTCTCATTATAGTTTTTGCAAAACTTCGTTCTATTTTTTTATATATTAAATTTAATTTTTTATTTTTTTTTAATTTATAAAATTTTATTTTATTTTTATAAAATTAAACATCAATTTAATACTGGAATATTTTTTAACATCATAAATAAATAGGATGTAGCACGTGAACCAAAACAAATTTAAAGCTTGAAATTAAACCAGGTGAACATAACATGAGATAATGAACTTCTCTGGACAAAAAATAATTACCAGACCAAGCTGTGAAATCATCGATCAATATTGAATATGCGCCATCACTAATATAGACCGGATCCTTGGATGAAATGACACGTCTACCCTTCCTTAGGGAAACAATTAGCAAGGGAATCCGCCTTCATTGCAAGCAGAGGCATGCGTATCAGTATAAATGTTCTTCACGTTTTTAAGAAAACATTTACCATTATTAAAAAAATAAACTAAACTTCTTTGATATCATATGACTTTTCGTTTTGAATAAAACTCTCTTTTAATTACCCATTGCATGTTTAAAATTTATTCATCGATCGATCATGATTTTTGATTACTTGATCAAATGCTATTTCAACTCTTTTAGTCAATCAAAAACTTCTCCAGCTTGATAGATTTTTTTATTCAATTATTCTCTTGATCAATTTTATCATAAACCATCGTTGTTTTCTATGATTAATTAATATTTATATATTTATTTCAGGTGTAAATACATTTAAAAAATAGTGAATTTTATAAAGATTGGCTAGAATAATTATATTAATAATTGTTTTTTAATAAAGAGAGAAATGAGGAAGAAAGCATAGGAGAACACATTAATTAAGAGTAATCAGTCCAAATAATACGATTAATTCTCGAATAGATTGTCTATACAAAGTGAAAAGCAAAGTGAATTATATTGGTACAAAATTGAAGCATATCCTTTCAATGTTCCCAAGCCAATTGAGGGAAAGAAGTGTGTGTGTGTTTTTTATGTGTATAGCACGCCTCACAATGCAATGCATTGTGGACTCGCGTGTTCATTTGAATAGTCGAGTTTCTTTTTTTGTTGATCAAGCTTTTGAAACTTACAATTCAATCCTCACAGGTTTTGTAAAATCACATTTTATTCCAGGTTTAAGATAAGAATTAAAAAAAATAGATCACATTTGACAAAGAACAATAAAACATGCTCCATTTAGTTCTTTGCACGAAAAATTTTAGTTTGATACCCGAAGTTTTTTTTTTCTTATCTTTTTGTCCTTGTTATTTTTGCGATTCACGTTTTGATAGCAAACTTTATTTTCTCCATGGAGAGAAAGTTATCAAAAAAAATTTAGGAGAGAGAAAATGCTTGGTTCAATATATTATAGCCACTAAAAAGATCGACATTTGTATAAATGAGTTCATATTCTCGAGAAGATTTTAATGGAGGTGGTGTTTTTCTATAACCATGCCAAAAAAAAGTCTATTAATCTTTTTTGATTTGGTTAATTATTACATTTTTAGATTGATCAAAGAGTTTTTGGGGTTCTAATAGGTTTATTAAAGTCTTATGGTGTTTTCGAGTGAAAATAAGGAGGAAAATAGGTTTGCATGGTTCAAGAACTTGAACCATGATTTTCTAATTACCAAAGGTGATTGAAAAACAGTCTAGTAGACAACCAATCACTTGTTTAGAAAGAAAAAAAAGAGTAAAGTGGACAACAAAAAAACATTCCAAACATGGTACATGTAGCTGGGCTAGTAGAAAATAAGGATTGTGAGTAATCTTATGGAGATATGTCATAACTAGGTAGGTATTTGTCACAAACAAACTATATGGACAGCCTAACATATGCTTTTATAAATCAGTAGGACATGGCTAGACTTAAGAGGAAGTTTGGTCATGCCATACCAACATAATGGCTAAAAGAAATCATAACTTTTAATCTTACCATTAGATTATACTCGAATTTTTATCAATTCATCCACTACATGGTTGTTCTCAAATTAGGCTTTAAAATTTTTATTTTATTCAGTTTTGTTATTTTTTTTCTCTAAATTTTATGATTATTAGCTATCTTTTTTTTTGTTTTAGGATTTTGATTTTCTCTACCTTGTTAAGGTCGGTTTTAGGCATGTATAAAGACATGTAAGCCTCTAGAGAGGCATAAATTATCAAATTAATATTTTATAAATGAAAATAAAAAAGATTTTAGGGTTATTTGTGTTTTAATCTTGTTTCTACCAATTTTCTATTTCACATACTTGTTGTTATCCTTGTCTTGCTTTTGTTTGTAGTAGTTGGTATTATAGCCCAATGATTTTAGGTTATTGTTTTGTTGTGTGCTGCAATCCTAAGTCAGTTTTTACTTAATGTATACTGCTAAACAACAATAATGAGAAGACGATGAAAAGTCGAACATGGTCTGATAGGAAGGGATTGGGAGGTTCTTCTAATGAGAGAAACATTTAGAAGCTCATGATAGAGGACATGCAGAGGCAAATTTTAGAATTAACTCGTTAGTTAAAACAGAGAGACCTACGGGAACAAAAATAGGAAGAAAGTGACCATGGATCCTTATGTTGTACCATAAACCCATTCCAAATGCAAGAGCATATGAAGCAACCTTCTGATCATGGAAAGAAAAAAGAACCACAGATTTTTGAATTTATATTAAAATCTCTAGATTTGATGGAACTTTATAAGCAGCAGAGTTCATAAATTCGTTGAATGAGATGTAATGATTTTTTTAATACAAAAAGATTCTCTAATAGATGTGAGTAAAGTTAATTATGATTAGATTGAAGAATCGAGCTTCTGCCTGGTGGGAACAATAACGACATGTAAGAGATAAGAAAAGCCAAGAATCAATGATTGAGAAAAGATGAAGAAGATGAGGGATCGAGAAAAGATGATTAGGATCCTAATTCTTTCTATCTTGTTATGGCAGTTTTAAGTTTATATAAAGATTTGTAAATCTTTTATAATGGAGAAAGAACTTATCATATTAATATTTTAGAAATAAAAATAAGATTTTATGGTTCTTGGTATTTTAACCCTGTTTTGGCCAATTCTCTATTTTTGGTGCTTGCTACCATTCTTATCATGTTATCGCCTAAATCAGCAAGCTTAGAGCGTGTTTGGCAGTGTGGTTGCGGGTGCTTTTCAAATAACTTTTCGTGTCAAAATACATGCCAATGATGTTTTTTCATTTTTTAAAAATCATTTTTGACATCAGCACATCAAAACGATCCAAAACGTACAAACCATATTAAATTTTAACAAAAAAAAAAAATAATTTTCAAATTTTTTGGGAACGCGGCCGCAGCCGCAGCCGCGTTCCCAAACATGCTCTTAGTCTTCCAGGCATAGACGCGCTTGGGCTCTTTACTGGTTAGCCATGCACGTGGGCCTATCTCTTTTTTTTTTCATTTATTTTTTCTACTTAAATATTGATTAATACCCTTTCTCTTATTTTTTAATTTTTTTGTCTTAACTCTTTTTTTAATGGTTATTGATCTTTTAAAATGATTTTTTTAATTTCATAATGCTTTAAAGATATTATTATAGTTTATTTTTTTTCCTCTTATATTTTATATAAATGAGTTATATTTTAAAAATGCAATTATAAAAACAAAATCGGTTTTTCATTAGCCTAGCATAAAATAAATCAAAACATGTAAAATAAAATATTCATATTTATCACTTTTTGTTTTTCCGCTTTGTTATTTAATTAGCTTTATCACTTTTTTTATTTATTTATTATTTTATTTATTTTATCAAGCAAAAATTGGCGTAGTCACTTCATTCTCTTGAGTTAGAAATTAACTTGAAGTCTTATATGCAGCTCAGCGTGGGTTTCATTAAATTTTTTTTAGGTTATTTGATTAATCATAAAGAATATCGTTTTCTTTTCTCAATTAAAAAATTATGTTCATATTACGGACGCTTTCTTCTTTTGTTTGAGACGAAGAACATCAAGTGGGGGTGAACTTGCACATTACCCCAAATAAAAAGGAAAACGTTTTTTTCACCTCACTCACCCGCTTCCCTCCACGGCCGAACCCGGACAACAGTTAAGAACGTGACTGGTGTCCTTTGCCGACAGTTAACACAAGGCAAGTCCTAAGGCCTAAGCAAAGCAGGTATCCTCTTGGCCCACTTCCTGTTTTGCTAATTTTCTTGAAACAGTAAACGAACTCTATCAATCTGATTAGAACTCTGAGAATATCATGTTCCTGTTGCTGATTTGTGTCCACAAGTTTAATGGAAGAGTGGAAGTAGGGCCTCAAATGCTGAGACTTTCTACCTTGTTGCTTCCTGCTGGTCTTCAACGATTGTCTGAAATAGAAACTTTGCCGACAGTTATTATAAATTATCATTATTAATCTTTTATTAGTCATTATAAATCATGAATTAAATCTTTTATTAGTCATTGCAAGAGTAATGACTTGCTAATTTTCGTGAAACAGTAAAGGAACTCTATCAATCTGATTAGAACTCTGACAATATCATGTTCCTGTTGCTGATTTGTGTCCACAAGTTTAATGGAAGAGTGGAAGTAGGGCCTCAAATGCTGAGACTTTCTACCTTGTTGCTTCCTGCTGGTCTTCATCGACTGTCTGAAATAGAAACTTGTTCATGAAAAAAAGTAGCCATATGTCCCAAAATTTTCATCAATTTTCAATGTCTTATTTTGACAAGACATTGGCAATCGTTTCACTCATGTCCATATTCTCCGGTTTCGAGTCATCTTGAACAGATCAAAGCCAGCTCCAAATAAAATTAGCTCAAAATTTACTATGTTTAAATTTTGTAATTGTAATTATTTTTTAAAATACTTTAAAATCATAAAATTTTTGTTATTATTAATGATGAATTATTTATTTTTAAAATTTTATTGTTCATCACTTGTACAACTAAGATATTTGCAATATGTTAAATAAAATCACCTTAGTTTATATACACTTATAAATAAGATCTTTGAATCATTACTCAATTATCTCTAAGCAAAGTGAACCTATACTCTAGATTTGAGAGGATAATTAAAGCATAAAAAAATAAAAAAAACACTAAAAATGAGTTGAGGAAGAGTGTCAAAATTTGGAGAGAGAAAAAAAACTTCTTGGAAACTCTTCCTTCACTCTCATTTTTATAGTACATTTTAAAAGTTAAAAAATTAAACAATTAATTATGGTAATAATTATAATCAATTTCTATAATTATAAATATTTGATTAGCTACCATAAATCATGAATTAAATCTAAATATAGTGGCCATAAATCTTAATTTTTGAGCTAAAAAAATTATTCAGATTTGCAGAAAATACTTTTGGAATAGATGGTTAACATTCATAGGCTGAATGGGACAAAATAGTTGACTGGAAAAAAAAAATTTCATGGACCAGGCCCAATTCTAAATTTTAATTGGTAAAAAATAATTTTTTGTAACCCAAATTATTGTTTTACAGTAAATTCAAATCCAGGTAAGAAGCCCAAGCACGAGTCGACATGTGTATATGGGTTTAAACTCAAAGTTTTTTTTGCTTAGACCTCTTCCTTCTAAAAACTTGGATGTCCTTTGGATCTAATTTTAATTTTTCAACCTCTTAGTTTATAAACATCGAGAATTTATATATACATATATATATATGATAAAGTTTTTTTATATAAGGTTTCACCAAAACATGTCAACCAAAAATTATTTGAAATTAGTTTTTCATTCATTAATAATTTATTTAAACTATGTTAATGTTACATGTTAAAGAACTCGTGTTAAAGATTAAATTTCAACATTATTGTAACCCAAAAAGTATATATATTTCATTTTAAATTTGACATCAAATATACCCACTAATCATGTTATAATAAAATTTACAACACTAATTTACTAGCCAAGTACTCCCGCTATACTACAGAGAGAAATCCAAATTAGTTTCTAATACGAGAATAATATGCAGGCATCATAAACACCTTTTCTCACATCATGAGAAATTTTAATTGAAAATTAGAAAGCTAGTACTTGCCTTTAATAAATTAAACTAAAATTCTATATGAATTAAAACATTGTAAAAAAAAATTATTAACAATAACTAAAGATTAAAATGAAAAATTGAAAGATAAATACATATGAAATGACACTGCTTCCATTCTTTAGAGAAACAACTAGCAAGTGAACCTACTTTATATTGCTAGTAGTATTTTAAGTTATTTTTCTAAGGTAAAAGAAGGTGTCAACATTATAAATGCATGTTTCAATATTTTGAGTTTTTTTAATTGAGAAATGGAAAAACAATATAAACACTTAATAAAGTAAATTGAAAAATAAATGAATAGATTAATCATAAAAATTGTTATCAATACTAATTAAAAAACTAAAGTTGAAAGCTTATCTTTCTTGCAAAAAAAAAAAAAGAAGATATACACGTCCAAATATTTTATCTTTATTATCATTTTCATTAAGCACATATGATTTTTATTCATGCAAATGTAGCTTCTCTGTTTAAAATTTAAAAGGAATGGATTTTTAAAAATATTTTTATGATAATTAAAATAAATATTTGTAAAAACTACAATGATTTATATTTTAATAAAATAAATATATTTCTCTTGTTACTAATGATTTTTTATTTTCGGCGAAACAATGATTCTTTTATTTGAATAAATCTTTAAAGTAATTAAAATAAATACCCGTCAAAACTCCAATAATTTAAATTATATAAGAAATTAGTATTCATTAATTTCTTTTTAGTTTTGGAGGGAAAATGTTTTTTTTATTATCAAAAGTATGATTTTTCAAATAAAAACTTACCATAATCTATAACGAGGCCTATACACCTATGTGTACAACCAGGCCCACACACATGGGCTTGAGATCTAAGGCTAGTTTGTCCGTTAGTGTTTTTTTCCATAAACAATGAATTATGTATTGTCCGCCTGCAACCATTTTTATTCATTGAAAATGGCTCCGTGATTGAAAAATTTTGGCTCAAGTTTTTTAACCCTATAAACCTATACTTTCACCTTCCTTTTCATCCTAAACACATGAAAAAAACATGTAATCTACCTTTCCTTGCATTATTCACCTGTTTGAGAGTGTGGTTGCGATTATTTTTTAAAATATTTTTTACTTAAAAATGCCTCAAAATAATATTTTTTTTATTTTTTAAAAAATTATTTTTGATATCAGCGCATCAAAATGATCTGAAAACATTAAAATATATATTAATTTAAAGCAAAGAAAAAAATAAAAAAATTATTTTTTTTTAAAACGCTTTTGAAACACAAAAACAAACAGGGTCTAAAGTTTAAAACTATTTTTATTAAAAAAAATTTCAAAAAAAATCCATCGAGATCAAAATATAAATTATTGATGATGATAGTTTGGTCATTATAGAACTTTCTCTCTCGTTCACCTTTCAGTACCCTTCTCTCTTCTCTCCTTTCTAAAAGATGATAAAAACAAGATTTATAATCAAACTGAAATAATTTAAAACAACATGGACCACTTAATGAAAAAAAATTAAAACTTGAGATACCAAATCGTAATATTTGACAACGCATAATGCAAGTAAGAGTAACAAAACTAGAACCATCTAGGTGGTGGCCCAGTGGTAAGAGTTTGGGATCAAGAGGTTTGCTCCCTCTGTGATCTCAGGTTCGAGCCCGGTGGTTGCTCATATGATGGCCACTGGAGGCTTACATGGTCGTTAACTTCAGGGCCCGTGGGATTAGTCGAGGTACGCGCAAGCTGGCCCGAACACCCACGTTAAACTAAAAAATAAAAAAAGAGTAACCAAATGTCAGCATATAAAACCATGATATCATAATTTTAAAGGGCTAAATTAAAAAGAAAAAAAATCAATGATTAAAGTTTAAAACAATTAACAATCCAGGTACCCTAAAACAATTAACTAGAAAATGTGAAAGTATAAACAAACAAACAGTTAAACACCCAGTTACTTAATAATCACCTTTGACAAAAAAAAAAAAAAAAAGTAGAGCACGACATCTAAGAAAATCGAGCACCGTCTAAAATATTTTCTTTTCTTTTCTTTAATTTTTTTTTTCAATACAATACAAGATTTCCAATTTTATGTTTTCGTTTACGAAATGGCCCGGTAATATTTGGTTTTTTTAGCCCACATATTTAAGGCCTATAAATTGGCCCCAAGATCCCATTTGTTTCATTCATGTAGATCCCCGTGTCTAATCCGGCAGCCCATATGCCCAAAGGTCTGTTTCTTTATTTCTTATTTCTTTTATTCAACGTATCTCCAAAGCCGTACAAATTTTTGGTTTTATATTTTAAGCCCTGAAAAGTAATGTTTTTAAAATTATTTTTTATTTTTTTATTTGTTTGTCATGAAAAACAAATATTTTAGAAATATATATATTATATTTTAGATAAAAACTACTTTCTAAGAATTATGAAAAATTTAAAAATATTTTTATTATTTGTTGATTATATTTAATTTGATTATCAATTTTTTCATTATTATATATTTTACTTTGAATTTTTTATTTATTTTTAAATTTTATCTCTTATAATTTGATTTAATTTATTTTTATATAAAGTTTAATCTTCATTGTTATTTGTTTTTTTACGAAAATTTTTATTTATTATATTTGCTATTTATTTTTTTATTACTATTTATTTTATTTAAATAATTTATAAAATTAGATTTTTTAAAATTTTATCATCTTTTAACTTTTTATTTGTTAGATTTAATTTATATTATTTTGATTTTGCTTTCTTTGAAATAATTTATAAAATTAAAATTTTTTAAATTTTACCATCTTTTAATTTTTTATCTGTCAGATTTATTTTTTATTATTTTAATTACTATTTATTTTATTTAAAATAATTTATTGCAATAGATTTTTTATATTTTTTTTATCTCTTTTCAACTTTTTTATCTGTTAAATATGATCTTTATTTTTTTAATAAAATTAAAAAAATATTAATAAATTATTTTTAACTTATTTTCAATAATATAGATAAACACTAAAAACTATTTTACAAATTATTTTTTATGATATTATCAAACTTCAAAAAAATAATTTATTTTTTAAAAATTTATTTTTCATAGTAGAAATCACTTTTCAAAATAAATTTATTTTCCAACAAACAAGCCTTGGTTTTTTTAAAATAAACTTAAAATTAAATTTTAATATTTTGAAGTTTAATTTAATTTTGAATTTTAAGTTCTTAATTTTTAATTTAAATATTATAACATTGTTACATACTCGACAGAAGTATAAATTTATTTTATTTTACGTGTAAGGGAAGCAAGACAAAACAAAGATTTTCTCACCCATAAAAAAAATATTCAAAATTCAAAACCAAATAAGCTTGATAATGAAGTCATTAATTAATTTAACCACCCTTCACCTTGCATTGGTTATTGACTGGGCTTGCTGAATCCATCATCTCTCTCGCGTTCAATTCGCCTCCTCTTTCGTCTTCTCCGATCCTCTCCTCTCCTCTCCTCTCAAAATTAATTTTCTTTCCTTTAAAAATCATTACTTTTCCAAAATCGAACCTGACCGATTCTTTTCTCTAAGGTAAGGATCAATTTCTTATTACATTTTCAATTTCTTGCTGTCATTGGGGATTTTCTCTGATCTGAGCCTCGTCATTTTATTTTACATCTCATTTTCTAACTTTTGATATTGAATGTTATGTGTGTTCGAAAGAGGGACTTACTTGATCGGTTATATGGTGATTAAAGAGATCTTGTTGTGATTATTCAAGTAAAAAGGCAGATTAGTGTATATACTTCATTTATTAAATTAAATGTATGTGATTTCGAAGCTAGATCCGCTGAATTTAAGTGATTCAAAATCATTTGAGCTAATTTCTTTTGCAATTTGTATAAGCTATTTTGGTTCTGTAGTATTGAAATTGTCTAGCATTGATTTGAAATGGTATTCTATTTTGAATTTTCTTCTGTTTGGTTAATAGGTTTGCGTGCGGTGGGTAAATGTGGTGTCTTTAAAAGAAGTGGAAAATGGAAGAAGAAGAAGAAAACAAGGAGATCGGAGAAAGTTGTGATGCTCAGGAAGTAGATAGTTTTGTAGAGGAAGGTAGGGTAGGAGAATCTCCTCAGGAGAATGTAAATGTGATTAGTCGTGGTCAAGAGGAGATAGAAAATGAAAATCTGGTTATGGATGGGGATGATTCTGTAGATACTGATGATGATGATCAGTTTGAACTGGTGTCTTTAAAAGATCAAGAAAAGAGTTTTGGTGAGTTTCCGGCTAATAATAACAATTCTAACCGGTCATCGAATTCAGAGAGTGAGAGATTCTCATTTGATAGGTTTGGAGAAATCTCTCCGAATTCATACAGTAATTATGGTGTTGAATATGATTCTTCCTCTGTCATGGAAATTCAACATGATCGCTCTGCATCGAGCCCTGGGCCTGAGACACAATTTGGTTATGCAATTAAGCAGTCACACTCGTCAACCAGTCTAGATTCTGGTTACTTTATTGATGGATTTTCTCCAACTGGTTCACCGCAAAAGGTTAAGCCAAAAGCTGCAATGCCAAATGTGTCCCCAGAGTTATTGCATTTGGTGGATTCAGCTATAATGGGAAAGCCTGAAAGCTTGGACAAGCTGAAGAACATTGTCAGTGGAGTTGAGAGTTTTGGAAGTGGAGGGGAAGCTGAGGGCATTGCTTACTTGGTTGTTGATTCCCTTTTGGCCACAATGGGTGGAGTTGAAAGTTTTGAGGATGAGGATCATAATCCTCCTAGTGTGATGCTGAACTCTAGGGCAGCCATTGTGGCAGGTGAGCTTATTCCTTGCCTTCCTTGGGTAGGTGACAGTGAGGTTTTCATGTCCCCTAGGACACGAATGGTGAGGGGGTTGCTCGCCATATTACGGGCTTGCACAAGAAACAGAGCCATGTGCTCTATGGCTGGTTTATTGGGAGTACTTTTGGGGACCGCAGAGAAAATCTTTGTTCAGGCTGGTGGGTTAACAGAACAGATGAAATGGGACGGGACTCCTTTATGCTATTGTCTCCAGTACCTAGCAGGTCATTCACTTAATGTTGTTGATTTGCATAGATGGTTGCAAGTAATTACAAGAACGCTTACTACTTCATGGGCATATCGCTTAATGCTAGTGTTGGAGAAGGCAATGGGTGGAAAGGAGTCAAAGGGACCAGCATCTACTTTCGAGTTTGATGGTGAAAGCTCAGGTTTACTTGGTCCAGGAGAGAGTCGTTGGCCGTTTACCAATGGTTATGCATTTGCAACATGGATTTATATCGAATCATTTGCAGACACATTGAACACAGCTACTGCTGCAGCTGCTATTGCAGCTGCTGCAGCAGCCAAGTCAGGAAAATCATCTGCTATGTCAGCTGCAGCTGCTGCCAGTGCTCTTGCTGGTGAAGGGGCGACCCACATGCCTAGATTGTTCAGTTTCTTGTCTGCTGATAACCAGGGCATAGAGGCTTACTTTCATGCTCAGTTTTTGGTTGTTGAAAGTGGTAGCGGAAAGGGAAAGAAGGCATCTTTGCATTTCACTCATGCATTCAAGCCACAATGCTGGTACTTTATTGGTTTGGAGCATATTTACAAGCAGGGACTGATTGGGAAAACAGAGAGTGAACTGAGATTGTATATTGATGGATCCTTGTATGAAACTCGTCCTTTTGAGTTCCCTCGGATCTCCAAGCCACTAGCATTTTGCTGCATTGGGACAAACCCTCCTCCTACAATGGCTGGTTTACAACGACGTCGTAGGCAGTGTCCTTTGTTTGCTGAGATGGGGCCTGTTTATATCTTTAAGGAGCCAATTGGTCCTGAAAGGATGGCACGCTTAGCTTCCAGAGGAGGGGATGTGCTGCCTTGTTTTGGTAATGCCGCTGGGCTTCCTTGGCGAGCTACAAATGACCACGTTCGAGCAATGGCAGAAGAAAGTTCACTTTTGGATGCAGAGATTGGAGGGTCAATTCACCTTCTCTATCACCCCAGTTTGCTTAGTGGGCGTTTCTGTCCCGATGCTTCTCCTTCTGGTGCTGCAGGTATGCACATTATGCAATTATTTCCTTTTCCTTTATCTTCTACATACCATGGTGCCTGTTGTATCATTATCTGAAAGAAGATTTTATTTCTGAAGATGCCCCTCTGATAGTGCAGCTATGCCTATCTTTTTTTTTTGCACTCAATTTTTATCCAATCCTCATGTTTTCACTATAATAAATAATTCAATGAGTGGAGTTAGAAGATTTTATTTTCTTAACTTTTCTCTTTCCTCTCTTTTTTTTATTCTTATCATTAGCAGTTAAGCCCAGTTTAAATTGTCTCCCGTCTGGTTCACCTGTTCATTGCCGGATTCAGTCCTAAATGACCTGACAACAAGTATTGAATTTTTTTTTGTTGAGGGCTACAGCATCAATTTTAACAAAACCTTTGATATCTTTTTGTGTATGGTTGAGGGCTTTCTTTTGTTTGATGCCCTGAATAATTTGGTCACTTATATGTTACTTCGTAATTTTTCTATTTGTGTCCAATAAGGCATGCTCCGACGGCCAGCTGAGGTTCTAGGACAAGTCCATGTTGCTACACGAATGCGACCAGTGGAGGCTTTGTGGGCGTTGGCTTATGGAGGCCCCATTTCCTTACTTCCTCTAGCGGTAAGCAGTGTGCATAAAGATAGTCTGGAACCAGAACAAGGAAATATTCCCATAACCTTTGCCACAGCTACTCTGGCTGCTCCAGTATTCCGAATAATTTCCATAGCTATTCAACATCCTGGGAACAATGAAGAATTGTGCCGCACTAGAGGGCCTGAGGTTCTCTCAAAAATCTTAAATTATCTTCTCCAAACTTTGTCTTCGTTGGATGCTGGGAATTGCAATGGTGTTGGAGATGAGGAACTTGTTGCAGCCATTGTTTCCCTATGCCAGTCCCAGAAGCATAATCATGCCCTCAAAGTGCAGCTTTTCACTACGCTGTTACTGGATCTGAGAATTTGGAGCTTGTGCAACTATGGATTGCAAAAGAAGCTTCTGTCCTCACTAGCAGACATGGTTTTCTCAGAGTCATTGGTGATGCGAGATGCCAATGCTATTCAGATGCTGCTTGATGGCTGCAGAAGATGTTATTGGACAGTTATCGAGAAGGATTCTGTGAATACGTTTTCATCGAAAGAGGCAACCCATCCAGTGGGTGAATTGAATGCTTTGGTTGATGAACTCTTAGTGATCATAGAACTTCTAATAGGAGCAGCATCTGCTGCAGTGGCCACAGATGACCTCCGTTGTCTGCTTGGGTTCATGGTTGATTGCCCTCAACCTAATCAGGTAAAGTTACTTTATTGACCATTATGTTTTGCTTATGATGTTAAATGTATATCAGCCATTTCAGCAGTCTGTATTTCCCCACATTTAACATGGCCTTCCATGTGAGTTTTCTCTGTGAACTTCGTCTGCTTTTTTTTTTTAAATAATAATAAGATTCATATATGCAGAATCTTGCTGTATCGATGTGATAAATTATATGGTCCATTTTAATATTTTATGATGTTCTACACTGGCCAATTGCTTATAAATCTATCCTAAATGACTCCTGCCAAAAAAATCTTCTTTCAGGTTGCCAGAGTTTTGAATCTTATCTACAGGTTAGTCATACAACCAAATACAGCTAGAGCTCGTACGTTTGCAGAGTCATTCATAACATGTGGTGGTATAGAAACACTTCTTGTTCTGCTTCAGCGAGAAGCAAAAGCTGGTGAACATAGCATTCCAGAATCAGTGGCAAAGAGTGATGATAGCTTACAAGTTCAAGAAACTGAACTAGATATTGGTAAGGGTACTTCAGAAAGAAGAATGAATGATGAAAAGGAAAAGGACTTGACTTCTCTGGATCAAGATTATGAATCTGAACGTTTAGATAGTGGCGGTGGTGGCAGTCCTGCCACCTCTTCCCCTGGCATGAAAATTGAAAGGATGTCATCTGTTTCTGAAAACCCATTTATTAAGAATTTGGGTGGTATAAGCCTTTCTATTAGTGCTGATAATGCAAGGAATAATGTTTACAATGTTGATAAAAGTGATGGCATTGTTGTTGCAATCATTGGGCTAATAGGCGCTCTTGTAACTTCTGGTCATTTCAAGTTTGGTTCACATGCACCCTCTGATACTACTAGCACCTTTTTTGGTGGTGGCCTGCATGATGGCAGCGGTACAATGTTTGATGATAAAGTTTCTCTACTACTTTTTGCACTACAGAAGGCTTTCCAAGCAGCGCCCAATAGGCTTATGACAACCACTGTGTACACAGCTTTATTGGCAGCCTCGGTATTTTTTTCCAGTCTCATCCATTTCGATGAATGTGTTTATTAATGAATAGTCTTGTTTTTCAAAAATATTTATTGTCATTGCAAAGTAAAAATCTGTAAATGTTTCTTTATGATTTCAAATACAAATCCTTGAATGTTTTTCCTTACTATTTTGTTTGCTAAATCCTTTTGAATTTTGATGAGGTTTTTATTCCAAATCAACAAAGCATAAAAAATTTAGTAATTCTATCATTAATGGTTTTTGTTCCTTCTGCAGTGAAGTATATCTCTTTAGGAGACCATAATTCTATATTACATATTTTTTCCATTGAGGGAACATGCACAACTTTTTTGCACACATGCACACACTCGTGCTTATTTTTTGCACTAGAAAGTCAAGGCTTAAGGGTGATGTTAAGATTGGTAGTTTGCATTGCTGGTGCACCTTGATATTTCTTCTTGCCTTGGAATAACTGCTTTTTTATAATTGATCACAAGCATTCTATGTATCTACCTATCCACCAGTAGCATGCATAACAAAATGTTTGGTCATGTTTCATAGTTAAATAAAGTTGTATTTCATAACTAAATATTTCATAGGAAATGTTGATTTTATTTCTGTTGTGAACGCTTCACCATATTTTATTAGAATCAGGTAAAACTGTTGTTTTAACTGTGGTCAGTAAGCACATTTAAAGTTGTGAATGAGATATTATGAGATTGTCTGTTGTTCTTAAATGTCTTGAAAACTCTAAATGGATGGCTTCATTATGATTTTTTTATTCACCAAAACTTCAAAACAAATTGTAAATCACTCCTTTGTACTTTTCAGATTAATGCTTCTTCAACAGAGGAGGGGCTGAACTTTTATGATTCTGGACATCGCTTTGAACATTCACAACTTCTGTTGGTTCTGTTGCGGTCTCTGCCTTATGCATCTAGAGCCTTGCAAAGCCAAGCATTGCAGGTATTTCCTTTTTGTGCGACATGCTATGTTTCTGTGCTGTTATTTCTGTGCAGGCATTTTTTTTGCTTTTCAGATCATTGTTGAACCAGATTTGTTTCTGGTATATAAATGAAAAAGAATGAAGCTTTATAATTGCCCAAGTTGTGCAGAAATTCAGTCTGCACTTTTGTGTCACCTTAGTGTTGTTATTAATAAAGGCTACACAAGTTGATCTATGAGGTTATATATGCTTTTGCAAATTTACCTTTAGCTACCCTACTATACAAGAGTTTCCAATAGAGGGAATTTTTGAACTCTATGCTGCAAACACAGTAATAGTTTATGTTTCTTTAAATAATTGGAAAACTAAAGGTGGACACCAGATATGGATTCTTGTAAGGGAGTGCTAATTTTATGTCATTTCAAATATGAAAGAAGTGGGTGGGAGATGCTATCTTTCATTTATTAAATGAGGTGACAGCCAAGAAGCTCCCTATAATACATTATTTTAATAACCATTTAGACAGTAAGATTTAACAATGAACAACATATTCTCTAGTTTTTGGAACTTAGATATTGGAAGATACTGTAGTACAGGAACTTGAAGGCTTATAATTGTCATTAGTATTCTATTTCTTGGTTCTCCATAATATAGTTCAGTGGGTTTGCTCTTGCGTCCTATAGTGTTTTTTCCCATAGCCCTAGCTGATCAGCTAACAGGAGTATAGGTAAATGTTCAGTTTTATTTCAGTCAACATGTTGATGCATAATTATTTTGTGGATTCTTATTTCTACAACAGATGTTTTTACCAAGTGTTCAAGGTAATGCATGATGTGCTGAATTGCTAGAAATGGCCATGTCAAAACCCCATTACAAAAAGTTTTCCTGATGAAATAAGTTGAATATGTAGTCTAAATTCTCTTTTTAACCTCACATTTCTAGTTTTCCTGATCAAGGTCCTCTGTATTTTTAGTTTCTGAGCTGCTGCATTCTATATGATTTCAGGATCTTCTGTTTTTGGCTTGCAGTCATCCAGAAAACAGAAGCAGTCTGACAAAAATGGAGGAATGGCCTGAGTGGCTTCTAGAGATTCTAATCTCTAATTATGAGGTAACATAACCTGACATCATTATGGATTTATTTTGTTGATTTTATACTTAAATGTTATTTTGTAAGGGGCATGACACCTAGTTATGATAAGAACATTTTATATTTAATTGAGAGCTTTTATATTGATCTAGCAAGCTTTTGGGGTCATACTTTGATTATTCTTATTCATTTTGTGTTTTTAATTGCATTACTTGTGTTTTCAGATGAGTGCAACCAAAGATTCTAATGTGGCTAGCTTAGGAGACATAGAGGACCTCGTACACAACTTCTTGATTATAATGTTAGAGCACTCAATGCGCCAGAAGGATGGTTGGAAGGTGGGTGTTTTTCAATACCTTTTCTTATATTTTTTATATTATACATATACTAAAAGGATATGGTGTTTTCTGGTAGAAATGGTATAATTGTATAATTTTCCTTTTTTTTATTGTATCAGTGGCAAAATTTGTAATTTTCAGTTTTTCTTATATTTTCTCTCTCTTTATACTTGGCATTTTTATCATTTTACATTTGGTCTATTTATCACCATTTTTCTTCTTATCTTCATTTTTTGTAATATTTTTCTAGTTTTTCCATTTTTTTTCTTTATAGTTTTTTTTTGGGAAAAAAATATTATTTTTATTTTTTACACTTTTAATATTTATCACTCTACATTTGGCCTATTTATGCTCATTTTTTGTTCTTATCTTTATTCTTTTGTAATTTGTTTTTTAATTTTTCTTACTTTTTTTTTTTGAAAAATTATTATACCAAGACTAAGAAAATAATGTTTCACTGTAGTAATTGCAATATTGTTTCATTCATCTACTATGTTAAAAACTAGTTCAAGATCTTACATGTTTTTATTAACGCATATGATCTTTATTATATGTAAGCATCGACTTTTTGAGTCACGGTTATATTTTTTACTTAATGTAAAAAAGCGTGTTAATAACACCTACATATTAATTCTTTTGTGTCAAAAAAAAAAAATTTATTTGACCTGCAATGAGGCGAGTTGAATAGACGCCTTAACACTTTGTTATTTGCATTTATTAGCACAAATGATTTTCGATGTATTTAATTAAATGCATGTATAGGCCTTTTGATTTATAATTAGAATTAAAAAAAACACATTTGAAAAGCTTGCATATTTAATTTTTTTTGCCAAAAAAATTATCCGACCCATGGCGAAACGTGGGTCAAATAACTAGTATTACTCTATTCCCTGTTGGAAGATAGGATCCATAGACTGCTTTTGATATTAATTGCTTGACCATTATGTTTGTGTTCTCTATCATTGATTCCAATAAAATATGTTTATAGTTTCTTCTGCGTATCTTGGTGTTCCTTGCATTTGACTAGAGTAAATTAAGCATCATTGTTGAATCAGCTCAATAATTGCAGATTTTGAAATGATATCCTGGAATTACTTTCACAAATTATCAGCTTTGTGACAAGTGCAATATACTGAAATTTTAAAGATATTAGAATCCTGCAAGTTAGAAACAACCTCAAAGTTCTCTTTGGAAGCTGATCTTCATTCCTACCTGTGGTTTTAAATTAAAAAATACTATTGTGTTGTGGTTGCAGATTTACAGCTATTACATAACTGTAGCTGTCAGTTATTGCCCTTAGGTGACAGTTTGAAACGTACTAGTTGTGCAAATACCTTCTACATACACTGCTATGAAACCACAGCTGTTAATGGTGCTTATTATGTGGAAGCTTGAAACATATTGCTAGTGTAAATATCTGTTACATACACTGTTTTGAAACAGTAACTGCCAATATTTTCCACCTGTACTTGTTTTCTATATGTCAAATCTTTTCTGATATAATACCCCCCCTGTCAAATCTGTGTTGAGTGGATGGGTGTCCCCTTAAACCCTGCTTATATCAGCTTTCATTTCCCCTTTACAGGATATTGAAGCTACAATTCATTGTGCAGAATGGCTTTCTATTGTTGGGGGATCAAGCACAGGAGACCAACGAGTTAGGTATTCCCCTATCTTACTGGCCTGCTTCTGTGATGTTTCCCTGCTCTGTTCAAATTGGTTTATTCTTTTATGAGGTTCAGTTAACTTCATGGATCATGATTGTCCCTATGTTGGCTGACTCAAAATCTGATAACATCAATTCTTGTCTCTTAGTGGGTTTCCAATGAGTTGATTCATTTTGTTTCCTTGGAATTTTTTTTCAATGATTATTGACTGTACTACATGGACCATATGGTTGTTATCCAGATATCTATAGAATTCCCGAACAAACTTCACACTAGCTTCATGTGATATTTTATTCCTTTTCTGTAATCCATAAACTCTGAGCTACAGCTATTATTCCTCTCTTATTGATGATACCTAATAGCCAATATTTGATTTCTCTATTTGGTCTATATTTTTCATCATTTAAAGACGCGAAGAATCACTGCCTGTATTTAAAAGAAGACTCTTGGGTGCATTGCTAGACTTTGCTGCAAGAGAATTGCAGGTTCAGGTAACTTTTGTGTTTCTCTGCTCTTTGGGAATATTATGCCATGTCATTTTTTATGCAATCTCAATTTTCATTTTGGATGAGTCTTAAAATGTATAAAAAGCTGAAGCAGGTGTGACCACCAATAGAATTATGCTAGAATAACACCAAAATCTAGAATTGAATCTGCATGGAAAATGTGCACAATGAGTGGGCAGTAGAGCAGGACAAAACTTCCACTTGCAAATTGATATGTTCTTTTTAATAATTTTAAAGCATTCATATGATTTCCCATTTAGGTTTTATCAACTCTCTTCTATTCCATTTGGAACTTAGTTCATTTCACCCAGAGTTCTATCCAGTTGTGGCCTAGTAGCACTTGATCTGACAATAACTTGCCTAGCATAATGACGACTGATATGCTGTTTTAAGGTGTTACATCCAAAATATATGTTGCCAGAAGGGGATATCCACATTATTTATTAGGGCATGCCAAATTTTATTTTTACCAATTCCATGTCAAGCACTACCAGCCCAGACTTCAACATAACATTCTTTATGATAACAACTAACTTCCATAATCAAACAAATTGGCCTAGTGTACGGGGAAACAAATATGAGTGCTGTGACTTTGTTATCATATGCATCCAATTCAAAGACTTTGTGGCTAGGTGGAGAGCTAGAACATTCTGGGACCATAGTAAACTTTGTATTTAATTGATGAATTTGCATTATGTGACACCGTTATTACTGCTTGATTAGTTGAAACTGTTACTAGAAAGAATGGTGACAGCTATCTTTCACCATTTCTGGTTGGATTATGAGGATAATTACACTTACATCCACATCAAACTTTTCTTTTGCTGCAGACTCAAGTAATTGCAGCTGCAGCTGCTGGTGTTGCAGCTGAGGGTTTGCCACCAAAAGATGCTAAGGTTGAAGCAGACAACGCTGCTCAGCTTTCGGTGGCTTTGGTTGAAAATGCTATTGTGATTTTAATGCTTGTTGAAGATCACTTACGATTACAAAGCAAACTTTCTTGTGCGTCACGTGTTGCTGATAGTTCACCATCTCCGCTTTCTCTTGTATCTCCCCTCAATAATCGCTCAAGTTCCCTTGGTGCGGATTCATTTGAAGCCTTGGGTGATCGCAGATCTAGTGACTCTGGGGGACTCCCTCTTGATGTATGTATAATTCTTTCCCTTATGCTTGGCTTCTTTATTCATAGCACTTGGCAGCAGAAGATCTATGAATTTTATGCTAATTTCTACTCGGGATGTTTTGCTAGCACATATATTTTTTTCAGTTAATAGAATTTACAATTTTATATTTCATATACTAACATGTGACTTCCTAAGGTCCTTGCTTCGATGGCTGATGCAAATGGGCAAATTTCTGCGAGTGTGATGGAACGTCTTACCGCAGCAGCAGCAGCTGAGCCTTATGAATCTGTTTTATGTGCTTTTGTTTCGTATGGGAGCTGTATGATGGATTTGGCTGAGGGTTGGAAATTTAGGAGCAGACTGTGGTATGGTGTTGGCATGTCTTCAAAAACAGCTCCCTTTGGTGGTGGTGGAAGTGGATGGGAATCTTGGAGGTCTACTTTAGAAAAAGATGCAAATGGAAACTGGATTGAACTTCCTTTGGTTAAAAAGTCAGTTGCCATGCTTCAAGCTCTGTTATTAGACGAGTCTGGACTTGGTGGTGGTCTTGGTATAGGTGGAGGATCTGGTACTGGAATGGGTGGAATGGCGGCACTATATCAGCTATTGGATAGCGACCAACCATTTCTATGCATGCTCCGTATGGTGCTTCTGTCTATGAGAGAGGAGGACAATGGGGAGACCAGTTTGCTCATGAGAAATGTAAGCATGGACGATGGGATGTCAGAAGGATTTGACCGACAAGCTGGCAACATCATGTGTTTAGAAAACAGTGCTCGAATGCCTATGAGACAACCACGATCAGCTTTGCTGTGGAGGTAATAAATGTTTTTTCTTTGAACTTTTTTTTCCTTGAAGTTTCTTATGAGATAATGATCTTCCAAACTTCTAAATGAAATCCAATTTCTACTACGGAGATGTTCCTTTAAGTTTTGTCAAACCACTGCTAACACTATGTTGCTGGAGAAAATTGAATAAGTTTTCATGGGTCAGAACTCCCTCTGAGTATCTTCATATTTTTTCATAAGTATTTCAGAGTATGATGATTTAGTTCTCTTTACATGAAGCAACACTGATAAGTTGTGGTTGTATCGAAAGGGGATAGGAACTAATTTTAAGAATAATTAGGCATACGGTATTAGCTGCAACCTCTTGCAGTTGGGTAACTCAATTAAGAAACCAAGCTACTTGATATTTTATACTGAACTGGGTAGCACTTGTTGGTATGCTATTATTATAGGCACTCCCTTGAGACTTGCTCAAGTCAACACTGACTGGGGTGGTGCATCATTGTATTGGAAGAATCTCCTAGTTTCAGTTCTTGGGATTTTTTTTCATTTGATCTGAAATTATGGTCATCTTGTTGCCTATTTCACCTCTCCAGCTAAAACTGTCTTGCTTCTTCTTCTTCTTCTTCTTCTTTTCACAACATAAAACCTGAATGTTTTAATTTCTGGTTTTTGCTGTTAATTATAGCGGGAAGCAAGTGCAGTTTATGTTTTTCCTGGGCTTACTTGGACTATAGACTTGATGAACTGCTAGGGAACCTACATCATCAAAAATAGGCGTTTAATGTTTTTCTTCTAAACTAATGAATACGACACATTATCAGATAAATTACTTTACAGCTCATGTTTTGCTTCTTCATAATTTACTGCAGTCTTTGTTCAGGTTTTCGTTAACCAATATAGGTAGTTAATTATAAACAGTTTAAATTCTTACTGGGAAAAGTGAGTCCTGCTTTCTTTGGGGTGTAAGAAGCATCATCGTTTTCAGTGTGATTCAGCTCTCTCGTGATATGTGTGGAGTGTTGTGTATGTTTATTTTTGTTTCCTGTTCATTCTCTTCTTTTCTATCCCAATGCATATTCACAATAACATGTTGCATAGATGCTATTTTATTTATTACTGCTTTGACATGGGTTTTTGTTATCCTCGAGTCCTTATTGTAATCTTTTTGGCTGTTGTTCACTACCATGTGCTATTGGCATGCAATTCTTGAACTAATTTGTGTTATCCATCTACAGTGTGCTTTCACCTGTTCTGAACATGCCAATTTCTGATTCAAAACGACAGAGAGTGTTGGTTGCGTCTTGTGTTCTTTACTCTGAGGTTTGTTCTGCATAAAACTGTCTTGATATGGTGTAACACTAGACTACAGCTGTTGTTATATCCTCAGCTCTTATCCATTCTGTTGTTTATTTGTATCTGAGATCTTATTTTACAGGATTCTTATTTCTGCTTTCCACTTGCCACGTGCTTATGCAGCTGGATACTGTGGTTGTTTTCATTTATGCAGATTCTTTTTTAAAAGTTAACATAGTGTAACATGTATGTTGCAGGTATGGCATGCTGTTGGCAGAGACAGGAAACCCCTCCGTAAACAGTACCTTGAGGGTATCTTACCACCATTTGTTGCTGTATTGAGGAGGTGGCGGCCCCTTCTTGCTGGAATTCATGAGCTTGCAACTGCTGATGGTTTAAATCCTCTTGTTGTTGATGATCGTGCATTAGCTGCTGATGCACTACAAATAGAGGTTAGTGAAGATGTTTACTTTGTTTAGTTATTTTCATGACTGTATTTTTTTGGCATGAATTCTTTGATGCTTTTCTGGAGGGATTTTATTTTATGCTAGTTGCCATATTCTTGTGCACCATGGTAATGTATGTTCTTAACAGACTTTTGATAATTGTTCTGCTGATGTATTTGGAGGCTAAGTTTTTTACCAATTTTGTGTCCCAGAAGGCATATAAAGTGTTAGGTCTTGTGGGAATTGTATTTAAGGAACTTATTATGATTTAGCATGTTAGGAAATGGAAGAATATGGGTAGAGGTATATAATTGGAAGCGAATGTCTGTAAAACATCTCTAGGGTGAGTGCATGCCTGAAGTGGTGTTCATTTCTTTGTTTTTAAGCTTACGGTTGTAATCTGTTGCTAGCCTCGTATGACTTAATTTCTTTCGGAACACAGTAAGTGCACCATTTATTTGTCTGTTGTCATTACACTGGTTTGGAAAAGTATTATAACTCTGCACCTAAATACTACCAAGAATTCATCTTTGCTTTTCTTTCTTATTTCATTTAAAATTGTTATATATTCTTGTTTGAATGTTTTTTCTTAAACCTTGGATAGCCAGCGCCTGCTATGCTGTGGTTTCCATTCCGCTCCTTAATTACTTTTTAGAAGTCTTTGGTGTTCTTCTCAAAAACAAAATAAAATAAAAATAAAGTTGGAATTGCTGTATGATTTCTCCAGGCTGCTCTCTGCATGATTTCTCCCGCTTGGGCAGCTGCTTTTGCATCACCACCAGCTGCAATGGCATTGGCAATGATTGCTGCTGGTGCTGCAGGTGGAGAAACCCCTGCTCCTGCAACAACTACACATCTTAGGCGTGACTCTTCCTTGCTGGAGCGAAAAACTGCTAGATTACATACCTTCTCAAGCTTTCAAAAGCCTTTGGAAGTGCCTAACAAAACACCAGCTCATCCTAAGGATAAGGCTGCTGCAAAAGCTGCTGCGTTGGCAGCTGCGCGTGATCTTCAACGTAATGCTAAGATTGGTTCTGGACGGGGCCTTAGTGCTGTTGCAATGGCCACGTCTGCACAGAGAAGAAATGCTAGTGATATGGAGCGTGTTAGGAGATGGAATATTGCTGAAGCCATGGGAGTTGCATGGATGGAATGCTTACAACCAGCTGACACAAGATCAGTCTATGGGAAAGATTTCAATGCTCTATCCTATAAATTTATTGCAGTCCTTGTTGCTAGCTTTGCTTTAGCAAGAAACATGCAACGATTAGAGGTTTGAGTCATGCTAGCCTTGCATTATAATTTCTTGTATGATATAACTACCTGGATGAATTTTTTCTTATTACTATCATTATTTTGCTAGGTTGACAGGCGTGCTCAAGTTGATGTTATATCTCGTCATCGTTTATCCAGTGGAATTCATGCTTGGCGCAGACTTATACATTGCTTGATAGAGATGAAGAGTCTTTTCGGGCCCTTTGGGGACTCCTTGTGCAATCCTGAACGTGTATGTTGTGTGAGATAACTTATAGAAGTGTATTACATCATCAAAACCATTTGGCAGTGACATGTTTTATCTAATGTATTAGGTTTGCTGTTCTCATATTAAATTTCTTATTTATTAAATAGAGTAGCTTCTTTTCTGAAAAATTGTTGTTACAATTGTGTAGGTTTTCTGGAAGCTAGATTTTATGGAAACTTCTTCAAGAATGAGAAGATGTTTGAGGAGGAATTATAAAGGGTCTGATCATTTTGGTGCTGCTGCTAATTATGAGGATCAAATTGAGATAAAGCATGATAAAGGAAATGTTCCTGTTCTGGCAGCAGAAGCAATCTCAGTGGAGGGACTAAATGAAGATGGGGAACGTACAGAAATTGAGAATTTTGATGGTAGATCCTTTGATACTGAGCAGAGTGGGGAGAGTCAGCTGAGCCTGTCTGGAGCAACTGATCAAAATATGCAGCCTCCAGCTGAACCTAATGACATTCAGCTTGCCAGGGACCAAGACTTGGAAAATGCATCTGCAGTTGCACCAGGTTATGTACCCAGTGAACTTGATGAAAGAATCATTCTTGAACTTCCTTCATCTATGGTCCGGCCGCTGACAGTTATGCGAGGAACATTTCAAGTAAGCTCTATGAGACTAGCATGGCATCCTTTTTTAATCATCCACCAAATTCTTTCTCTTTTTCATGTTTTTAATCTTAAATTTATGATGTTAGTCTCGTATAATTTCAAATGGTGCTACATCAAGATCTTAAAACTGGGTGCAAGAAACCAGAAGCAAAGAAATCTTGTTTCTGATGAGGAGCACTTGGAAATTGAATTCAACCATTTAGAGCTTCCTTGGTTTTGTCCAATTTTGGAATATAGAGATGCAGGGAACTTTAAGTAACACTGTAATTCATGCTTGTTGATTTTATAATTATGGTGGAGGATCATGGAGTTGACTGATACAACTTAGATGCCATTTGTGGTAATTTTCGAGCCCAACTTGTAGTGGAAATGATGCCAGTAGGTGTGAGATGTGGCCCTATGATATTGTTGCAGTGTTCAACAAGCAGCAATTGCCTTTGGTTTGAAAGTTTTCCGTATAAAACCACTCTGATTTCTTTTCATCATTTCCCCTGCTGGTGGTGTGTGCCATCGTAGCATGTGGCATTCAATCTTGTTTTCATAAATGTGTCTGCAAAGCACTCTACTGCTTTCAACAAATAGGATGTAAAGTAGAGCATTTTGCCTGTTTCCCTTTTGAGAACTTGAAAACTAGAAACTCTTGACATTTTTACTCTGAGCTGTTAATTTGGATGTAGTTACTGAGCATATGAGTAACTGTTTCTTCAGGTAACTACTAGGAGAATAAACTTTATAGTTAATACCACTGAGAGCAATGCTGATGGAATGGAATCTTCTGAATCGGGAGTCCAAGAAAAGGATCACAGTTGGCTGATGTCTTCCCTCCATCAGATTTATAGCCGGCGGTAAAATTTTATTTGGCTTTTATTAGTGTAACTGGAATTGTATTTCTTACTGTTTATTCTTTAATTTCAACAACTAAGAATCTTTGTTAATTTTTTTGAAGATGAACAATTTGAGTGTCTTATATTCTGATAACATGTTTGATTACTCAAGTTGTTTGTCAGAAGAATGCAATTGTAGTGTGTAGGTGGGTCATGAGTCTATGATTTTAAATTGAGTTACGACAAGGAAATATAATAACTTTGGCTTACCAAAAAAAGCTGACACACTCTTTTCTTTTGTAATATGTGGGGGATGCAAGTTGATTTGGTTTAACGGGTCATCTGTTGGTTGACTTTAAGACTCTTGGTTTGCTCCAGCTGATTTATGGTTTTACATGTTCTGGGTTCACATGTTGCACTAGCATTCTAGCCTGATATGCAAGCATCAATGATAGAAAGTTTCTTAACTTATTTTAGAAAGATAACACCGGATTCATGCAGGTTGCCTCTATTGAGATGCTTTATTTATTGTTTTCCCACACGAGACACTACATCAAATGTCATATATTTGAGTAATTTGTATCATAGATATAATGATTTTTAGCAATGTCTTCTGAAACACAACCTTGATTTTCCTTGATTTGGAAGGATTGATGTGTGTTATTTGGCAGGGTCCTTATCTTTCCTTAACCTTTGCAAAATGGGAATAAGGAACCTGCTGTCAAGTGACTGTACTCGCCTTAAAGCTTTTTACCTGCTCAGTGTTTATCACATTCTGTCTGGTCATGAAATCATTGTGCTTTCTCAATTGCTAACAACTATGAAATCTTTAGATTTAAAAGACTTTAGGAGTCATTCTCGGAGTTGTTTTTTTCTGAATTCAGAATGTAAGCAGCTTTTCTATTGTATACTATTAAATGCATTCTGGTCCTACTAAGAACTGGCATTAGCACATTATCTAAATGTCAGTCCTACATTCCAGAAATTCAGTTGTTTAGCAGGTGTGATTCTTGGTTGACAGACATTAGAAGTGTGCATTATAACCTGCAACATGCATATCCTTTTGCTCAACTTCATATGCTGCCTTGCTTCCAGAATTTTATTATTTTTTCAACTCATTTACTGACCATAAGAATATCTTCTGGTATCATTTTATATGCACGAAGTTATGACACTCGCAGCAGAAATTGTTATATTGTGTAGCAAGGCCATAATATCATTTTGCTTTTGTTCTTCACTCATCTCCATACTGGTTTGCTGCCATCTTCAGGTATTTGCTAAGAAGAAGTGCTCTGGAATTGTTTATGATTGACCGATCGAACTTCTTCTTTGATTTCGGGGTATTTCACTTGAAATTTATCCTGATCATTTTCTTCTCCTATGCTAATAGAACTCCGCCACTAACATTTGGTTCATATTTGTCCCTTTAGAGTACTGAGGCACGGAGAAATGCTTACCGAGCTATAGTTCAATCAAGACCTCCTCATTTGAACAATATTTATCTGGCTACTCAGGTTTTTAAATCTCTACCTGACTATACAGTTCTTAAAAGAATTGGTCATGGGTGCACGTGTGTTTTTGTGCCTGTTGGATGTTTTTTTGTCTTTCACTTTGCTATTATATCATGAAAGCTGCTTGCCTTTTCCTGTTGTAGAGACCTGAGCAACTTCTGAAGAGAACTCAACTTATGGAACGTTGGGCAAGGTGGGAGGTATAAACACAAATTGACTTCAGTAATATGGCAAGTTTCATTCACATTTGCAACATTAATTCAGAATAATAACAAATTTCAACACAACCATTGTGCAGATTAGCAACTTTGAGTATCTAATGCAACTCAATACTCTGGCTGGGCGTAGTTATAATGACATCACTCAGGCATGTTTCTCGGGTAATTTCTTGTTCTAGTGTGGAAGGCTGTGCTTGATATTTCTAAATTTTCTTGTTACCTTGCAGTATCCAGTTTTTCCATGGGTTCTTTCCGATTACAGTTCAAAAAGTTTGGATCTTTCTGATGCTTCTTCTTATCGAGATCTTTCAAAGGTGACATAACTTGAATTACTCTTCAATTATAGTAGAACGGCACTCTCTCTACTGTCATTATAGCAGGATATATACTTGCAGCCTGTTGGTGCTTTGAATCCTGATCGGCTGAAAAAGTTCCAGGAGAGATATTCTAGCTTTGATGATCCAGTCATTCCAAAATTCCATTATGGTTCTCATTACTCAAGTGCAGGGACAGTAAGTTATTTTCCCCACTTAATCTTGTGAAGCTTGTCCTCCCATCATAATTGTCTTTACCTGTGCGTTTCATTTCATGAAGATTCTTCATTTCCATAGTTTTCTCGTATCATGATTATGGGATACTAGTTACGAAAGTTCTTGAAATCAAAGTGTAGCATATCGGGGAATCACAAAGAAGAGAAACCAATATGGGAAGAGGGTACTTGACAATGCTTATGATGCCTCACAATTTACAACATAGTTATCAGTAGATAAATGCCCAAGTCCTACCTGAATTAGCCTAAGTAAAGATGCTAATTATCAGACCCTATTTAAAATGGAACCTGGTTGCAAGATACAGATTTTGGATGAATGTTACAGATCTTGAAACTACTAGTGAGTTATGTAGGTTTTTATGAATAATATTTCATTTAAAATTATAAATAATTCATTCTACATGTGGTTTGCAGAGTAGAATTGAGGTTTTTGGATTTTTAACTCGATTCTTGTATTTAATTGGATGTAGATTTGTGTTTATGCACCAATTCCATCCAGCTTGTGGCACCACTTCATGAAATAGTAATCAGTTGCACCTGATTGCCTTGTTCCCCCCTCCCCCCTTCTGATTTTTCAAATGTTGTCTTTTGTTCCATTTGAACCATTTTCCCCTTGATATATTGTGTTTTCTGTGTTTCCTTTTGTCTATACCAATAAACTTAATGCCAATTGGGCATGTTGTTTAATGCTATTGTACAGCTTGAATGCTTGATATGCAGTTACTGCAGTTTATATGATTAATGGTGGTTCTGTGACAGGTTTTATATTATCTTGTTAGAGTTGAACCGTTTACAACGCTTTCAATTCAATTGCAAGGTGGAAAATTCGATCATGCAGATCGGATGTTTTCAGATATTGCTGCTACCTGGAATGGAGTTACTGAAGACATGAGTGATGTGAAGGAATTGGTATGTAATATGTTTTGTTTGAAGATCCGTAACTATCCATAAAGCACTACCTTTGTTGAAACATTTGATTAGAGTAAAATGCCCTCGTTATATTATTTAATGATTGAATTGAATTTAACTTTACTTTCCTTTTGTAGTACTTCAATTTTTTGACAGTTAATGAAACCTTTCATGACAAAAAAAAAATTACCTCAAGTTAAATACCATATCAATCTTCTTTCTCATTATTTTACTTTTTTTTAACAGGTTAAAGTTACTTTTCTTGATAAAGAAAAAATGTTACCTTAAGTTACTTCCCCTTCCCTGTGTTTGTGTTCTTTCTTGCTGTTTTTCACCTTTCTTTTGTAACAAGTCAAAAGGCTTTTTTTAGTCTTGATGATTATTTAATATTATCTTTTACTTTTTATTCAGGAAGAATTGTTTAAACAAGATAAGTAAGAAAAACTCAATAATAATAATTATAATAATAACAATAACAGTAATAATAATCTCATTTTATAAATTTTCTTTATCATTCTTCAAAATTTTATGTAGAATAGAGAACAGATTTGTAATTCACAATCTTAACCAAACATTTGATTCAACTAAAATATTTTAAATTAAAAAAAGGGTAAAATATATTATTGAACATAAAGGAAAAGTTCATCAAATTTTGAAAAAAGAAGAAAATAATCTTCTAGTTTTATTCATTTTCTTTAATGGTAAGGATTATGTTAGATACAAATAAAACTCCAACTCACAAAAGGATTTATATTTTTACATAATATTTTTAATTTATTCACATAATTTAGTTTGATAAACTCAAATAACTTATTTTATTTTATTTTTCCTTTTAACTAATGATACATTAACTTTTTAACAACTTGAATAATGCATGTGCTGAAATGACTTGTTAGCATAAAAGGCACCACTTTATCTTATTGTATGCTTTGATCCTTTGTCTTGTGTCAATAATGATCACTTGTTCTTGTATGCACTTTTGACATTTTTTTTCTTATGATAATAAGTTGTTGCTCATATCTTTGTCTACATAATGGCAATTAATAACCTCTTTTTTTTTTTCCTTCTGGGGTGGTGGGCTCTTGTTTGCCTTAGGTTCCTGAGCTGTTTTATCTTCCCGAGATCTTAACCAATGAAAATTCAATCGACTTTGGTACAACACAGTTGGGTGGAAAGCTTGGTATGTTTACTGACATATTTTAGTGAAGTAAATGAAATTCAAAGTTACAGAGTTGAAGTCTTTACTGTGATTAAATGCTCTTTCAGATTCTGTGAAACTTCCTCCTTGGGCTGAAAATACTACTGATTTTATTCATAAGCATCAGATGGCTCTTGAAAGTGAGCATGTATCTGCACATTTGCATGAATGGATTGATCTCATATTCGGGTAAGATTTGAGCAAACTTGTTTGATTCCATCAGTAATGTCTCATTCTTGCACGCCTTATGTTTCATTATTAGCAATCTCATTATTTTCCTCCGGAAAAAAAAAATTATATGCAATTTAACTCTGGAATTTTCATTTCAACTGTTTAATGAATTGGATCATGCAGCTTTAAGCAACGTGGTAAAGAAGCTATAGCTGCAAACAATGTTTTCTTTTACATCACCTATGAAGGGGCGGTTGATATTGACAAGATTTCAGATCCAGTATGGGAACACTGCTATCCTCTGTTATTTGTTAAAATGAGGTTTTGTTTCTTATTTCTTATTGTTATATTTTTTTGGTTTATTTACAAAAAGGCACAACAACATGCCACACAAGACCAGATTGCATACTTTGGACAGACTCCATCCCAACTTCTGACTGCTCCTCACTTGAAGAGGATGCCCTTAGCTGATGTTCTTCACTTGCAGGTATGAATTTGGCTGTTTAAATCTGATACAGTTGTGGAAGCATGTAATTCTCTTATGAGCATGTATAAGTCCAAGTTATTGTTTAAATTCTTTTTTTACTTAGCCTTTTGCTTTCCATGTATACTGTGATATAGTGTGTGATAATGGATAAAGACTCTGCTGTTGACACATGCTATCAAACCTACACCTGTATAGCTAAGATTTCATGATTATATAGATGATATAAAATTGATATTCTTCAAGGACAAGAACACTCAATTGGATATGCTGGGTTAATAAGTTAACCTTGTTTATGAACAATATATGTACCTGCTTCTTAGAGGAAGGTCATGGTAATTGGTTACGTAATGATCATATAGCATGGAGGAACATATTTCATTGGTTGTCCCTGGACTAGTCCTAGGGTTTTGGATTGAGATTAGAGGCTGGACATTTAGATAGCTGATCCATTAGATACAAGTTGGACAATTTGATAACAGTTGATGGTGCTTTTGATAGTAATAAAAAAAAAAACCTTCTTTTGTGTTTGAATGGGTGAATTGCATGTTGGGATATTCCATCATAAAAATCATCAGTATTAATTTAGAGCACATTATTCTGATTTAGATTTTCATTTTATGTCAGACTATCTTCAGGAACCCAAAAGAAGTCAAACCATATGCTGTTCCAGCCCCAGAACGCTGCAATCTACCTGCAGCTTCCATTCATGCATCTTCAGATGCTGTCATAATTGTTGATATAAATGCACCAGCAGCACATATTGCCCAGCACAAGTGGCAACCCAACACGCCAGATGGCCAAGGCACACCTTTCCTCTTCCAACATGGAAAGGCCTTAACAAGCTCTGCTGGTGGAACATTCATGCGAATGTTTAAAGGGCAGTCTGTGTCTGGTGGAGATGAGTGGCATTTTCCCCA
This sequence comes from Populus trichocarpa, assembly GCF_000002775.5. NCBI lineage: Eukaryota > Viridiplantae > Streptophyta > Magnoliopsida > Malpighiales > Salicaceae > Populus > Populus trichocarpa. The sequence goes on along the minus strand of NC_037286.2, from coordinate 11,325,135 downwards.
AGCACTTGCATTTGCTTCATCTGGGATTAGAAGCAAAGCGGTGGTTTCCATCACTCATGACAAAGAAATAATTACTGGTAAGTATTGATTGACCCACAAACTGTCTGCATACAATCCACACTGGAATAAGATGCTTGCATTCCCTTCCTAAATCTGTCAAAAATATTTAAGGCTTAAAAGTTTCACCTCCTTTGCTAGTATTGGCTACCACTTCAAATTAGAAAAGAAGTGTCATTTGTTAGCAGTGTACTATCCAGTATCATGTTGAATACTTGCCTTAAAACTACATGAGTTACTTGTCATTTCTATTATGATGATATTAGATGCAATCCCTTCTCTACTTTTGTATGCCTGGCATGCAATGTTCATTGCCTGGTTAAATTGAAATTTATGTTTGCATGAAATAATAAAGGTCTTTAGGGCCTCTATATTTTTTATTATTGCTTTTTCACTTATACCAGAAAGGTTTTAAAACATAATTTCTGGCAAGCAAAAAAAAAAAAAGGGACTGTTGCAACCATTTGATGTTGTATGGTGTTTTAATTCTCTCCAATTATCTAGGAAATTAGACTGAGCATCGACTTTGCTTATTTAGTTCCAAGCTTTGAAGGTCAAAGGAATTAGAAGTATCCTGTGGACTTATAATGTGAAGGGTAAATTCTTGAATCAGTTCTAATCAGGAATCAGGAGTTGGTCCATGGTACACGGTGAATTTCACGGTTCTGGCTGATAGGGTTTACAAGGTCATTTTGCTATCCAAACTAGTGAATTTTTGTTGGATGGTCAAGGTGTGACAGGGAAGACCTCAAGGGCTTAAATGGGTAGGAAATATAGAAGATTCTAGAGTTGATACTGAATTAAATTGCTTGCAAAAACCATTGAAAATATCAAAAAGTGGTGAACGCTTGGGAATCTTTATCCAAGATCCTCAATCAAATGAAAGCAAGCACATTTTCCTACCCTTTTCTTTCCAAGAAAATAGAGGGAAATATTTTTATGCGAAAGATCATCACTGCATTCTTGAATTACTTTTCATTTTCATTTTTATTTCGACTCTTTTTTCACTTAAAAACTGCATGGCACCTTGATACTCTTAAGGGTGCCAAGGGTTTCGGCCAAAAAACAAAAGGAGAAATTCCACCCTTTGATCCATGCTTATATGTGCTCTTAAGTCAAACATCTATGCATAAGTTGTGTTATTTTTTGTCATTTTTTTTCTATTTTCCTTTTATTTTGTTTGATTTATAGTTGTGTTTTGCTAAATTTTTCCTCACTATCATATGAAATTTGTTTTTCATTTTCCTGAAAAACCAATATATTCATTCTTCTATGGCTATATTTAGGTGGACATGCAGATAATAGTATCAAGCTAATATCAGCAGATAGTGCAAAAACCCTAGAAACTGCCATTGCACATTGTGCTCCAGTCACTTGCCTTGCTCTTTCTCCAGATGGCAACTATCTTGTCACGGGATCACGGGACACTACTGTACTACTCTGGAAGATGCATAGAGCTTTCACTTCGAGCTCAAGTAGTATCTCAGATCCTTCCACAGGCACCGGAACCCCACCTGCAGCCGGTAGCACTCTAGCAACTAACCTGGCAGAAAAAAGTAGGTGGCGTCGTATTGAGGGTCCGATACATGTCCTTCGTGGTCACCACAGAGAAATACTGTGTTGTTGTGTCAGTTCAGATCTTGGGATCGTTGTTTCTTGCTCCCAATCATCAGATGTGCTGTTGCATTCTATAAGAAGGGGTCGTTTGATCAGAAGGCTGTTTGGTGTGGAGGCCCATTCTGTTTTTCTTTCATCCGAGGGGGTTGTAATGACTTGGAACAAATGTCAAAATTCTCTAAACACCTATACTCTTAACGGGATACTAATTGCTAGAGCACAACTTCCTTTATCTGGCAGTGTTAGTTGCATTGAAATATCTGTGGATGGGAAGTGTGCTTTGATTGGCATGAACTCATGTCCAGAAAATCATGGATCCTCTAATAACAGCCAAAACTTAAGCTTAAAAAAGACAGGGGCTGCAGATTTTGATCTAGAATCAGTGGACACTGGTGAAGATAACAGATTAGATGTTCCTGCCCCGTCGATTTGTTTCCTGGATCTCTATACACTAAAGGTATAAGAAACTGAGAATTTTAAATTGTTAATATGTGTGACCTTCATCTTAGTATTTTAAGTGATGGCCGCATGTGCTCCCTGACATATGTTAAATGGACTCTGGTACTCTTGGCTGCTGCTGCTAATTTTCCCTCCCTGTTTCAATAGACAGACCTGTTATTTATATGTCTTGGCATGATAGCATAGACATTTTATGTAGTGCCCAACAGATACTTCACTTAGTTCTGAAGTGTCCTTAGTTATTCAAGATTCTGCTTATGATATATCTGTTACATCTCGCTGCTAATTGAATTTTACTAACTAGCATGCCACATTTTGTCCAGGTATTTCATGTTCTGAAACTTGGAGAAGGCCAGGATATTACTGCTCTGGCTTTAAACAATGATAGCACAAATCTCGTGGTATCAACTGCAGATAAGCAGTTGATAATCTTCACTGATCCTGCTGTAAGTTCAATTTGTTCATGTTCTTGTTTCTCTTAACAGCGGGTAATTCTATGATAATGTGCTCCTGGTCTTGTTAGTACACATCTAATGGACCTTTATCCCCAAAAATCTCATATTTAAGCATCATGTGTTCAACTTGCTAAACCGTCCCATGGCAACACAAAAACTGCTAAATGCTTGGCCCTTTATATTTTGAAGTAATCTACAGCGTTCTCACAAATTTGTATTGTTCAGTTTGCTTTGCTATCTTGTGTGTATTTGAAAACAATGCTTTTTGGGGGAAATGGTCCAATATTTTGTAATCTATTTCAGTTGTTAGTGATGCACGTAACCCTCTCATTATTTTGATTGAAATGCTTGCTGTTAATGAAACCTTATTGTGACTCCCTTGATCGCTGCTTGCAGTTGAGCTTGAAAGTGGTCGATCAGATGCTCAAGCTTGGTTGGGAAGGCGACGGACTGAGCCCACTTATAAAATCGTAGCGTTTAGGCCTCTGAAATTTTTTATTTAGTTGAATACAGAAAATACGATATCCTGCTTTAATGTCACTAATGTATACGAGGGTATGCTTGCTGCCCTAGATCAGATATGAAGTTGATTTACAGTCCGCGGCTGTCCTGTGGGTGTAACATGTATTTGACCAGCGGAACAACTCTCTATGTCCTGAGCCTGATTCCACAGAGTGTTTACAGCATTTTTTGATTCTTTGTTGGGTTGTAGTTTGTTGTCTTGGACGAGTTATTATTCCCTCAAGGCATGAGTTCATTTTTGGCCATCATTTTTTCTCATGATTTTGTAAATGAAATATGACAGCATTCCATCTCGTATCTTTGTACATGTATCAACTCAATTTACTTCGTCAAAATTGAATATAGATAGTTGAAGGTTCTGGTTAAAAAGTATGAAAATAGTTAGATGGCAGTGTTCCAAAAATATTTTGCCTAACATTGTAAATGCTGTTTGTAACTAGTGAGACCTGAATAACTGTTGACAAGCTTGTTCTTTCCCTCAAAGATTTTTCTGCTCGTTGAATATTTAATCATTCAAGCTTGGTGGAAAAAAAATCAAGAAAATAGCTCGGTATTGTTGCTAGTTGAGAATTCTCATTTTAGATTTCAGAATCATGGTTCCAAAATGATGGAATCAGTGCTTGGTTTGAATACAATGCCTTGATATGATTGGGAATTATAAAAATTTAGCCATGCAACGGCACTTCATTCATTACTGAAAATGCTTTTGTTTTGTGAAAAAAGAGATACGGATGACAATTCCACATGAACCTGGATGATTCCTTCCTAAACCTGATTTGGGTTTTGGGTGAAACTCAAAGGTAGAGGGTGGGGTTTGAATTGGGTATGGGCACGGATCTACCTGATTTAAACCTGAACCGATGTAAAATAAATAAATAAATTTAAAGTTAAAAATATAAACTACATGTATATTAATCTAATTATATATTAAATAATTATCAATTACAGCATTTGGGTTGAGTTCAGGTTTGAGTATCCATATCTAGTCAGGTAGGTTTGGATAATTGTTTTGAATTCGAGTTTGTATATGAATAGTATAAAAACCAACACATTGGTATCCATGACCATCCCTATCAACGAAAACTAAGAGACCTTCCAAAAACACAGTATCTCTGGACCATTTGCATTGTTTATTGAAACAGTGTATTGATAGTTTACCCCTCCATCTAAGAAACTTTACGCTAATTATCAATCACATTGAATTCTTTTTACATGACTAGTTAGTTATTGTCAAATTAACTGGAGATAAATAAGTATTTTTTTTTATCTTAATTACACAGTGAAACAAATAAAATATAATTGAAAGCAAAAAAAATTAAAAATGGTGTCAAGGGGTATTTTTTGTATTTTCATAATAGCTTTTTTCGTTATTATAATATCAACTAAGAAACAATTTGATATTTGACCAAATGTTAAAATAACAAATAATTAAAAAGCACAATAAAATGACTCGAATGCCTTTTAAAAAAAAATTTCAAAACTGGAGTCAATGAACTTTTTCATCTTTTTACAATAGTTTTTTTCATTATTATTAAGTCAACTTATAGGCAATTCAGTATTTGATTAAAAAAAATGGGGCGCGTGGGAGGCATCCGAGCTCTTTGGGTTGTGCGTACGGCGCCTCCCCATGCTAAAAAATGATCTTCCATAATGTCATTAGAAATGTCATCATGTTCCTTTCTGGTGGAGTGACTCGTGTCAGCAGTGACAATCTAGTTTGTTGCTAGTAAACCTTTATTTTTATTTTTTTCTCTCTTTTCTCTCTAAAAAATTACAGTTTAATTCTTTTTTGTTATTTATTGATATTCTTCCGTTCTTCTGTTGATTTTTATTTTTTTAATGCCCGGACATGCTTGGCTAATAGTAGATGAGATGCAGCAGAACATGCTTATACATCAGCATCAAGTTAGTTTGACTAAGAGGCAAGGCAAGACAGCTTCCTTGGATAAGAAACTAAAAGGAAAATAACTAAACATAAGCCAGTCTGCAGTAATACATTCCTGTCCACTCAAAAGAAAATTATTAAGTAGTCATAGCAAACACGTGCAAATCCAGTTCTTCAAACTACAAAGACGCTCCAAGAAAACAAAAGGGAGCTGTAAGCACTCGGATAAGGAACTCTAACATCTCCAGAATGAGAGGTTGTAGGAATAAAGATACTGAAAGTATTGAAACTAATCCAAGAAGTACAGTACTGAAGCAAGGCTGAGAACAGAATGAGATATGGCCCAGGTCCTGAAGTAGCAAAAAGATACTGATTAGCAACTTGTTAATTATTGCTTCGTCTTTTTAGATGAGTTTTAGGTTAAGATTTGGAGTAGATTACATTTCTCAAGTTTAATCTATCATTTGTTGTCTCTAGGTTTTTATGCAGAACCTCCATCAAATAGTAAAGTCAGTGTTAAGTGGTATTTGTTTGACCAGGCAAGGCACTGGCTGTAATTAGACCCAACTGGCTTAAGCAAAAGGCAGGTCGGAAAGAACGAGGAATTTGGCTCTAACTGACTTCTTGTCATGATATGAACTTGATTGAGCAACTAATCGCAAGAAAGGAAGGTGCCCACATTCGAGCTAGGATTCTTTTTTATGGGAGAGGAAAACCCCAAATCCTTGTGCTGCTGCATTTCGAGATGCCATCTCCTCCATGGAGGGTGATTCTTTGTATCGTTCTGTATCTAAGATCAGTCCTGGGAACATACAGTTCAATTGTTAGGAAGCACTTTGAGGTTTCACAAATACTGAAATACACCAAAATTTGTAAATGAATTTTCATTTAATTAAGTATTTTTAATACTTAATATATATTTTATGCATGAAGGGGGTGGTACATGTTGCCTTAATAGGATGAGATTATTAATTATTACACCTCCTGCATAATTAATCACATGGTAAATAGAATTAATTGCGGATGAACAGCATATAACATTCAAGCTCCATCTGACAAGTGCAACATGTCAGATAGCAGAAAATTCGTCAGTTTTCTTCAGTTTTTCATTTCATAGCGAAAAGTTGCAAGTCTCTACTTCTCACCCCACTGCCGGATTGCACTTCCTAGTAATCCGAGGTCCCGCCGGGGGGGGGGGGGGGGGGGCGGCAGACGACCTGTGTCGTTTATGTTTGTTTTTTAAAAAAATAAAAGGCGGATGAAATAGAGGGGATGCACACAAACAACTCGTTGTTTATATATTTTTAAAAACAAATGGTTAATCACATGTTATCCATCATCTTAATAAATAAACAAAGTATTAGGTTTTTTTTTTTCTTTAAAAAAATATTTATTAAATTAATTTACTCTTCAGTTTTGACGTGGTTCTTAAATACTATTATATTTTTTTTTTTATTTTGATAATATGTTTTCAATTATTATATATCTGATATGAAAATAATAGTGTCTAATAATAAATTGTTCATGAAGATTTGATTCAAATTGTTTTCTTGTTCTTAAGATTTTTAAATAGATTTTGAATTTTATGAATTTTTTGACTTTCAATCACACATAAAATATGGACAATATTATTTTGATATTTTTTTATTAAATTACTTTAACAGTCATACAATCAATAATTAAAATTGATCTTTATAGGAAAAACAAAATTCAAAAGTATTATACTTTAAAATTTAATTACAATATTAAATAATTTCTTGGGACTTGAATGTTTTTTTTAGGTTTAAATAATTTTTGGTTTCCCTGCAACATAGCGCGGGTCTACAAACCAGTACTAACAACAAAAAAAACCAGTTTAATTGTTTATATGAATATTAAACAAGGTTAATATATGTTTTTCATCGTTTAATTTTAATCAAGAATCAGCACGAAGAGCACTATCGATCACTGTTGCAGTGGTGGTGTTGTAGCCGGTAAAAGTGCTAGAAGTCATGGTTGTAAACGTGTTTTTTGCGGTTGGCATTAGCAGTAGCGATCAAGCTTATGCCAGTGCTAGAGGTGCTCCTTTGTCAGAAGCAGCAGCAGTTTGAGAAGCTTCCACAGGCTTTCTTGAATGTGGACAGCCTCTATGCAAATGGCGTTCACAATTCTCTTTACCAGGAAGTACATCTTTGTTGTAAACTAACAAACATGAACAATAAGAAAAAAATATTTTCTAAATTAGCACATATAAAAAAATAATTATAAAAATTAACATAGTAATTTATATGCACATACAGTACATGCATAACTAGTATGTTGTACACGTAGCACATCGCAACTAGTAAATTTCAATTATCTTCCTGCGGATTTTTGCTTTCTCAATAATTAATCTATGCAAAAGGCAACATGCATGTTTTATATAGATCTAATAGCATGAAAGAAGCAAAAATAATCTAATAGCTAGAAAAAAAAAACAGAAAGGAAGGAGAAAAGAAAAGGATAGAAAAAAAGAATGAGGCATCTAAGAAATACCAGAGCTCAAATGATAAATTTTTAGTACCGTCGGAAAAATATCGATGAGATGAATTCATAGATACCATGAAAAACCAATTTTAAAGTTGATGATATATCATGCGTGCTATTTAAAGGCAACGATATACTCACTTGTTGACATCTTACCACTAACTTCGAAATTGGTTTTTCATGGTGTTTATAGATTCATCTCATCAATATTTTCTTATGGTACTACGAGTTTCATCATCGAAGCTACATTGCTTTTTTAACGCTTCATTTTTTATTTTTCTTCTCTTTTCCCTCTTTTTTATTTTTGTCATGTCATCTTGTTTTTAGCCTTTAAATTTATTTTTTTTCATGTCCTTTGATCTTTATAAAACATGCATGTTGACTTTTGCATAAATAAATTACTGAGAAAGCAAAATCTTGCACGAAGAGAATTAAAATTTGCTAGTTGTGCATGTGTTACTTGCATAACACACATTACCAAATTTAATAGTTTTATCGATAAAAAATTATATTAGTACTTACACTTACATTTCACCAACAGAATCACAGATGAAAACCATCTGTAAAAAAAATGCTCGTCTATAATTTCTAGTTTATTGGTAAGTCTGTTGTTAGTAAATTTACCGATAGTTTTACAGACATAAACAGACCATGCGCGCTAAAAAAAAACTCTCACTTCAATCCGTTGGTAATTCTCTTGATACTATTTAGCATATCGTTGACATGATAACTGTAGGTAATTTTGTCGATGATTTGCAGTGAAATTTGCAGTTATTCATTTCCAACTCTCTAAAATATATCAACAGAAAAACTTCATCAGTGAGTTAACAGTTGCAATGACATTTGCAATAGTTTTTTTTTTCAATTCTCTGAAATATACTGATGGAATTATTTCATCGGTAACCCCGTTAGTAATAATTTAAAAATATTTTTTTAAAAAAATCTATTTAACAGAAATGGAAAATAATTAAAAAAAATTAGTTAATATAAAATTTAAAAATTAATTGTCTTAATAAAAAAAACATTCAAATACAATGAAACTATAATAGAGGTGACGCTGGAGGAGGAGGAGGAGGTTGGTCATCCCTAAGACTATGAGGCCAATAAGAGGGTGCACATGTATCACTCATATGTGATCTCATATCCATAACTATTTGGCGAAGTTCTTTAAATTCGCAGAGAGTTGTTCATGTTTTTTATTGAGATGGACCAGACATTCTTTCACTCCTCGATCTAACAAGGCTGTGAACTTCGAAGACTGAGTGCTCGGGACCAATTGCGAGCACCAAACGGTTGAAACACCACGGGTCATCCGCAAGTTCTTGGTCGTGGTATTAGAGAGTTTGTATACTCAATTTCTATGGGGTCCACCGGACGATCCTGCCTTTAACCACAAATCTGGATCCGAATCTGGCTGGGTCGAAAGATCGTCCTCATATCTATCATTCAACCTGTTGTTATATGTCCCCTGAAAATAAAAAATAAAATCATCAAATTCAAGTAAATAATAACTTAAGAAAAAAAATGGTTGAAAACCAACGTACCACAAAGTGTTGAGCTCGGTTGTTGACGAGCCGCTGCACCCTTTTTTGACGGTCATCACTCCGCACATGTGTTTCCACAAAAAGCTCCATTGGACTTGGCTCTTGTTCAAGAGTCGTAGCCTGCAAGATAAAAATATTGTTAGTTAAATATATTTATAAATAACAACAAATTAAAATAAATAAATGTAATTAAAAGAAATCTTATCATTTGCTTCGCATGACCTTGATTCATTCTCATCGTATCCATAGTCATATTTTTATAAGGATTATTATTGTCATCTACAACTACATGCATGTTGCTAGCACTAGAAGTTGACTCACTTGTCCTTTCTACCATGGTCTCGTGAGGAACAAATAGTTCTCCGTGTGCATACCAACACATGTAATCCTCCATGAACCCTTTAGTTAGAAGATGCATTGTTACAACATCTTGATGCAGAAACTTTAAATTTTTACACTTCCTACATGGACATCTAATACCACCATCAGTAAAATTTCTCGGAATAGATGTTGCAAAATTAATAAAACTCTGAACCCCGTTACAATAATCCATCCTCCGCAATCCTTGGGGTGAGTGTCGATACATCCATGAACGATCATCCATAACTTCTATTGAACCTCTATAAAATTATAACGACAAGATGTATTAATTAACTATGTTAAGTAAATAAATTTGCAAAAATATTAGTTTAACTCAAACTTATTCAATCTATTTTAATACTTATTTTAATTCATTATCAATTATCTACATAAATGTAAATTTATACACATTTACCGGAAATTACAACTAGATAATAAAATTAACAAGATATAAAAAAAACCCGTTAAATAAACCATTATTTCTTTTATCACAAAACACCTAAATCGGTAATTCAACATAAATTTTAACAATTTACAAACAAATATAATTTTACAAAATCTAAAACAAACCATAACATATACAAATCATAAATCCATCAATAAATTTACTTTCAAAAATTTTGTCGGGACCTAGTTATACATATACTAGGTGGGCGTATCAACTACTGTGTCAGTTTACGAATTATTTTTTTCAGCTATACTAGTTCGGGAAATAGTTTTTCGTACTGTGCTAATCTAGGGAAAAAAATACCCCATTTCTTCCCAACAGTTCTTCTACACCTCCCAGGTTCTGTATCCATCATTTGTCTACAATCAAATCCCTGAGGACTTAGTCCCGCAACAGACATAAGAAAGCAAATTAACACGGGAGGTCGAATTCATTTAAATTTATAACAAACTAACCTTAAACAAACATAAAACTCAAGTTTCACGCCAGCCACAGATCATTTTTCGAACAAGCAGGAGTCCCCAAAAGGGTGTGTTACATAAGAGTAACAACAAATCCCAATATGTTTTATCACAAAGATAAATCTCAACTACTTCAAGTTACAGACAGCATTGTTGGAAAAGCGTGAGCCCCGCATGTAAATCACTCCAATAAATATAAACCCGCAGCAACAAATTTAATAGAAGAACACCATAAAACCAAGAAAACCCCAGGTCTGTAAGCAGTATGAGCTTAAACAAACACGGATCAATCTAATTAAAAAAAGCCTATTTTGAAGCTCAAACCCCAGGAAAAATCAAGAAACTAAAGCAAGCCTCAGCCAAGAAATTAGCGACGTGACAATAACAGAAAAAAGATAGACTTACAGCTTGGGAATTGCCGATAAAGATCACCACCACTAAAAGAACAGAGAGAGCTACTAGCAACACTATGCCAAATGGGAACTGCAAGGTCAAGAGGCACAGGAAGACCAGCTACTATATATGTACTTGAATATCAAAGCTTGTTGTGTAAGCTCATGCAACTTAGTCTCCGTAGGGAACACGTGTCTGTCATCTTGATCATCAGCACCAATCCCAAGAGACTTTCATCGACGGTGCTGATTCTTCGGATACTCTTTCCTCCATTGTCGTGAGACTACAGGGACAAAGAACAGACACGGGATTGTGTACTTGACTGTGTTTATGGGCATTGACAGGGAGAGAGAGGGGGGCAGAGGTTTATTTTAAAAAAGTGAATTCAAAGGCTACTTAAAGGCCGCAGCTCCACCTCCTTATCAGCCACGAGCGTAGGTCCTTTGTCTTTGTGAGCGAGGTCAAAGAGGTGCCAGTTTTTCTGACAATATTCAACAGCCTTTTGGGCGTGCAAGATTCTAAAGCAAAAGCAGATAGATGACTGTTTTTACTGTTATGTTTTCAATACAAATTTAATAAAAAAAATTAAATTTTTTTATTTTTTATTTTTAATTAATTTTTTTATTTGATATTTTGATATTAAATATAATAATATTATAAAAAATTATTTTAATATATTACTAAAAAAATACAATTTAAAAATTAGCCGCAACAACTTTCCAAATAACCTCTCTATTTAGCCCCTACAAATTTCATATTGTTCCATCACCATCTTTATAGTTTACGATCTCTATCGGTCTTAGAGTATCTAAGAGACTCTAAGGTGATACTTTGCTCTTAAATCATTAAGGATAATTTAATGATATATCTTTTGAATTTTTTAACTATCCTGGAATTTGCATGCTTATCTAAATTAACAAAAAACTATATCTGAATTAAAAAAAAAAAACCTAAAAGATGAAGAGTTTGACTCAATTTCTTTTTACAAAATAATATTCATTGTAACAGTATCTTGTTTCCTTACTCCCTTTATTTTTTTTAATTTATATATATATATTACTTTTAATTACTTCCTTCAATATTAAATTTATTAGGGATTGCATTTCATTAAATTTATCTTAGTCTTATGACCTAAATTGCTAGTTTGACGAGTTAACTCGATTGATTTGAGTTTTTCTTTTCTTTTTCTAATTGGCTCTTTTTTTTCAACCATATTTTTCAATATCAGGTTGATTAAAAATTAGGCTTCGTCATTTATTTTGATTTACTTTTTATAAGATTATATTCGTCTCATGACTCGGGTTACGGGTTTGGTTAGTTTACCCGGGTTGACTCGAGTTATTTTTTAATTTTATCTTTCAATACTGAATTGATTTGGAATTAAGTTTCATAATTTTTTTTAATTTTTTTCTATTGAATTATCTCAATTTCATGATCCAAGTCGTATGTTTGGTAAATTAGTCTAGATTAACTCGAGTTATTTTTTTAAATTCCTATTTGTTTTTGCTAATATAATGATGCTATAAACTAATGGGTTATCCAAATCTCAAAATCTTGTAAATTGGGTGATCTTTGCCAAGTGGACAAGAGAATTTTGTTGAAGTCGATGTTTTATTTCTAATGTTCTTCTTTTTTGGGTAGATGCATTTTTTAGCGGAGAAGACTACAGTTCCTCTTCCATTACCCATTCTTTCCTGTGGACTTCAATATTAATGGAATCGAGTGAGATTTTTATTAAGAAAATTAAGGATTGAGATTTTATTGCATCAATTGTTTAAGTTCATTTTGTTTTGTTGATATCGCGGTGCTAGAAACTGAACAAGAGAATTGGGCTAATTATTATGCGTTTGGTTTTGTTTTTATATTTATTAATTAGTTTCAATTTATAATCATAATAATTAATCAGTTAATTTATTTCATTTTGCTAGCTATGCTATAATTATAGGGTATAAAAGTATAAACTCAACGATCATCACTACGACTCAAGTTCGCAAGCTAGGTAAGGCTTGGTTGAGCAAGTAGGTTATAGAGAGGCGAGATTGACCAAGTTTGGAGATGCAATTCGTAATCTTATCTAGTTATATATTAATGTTATAAATAATTTTTTAAAATTTTTTTTTAAAATTAAATGTATTTTAAAAGACAATTATTACATGATATAAAACAAGCTATAAGTTGATATGTAATATTATTATTTCAAATTCAAATCTAAAAGTAAAAATAAAAATTCTCATAAGAGGAAGATTAAAAAATAAAACTAAATTTGGATAGAAGGGGCCATAATCTCCTATCGTTGCCTATCGTTGACTTCTAGCCATGGAGTGAGCCATGCGTGACTTTTATGAGGGATTGTGTTAATTTAACTGGATGTCAAACAGAAGGCACGTATTTATGCTAATTTGATTAGGAAAGTATTTAATTCAATAGGCGAAGGTGGTCCTTGAAACATACTTCAAAATTCGAATTATAAACATATTTTGACCGTTTAATGAAGCATCTGATTGGTGGCTCGTAACCGTTAGAGACCAATCCCATCAACCATCATACTCACACTTGCTGTTATGATCGCATTCATTTGACCAGAGAAATTATTACATAAATTAAGCTTCTCGTATAATTGATAAACTATATCAATGAACATGAAATACATAAATAAAATATAATAATCTTTATTTACTTGAAGATGTATACATTTTTCATTATTTATGTTTATATTTTTTTATTATTATTAACGTGAATATCCATGTCAGCTTGCGCGCACCTCGATTAATCATATGGATCCTAAAGTTAACAACCATGTAAATCTCCAGATGATCTTGAAATTTGTAAAATTTAAACTGATAATTTATAAGAAGTAAATCTAGAATTTGACCAGTTAAGTTATACCCATTAAAATTGTATATAGATGATGTTTTAATCGCGTTGTATCATTTTCAAAGCAGACCGGCAATAACAATACCTATTGATTGCCACCATGCATAGTGCCCTTTTCCAGATGTGAACCAAAAGCATGCCTTCCTTCCCTTTACATGGCCCCGCCTTTCAATCATTTAAAAAAGTTTGGAGGCTTTTTAAAAATATTTTTTATTTATAAATATATAAAAAAAATTTAAAAAAATAAAAAAAATTCAACTATTTTTAAAAAACAAAAACAAAAGAATGTAACCAAACTTATAAACCCAAACCCCTCTAATGGTAGTTACCCCCCTCCGGTGATGATTTCTTTGTTCGTGGTTGAATCAATAAAGAAGTCTATTTGGATCATTAAAAATATAAGTTAGCGATAGTTTTTCCAATTTTTTTCCCTTGTAACCAATCTAATTCCAAGTATTCATGTAACTGGTCACACAGGTATTGTTTTATAAAATTGAACACTTATAATATTTATGCCATTTGTTTTGCTCTTTTTTTATATATAAATAGTAATTCAATTACAATATTATTAAAATATTTTCAACGTAATCATTATTCTTCTTCTCCACTATTTCTTTTTCTTTTATTAATATCATTATTATTACCATAATCACCTCGCCACCATCTCTTTTATTACCATCTTAAGACTATCTTTCTCACCACCATGATCATTTCTTTAATCATCGTCATTTTATTATCACTACTTTCATCTTTATTGTTATAGAATAATATAAATCATATCCTGGGATTTCACTTATCAGCTTAAGCTATTGGATTGAGATGATTCTTTGACATGGTATCAGAACTTTGATGACAAAGTGGTCTCGAATTCGAATCTCATCATCCTCATTTATTTGATAAAAAAATTAAGCACAAGTAATGTGGGCCTTTTGCAAGTTTCAAGCCCAAAAGACTTTCACTTGAGGGGGTGTGTTAGAGAATAATATAAATCATATCCTGAGACCTTACCTAACAGCTTAAGCTTTTAGGTTGAGATGATTCTTTGACATACTATCCTCTCCTCAATCATTATTATTAAAAAATATTTTATGTAAAACATAAGAGGCTGTTTGGTTCTGCGGTTGAACCTGCTTTTCACCGAATTTCAAATTATTTTTTTTTTTGCTAAAATTGAGTGCGGTTTGTACTTTTTGGATCATTTTGATGTGCTGATGTCAAAAATGATTTTTAAAAAATAAAAAAACATCATTGGCATGTATTTCGGCACGAAAAGCTATTTGAAAAGCAACCACTACCACACTGCCAAACACCCTCTACACTTAATTTTGAATTCTTGAAAGAGTAACTTCGATGTGGAAGACAAACTAGTTCATGTTTATGGGGCATCACTTTTTTTTTTTTTTTGTTCACAGTTCCTTATTTCTTTCTAGTTTTTTAGATCAACCGAATCTAGTAGAGTGTATGTCCGGGCCTTTACTATGTATATTATGTTGTATTATGTGATTAAATTAAATTATTTAGTAATTAATTGTTCTTTATACTGTGAGTGAAATCATTTGAATTATTTGGTAATCTATTGCCATGTTGATTGGATTAAAATATAAATTAAAATATTTTCTTAAAAAAATTAAATGAGTTGTTAAAAAATGAATTATTTCTTTTTTAGAAAACATACAAATATAATAAAAAGAAGGAAACAATAATAACTAATATATTTAAAATAAAATAATTCATGTTAGTTGATTTTAAAATATTTAAAATTATTAAAACTATGTAACTAGATATCAGTGTGTGTCTGTGTGTGTGTGTGTGTGTGTATATATATATATATATGCTTTTATGAAAATAACCTTCGTGCTCAAAATTTATTTTTTAAAATCTTTATGAAACATTTTTTGGTATTTTATTTTAAAATGAAATATTAAATGCTAGAAAAACAAATGAAACAGGCTCTAATTCTCTTATATCTGAAATTGGAATAAGAATATCCGAATTCCAATTCCGATTTCCGTCATATTTCTCGTAACATAATGGCTCTTGAAGACAATGACGATACTAATTGATGGCATAAGCCCAGACAGACAAAAGGCTACAGTGAACCCTATCCACTATAAATAAGGGCCGAAAGACACGAAGATGGCCCATAAAAAATATATAAGAACAAAAATCAATGTGTTTTGTTTCTCAATTCTCATCACTTGTAAATGATTATTCATTGCTAACGCTATTTTGTAGCTTAAAAATTCTCACCAGAAAAGAAAAATCACCAAATAAAGGAGAGGAGAATATAATCACCCAAAATCCCAATTTCAAAATCCTCATTTTTCACAACACTTTTATTGCAAACAATCACAATTTCTTTCCTTACAATGGCGTCACCAAAACTCCCCAGCAACAGCAGCAGCATATCAATCTCGGTAGCTGACGACGACGACTCAGACGAACTGAGTCGAATGCGAGCTCGAGTGCGTAGAAAACGCAAGAAACACCATCACCGATTCAAGAACAATTTTTCACAGAGAATCATTAGGTTTGTTTTAAAATACTGGACGCTCTTGATCTTCCTTCCCGCTGCCGGATTGCTAATATTTGAAGCCTCGAAGATTGGTAGAAAACCGAGCTTGGATGATGCAAAAGTATCTGAACAAGTTATTGAAGTGAGAAAGCCGAGTTTTCAAGCTGATTTGAATAATAATAAATCAGGGGGCAATTTGAACCGGCTTGATCCAGTGACTCACATTGTCGGTGGAGTTAGAGAACGTAAGTAATTACTGAGATTTACCTCTTTAATTTGTTCAATGTTCCTGTAATTTTTTTCCCATCGAGATTCCGTTGGCGCAAACTATTTTACTTGTGATTAATTTGGATATAACTGGAATGGAAGAAATACATTGTGTTTTACTGCGTTGATTTTCACTTGAATATCCTGTGTTGTCATAAAAATGATAAAAATCTTAGTGATTATTACATTGCTTGCCCATTGTGAATAAAAAATCTTAGGCTAGAGTAATGTAATTTTTTTTTTGCGTTTCAAAAATGTTAATTTTTTATTTATGTTAAATTAATAGTTTTTGGTATTTTCGTATTATTTTAATATACTGGAAAAAATAACTTTTAAAAAATAAAAAATATTATTTTAATATATTTTCCAGCGAAATCACTTTGAAAATTAACTGGTATCACATTTTCAAACACCCTTAAAATCACATCACAGGAGAAAACCGTGTTTTCATCACATAAGCAATACGTTCAAATATGGTTCTGTTCAAAATATGTGTTAGAGGGAGGAGGGGAGAGGAGGCAAGATAAATCTTTTCATTGACTTTATTGTTGCATGTGATTAGTTGGTTTATGGTGTTGATGTTTGGCAAAGTTTTAAATCTTGATCTTTTATTTATGGCATTTATCTATGTTGATTCGTAGTGGTGTTGAAATTAGTTCAATATGTGACACAGAGCTTGTGGATCGTATCAGGTTGCTTGAAACTGCTACCTTATGAAGAGCTTCAACATTTGGATATTCCAATCCATGATAATTTCAGTGGTCCTGTGAAAAACGTGGTGTACATATCAGAGAAAGATACACGACATATAGGAGGGAACATTACTTTGTCTGGACAGCACACAGAAGGCACAAGATTTAATTTATTTACTGGACATCAAACTTTTGATCAGAGGGAGAGAAGTTTTAAGGTTATAAGCTACATCTCAAAACCTTTGGCTTTATTTAAGATCAAATAGATCATTATTCCCTTGATATCTAAGGTGCAGCATAAGGTTGCCTTGGCTGGAAACTCTCAAACTGCAAAACCTACAGGATTCTTTGACCTCAAACTTCTCTAATCCTTTGGTTTTATATGCCAGTTGTTTTTCATACTGCCTGTAAATTTGTGGTTTCAGGTGAATGAAACAGCTGAGCTGCACTGTGGGTTTTACAATGAAAACGGTGGGTTTAAGATTTCTGATGAGGACAGAAGTTACATGCAAACCTGCAAAGTTGTGGTGTCTACATGTGCTTTTGGTGGTGGAGATGACCTTCATCAACCTATTGGAATGTCAGAGGCCACGCTTGAGAAGGTCAGTCAGCATGCGTAGTCCAGGTGTCTTACTTTATTTCTTTCTTACATCCAGTCTTTACAAACACTTGCAAACCACTATGCAGGTTTGTTATGTTGCCTTTTGGGACGAAATTACTCTAGCAGCTCAGGAGTCACAGGGGCACAGAATTGGTGAGGACCATTTTATTGGGAAATGGCGTGTTGTGGTTGTAAGGGATCTTCCTTTTGCAGACCAAAGGTTGAATGGTAAAATCCCTAAGGTATCGAAGTTATATGCAATCATTCTCCTTTCTTGCTCCTTTCTTGAATTCCTTTCTTTTCGACATGCTATTGCTTCATTGTTAGTTCTTCATTTGAGATTTCGTTTCCATCTTCATGATTATTATCTCCATTCTACTTATAGTCTTAACAATTTTTGCTCATCCCACATAATGCTGCTTTTATAACCTCCCTTCCATTGCTTAATCCAAAGATTGTTGGAAAACAGTGATTGGACATAAGTTTTGATTGGGTATGAATTTTCAGTTGTTTGGTATTTGCTTCAAATTTCCTTATTTCTTGTTTTTTCAAACCAGAGAGTGTGTGTGTGTTTCTTGCCGGAGGGGGGGGGGGATTCATTGGATTTGTCATACCCTTTGAAATCTTAATTATGGGAAAGCTCAGGATCTTCTTTCCCTACTTCCTATCTTGAATAATTGGGTTCTAGATGGGAGATCATAGAGTTTGATCCTTGAAGGGGTCTGGAAATTTGTCCTCTTAGTCTTTTTTGTGCTATCTCTCCCAGAACCCAAACTTGCTAGCTTTTACCTCATCTCATTTTTTCTGGAAAGCTAAGGTTTCCATCAAAGTCCAAAGTTAGGGCTTTCACGTGTACAATGGTTCTCAGCGAAGGTTAGTACTAACCATCTGTTGCAGATTAGAAGTCCTCACAGGGCCTTATCTCCTAATGTTTGTGTAACTTGTCACCAAAATGGAGAGTCTTGTAGCCATTTTTTTATTTTTACTTTGCCCACTGGTTTATGATGGGAAGTCATGGGGTACCTCGAATGGGGTGGATGGATTTCTACTGGTTTCCTTTGTGGGTTTTGGGTTAGGGAAGATTGTCAGATTTTATGGTCACAGTGGGTCCGCCTTCCATTGCTAGAATTTTCATGATTCAATTCACTTTCAGTAGTTTGTTATGGCATATTAGTTATCCATGCATCCTTATGGTTTCATGCTTCTAGTGCCTTTAGCGGTGTATCATGAGCCCCTTTAATAATGTCTGTCTATGAGAGAGCATTTATAAAGATATGGTCCAGGACAGCAATTCAGATCCAAAGGATCTAAGGAGTTCAGTGCTTAAGAACCAACCATGGGAATGATAAAACCTGCTATTTCTTAATCTACTTCCATTCAATATGTTTTTGTTTTAGAAAATTATTGATGAGAGGGGGGATAAGAAAGGATATCTGCAGCGAGTTAATGGGATCCTACTTGGTCTTCTACATGCTTGTTTAACAACTGTCTGTCTAAAAAAGGCAGAACAATATGGGGCATCAAAACTATTTTAATCATATTATAATTTCCATATGTTGATTGCTGTAAGCAATTGTTTTTCCTTGTTTTGTTTGTAAACTGGTAGTGCCATGCAAATATTAATTAGTACTGGCAGAAAACACCCACTGTTTGGATAATGGAAGTGTTAACTGGCCAGTATCACTTATGAGATCATACAATCTATGTTGGAAAGATTCTATGAAATTTACACCCATCAAAGTCATGCATGATTCCTTGTATATTCTTTTTGGAAGCTAGCATCACTCATCTGCTTTTCCTCTTCTGTCGGCATGTTTCATGTCTGTGTGTTGATTGTCTTTGGAGGGTATTCTTATCAACTTCCGCTGTTGCCAGATGTTGGGACATCGCTTATTTCCTCAGGCAAAGTATTCTATCTGGGTCGATTCAAAGTCCCAATTTAGGAGAGACCCTTTAGGTGTTTTGGAAGCCCTCCTTTGGCGATCAAATTCTGTCTTGGCAATTTCTGAACATGGAGCTCGCAGTAGTGTTTATGATGAGGCTAAGGCTGTTGTCAAGAAACACAAAGCCACCCCTGAAGAAGTGGAGGTGCAGATAACTCAGTATCGGCATGATGGGTTGCCTGAAGACAAAAGATTATACGGAAAGAAAGGTAAATTCTATTTTGTTTTAAGGTGATGATGGTATTAAATAAAAATAGGCTTTATGTAACAAACACTAGACCAGGATTTACGATCCAAGCCAGTTTCCTTGCACAATGCTGTTTTTTGCTCAAATATTTGGATGTAATGGTGGAAAGGGAAAGTCACAGAAACACATCTATATTCACACCCTGAAGCCCACAGCCTTATTTGATTCGGCCGGAATGAGTTGCATCGATCCAATCCCCCTCCTTTCCTCCCCCAACCCCTCCCCCCCCCCCCCAACAGACACACACACACACACCTTTTGGCGTTGTAGGAACATGATGAGTGATTGCATAATTGTTGGTCTTTGCAGCTCTCAACGAGGCCTCAATCATTGTGAGGGAGCATACACCATTGACTAACCTGTTTATGTGCCTCTGGTTTAATGAAGTAGTTCGTTTCACATCTAGGGATCAGATGAGTTTCCCATATGTTCTTTGGCGGTTGAAAGTGCTCAAGGACATCCATAGGTTTCCAGTTTGCATCCGAAAGGATCTTGTTAATAGTATGGGGCATGTACGTAAGGCAAAGCCATTGATAAGTTAATCCTTTGGTGCATATGGTACTCCGGCATCTGTTCCGCCTCATTGCTCAGATACTTGCAGTTGGATTGTATTCATTCATATAATCAGGCTTACTTGCAGTTTGATTGTTTTCCTTCGCGGTTCACTTGTAGTTATTTTCAATCCTTGTTGTTTCTCCTTGCATTTTGAATTCTTTGTATTCTTTGGAAGGTTTAAAAGTTGGTTGCTTTGATCTAAAAGTTAAGCTTTATGGGTTTTTTTTTTCTTCTATCAAATTGATCTAATTTTACTAAATATATTTTTCTCAAACCACTTCCTGAAATAAGCTGATCACATAAATCTATTACAGGACGGGTGAAAGTCTTGAGAACAATCTTTGCGCAGGATTAGCATTATTCATGATTGATTTTTATTTTTATATGTAGATTTAATGTTGTTGTGTTTCTCAATTATCCATAATTATAATTATATTGGATTCAAAAAAGCTTATAAAAATATATAATTATATATATGAGCTTTATTTAAAACACTACATTTCATGAAAGTAAAAGATCTAATTTTATTAACTTTAACTTGGAGGGGTGTTGTTTAATTGGTTAAGTTTTAAGTTTATTTTCTAGAGATTATTAATTGGAGTTTCACAAATATTATAGTTATTTGAAATTTATATAATTATTAATTTTAGAAATTGTTAACTTTATTATCACCTGTAAAATTAATTAGAATTAATTAGGATATGTAAAAATGAACACTCAAAATAATAATAATAATAAAATAAACATATGGAAATTATTGACAACTGAGATGACGGCCTCCTTTTGAATGAGACTATGAGAGAACGAGAAGCATAAAACAACCTCCTATGTGGAGCCGACGTCGTTTCAAGGAAGACAAACTGGAATGACACCTCTCTCTCTTTATAAATCAACAAAATCCCTAATACGTGTACAGAAGTAATCCAACAGACAAGCAGTGGTGACTATGGCGACCGCACCTCTCCTCCCCACCACTAACTCAACTTCACAAGAGAAACGGCACCGTTCTATCTTCGACGTCCCCACCGATTTCTTCGATGCGTGTCGTTTACTCTCCCCCTCCTCCTCCCCCTCCCCTGCATCAACATCAGTAGCACCCGAAATTCCCTCTCCCATCGAAACTCTAGACGAAGTCGATACGATTTCCAAAAACGGCGTCGAAGTCACAATTCCTAGATGGACCTGTAACACTTGCAAAGCCGAATTCGATTCTCTCCAAGACCAGCGGTTTCACTTTAAATCCGATTTTCATCGAATCAATGTAATTGCAGAGGTTAACTTATATGTATGGATGTATGTATGTATTTACTTTAAGTAGAAAACCAATTGTTTTAATTTCAGGTTAAATTAAGCATTGCTGGAAAAGATATTGTTAAAGAGGAAGATTTTGATGAATCATTCAAAGATTGTGATATCTCGAGCGTGTCAGGATCAGAAGATGAAGCTGAAAAGGTGTCCATTTTGCGGACTGATGCGCAAAGAGGGTTTGTAGAGAGTGTGAAGCAGAAGTTGTTTATTCGTCTTAAGACGGGAGAGAGAGTTTCGATATGGAAGAGTCTGGTTTTGAATGATAGTGAAAGTGTTTGTTTTGAGAATGATAATGTTCTTGGGGGGTGTTTGAGAGAGAGTGAAGTGATTGAGAGGTTGAAGTTTTTGATTCATGAGGAGAGGAACGGGACGCGTCTGAGGATTGTGTTGCTTGCTAGTGGTGGACATTTTGTTGGGTGTGTTTTTGATGGGAATTCGCCTGTTCTTCATAAAACATTTCACAGGTTAGTGTAGAGACTGCACAAAACTATGATCTTTATGTGCCTTTTGAATTGTTGCTTGGGAATTATTAAAGTTGTCCTGCGTTTTGTTGCGGAAATGTTGAATTCTTTGTTTTTCCTCCCCTTGTGATTTAGATATGTTGTAAGAGCCAAAGCTGGTAAAAAGCAGTCATCTAAAGATGGGACTGGTAGAGCTGCACATTCTGCTGGAGCTTCACTTCGTCGGTATAATGAACTGGCTTTGAAGAAGGTATCGAGTGTAAACTGTCGCTGTTATAATTTTTGGATTATGTTGTTAAGCATAGTCCTATTTTCAGTGCCTCTATAAACAGTTTGGCTCCCATGATCTATTTGTAAAATAAAGTAACTACACGGTTAATCCTGAAATAGTGAAATAGGGATCTAACAAAATAAGTGTTATTAATTTGGTTTCCATCTTTTTCCACTAACTTATCCTAATATGGCGATTCAAAGTTTTGGTTTGTAAATCGATTGTTTGATGTCGTTGTGACATAAATGTTTTAATTCCTGTCCTTGTTAACTGATTATTTTCTCATAAATATGAAATGTAGGACATTCAAGAACTACTTGATGTTTGGAAGCCTTATTTTGACGCTTCATCATGTATTTACTTATATGCACCTTCAAGCAATCGGCAACTACTTTTTGATGGCAATAAAGCATATTTCAGCCATCAGCACCATGTTCGAAATATACCATTGAGTATTAGGAGGCCTACTTTCAAAGAAGCACGACGCATTTACAACCAATTGGCACAAGTCACCTATGAAGTGGATGAGAAGGAAAGCCTACCAGACACCATTGATGACTTGGTGTCAACCACAAGCACCATTACAAATAGCTGCCCTGGCCCCAGCAAAGAGGACTTGAACGACAGCATTAATAGTGCTGAATCTACCGAACCTTCTTCTATTAAAAAAAAATCTGATGATCTGCATGTATCAAGTGGGAGTGAAAGTGAAGTTGCTGGCATGACAACGCCTTTGCATGAAGCAACACAATCTGGTGATGTTCATCAGGTTTTGAAACTCCTAGAACAGGGTTTGGATCCTTGTATCAAAGATGAAAGGGGGCGGACCCCTTATATGCTGGCAAATGATAAGGAAGTCAGAAATACATTTAGACGCTTTATGGCTTTAAACATTGATAGATGGGATTGGCATGCTGCTAATGTGCCTAGTGCATTAACAAAAGAAATGGAGGAATCTCAAGCTGCTAAGCAGGTAGTAATTTTATTTATGCATCTTTGTTTTTTCTTTGTTCTGAGCCTTTTGCTACTTAAACAAATTTGAAGTAGATCTATCCTTTTCTGGTCCTGTAAGTAATGACCGTCCATGTAACATCATCTGACAAAATTGATGAAAGGAAGAGACACAGAACAAAGTCTTAATCAGGCTGATTCATAGTGGAGCATCGATGCCTTATCCTAGCTTGTCAAATGCATTGGCTTTCTGTAACCTAATTGTTATAAGATTTTATTGGTCATTTTCAATTGGAGCTTTGCTCATAAATTATTTGTTAACTTAACCATCACTACTTATCTTGTATGGAGTTAGAATTACGAAGTCATTGGGACTTCCGGGGCATTTCATAAAGTCAGTTGCCTAATGTAGAAGCATATACTTTAACGCATCCATGATTCTGCTGCTTCGTGATTTTGATACATTCAAGTTCAATGCTTAAATTGATAATTTATGTTTGTGGTTGTTCAGACAGAGAAAGAGGAAAAGAGGAAAGCTAGAGCAAAAGAATTGAAGAAATTACGTAAGGCTAGAGAAAAGAAAGCTCAGGTATTTTATGTTCATTAACACTGGGATGCTATGTTCCTTCTAACCTGTTTATTCATTGTCTTAGGATGAGCTTTCAAGGACACAGCTGGTATTAGCATCATATTTAACGTATAAACATACAAATACAACCATTTTAAAAAATTACAGAAGTGTCCTATTTGAATGGCAGGCAGACCATCAACTTCTCATCTACGTTAATTAAAAAAGTTTGCTAGCTATTAAATTTAAGATGGCCATAATTTTTTTCTTCTTCTTTTGGTGTGTTTTTCTGTGCCCGGTTTAAGGAAGAGATTTTTGAACGAAACATGTGACCTCTTAAAATGATGAAGTCATTCAAACTGGAAAGAGATACACCCACTCCTTTTTTTCTCACTCAAGTGGACCCTAAGCTTTCTTGATTCTATAAAATGATGAAGTCCATTGAGAAATAGAGTCTAGATTATCATCAATGTTTAAAAGGCTGAATAACAGGCCTGTTAGTAATGTCATCTTCAGGGAGTTTTTTGGTAGCCCATTATTGATCTATCATCTATTACATACAGAGATAACCCAATCTTATGCTTGCATTGCAATTGAATGGCAGTATACCAAAATAGATGATTTGATATCTTTACTTCCAAGATGACTTACGAATCATGTGAGCATAACCTGCATGTAGTAGCCCAAAAGCATGTAAAGCGTGTTTTATATGAGCAATTGAGCATTCAGGATTTGCAATAAATGATCTGTATCATGAAATAGGTGTTTTTCCTTTTTCTTGCCTTTTGACAGTTCCAAATTTCTGTAATATGTTGATAACACTTTTTATGATGTTAATTCAGGCTGAGGCTGCATCATCCCAAAATGCTGCGGCAGTTCTAGTTAATCGAGCTACTCCAATTTCAGCTATCAAGGGACAATCTCAGCCTAGTGGAGGATCAAAAATATCTACAGAGGTAAGGATTTTATTATTATTTTTTCAACCATTTTTGGGTTGAGAATAGGAATATTGTGACAATGAAGATCCTCAAAAGCACTTTTGTGATTTGATGCTGTTTCCGTTTTAGTCCTTTTAACATGTTTATTAGTTTTTAATACTCTTAAAGAATTCAGGTTCATTGTACTCTATAGGTTGTTCAATTTTTCCTCTTTTGATATTCTGTTCTCGTCCAGCAGGAACTTAAGAGGGCTGAAGCTATTGAGAGGGAAAAGAGAGCAGCTGCTGCAGAGAGGAGAATGGCAGCAGTTGCTGCTATCAATGCCCAAAGCAGTAGCACGAGCACCGTGCCAGCCATGGCACAACCCAAAAGTGGCTTGACATCAGATATAACATGCTCCTGTTGCAATGTGTCGTTAGCTGGTAAAGTTCCATTTCATAGATATAATTACAAGTACTGCAGTACGTCTTGCATGCATGTACATAGAGAGATCCTCGAGGATGAATAACGTAATTGCTTTCAGCAGGTATTTTGCAATTATTTTTGCATTATATAACATTATTTTGTAGTTGCAATTGCATATTTATAACTAATAAAAAGAGTTAATAAATTTTCCGCTTCCTCTCATTTGTGCATCGTCTTGTTTTTTTCTATGTTTGTCTTTAGCTTGAAAGCCTATTTTCACATTTAATCATATTTTGAATGCCATGCATGTACAAATTCAATAAAAGTTGCATGCCGGGACCAAGGGGGCCATTTATTTTAATTTACTTAATTTTCACCTTTAGATTTGAAAACTAGAAAATATAAAAGAAAGAATCTTAAAAAACATGTTAGATTTTAACCAAAAATAATGAAGAACTGGGGATTAATTTATAAATAAAAATGTGCATTTGTGACAAAATTATTTTGTAAATTTAATGATGTTATATATTTACTTTGTGCTGGTGCAAGTATTTTGTTTGACTTATGATTGGTTTAATTATTCATTTTATTATTAAATATATTTGAAAAAATGATTTAATAATGGAATAACTAGTAAACACATCATTTAATCCCATCTATTTTTATCTCTTGATCCAAGACGTACCAAATGACATGTTAGCATAGAGAGATTCATGCCATCGATTATTAGTATGATGTGCAAACTATTTCAAGAAGGAAAATGAAGTCTAGTCCTTGGATTACAAGAAAGCGCGTCCATTAAAAACTTTGGGTAGGCAAGCAATATGTTATCGCTAGCTATGTAAACAGTGCTCCACAGCGTACTGGATAAAGTTATTTTTTAGCAGAAGAAAATGATGTTCATTCGATGTGAGCATGTTATAAAGAGGGGGGGGGGGGGGAATCCACGCCGCAGGCCATGGACCTGATTGAGCCCAAATACATTTGATTACAAAAAGACAACAATAGTAAAAAGATTAAAAAAAAAAAACTTATGATGATAATGCAAGGACATTTTTTTAAAAAGAAAAGAGAGAGAACATAAGCTAAATTTTAAGCAAGAAAAAAAAAAAAAAAGGATGAAATTGTAGGGAAAGAAACAAGAAATAAAGCGAAACAAAATCAAGTCAAAATTGGCTAGGTGCGCTTCTCAGCCTCTGCGCCTAGCCCATTCAAACAAAGGTATGTTCAACGGGCCATGGCTCTCTTGTTTATTTTATATATGTTAAAGGCCGACAAAGATGAAAGACAAAATCTGATGAAGAAAAAAAAATAGTGAGAGAACAAAAACTCTAGTTAACATATAAAATCTTTAATCTTGGATATGAGATCTTAACAAGCTTATAGAACTGAAACTAAAAAAATTAATTAAGCTAAATTTTCAAATAATATAATGATGGATGATGAAATAGGTAAAATAATAATTAAAAAAATCTAAAAAAAAGTTGGAGTCAACCTTGACTAATCTTTTAAAACCGTCACTCGATCCATGATGTTGGGATTAGATTATAGAAGGAAAATATTGAAAATGAGGTACTAAAGGGCTTGGTATTTGAAAATGTTGTCTACTCCAAAAACTTTTGAAAAACAAAGTGTAGGTGACGCGTCGTCTGCTGAGCAAATAGAACAAGATGTTTTTTTTTAACCAAAACAATGCATTTTTGCAACTAATTTTTCACACCAAAACACCTAAAAATGTTCCTATGATGTAAATAAACCAATAAAACAACCTCCCTTGAAACTCGCCTATAACCACAAATCCAAACCAAAAACAAAATTCTCTTCAAAGTTTGATTTTGTTTTTTGGCAATTTCAATGGCAAAAAACACATCAATAAAACTTTCATTATTAAATTGAACTTATTGACATCAAAATCAATTATTTTCATGGTGGAATTTGGCATTGGCACTTTTTTTTCCTTCTCTCAAATGAAAGACTGAAAAATAAAAAATAAAATAAAGTTGTGAATAAGAAATAAAATGTGAAAAAACTAAAAGAATAAAAAATTCATCATTAGAAAAAGTAAGACTAAACAACCACTCTTTCCATGTCTTTTTTCTTTTGGCCTTACGTCTTTGAATCATATCTTTTCTTAATAAATTTGCTTTATTTGGCCATCAACTTATGCCTATAAATATGTAATTAAAAAAAAAATTAAACCATGTAGTAATCTACAATGATATGTGTGAATATTGGTACGATGAACAGTATGTTTACCATGCCTTTCAGTGTTTTTTATAATAATTATAATACACGGGCAGTATGTGCATATTCCTAGTGAGCCATTCCATATTGAATCATCTGCTGTTTCATTTAATTAGTACTCTCTTCTAAATTCCCCCTTCACTATTATTTTGAAGGAATAATAAGCACAAAGATACCAACCAAGTACAGGTTCCCTTCCCGAAAATGAAAATCATATCAATTTGTCCTAATATTCGGGGAAAGTGGAAACTAGAGGATTCTATCTGCTGAGACGTTCTTCTATCCGGGAGCAGTTGGTCATCAAGCGACGAGTGGCATATCGCCTTGGAGAATGCTCTGATCATAATCATAATCAGATATGAAGGAAGTCCTTGTTCATCTCGGCAATTATGAAGCGACAGAAAGTTTCTAAACCACTGCAAGAATTCACCAAGGATGTATAGGTGATTGTTGAATGAAATTTATGGGCATTTTAGCTTATCTTTATATATTCAGTCTGGAGATGTCGGATAAAGAATCAATAACTTGATTTAAAATCTTAAGATTGCAAGATGGCGAAGGTTAATCACGCAGCTTATTGCTCTACTTGTTTCTTCCCGCAATGCATAATGCATGATCACCTGAAGAAATCCGTCAAATTTAGAGCTGTTGAATTTGTCTGTGCAGGCATGAAACTCGTTCTTTCTTATCTTTTCTCCAGGCAGGGAATGCCCTTCATGGCTTGGCTTGTAATGCATGGGAGTAGCATTATAGTATTCCAAGACAAGACTTGGAGAGATGGGCAAAGAAAGAGCGGATTGCTGGCCATTGGAGGTCTCATTCACCTCCTTTTAGAGGGTGGCAGTTCACTGTCACCTGTATGGTTTCAAAAGATTCTGATGACAAGCCTGTTGTATTGCTAACAAAAGTCCCATCTTCTTAATTTCTTTCAGCCTTTTTCTCTATTAAATCGATTCTTCATAAACAAAATTCTCATGTAACTTTACACTTACATGTATAGTCGTAAAATAGTTAATCCCATACAAAGCTTTTCGTATGAGAGTGCGGACTAAAAAGAGGTTTATGAAAATTTAATTTTTTTTATTTAATTTTTTTTTATGTTTTTGGATTGTTTTGATGTGGTAATTTCAGAAATAATTTTATTTAAAAAAATATATATTATTTTGATATATTTCTAAGTGAAAAACACTTTAAAAAATAATTATTAGTACACTCTTAAACACCTTAAAAACCGGTAAATTGTTGTCTATTTTGATTTGTGTTATTTAAACAATTTCTTTCTTTCTTTTTATTTTTTGTGTATTTCAATAGTTAAGATATTGCTTGTTTGCTTTTTGTTAGATTTTTAGTGAAAACTATACACATAAATACAAAAAAAATAACCTAGAAGAAGAAAACTGATTTTGACTTGAAAGTTGATAAATTTTGTTTACTATATATATATATATATATATATATATATATATATATATATATATATATATATTGCAATAAAAAGCTACACAATGACTTACATCTAATTTCATTCCTTATTTGTTGTGTGGGATTTTCACTAGGAGTGGTATTTTTATTCCAGTTTTTTTTTCTTCTATTTGACTTTTCATTTGTTAATTATTTGGTTTTTTTAAGCAGCATTTGATTATTATTTCAAGACATAATAGACCAAAATAATATAAATAAAAATATATTTGATTAAAGAAAAAGAGATAAAGACATAAAAATAAATATGTTTTTAAAATAATTTTGAAGTGAATTTATATATTTTTAAAATATGAGGTACAAAGAAAATATGTTTTCAGAAATAATATTTATTAGTTTTTATCCTTAAAACATCCTTGTAAAAAAATTTCAATTCTAAAATTATATAACTAAGACATATAATAATAAAAACAATTATTATTATAGTTTTAAAATACAACTTGAGAGTCGACCCGGGACAAAACTCAAATTACTAGTTGAGACGCATATCACAAGTTTAGATAAACCAAGTTCACCCGATTCAATATAAAAATAAAAATAATTATTATTTTAATTTTATATTTTATAATATATTTATCAACGAGGCTAGCAAAAAGCAATGTAAATCTAAATTTGTAATAGTTCAACTACTGGGATAGAAAAATTTATTCAAAGGGTGTAAATCAAAATAGGCGGTAGTCCAAGAGGTTTATTTTGACCCTTTTTTATTGCACGTGATTTTCACAAGCTTTTAATAGTTCAATTATTAACGAAATTTAGTAAAAGGGGTGTAAATCTAAACATGTACTAGTTAAATTATCGAAATAAAAAAAATTATTCAGGGGGTTGTCATAAAATAGAAAATTATATTACTTAATTGTAATATTTAAAACAGTTTAAAAAATAATGATTTTTTTTTGTAAAAAATTGATGCGGCTAGAAAATATTTTTGTATAGAAATTTTTTTTTTAATTTTTTATGTGTTTATATAGTTTTAATGTGTTAATGTGAGAAATAAATTTTAAAAAGTAAAAATAAATAAAAAATAAAGCCCATATAAGTCTAGAAAGGCCTCGAACGCCAAGTTTTTGAAGGCTGGAGCTATTAGCATTCACCAGGACCAGTTAACAAACAGGCTTTCCTTATCAGTGAGCGCATCCACCACGCAGAATGGTTAGTTCTCTTTGCTAAATTTTATCGAGCACCTTAACTACGTTTCTCTATTAACTAAAAAACGAATTGTTTCTCTTTTCTTCTTTGCAGTCAGTTACACTTCACACAAATCTTGGTGATATCAAATGCGAGATCGCCTGCGATGAAGTTCCCAAGGCCTCCGAGGTCAGTCGGTAACTGTGTTTTGAAAAAACTAAGTTCTATAATTATTGCTGTAAGTAGAAGTTGTATCGGTAGAAATAGAAGTGGGTTTTAAGTTAATGAGCTAATCCTATAGTTCTTGTGTTTTGTTTTGGACTTCTTACAGAATTTTTTGGCGCTGTGTGCTAGTGGGTATTATGATGGGACCATATTTCATCGAAATATTAAAGGTTTTATGATTCAAGGTGGAGATCCTACAGGGACAGGAAAAGGAGGAACTAGTATTTGGGGCAAGAAGTTCAATGATGAGATTAGAGAGTCTCTCAAGGTATTTTAATTTAATTTGTCTGAAGCTTCCTATATCTTTGTATGCATTATGTAATCTGAATTTATTTTTGGTAACTTTCAGTGTCACCCTTTAAGAATTCTTAATAGAGTCGTTGCTTGTGTATGATGCAATCCTCTTTTGTAAGATTTGAGGATGTGGATTCACTTGTGTTCTTGTTGGAGACGATGTTGTTCTTTTTTGTAAACTTTGCAAAGCGAGTGCCTCTAGAAAGGACATATACTTCAAGGGTTCTAAAACGAAATGAGAGTGTGGTAGACATAGTGGCCTAGATTATCATGCCACTCATTCTTTTTTCTTTTGTTGGCTGCATGGTCACAAGATAGCTAATAATGTATGTGTGTAGGTGGTTGAAATGTAGTAATTTATCATCACCCTCCGATCTAATCAATGTCAACAGCCTGAGGTGTGAGGAATTTAAGACTCATAGCTGTATTGACAGACATTTATTTACTTTTCATTGTATACTGCATTTGTCGCAACAAGTTATACTCAATATAGAACTAACTGTTTTCTAGTGCCAGTTTTGAGATGCTAGAAATGCTAATGCCTGATGCACTGTTTCTCTTCTTTTCAGCATAATGCAAGGGGTACACTCTCAATGGCCAATAGTGGACCGAATACTAATGGAAGCCAGTTTTTCATAACGTATGCAAAGCAACCCCATCTAAATGGGTTGTACACTGTGTTTGGCAAAGTAATTCATGGGTTTGAAGTCCTCGATATCATGGAAAAGGTATGTTGTGCTAACCATGGTCAATAGATCTACAGTCTTTCCCTGTATGGAAGTAAAAGAAATGGTTTGCCTCGGGGCAGTGGATTTCTGTTTGAAAGATTGATAAACCTTGTTGTTTGATACTTCTGTTCGGGCCTGTAATTTTTACTCGTCATGTTAGATGTTTTGCCTTTGCATCTTCTCACCAGATACAGCAATGTTTACTGCTATTTGGTTTTGCGCAGACTCAAACAGGGCAAGGGGATAGACCTCTTGCAGAGATAAGGATCAATCGCGTGACAATACATGCCAACCCACTTGCTGGTTAGTTTCCATCTCGGAATATCTGTCTGGATATTGTTGCAGCGAGATACTGGTGTGTTTGTAACATTGATTTAGGATTGAATCTCGTGGATAAATGTATCCGCCTCTAAACAGTAACAACTGAACTTAATTACAGCTAACAAGGAAATACCAAGTATTACCTGTAGAATAATGTAAAGCAACATTTTTTATTTACAGTTGCATGATATTTCAGAGTACTTTTCAAGTATTTAAATAAGTTTGTCTCACAGTTCCAGACAAAAAATTATTTTATGATTAATTAAAACAAAAATAAATTATTAATACAATTAAGATATTTATTAGCTCAAACTCGAAATGGTTATCATTTGATTACAATATAGATGGAAAAAATAATGGATTTTTTGTGTAGAAGTTCTTGATTGACAAGGTCAGAAAGTCCATGTCATCGAATAAGTGAAAGTTGGTTTCCCAAGGTTGTAGTTTTCTCTTAGTAAAGGTCGAAAGACACAACAATAGAAAGTATGAAAGGAAAAAAAAAATAAAATTCATGTACTCTTTTGAAAAGTAAAGAGTGAAGTTGGAGAATTAATTGTGTAAAGCTGAGTATAAAAGGACTGTAAAATTACTCAACGCATTTGGTTATAAGATCTTCCAGCATGATTATGAAAGTGTTATAATCTAGTAGCCAATAGATATTAGCTTGTGCATGTAAATACAATATAATTATTTAATGAAATTGCTAGGCATTCTTTTATTTTATAAGTTTGTTTTAATTAATTATATGCTTACTTATTTGGTAAAAGTCCATATAGTGATATCTGTATGATATGTGGTGTGAGGCATATTTTCCGTTGTGAATAACACTATTAAATGTCTTTAGTCGTAGCTGTCACTAGTCACTCATTAAGTGAATGACTTTTGAGAAGTATATGCACACAATGAGAATTAATTTTAGAAGGGTTCTCAAATCATATTTCATATGGAATTTATCTACTAGGTAATGAGAGCAAAATAAGGATTGACTATAGTGGGCATGCACATTCAAGTCACTTTGGGTGACATGATGGGATGCTAGCTCATGCACTTGACTTTGTAAGACAACATGTATGGATAAAAGTATTCATATCATATTTGATGTGTGCAATCCTATTGGCACTAGGATTGTAGTTGAGCTTTACTGCAAACGTGATTAGGAGCCTAAAGGGCCACTTGTATGAAAGGAATTGAATGTAATATGAAGCTAGAGTACTTCCTCCAAGAGTCCTAATGAGACCAGGACTCTCTACTAGCTCTAATGAGATTAGGTTTAGGAATCCTAGTTTGAAACTAAAATTCTAATTAGATATTGTTTGGAATTGAGGTTCAATGAAGAGAAAAATTTACTTCAAATTAAAAAAAATTCAGTGTTATTTATATGGGCTTGTGAAGCCCATATGATAGTCTTGGCTCGTCACCATTTATGTTGGCTTAAGATCCCACATGGGCTTAGGCTAGGATATTAGAACAAAAGACAACTTTTTTCAATCTGATTGAAACTGATGAAAAAAACTTGTTTTTTTTTCCATCTTTTATGTGTTCTGATTATTCTTAAAGTACAACTAGACAATTCCATAATACAAAAGAGTTTTGGGATTGAAAATTGATATTCATTCTTAAATGAATATATCGGATAATTTGATGATTTATAGGTTTACTGTAACTGAAGTATCGAGATGATTACTGTAATCTTAAGAACAAGATACTCTTCGTATTATTACATAGGTTTTGATTTATTTATAATCGTATGGATCATTATTGAGGAGATGAGCCTCAATGACTTACAGGAACTCCTTGTCATCCTTACCCACATCATTCATATATTGGAACTCTCAATAACTCAATCTTTTCATGGAAGTCGTTGTCATGAATGTAGAGCAAATTCAAAGATCATTTGGCTTAACTTATAAAAAATGACTTTTGATTTTAAGTCATGATTAGGATAAAAATAAGTTAAAATTACTTCCAGATAGAAGTATATTCAATAAAAATTGACTCGAATCAACTTTTTTTTTAATAAAAGATGTAATTATATAGAATGTATAAGTTAATTAAACCAAGATTTTGACTCAGTCAAATCAATACTTCAATAATTTTTATAGTTGATCATCTTTGTATTAATGTTCTTATAAAACAAATTGGGCTGATCAGTTCGATCAAAGATCCATCATGTGTAACTTAATAAAAATACATATAAAAAGCTCTCTTTAGGTATTAAACTTCGAATCTTATGCATTAAAATAAAAGCCCTGCAAAAATATTAAAAGAAAATCCTTTCTTGTTATAAGATTTGATGAATTTAGAAAAAAATCATCATAGATTGACAGCAAATACAAATGCTCTATTATTACTACGATATATTAAATCAAATAGGACTTTGTTCACAATCATTTCTTTCCTTGTAGGTCCATGAATTTATTTTTATTTTTTTTGCATTTCAGCCATTGAAATTTTTTTCTTTCTGATTTCATCCTTGACATGATTTTATGTGTTAGAATCTATTTCTCTTTGCATGCTCACGTGGATATGATTTGTTAAAAAATAATTTGATGCTAAATTAAAGATTGTTATAGTTTTAAAAATATTAAAAGAAAAATGACCAAAATTAACACAAAAATAAACATAGCTATTTTTTTTTCATTTTTCAATGCTCCAAAAGTATAGGAAGCTTCCTTGAAGTTTTCAGTTTTTCATATTTGATCCATGAGAGAAAAAAACAATATAAAAGAGAAGAAAGTGAAAGGGTTTGCATTTCAACTACAAAAAAAAAAAATTGATTTTGATGTTAATAAATTTTTCTTCAGGTGGGGATTTTAATGGAAGTAATATTTTTCTTGAATCATTGGACTCATAAACTTTTCTTATTCAATTTTATTTTTTACTTTTCAATTGATTAGATGGTGTTTTGGGATTGAAAATGAATTTATTAAGATTCGTAGGATACTTTTAAGTTGTTTAAGAAGAAAACAAGTTGAATTTGAGTTTTAGAGTCCAAAAACTCATATTATAATTTTTCAATTATTGGAAGTGACTGAAAAATCATTCTAAAGGATGACACAATAATTATTTTTCCAAGCAAACAATGTGCTATGCATTTTATTCATAAAAAAAACTCAAGTGGTTGTCTCTTTTAAAGAAAAAGAAAATGCACTCAACCTAGCCTTTCAAACAACCTAGGTATTGGATCTTTTATTTTTAGTCCATGTTCGTAGGCCCAATAATACCTATTTTTTTATTAATTTTTATTAATTTAAAAATAATAATTTTTAATCAATGTCTTCTCTTTTATTATTTTCCTATTAAATTTTAGATAAGTACAAAAATCATATGTACTAATTAACATATAAAATAAATCTATGATATAAATAAGAGAAAATATATAAAATAAAAAGGATAAACAATGTAAAGTATTTTCATGTGCATTTATATTTTATTTCTTATTAAGAATATCAAATTTTCGTTTTAGTCTTTAACTAATTATTTATGCTGCTCTAATAATATCATTTTAAAAGGTATAAATTGGAAAGCCATATCAAAGCTATTATTATCAGACGAGGCATCCTAACATGTAACAAAATGATACGCCAACACTTTTAGGTATTTTTTTTTTTAACTCAGGGTGTTCGGGTCATCTTATGCGCACCACAACTAATCCCCGGATTCACTGAACACCCTGCAAGCCTAATAGGCAGGTAAGATATCGCGAGGATGACATGCGTGCACGCTGAGGCTCGAACCCAGGTAAGAAAAATAAGGAAACCTTGCCTCTGCCACTGAGCACAAGCCTTATAAGTATTTAGTCTTTATGTTTATGTGTAGGGTCCTCCGCCTCTCCAAAAACAACGACAAAATATCTCAGCAAGTGTCAGGTTTGTAAATTTATTTTTAAAAAATCACTAGCAGGATTATTTTTAAAATTTTAAAATTTTAAAGAATAGAAGGTGCATATGAACTGGACAGGATAATCACGATTAAAAAAAAACAAAAAAAAAATGCCTTACCAAGCTCGTCTTCTGCAGTGAATCGATGGGATTTTCTGCATCAGAAGATGAGCTTAACTAAAAACAAAAGGACTTGGGTTCAAGTGCATATAAGCGAGTAAATGAGATCCGGGTTAAGGGACATTGCTCGAAAAAATAAGACGATGGTGTCTCATTTTGATTTTGATCGCAGGTTACTGATTAAAAGTGCAACCCATTACCATACAGACATTCTTTGTAGTGGGAATTGATTAAGAGAAAATTGGAGACCACTACAGTTCATGAAAATCCCCATCAGTGAAAGGGCTCATGCCAAAGTTTTTCCTCTACTTTTTTGCATGTTTCTAAGGATTCACAAGATAATTTCAAAAAAAAAACTATGAACATCCCATTCCACTCTCTCTAACCCTACCGAATGGTAAAGTAGAAACTTCAAACTGTGAATTTGTAAGCCAAACATGATATTGGCAAAGAAGCACAATTCTTAACTCGTTTACTCAATATTGCACCTCATGAAATCTCTTGAAACGCTGAACATTAATATGTGCTCAAAACTTGAGAGGTTGCCAGCACGTTTGGGTTGTATGGAATCCTTAACTGAGCTGTTGGGGAATGAAACTGCGATCAAACAACTTCCCTCCTCGATTGGACATTTGAAGAAACTCAGGAAGTTGTCATTGGGTGCATGTGATGACAAACAAGATTTACTATCCCCATCTTGTCTTTCAATAGCAATTCCATCAGTGCTGATCGATCCATATAATTGGATGAAAAACGATCCAATAATGGGATTTTTTTTTTCAATAAATGGGAAATTTAAAATGCTTGGGGATGGAAATGGGGGATTCATTGTGGCTTTCACCAAGAAGATCAATCTCTTAAGTGTTCCTTCCAGCTTCCTTTTCTGGTTTAATCTCACTGAGAAAATTAGATCTTTGTGAATATTGTGGATTGTCTGAAGGCACGATATTGTCCGATTTTGGGAGTCTGTTGTCTCTCGAAAAAATGAATTTGACAGGAAACAATTTTTTTAATCTACCTCCAGGCATTGACCTCCTTCCTAAGTTAGAGACATTGATCGTTATATATGCACTGCTCAAATCTTCTATCAATCTCAACGCTTCCTGCAAGTTTAAAGGTATTGGATGCATGTTACTGCACCTCAACGGAAAAACTATCAATTCACTCCGAAAAAATGCCTGCGTTGTTCTTACAAGGGTGCCAAAAACTAAAAGAG
This sequence comes from Populus trichocarpa, assembly GCF_000002775.5. Taxonomy (NCBI): domain Eukaryota; kingdom Viridiplantae; phylum Streptophyta; class Magnoliopsida; order Malpighiales; family Salicaceae; genus Populus; species Populus trichocarpa. Next base: position 11,288,197 of record NC_037286.2, on the reverse strand, counting down.
ATCGAAGGGATGGCTAAAGGTGCGAAGAGCGAGCAGAAGCTCATTTTGTTGGATGGCTATGACAATTTATCAAATGATATGAAGAATAGTCTTGTTCGGGTTCTCTCTCTAACTATCTTGTGCAAACACTCACAAATAACAATTATCTGAAGGCCTAAAATAATTATCTTTCCTTGACATTAACAGGCGTGCAAGAGCAAATTCCAACACATTTCTCTCCTTGATGGTGAGATACCAGATTGGTTCAGCCATTTCAGTTTCATTATCTCTTCATTCCGCCCCCCTCTCGATCTAACCTCGGTATATATTTAATTTTTTTCAAGTCCCCGTTCTGTATTTATTAAATTATTTGTGTATATCAACGCTTTTTTGAGGAAAGTTGCTGCGCAGAGCCGATTAACAAAGTTGATTACCAATTAAAGAATGCGTTCTAGCCCCATCAAGAATCTGCTCTTGGGTGTTAGGGCTGTAGCCTTTTCATCAAGCAGGGTTACTAGACTTTTGTCGTTTCCCTCGTGTGTGGTGATGGCAGTTGACCGGTATCCGGTTTGTTATGCTACGAATAGGTTGTCGTAGCTTCTCCGTGCACGGATGTTTGGAAAATTCTCTCATCGAAGTCCCTGGAGGGTATTAAGGGAGACGTTTCCTTCTTGAGGCTGAACCTGTGCAAGTTTCCCACATGTTAAAATTACGCATTTGCAAAGAATCGGGATTTTAACTGTTGTGATGATGAGTGTTGAATAGAAGAGTATCAAAGGTGATGAAAATCGGAAATTTCCATCGATTATAATTTTGAATTTTGGCGTTAAGAAGATTTGGACCACCTTCGGTGGAGGGATAGGGGATGGGCTTGAACAGTCATCGTCCTCATCCTAATCATCATCATCGTAATCATTGTGCATGTGAAACTAATATCCACTGGCTCTCAAACCCATTAAAATTAAAATTCTTACTATGTTTTTCATTTTATTGATATTGACTTCCTGTTACATACATGGCTGCTAGCTTTCCTTGGATGCCAGAGCCCTTTCCTGATAGAAGTCATGGCAAATCTGCTACGATAATTCCCTGCTCATGTCTTTCCTTACCGCAGCTTTAGACTTCGCAACAGGCATTTTATTTCTAATTTTCAGGTGAAAGTTGCCGGTTTAGTAACAAAAAAAAATGTTTATCTCGGGTACGAAATTAAAATCAAATCAAATCATGGCAAGTGCAATTGGGTTGCTGTCAGATTTTTGAAGCTGTTGAAGGTACAAAGAAGCACATAAAAACATATATAGTTCTCTCTGATTATAACTAGAGGAGAATAATCCGAAGTATAATTAGATCAGTTTTGAAAATGGAGGGCGTTTCATTTCATAGTTGACTATATTCATTTAGCGACAAACAAGAGATGAGGCATGAGCATTGAAGGCTAGTGGCCCAAGTCCTCACTGAATTGCTGATTCATTTTTTCAGTTCAAAGAGGGTATGATGAGGTATTAAACCTCGACATCAGATGCAGGTACATGCACATGTATGGCTAGCAAGAACAAGGCAGATAACATCCAAAAAACACATCATGGTCAATTTATAATGGTACGAACTTGACCTTAATTCACATACCATGGCTGCAGTATCAGTCATGAGCCTCTCGTAGTTTTCGCCATGTAGCTAGCACCATATGATCTAATACTGGTTCAATATGAACTGGATGGCTGGCTAGCTAAGCCAAGTGTCCAATCGGCAATTCAGGGACCATGTGAAGTGCAATAGGACAAAAAAAAGAAATCACTATCCTGATCATGATGATACTGCTAGTATTTTATAGATGAGAGAGGGCAGAGGTGGTGATGATCATGATGGTGGATAAGAAGATGAGGCCAAAATGGAGGTTCATTTTCCAAATATATGACCATGACATTGGCACTCAATTACATGAAGAAATGGGACAAAAGAAAAACGTAACAGCATTGAATACTACATTTCTTTTACGGTGATGATGGTAAATATAATAGTAGTTGTTTTTTTAAATAATTTTTATTTAGAAATATATTAAAATGATATTTTTTTTATTTTTAAAAAATTATTATTAGCACATCAAAATAATTTAAAATATAAAATATTAATTTAATAATAATTAAAATTTAAAAAAACACAATTTTAACAGAGTTTACATAAAGCATCTTCTTCCTCATTCGAGTACTATATATCGTCGCCCCAACCCATCTTCCCTTCCCCTGGTTGTTTTCCCTGGCTACTTCCCTACTGCCCCCATAATGTGTACTTCCCACACGTGATTTGCTCGTGAAACTCCTTGTGACTTGACCTTTGAAAAATTAGGGAAAGGTTGCTTCAAATGAAGGCAAGGCCAAGGAAGTTTCCAAGCAAGAAGTTCTTCGTGAAAAGAGCTTGCTTCGTTCGTTAAACAGAGATTAATTTGTCTTCAAGTATATATAATCGCTTTCATGGAACAAAAAAAGTCCCTAAACATGCAAATCTTGCATGTTTAATTATTATAGCACAGCAAGTGTACTATTACAACATTTGTTGCATTTGAGTAGTGGATTTACGCATTACGTGCCTCATGTTGTATGCTTAATTTTTTGACTTTAGCAATAATAAGATGTTTTCGGATTAGTTTTAGTTATTGTTTAAAAACACGATAAAATATTGTTAGGTAAGAGTTTGACTTTGTGTTTATAATTATTTTTAAATTATTTTAATGTGCTGATGTATTTAGGGGTAACAAATTAAAACAGATAAACAGATAGATTATAAATGGAAGTTTGAAAAAAAAAATGATAGTTAATTGAGGTGAAAAAATATAGACCATGGTAAAATCAAATTGGGTTTATTTAGGGGGGGGTAAAGAACAACTTGAGAGAATTAATTAGGGGTATAATTTTAATTTTTCAAGACTCCGGAGATGCCATTATCAAAGATACACATGAGGTCTTAAATATATTCCCATAATTAATGGAGATGAGAGTGGTGTATGCACATCATGATGATAGATCGATCGATGTGGTGATTGTGGAGCAAGTGGTTCCATCTAGTTGGTTAATCCTCTTGAATTATCTAGTAATTTAATGACCGAAACCTTGACTAGCAATTAACTACAGCGCAATGCAATCTAAGTCAGATCCACTATCATTAAGTATATGTTCTTGTTCGTGATTGTCTTCTCGTTAATGCAAATGATTAAGCACAATGAGGATGAGAAAATTGGGGATTTTGATTTGTTTGGAGGTGCAAGGACGACCTTTTATTTTCAAATTATATCGGAATAGTTTAAGACGTAAAGGGATTAATTTCCGGTGAAAAAAATAGTAATGATAAAGAGAGACAATTTCAATTCCCGAAGGTCGATTCATCCACGCAAGATAAAGATAAAAAGGATTTTTCGAAAAATATTTTATTTTATTTTTAATATTTTTTTGATTGTTTTGATGCGCTGATATCAAAAATAAATTTTAAAAATTAAAAAATATTATTTCAATGTATTTCTAAAAATAACAATATAAAAATTAATAATTACTGAAATACCAATTACCATTTGAGTTTTTTTTTACCATCTGTTTCTTACCTTCTCAGGTGAAGTTTTGGGACTTAAATATGATGGTGTAAAAAGCACGTTTTCTTTTAGGTATTAAAGATTTGAACTTTAAACTGATATGTAAAAAAGTAAGATCTTCATGAAGTCTGTAATTCAATACAGAGGATCCACCAGATTAAACCCTTAAACAGTCGTCCAATGTACCAAAAAAAATAAACAGAAAGAAGAGTGCTTTTAACAGTTCTTAGATTTTGATGTAAAGATTGATTCATGTACTAAGCAGCACCGTCTCAAGGTAGGTTATGGGTTAGTAAACAGAATAGAAACTATGGCTTTCTTGAGCCTTGACTAGCAGGTCCAAATACTATACTCCGTCACAGGCCCACACTAATCTTCTTCTTCTTCTTCATCCTAAACCTAATTGTTAATTAATGGATATCTACTGCGTGGACTCTTCGGTGGCTGATCTTGTCAAACATGGTGATCTTAGTCCTCGAGGAGAGACTGCGTGCTATCCTGCATTGCCCTTCCGCTTTATTTTAATTAAACTCTAGGTTTTTAGAATCATGATATCTTCAGTTCAGACCAGTCTTGTTTCTCTCCGACTGAATTCAGACGAATCACTCATTTTCATTATCCGAATATGATATAGTAGCAAAACCAGAGGTGAAAGGTACTGTCTTATTTTGATTCCTGCCTGTTCCCCTAAGAAAGGAAATGGATCGTGTATTTGTTTACACCTTAGGGAGTGATCATCGGTTTCACGTTTACAGTGATAAGAGAAATCTTATACTAATCTGAACTGTGTCCATCGCTACAGCACATGGGATGGGATTTATATAAAACAACAACACGAAGGGAAGGTGATTTTACTTTGGCCATTGATATGATTCACTATTCACTGTAATAGTGAACCGACATGTATGGGGTTTTCTAAAAATATTGTTTGTCATTTAACCAGGGTTATTCTTGTCTTTTTCACACAGCACATTGTCGTTGTAGGTTAATTTAGAGGTATTTTTATCTATTCAATATTTTAATGGACAATAAAATATTCAGAATATTCAGAATAAAAAAAAACACCATAAAACAAGAGTGTTTTAAGTCTTTTTTTGTTTTTAATATGCAGTTAAGTTACAAATATTCCCTTGAAGCCAAAAGATTTAACTCATGGAATTAGGGCCTTTTTACATTTTTTTTTTTAATTGTTGGTTTGATCAAGGGCAATAACATCATTTAGCATTTAATTAATGTTTTTTAAAATAAAAAAGTTGTTAGCGTGTGTGGCGACTTCCAATGGTGGAAAATATGTTTTCGTCATCTCATTTTATTCTTTGTCGTCACCTTTTCTTTTCTAGGTTGCACGTGTCATCTCACGATGGTCGGTTTATTGCCGGTGACCTTTTTTTCCCACTTTATCTCTCTCTCTTTTTAAAATTTTTATGGTTTTTAATTTTATCATTCAATTCAAGTTTATGGTTTTTTTTTTCCAATAACAATAGCAATAGTAATTGTAATTGTAATAATGTTAGTAATAATATTAATGATACTAATAATAATGCTAATAATGTTGTTGTTGCTGATGTTATTGTTGGTATTGTTGTTGTTGCTACTACTACTAACACTAATAATAGTAGTAGTAACGATAATAATTATGCTGGCAATAATTATGATAAGAATAACGGTGGTAGTTGTGGTGGTAGTGGTGGTGATAATAGTAATAATAATAAACATATGAATACTATTAATGTTACTAATAATAATACTTCTGAAAATAATAATAATAATAATAATAATAATAATAATAATGACAGTAACAATAGCAATAATAGTAATAGTAATAACAATAATAGTTTTAATTATAGTAGTGATGGCAATAATAACAGTAATAGTAGTAATAATAGAGATAATGCTACTTATTAATAATGATTGTAATAGTAATAGTTGTAATGATAGTAAAAAAAGACTTAAAACACCATAAACAGGAGTGTTTTAAGTCTTTTTTTTGTTTTTAATATGCAGTTAAGTTACAAATATTCCCTTGAAGCTAAAAGATTTAACTCATGGAATTAGGGTTTTTTTACGTTTTTTTTTTAATTGTTGATTTGATCAAGGGCAATAACATCATTTAGTATTTAATTAATTTTTTTAAAATAAAAAAGTTGTTGGCGTGTGTGGCGACTTCCAATGGTGGAAAATATGTTTTCGTCATCTCATTTTATTCTTTGTCGTCACTTTTTCTTTTCTAGGTTGCACGTGTCATCTTACGATGATCGGTTTATCGCCGGTGATCTTTTTTTCCCTTTCATCTCTCTCTCTCTTTAAAATTTTTATGGTTTTTAATTTTATCATTCAATTCAAGTTTATGGTTTTTTTTTCAATAACAATAGCAATAGTAATTGTAATTGTAATAATGTTAGTAATAATATTAATGATACTAATAATAATGCTAATAATGTTGTTGCTGCTGATGTTATTGTTGGTATTGTTATTGTTGCTACTACTACTAACACTAATAATAGTAGTAGTAACGATAATAATTATGCTGGCAATAATTATGATAAGAATAGCGGTGGTGATTGTGGTGGTGGTGGTGATGATAATAATAAACATATGAATACTATTAATGTTACTAATAATAATACTTCTAAAAATAATAATAATAATAATGACAGTAACAATAACAGTAATAGTAATAGTAATAACAATAATAGTTTTAATTATAATAGTGATAGTAATAATAACAGTATTAGTAGTAATAATAGTGATAATGCTACTTATTAATAATGATGGTAATAGTAATAGTTGTAATGATAGTAATAATAATGATTACGATGATGATGATAACAATAATAATAGTAATAACAACAATAATGATAATAATAATAATAATAATAATAATAATAATAATAATAGTGATTATTCATCATTCAATATTAAATTTGTTCGAGATTGAGTTTCATTGTTTTTTTATTAATGATACTTTCTGTATAATGACCCGGTTTATGGATTTTAAAAGTTCATGTGGCCGGCTATCCTTTTTTATTTTTTGCTTTATTTTTTTTTTCTAATTTCATCATTTAACTTTGGTTATTTTTCAAAAAAATAAAAAAGGCTTTGTGATTTATTTAAATTTTTTATATATGAAATATGATTAATATGAGTTGACTCGTCTCTTAAACTACACTCGGATTTTGTAGTCTCTTAAATAATCATTTAAAATTTCTAATTATCAGATTTACCCGATCTCATAAACTACACTCGGATTTTGCAGGTTAATATGAGTTGACTCGTCTCTTATTACCTAACTTATATATCTATCACGCTACTTGAAATTGACTTGATCCTATTTTTTGTATTTTTTATCCAATTGCATACTTTAAATTTTATTTTTCTAGGTTATAATGTTTTTTTTTTAATTTTGATTGTCTGCTATAGTTATCAATTATTCTTATCATTTGAGTAAAATAAAAGCAACCTATTAAGCTTAGTCAGAGATATAATTCAAGTCATCTGTTTATTTATTTATCTAAAACATGCTTTTAGTGCCTATACATTATCTTTTCCCCAAAGAAAATACAAATTCATAAAATAGCGCGGGTTCAGATCTAGTGTATTAGTTTGCCAAACTAGGATGCTACAAGTGACAAGATGTTGTTCGACAGTATTGCAATTGAAAGGGGAAGTTCCAAATTTAAAAAAAGTGACTTCAAGTTGCTTAAAAGAAGATTGTGTTGTTTTATAAAGTATTTTTTATTTAAAAATATATTAAAATAAATTTATTTATTTTAAAATTTATTTTTTGAATACAAAATTATAATAAAGTATTTTTTATTTCAAAATATATTAAGATAATTTATTTTATTTTAAAATTTATTTTTTTACACTAAAAAATTGTTAAAAAATATTAATTTAAAATAAAAAAAAATCAAAAATTTTCCAAATCAATTTTTAATGAAAACAAACACAGTAAAAAAACTGTATTGTCCTATTCTGTGGGACCAACAAAAGCCCCCACCAGTTCAACCAGCTCATTAATCTTTAGACTTTCTGAAATAGTAATAAAAAAGGCCAAAGAAAAGGAAAGCCTCCCTTTTTTCTTCTTCTTCTTCTCTGCAGTCCTCGTCTATTGCTGGCCTTTGTAATCATGAGTCCTCATGCCATCATTACCATGAAGGGCCTCTGCATCTTTTTCTTTCATATGCAGATACAAGCACAGCCACATTACCCCTTCTATATAACTCTCATTTTATTTCTCTTAGTTTCTACCATCAGCTACAATCCCCCCAACCCCATCTTCCCTTCTAAGCTTTTCTCCCTCTCTTTTAGGCACCTTTTTACAAGAAAAAGAACAAGCCCCCATTTCTCTGTGACACAAAACCTGAACTTTAACGAGAAACAAAATGAGTGCTAGTACATGTTCAAAACTGAGCCCATGCAGTCCCTTGTATATTGCTTTTAGCAATCAACAGCCATCAAAAGGACACAGCCTTCGATATCACAGGCTAAACAGGTTAGTAGTTCTGATCTCTCTGTGTGTGTCTCTCTGATCTCAAATTGAAGTGCTAAATATTGTATGATGTAACAGGAAGAGAAGGTTGACCAAACAAACTAAGGAGAAGAAGATGGCTGTACTGGTAAAGAAAGAGATGGAAATCAAGAACTTGAAACTGTACATGGAGAACAAAAGCATCATAGAAGAGAATGAGAAGCTGAGGAAGAAAGCACTCCTTCTACACCAAGAAAATCAAGCTCTGTCTTACCTGCTCCAAAAGAAGTCCTCCAATACTCTTCATGACCACTTGGCTCCCAACAACTAATATGACCATATATATCTATGTAGGAGAAGTTACTATATGCAGATCGAATACAAGAGTATTAATAGAAATGAAGAGGATCAATGCTTTCTTCAATCTTTCTCCGTCATCTCACCTTCTCCTTCATTCTCTTCTTCTGTGTTTTGTAACATTTGATAAACTATTAGTGGGTTTTCATTAATACCGGATGGGAAAAAACAACGTGTTAGGTGGTTTTTGGAAATATAAGGTGGGCAAAAACATCAAGGAAAATCAGTTATTTAGAATCCAGTGACTTAAAAGAATTTCATATGGTTTTTTTCTTAGTTTTTGGTTATTGTTGTTCATCTTCGTGAGTGGAGCCAGACAGATGAGTTTCTCAAGGGCGGGGACAGTGAAGTTCTCCGGACCCGTGACCCATGCGTATGTTGATGCCTGGAAAACTCTTAGAATTTGCCTAACTTGTGAAGTGAAGTAGAAGGTTACAAGAAGCAACAATCAGCCCAGAAGTCATTAATTATTACAAAAACCTTGATCTCACCAATCGCATTGTCTTACTCTGCTGCACCAACTGGTGTCTAGCACACGGTCAATGAAACAGTATTCAAGTACAGGCTAATGCACAAATTTCTCACAGCAAAAGCCTAAGACAATAGCAAAATATTCTTTAGCCTGGCCGTAGAAGTCGAATGCCCGACGTTTCAATGGGAAAGGAAAACATGCCCGTGAGGCTTTCCTGCCCCTCTTGCTCCATGTCCCTTTCCTGCTACAGTCATTGACAGCTGATACTGATACTGATACTGATACTGTCCAACTTTCACATGGTCCAAAATAAGTTGGACTTGGATGTAATAAATTGCCCTAGCAAAAAGGCCCAATTAGAAACGCTTTGTTCAGGAAACCGAAGATCTTGTTGCCGTCCAGACTAATCAGATAAATTGCACCCACCAATGAGATTGGTTTGGTATACGGTCGACGTACTGATTTAAATTTAACAGCCAGAAATCTATATGAGAAAGTTTAACCGCTCATATTTTAGATTTACTTTTTAGATTTATTTTTTAGATATTATTAATTTGAATTTTATAAATTTTAAGATTATTGAAAATTTATATAATTATTAATTTTAAAACCTGTAAAATTAGTCGAGATATGCATAAATTAATTTAAACACTCACATTAATAAAATAAAAAAAATCATACTTATCAGATTTTTACTGTCAAGACTCTTACATTCCACTGTAAATTCCATCAACACTTCACAGTGAAAACCATATTACTTATTTTCAGGGCAAAATAGTTTTTATGATAAGATATATTTCTTATTCTCTTTACTCTCTTTTTTCATGGTACGATATCTAAAATTCTTTTAAAAGTTAAATTTATTTAATTGTTCAGGAAGGGGCATTTTTTTAATTTTTTATATGTGTGTGTACGGTGTAATTATTGAGGTGCTCTTGAAAGAAAAGAAAAAAAAAACATTAGCTTGTGTAAGGGTTTTTTTTTATCATTTTGTTATGTTTTTTCATTAATATCATGTGAAGTTATTGGCACTTAAATCTTTTGATGAATTAAATAAAAAAAATTAATGATGCATACAATACATACAGAAACAAATAAAAGATGTTTGTGCCTTTTGGGAGGCATGAGCGGTGCCTCCCTGTTATCAAAAATGGCTAATTGTTGTCTCCTTCAACGCCTTACGTGGAGGTGCATGTCTTCATTCTTTAATTTTTATTTTTTAAAATAAATTAATTACATCTCTTATTATTTTATTTATTTTATTTTTTATATCATATTTAGCTTTTATTCTTTTAATTATTATTTTTCTACCTACATTCCTTTTTTAAAATTGATTTTTCTTTAATTTTATCTTTCAATTTTTCATTTGTTTAGAATTGAGATTCATTAATTTTTTCAGTACAGTTATCTTGGTCTCATGACGCAGGTCACTAGCATACAATTTTAACCCGGATTGATATCAATCTTTTTTTATATTTTTTTTTCACCGATTTCTTTTTAACTTCATCATTTAATATTATGTTTATTGAAGATCAAACTTATTTTTTCTTTATTTTTTCGTTTTGCTTTCTATAACAGTAACTCGACCTCGTGGTCCAGGTCACACATTTGTCATGTTAGCTCGGATTGACTTAGAAGTTTTACATTTTTTTTTATTTTATGTAAAAATTATTCTTTATTCCTTTAATTTTTTATTTTTATTTTCATCGTAAAACATTGGATTATTGAGGATTAAGGTTCATTATCTTTTTTGATGTTATCATTCTCATCTCATGACCCAAATTATAGATATGAAATGTTAGTTCAGATAGACATTGGACTTTTTTTTTAATATTTTTCATATTTTTTTTTATTTCAGCTTTTAATATTGAATTTATTATCTATACTTGAATTTATTTCAGCTTTAATTTACTATCTATACTTGCAATGAGAATGTTCTGCAATCTCAATCCAAGTTCCAATTTTCTTATGTTAACTCAAACTGAATTAAAGCTTTTTTATTATTTCTCAATTTCTTTTCATCTTCTTCTTTTAACATTAAAATCTATAATTCAAGTTACATTTAAAAAAAAAATACATTAGCAACGCTTTAACATCATGTTTTTAGATTAAAAAAAAATATAATTCTATTCATTTTCTACAAAGGATACATGCTTTATTATCAACTTTTTGCCCTAAAGCTCTTCTATCATGTGCATGCACAAGCTTGGGTTGGAAACGGATTGCAAAATATATTCAAATCAACACATTCATGACTCACCCAAAACCTTCCATCTAACACACTCTTTTGAAGGTATTTGAGAGTGAATTTTATTTTTTTTAATCAAAATTTGAATTTTTTTTTGTATTTAAAATTATTATTATTTTTATATATTTTTAAATTATTTTAATATGATCATCTCCAAAATAAAATTTTAAAAATAAAAAAATATTATTATAATAATTTTTCAAACAAAAAACACTTTAAAAATAAATCTCCTTCAAATAACTCCTAGAAACAGTTCAGCATAGAACTCCAAAACAGGCAAGAATAGCCAACGCAACTAGCAAACGAACCATTTCCAGCACTTACAGGCAAGCAAACGCAATAGTGCGCAAGACAGGCATCTTCATCTGCCTTCTGCCATATCCTAACACCACATCATGAAGCTTATGTGTAACTAAAGTGAAATGGAAAAGCACATCAAATGTGAACTAGTAATTGGCGAGCCCACACAAGAAGTCTCAGCAAGATATACTGTCTAATACCGACTTATCAAGATGAAGTCATCATCATCAAGAACCTGAACGTTGTTTTCTCCTACAAAATTCTCCCGGCCAATTTTCTTCACCAAATTCACAAATTCTATCCTCTTAGCCAGAGGAAGAGGCATATATGGCAGCCTGAAAACTGGCCTTACAACCCCAAGCTGAGCAAGAGCTGTGTTTAATGCAATGGGGTTTGGCTCCTGAAATAACCAGTCAATAAGCGGTAGGAGTTTTGAATTTAGTTCAGAATTCTTCCCCTCAAACATGAGTTTCCGCATCAAGCCTGGAAGCAAGTTGCTAGTAACAGAAATCACACCAGTAGCCCCATGGTTCCACCTAGCATCATGGCATTGATCATCGTTCCCACTCCACACCACAATTCCTTTATCTGTATATTGTTCAACCCGATCATTACCAACACATTCCTTGACTCCTGCCAGGTTTGGACTCTGTGCTATAGTATGAATAACACGTGGGGGAATATCTTGGCCAGTTCTGGATGGCACATTGTATATGATAGTGGGACCCATAGGTAGCACACAGTCAAAATGAGAAACCATCCCCTCCACGGAGGTCTTGCCATAGTAAGGATTGATGTGAAGAGCAGCATGCATTCCAACTGCAAAACCTTGCTCTGTGGCATGAATCGCTTCCCTTGTAGAGTTACTTCCAGTGTTTCCAATCACCTTCACTGAGCTACCAAAACAATTAACAGTGTGGCCTATGAGCATTATGTGTTCGTCCCAGCTCATTAGCTGGCCTTCACCAGTTGTGCCACCAACTATCACACCTTCAGCACCATTAACAATCTGCATATTCACCAACGCGTCATATGCTTCGAGATCGAATCTACCATCAGGCAGATACGGGGTTTTGATGGCTGTTATCAATCTAAGAGATTTTATATCCTCTGCTGATGTCCTGCAATAGAAGAGAAGATATTGTCATTCGCAATATCAATTCTAGAAAGGGAAAGGGTATTTTCTCACGGGGCCTTTGTTTTCCTCACCCCACACCCATGGTGACACAGATACAATGTTTAACAAGTTCAAAATAGCACCGTTTTGTTTGCAGAAAAATGAATTCATGCAAACATTAATTTGCACGCATGATTTATTGTCGTTGACCACCACCATATAAAAGCCAAAGCAAAGCATTTAAACAAGAATATTTTCCCATTGATGAGAATAAACCACCGGAATAATGGGGTCAACATCCAGTTTAGAATCTTTATATCAAAGAAATCATTCAGATCAACCAATGTCTAAACTGTTTGAATTAAAAATATGCAAAAGTACAGATTTTCACCTACTAAACGAATATCAATTACAGGTCCTCTGAGTTTGCAATGTAAGCTTTACATATCCAGTGCATACCACAATTATTGAAGTGGTTTCAATCAAAAACATCAAATTCAAGGGGGGAAAGGTTTTCATTGGTCATATGCCTAGTTTAAATCAACGCATCCATAAATCTAGACACAACTTCTTAGTTTTAACAGTGGCATTAATATTGTGTGTTTGGTATTGTAGTGCGTGGTGCTTTTCAAAAATTACTTTCGCTATTAAAATAATATTTTTAAATTTTTTTTTTATTTTTCACATCAAAACCATTGAAAAGAACTTAAATAAAACATCGATTTTATACTTTTACAAATAAAACATACTTTTAAAACACAGCACTGCTTTTCATGAAACAAGATTATATGGTAATGGAATATGGGTGTTTGATTCTTAAGGGCTGACCAAAAAGGTACAATCTGTAAATCCACTGTGAGTGTGGAAGGTTTTGATCCTTTTATACAAGTAGGAATAGCCATTCATCAGCTAGAAGTAGAAGATACCGCATTCCCAAACACTAAAAGGTGTTTGGGAAAGCTTTTACTTCTGTTTTTTGTGCTTTTAAAAAATATTTTTAGTTTAAAAAAGCATTAAATTGATGTTTTTTATAGTGTTTTCTGAAAAAATAATTATTTTTCAAGCCAAGAGCTATTTTAAAAAACATGTAAAGCTATTTTAAAACAATATCAAACACCTCCTAAGGATCGTAAGAATCCATTTACGCAGTTACAGATTCCAATTACATGTCTGGCCCTTGATTTTTCTATGTTGAATATTATCTATCCAGGTCCGAGGTTGTCAGTTAAATTCTTGGTTATTATAATAAAATGATGATTAATTGACACCGTTTCTTTTCTGAGTTTTACCTTGCTTACTGCATTTGCAAAAAAAGAAATAAAAAAAAAAAGAAGTAAATAATCGACAATCATAACCTGCTAAAAGATCGAAAGAAGCTTATTATTATTATTATTATCTTGCCTGTTTTTAACTTCAAAACTACGCATTGGAAGATGAAGATCTGGTATTGCAGCAGCTTGTGGAGATCTCCATTTTCCACCCCTCCTATCATTTAAAAAAAAATGTGTGTGAGGCAGCAGGATCTGTTTTTAAGAAGTAATAAAAAATATATATATTTAACAGAAGTAACAAAAATTTAATAAGAAAATGAGATAAACCTCTTGTAATTATCACCGCAATTAGGACGCGGAAACTGGAGAGTAGACTCCCTCAAGCATACGCTATAGCTCATCATGGCGGCCATTTTTTTAAGCTTATGTCCTTTTCTTCTTCTTGCGTATTGAAAGTGAGTTTATTTATTTATTTATTTCTCAATATATGATTAAAAAATGAAGAGCAGAGATGGGATTTCAATGAATGGTGCTGGTGGTAATAATAGTTGAAATGGTGGCAATAATCGTAGTGCTGATGGTGATGTTTTGGAGGAGGGCGGCGGAGCTGTGGCTGTATAGGGCGGCCATTACGTCAAGCTCCGACGGGGATAAGAATGGGAGTCGGTGTGTGTTGGAGTGGAGGCTGTGGCGTAAGAACTTGCTATGGGGCTATGGGTGCTCCTTTCTTAGGGTTTTTAAGGGTGAGTTTCTTCATTTATATGTGACAGCTGGCGCTATTGAATTCCAGCACTTATCCGATTTTTATTAGTGATCTTTTCTGTTTTTTCTTTCTTCTTTTTTTTTTCTTTGTTTCAAAAGAACTAATAAAAGCAGATAGTTTACGGAAATTTTAAAGAAAAAAACAATGTGATTTTATTTTATTTATTTGTAAAGTAGAGTTTGAAATTTGAGATTTCCTTTGAGAAAGTGAAACACACATTTAAAATACAAATACAGCACAATAATATATTTCAATGTAATTATTGATTGATTAAATAAAAATATATTGTTAATTTTTTAATCTAGTAAATAAATTTAACCAGTTATTTGAGTTGCTTCGTTACGGGTAAAAAATGTTTTTAAAAGAGATACTTGTTCAAGCTTTTCAATTGTATTTTTTCTTATAAAACAAATCATAATTAAATCAAAAAGGCCTATGTATATATTTAATTAAATATATTAATAATTATTTGTGTCAATAAATAAAAAAAAAAGTGTTAAAACATCTATTCAATTCATCTATCTATAAGTTAAATAATTTTTTTCTTACGTAAAATAATTAATATGTAAATGTTATTAACATGTTTTCTGAAATTAAGTAAAGAATATAATTATAAATTAAAAGATTAATACTTACATATAATAAAATATAATAAATAGTACATACGTTAATTAATATATATATATATATATATATATATATATATAATCTCAAGTAATTTTTAAAATATTAGAAAAATAAGACAATATTACATTGTTATAGTGAAATATCTATTTTTTTAGTCTTTATATAGTAATTCAAAAGGCAATTAAGGAAAAAAACAAACAAATAAAAAACAAACAATAAAAGAATAGATATAAGGATAAAAAAATAGTATAAATAGATCAAGTGTAAAGTGATTATATATTCAAAGTTTAAAGAAAAAAATAATATTTTTTCAAAAAAATATTATAAAAAAAAACAAAAAAAAAAGTGATAAACATGGCAAGTGTAAAATGAAAAAAAAATATCAAAAATTATAGATTGGTCATTGATATATTAAAAAAACAATTATGTTATTTTTACCGTTAGAGATTTATTTTTTAATATATGTATAATGATTATCTTGAATCTTGTTACATCCTTGGTATTACTATGGTGTGTTAATACAATTGAAAATTAACACTATTATTTATGTGATGTAATATGGTTTATCATTATGTTTTAACAACTTTTTATTTATCTACAACCCACTTGTTTTTTTATAACGGGTTGACTTGAAAGGAGTCTAGAAACAAGTTTAGGATCTAGACTCACGGCCTATACCCAACGTTAGGCCAGTGGCCAATTTTTGAGTCTAGGCACAAAGCCTGAGCCCAGAACCAGGCCACCGGCCTAGCGCCATATATTTATAAAGGTGCCAGGGTGGCATGACACCTTTATATAGAATGTGCTAGGGTGGCCTGGCGCCTTTATATTATATACAAGGCGCAAGGGCCAGCGCTAGGCTACCTGGCCTGGGGCCCTTTAGGCTCAGTGCTAGGCCACCCTAGCTGCCGCCCCTGGACTTAAGCGTTATAGTCTGGGCCAAGTTTTGGATATTACAGGAGGCTCAATGCTAGGCCAACCAGCCTAGCATCCCTAGGCTTAAGCGTTGTAGACTGGGCCCAGTCTAGGATATTACACAGGGCTCCGCAGCCACCTCCCGCCCTAGGGGCCCCTTGCCAGGAGAGAACCTAGGCCCATGCCAACCAACCTAACACCTCTTGGGCCTAGGTGTCGTGGCCTGGACTTAGTCTCCGACGTTATACTTGAAAAATATGCATGAAAAAACCATCTGGCTCACATTTTACTTATTCTACTTGTAATTGAATGCAATTGTTTTTGTAATTATGCGGTCCCATTCCAATAGAAAAGTATTGCAACTCTTATATTCGAATTGTGGAGTCTAGCATTTGTTGTTATCCTAACTGCGCAGGGCCGCAGTCCCATTTTCTTAAAGTTAACAATTCAATAATTCTCTATTATTTTCTTGTAATGAAAACTGGATCTACTGTAGTACTCGAAGAAGTCAGTCATTGCAAATTGCAAATCCAGTCAAGTCTACTCGGCTAATTACTTTTTAAAAAAACATGGTCGTCTTATTTCTTCACCAATTCAAAATTCTCCACTTCCAACATTAAATGATTTTGCCAAGAAATTTAGGATTGTTTTTGAAAAATGACACAGCTATAATAAAATTTTAGAGAAATGATATGATTTGAAAAAGTTTTTGCGGAATAATATAGTTTAAAGAGAACTGCTATTCTGAATCGTGTTTTTAATACAAACTGTAATTCAGAATCATGGTTTTAATAAGAACCATGATTTTAAAAAGTGATTGTATAATACAACCACGATTCAAAATCGTGGTTAAGAGACATATATAATTCCTTCTTTTTTTTTTCATGGTCCCCGTTTCTGTAGAAGAAAAAATCCTTAAGATGTAGGAATTTTATGTTGTTGGTAAATTATGAGAAATAATTGCATAGGTTCATGATGGTAAATGATTAAAAATAATTACGTTGTTGATGTTTAAATAGGTTGTGTGAAATCCTTGTTTAAAATATGATATGGCAGCTGCTATTGTTATATGCACATTGACAATAAATTTATGAATATCAGTTGTTCCCCTTATATTTTTTGAGCTTGTTGAGATGCATTGCCTGGACTGTGTAATGCAGCAACTTGGCTTTAAGCAACACATCCTGTCTGATATAGATACGAGTGATTAGTTGCATTCCATTAATTGTTCAGGTAGACATGCTAATTATAATTGGATGATCCACTATCTTCTGTATATATTGATGTGAGATGCACAAAGAAATTTTATTTTTAGAAAGGTGCATCCTGTAATTTTCAAGGAGGAATACATGAGCTGGTGGCTAAGTATAACACGTTGAATCATTACACCAAACCCAGCATAGGTTCCTCCACGTGAGGAGATGAAGCATGAGCCACATGCACGTCGGATTCAAAATGCTATAAGTATTTGTTATTTTTTACAGGTTTGGAAAAAATCATTGCATTTTATTTATGGATTAATAATTTCTATTAACTTCATATTAGGTTGAAAAATAATTACATGATAGTTGACGTGCTGTGACTAATCTTTGTGACCTCGATGATGATGATGAACTTACTCGTTATTATGCATCTTCTTGATTCAAAACATGTCGTACTATATTTGACCTATTAGAAGAGACATTGAGTCTACATAATGTTATTTTAGAGGATGACACCACACATACAAATGGAAAGTCATGCTATTGATGAAGTTGACCCATCTACTCGTCATCGCATAAAACATAGATTTGCTCGAATGTATTATTGTTGTGTTATTTTTTTAGTTAGGACTTATTTTTATTATTATTACTTTTGTAATATTATTTTAGCTAATTATCATGTTGATTTTAATGTTGTCTTACATGTTATGCATTTTCATATTTATTTTAGATTAACATGTGAACATCGTGAACAAGTTATTTAAAAATCAAATAATTCATTTACAAGTTAAGAAACGTACATTGTTATGTTTCATTATTGTTATTATCAATCATCTTTATAATTAATAAACAAAAACAATATTTAAAAATAACACATAATAATTTGGGATTATAATTAATAAATAAAAATGATGTTAAAATACTGCACTCTCAATTATGGGTTTGCAGTTTGGTGATTTATGGTTTTGTTTGGGTTTCGGTTATGATGATTTAGACTTTGTTTTGTGTTAAATACATGGTCGAGTTTAGGTTAAAATTGTGCTATGATAACACAACTACTATTTAATTAGCATATGTGTATTGAAGAATCACTATTGTCATTAGTGATGGTTTAGATTGACCTGTGTATTGCAAAGAATACAACATTTCATTTAAGAACACTACACATAAATGTTCAATGTCATTTTGTTCAAGAAGTGATGGAAGATAGAAGTGTGGATTTAAAGAAGATTCATATTAAAAAAAACCTAACTAATGTTTTGACCAAACCAATCAACACTGATAAGTAGATATAGTGTAGATCCTTTTATGGCCTAATATAAATGTAAGCAACATAGAGATAATAAGTGCATAAATGATATAAGAATCACAGATAATCAAGTGTGAAGACATTATTAAATTATCAAAGTTTTCAAGTAAAAGAACATGGAGCCACTAACCCTTTTGTTGACAAATGAATGGAAACCCATTCTTCTCCTGACAAAAGAATGTGCAAGCATCGAATTGGTGCCTAAATTAAAAAATAGTAGGCACCAATTCGGTGACAAATTAATGCAAAGGTTGTTATATTTATCCTATAAATAAGATGCATCCTAAGACCTTCGATGCACCATCAAGATGAACATTACCAGAAAATTGATAAATACAAACGGAAATACCGAGGGAATATTTTCGTCAGTAAATTTTCGAGGGATTTTACTGACGAAAATATTCCCTCGGTATATACCGACGGAATTACCGTGGGAAAAAATATAAAACAAAGTAAAAAAAAAGATGACGTGTCATTTTTACCGACGGAAAATTCCGTCGGTAAACTGTGAACACTGTTCATCATGTCAATTACAAAGGGAATCACCGACGGAATTTTCCGTCGGTATTTTCCAGAAAGTGTTATTTGGCGGTTTTCTGAAAAAATTCAATTAATTTAAAATTTTCATTTAAATATTATAGACGGAATCACCGACGGATTGAAAAACCGTCGGTAATTTTTTGGCGGTTTCTGAAAAAATTTTACGAAATTGAAAATTTAAATTAAATATTACAGATGGAATTACCGACTGAATAATTAAAAATATTAATATTCAATTATCCGTCGGTAAATCCGTCGGTAACGCGCCCCAATAGAAAGCCTGAATCCCCTTATTTCACAAGAGACAGACTCATTTCTTCTCCTTATTATTCTTCTTCTTCTTCTTCTTCTACTTCTTCTTGTTCTTGTTCTTCACTATATGTAAAAAACATTAATATATATTTCTTTCTCTTCTTTTCTCTCCTCATCTCCTTCTCTTTTCCTCCATGTATGGGTATGTCTTCTTCTTCTTTCTTCTTTTATCCTCTTAGTTTTTTTTTAATTAATATGCTTAACGAAATTTTTTTTTCTCTCCTTAGCTTCACTTGCAACTACATTAAGGTAAGATTTTTCTTTTTTCTTCTTTTTTCATGACTTTTTTCACTATATTTGTTTTTTATTTTATTTTTAATTGTTTTTGTTCTTAATAATTGTATAAATGTTGTTGTGAGATTTTTTTTTCATATGAGATCAATTTTTAGTTCATTTATTTATAGGATTTTTAAATTTTTAGCAATTGCAACTTTATTTTTTTCATATGAATTTTTTTAGTTGAATTTATTTTTTCGTTTTATTTATTTGTTGCAAATTTGTTTGAGTTGATTTTCTTATTCTTTTTTCCAAGCATTTTGAGTATATATTATACAGTGTTAATTTATGCTAATTTAATTATTTTATAATTTTATAAAATGATTTTTTTTAAATGTTTTTAAATAATTACCGACGGAATTACCGACGGAAATTCCATCGGTAATTTCGTCGGTAAATCCGTTGGTAATAAAAAAAATTATTACCGATGGATATACCGACGAAATGAAGCGGATAAATTTATTTTTTTATTACCAACGGATTTACCGACGGAAAAAAAATTACCGACGAAAGATTTACCGACGGAGCATTTCCGTCGGTGATTCTGTCGGTAAATTAATTACCGACGGAATATGTGTCTTACACCGACAAAAAAATTCCGTCGGTAAAACTGTTAAATCTTGTAGTGGAAGAAAAGAGAAATCCCACAAAAAAAGTGAGTGATACATTCTGTGAGGTATCTATAAAAATAATGTGTGAGGTGTTTACTCGTACTATTTTATTTAAAGAGTGATTGTGATCCCTATAATTCTTAATAAATTTTTTTTATACTTGTCCGTGAACAAAGTCCAAGTGAATGATGAATCATGTAAATTTTTATATGCTTAGTTTCTCATTTTATCTTGTTTTTGAATTTGGTTATTCCAACAAGAAGGAGCCAAATTTAAACTCTTTAGAATTCTTATTGTTTAGTGAAGCGGTGGATAATTATACAAAAGAAAAAAAAACATACCTTAACATATTATATTTTCATAGAATGTGTATTTATAATTAAGTGTAAAATCAGACACCAAGATTTCTCTACGAGGATTTCGTTTTTGAATATATCCTTGTCTAGCGCAATGAACCATATTATAATTCAAAAGTTATGATTTTATATTCAAATTATATTTGAAACACCGTACATCCCACCACCAAGACAACATTTATCCTTTAAATGTCATTTGCAAATTATTTTCATATAAAAACTATTGAATTTATGGTAAATTCCGGATATATTTGAGATTTAAATGCTGGATGACATTCCTTAACCATCCATGCTCATAGATTTCTTCCATTCAACACATAGATTTCTCCTCTCCCTAAAAGGGAAAACTTCAAATTAAAGTAAAAATAAAAAAAGTAAAGTTTTCTCACACAAAATCGTAAAAATATTCGACGGGGCTGAGTGCACGATCCATGAACCTGCTTATGGGCATTCTGTGACTTTCATTATTTACCATAATATTATTCGGATTAACATTTTTTTTAGCCATGTTTTTTGTTTTCTAGTGTTTCTACGCAAGATATATATAAATTACCCATAGGCTCCCGACGTTCTGCTCTTGAAAATTAGGTATGTTTTGCAATTAGATGGTGACTGCACACCCAATTCGTTTCTTAAGAATTTTATATTTTGGATGCTTTTTTTTAGAGATACAAGTCGACATGGCCCTTTAAAATTTGTATTTTCCAGTAATGGATGGCAAAAGAAAAAAAAAAATCGTTAGCCTAATAATAAAAATTTAATTTCATAAAATCAATATCTTATAGTAAAGTGCAAGTCTATTTTCATTGTTTTTTTATATTTCTAAGTGATTCTCAAAAGGATCCTTAATCCCGTTAGAAATTGAGTTTTAAAATGTATTTTCATATTAAAATAATTTTTTTTATTTTTTTAAATTTATTTTTAATATTAGTATATTAAAACAATAAAAAAATTAATTTAAAATTTAAAATTTAAAATTTATTAGAAGCATGTTACTGAACATTCCCTAATAAATAGGATGGAAACCACGAAATCAATTTTTCATCACTCAAACATGATTATATTCTATTTATTTTTGTATTTTAAAAATGCTTTTAAAAAAATTTAAATTTTTTTATTTTTTATTTTGTTTTAAATTAATATTGTTTTGATATTTTTAGATCATTTTAATGTGTTAATATTAAAAATATTTTTTTAAAAATAAAAAATTATTATTTTAATATATTTTTAAATAAAAAATATTTTAAAAAACAATACAAATATAAATAAAAGACATGATTTCTCAACCTTCCTCGGAAAGCAAAATTTAAACTTCAAATTAAAGTTTTTTAAAAAAGAAAAGGAAAATGTAAATTTCAAAGACTTTTAAATCGTAAAAATTCAAGGAACCGACCGGGATGTGGGACCCATGAACCTGCCTTGAATGACCCATCTTGTATCTTGCTATGCAACTCTTTCAAATAAAAGTGGACCCCATTCTCCATCAACTTGGAATCCACCCGAACCCCCCAAATTACACCTCCACAACCGGACATCAATCCTTCCCTTTCTGGCCCTTTTCTCCTCCACTCAACTCCGCCTCGCCAACCACAACAGCAACCAATCAACGGAAAAGTAACGGGAGAATCTGAAAAGGATAAGTAATTATCACATGGCATCATCATCATCGTCAAGTAACAGTGCTTTTCGAAATGGCAGCAGCAGCGCTCAAAGGCCACTTAAACCCCTCACTGCTTCTAATCTCAAATCTTCCTCTTTCAAATCCAGAGTCCACCTCTCTCACGCTCCTCCCCCATCTTTCCGCCGCAGCTACCCTTCCACTTTCTCCGCCTCCGACGACGGAGGTGAGTTCCTTTCTTTTCTCTTACTACATTTTGACTCATCGCGAACTATGTTGATCACTAGTAGAAAACATTTATAGTGGTTTTAGGTTTCCGGCAATGGATCTTTGTTTGAGTTGTGAAGGAGTATCATTCTGTGCTGTGGATTTCAAAATGTTTTAATGGTTTTGACAGTGCCGGGAAGAGTTAGAGTGGCGGTGAGATTGCGGCCGCGAAATGCGGAGGAGTTGGCAGCAGATGCGGATTTTGCCGATTATGTTGAATTGCAGCCTGAGGTGGTCTAAATGTGCCATTATTAGAGTATTGTTTTTGAGCTTGATTGTGGTGTTATTAATGATTCTGGGGGCTTTTTTTTTTGTTCAATCTCAGCTTAAGAGGTTGAAGCTTCGAAAAAACAATTGGGATGCGGATACATATGAGTTCGATGACGTGCTTACTGAATTCGCGTCTCAGAAGCGTGTTTATGAAGCTGTTGCTAAGCCTGTTGTTGAGGTTGGTTACTTTTGGTTTATTTATTGTGTACATTGCTGAATTGAGCAACGATGCTGGCGCTTTGTTGTCACTAAACATAATGTTTTGGGCGTGGCGTATCCTAAAATCCTTGAACGTTGCTGTCAACTTCCGTTTTGTTTGTATGGGTTATAATGCCACGCTGGATGTTCATATGTTATCTGTAGGGTCTTATTTAAAAGTTTTACTGATGTGAGTTTTCATTTTTTAGAGTGTTTTAGATGGTTACAATGGGACAGTGATGGCTTATGGTCAGACCGGTACTGGGAAAACTTTTACTCTTGGACACCTGGGAGAGGATGATACCTCTTCTCGTGGGATCATGGTTCGTGCAATGGAGGATATTTTAGCAAAAATCTCTCCAGAGACTGATTCTGTCTCAGTATCATATTTGCAGGTTGGGCTCAAGTTAGGTGAAAGATGGTTGTACCATTGCATGATCTCTTTTTATTTGTTTTTCTTACATTTATTTAGTGACAAATTGAATGAAATTACTTCTGAACTTCACCATGTTCACTTTGATCTTGTTCTGTTACAGTTTGCGCCTTCACAACTTACCTAACATTCTTGTTCTTTACAAACACGTATAGCTTTATATGGAGGCTGTCCAGGACCTTCTTGTTCCGGCAAACGATAATATTTCTATTGTGGAAGATCCAAAAACTGGTGATGTTTCAGTACCTGGGGCAACTGTTGCAGAAATCAGGGACCAGCAGAGTATTGTGGAACTGCTAAGATTAGGGGAAGCTCATAGAATTGCTGCGAATACGAAGTTGAATACTGAATCTTCTCGTAGTCATGCTATTCTAATGGTGAATAATTCTTCTTTACTTTTGACGCTCTTGATTCAGTTTTCTGTTTGATGTATAGTTGCATATTTTAGTGCAGGTTCAGGTTAAGAGGTCATTTACAGGACGAGAAGATGCTCTTTCAAGTGAAATTGATAATTCATCTCATTTGGTCAAACCTTCAAAACCTATTGTTCGGAAAAGCAAGCTGGTTTTGGTAGATCTGGCTGGTTCAGAACGTGTTCACAAGTCAGGTGCGTATCAGAAGATGTTACTTTTTCTTTATATCCATTGGAATATAAGTGTGGATATATATGAGGTGGAGTGTGGTTTCTGACGATCATGGCTTTCTTAAACCTCTTCCCCATGTTTTTATGAATTAGTAGGTTCTTAACATATGCTCTTTCCTCATTTGACAGGAAGCGAGGGACATATGCTAGAGGAAGCTAAGTCTATTAATCTCTCACTGAGTGCACTAGGGAAGTGCATAAATGCACTGGCTGAGAATAGTTCTCATGTTCCAATTCGCGATTCAAAACTTACGAGGTTGCTTAAAGATTCATTTGGAGGTGAGTTGCCATTCTTATTCATGTAAGTTAATTTTTTCTCAGGTTTTGATACGATCTGACTGGATCAGTTAATTAGATGTTATTGGTGAGATCCAAATTAGTGATCATTTGAACCATTACCTTACCCTTGTTGTTTCTTGAGAGGAATAATTCATTTACTAATTTACCATTCAATGAAGGTTTATTTTCATAAATGAACTGGCTTCTTATTCTAGATTTCTCTGCAAAAAAACGCCAGTTCATATTTTGGTCACATGTCATCTCACTGCAGGAACTGCAAGAACTTCTTTAATTGTGACCATTGGCCCTTCACCATGCCACAGGGGCGAGACTTCGAGCACTATATTGTTTGGACAAAGGGTGAGCACTGTTGATTCATGTGTCATGCCTTGAATTTTTGCAGTACATTCCATCAAACAATTTTTTCTCTCCTCTGTTATAATGTACAAATTACAAATGCTATTGTGAAATGTGTATTTCTACCTTTTTACATCATGACTTCATACTGCTTTTATTTGGCATCCCTGTTACTTAATGAGAGTTTTATTAATATGCATAGTGTATTTATGATGGCACCATTAAAGTATATGTTACATATTGATGTAGCATAAATAATCAACTGATTGTAAATACTTCATCTGTCTTTAGGCAATGAAGGTGGAGAACATGCTGAAAATAAAGGAAGAGTTTGATTACAAAAGTTTATCTAGAAAGCTTGAAATACAAGTAGACAAGCTCATTGCAGAAAATGAAAGGCAGCAGAAAGCCTTTGACAATGAAGTTGAAAGAATAAATCAAGAAGCACAAAATCGTATTGCTGAGGTGGAAAGGAACTTTGCAGAAGCCTTAGAGGTCAGTTCAGCTATTGATTATTTCCTGTAAAGAAGAGCCTTGCATGTTACTTGCAAACAATAGCACTGTGTTCATTTACTTCTCTGTTTGTTCTTTTTGTACAAAACGTGGAAAGAGCCCAGGCTGTAATGGTCATGGATGGCACTCATTTTTTTGTCAATGCAGTTTATCTTATACTCTCATTCAGGGTTTAGTTTTTGTTTAGATCTTGGAAAGAACAAGAGAAATGAAAGTTGAGGGACTAAAAATGCCTTAGGAAGGAATTTACTCGTGGCAGTCTACTCCTTTCATTCCTTGCTACCTTTTAACATGAAATTGGAGTCTTATTGTTTCAATTACTATAATATTTTTTTTCAACACCTTTAAGTTTCCTGTTGCTTTTTGTAGAAGGAGAGGCTAAAGTGTCAGATGGAATACATGGAATCTGTCAAGGAGCTAGAGGAAAAATTGTTAGCAAATCAGCAAAGGCATGGCCGTGATGACTTCATCAATGATAATTGCAATGGAGAGGTAATCTTTCCGTGGCACTTGTTGCTGTTGAGAATGGAGTCTTATGACTGTTGTCAGATTGAAATCTATGAATTCCAGTTAGGATTCAATCCTCTCTCAAACTTTATATTATATCCAGCTGCTGTATAAATTTTTCCTTTGATAAAAATAATATTTGATTATAGGACAGGCATATCCCTGCTAATTATGATGATGCACTTATAGTTCAGTACAGAATCTCTTGGCACTACGATGTACTTACTCATGGCACCGTGTTACAATGAATGTTTTGCTGTTATATCTTGACCCTCGCCAGTGCATTTTATCTTTTCTCTAAAAATTGATTTTCCAAATTTTTTCAATATGAACCCTGCCTTTTCTCCCTTTTCCATCCTATTTCTCAGGAGCTGGGCCCTGTTTCTGAGGAAGTTTCTGATCTCAGAAAGTTGCTTCAAAATGAAATTCAGTTAAGAAAGGCGGCTGAAGATGAGATCAACAAACTTAAGGGACAATATGAGCAATTTATGCAGCCAGGGGTAAGGATTAAGCTTTGTATTGCCTTTCTTCTCTGCACTTTTCCCAAACCCTCCACCATCAATCCACATCCAACCAAAAAAAAAAGAAGAATAAAGTTGTGGATTATTTATGCACTAGGCTGGT